>NC_086249.1:885200-1597700 GCF_021018805.1 Prinia subflava
TACACTTGTGTTCCAGATGAGAACACGTGTGCAGGTTTTGTGCAGCATTGCTTTGATGAAGTGTGCTTTCTCCTTCTCTTCCACCCCTTCCATCCCAGGCAAAGGGGTGAGATAAGCAGATCCAGGAGGGAACATCCTTTTCTCCAAACTGAACTGGGGATAGATCTAGGATTGGATGCTTTCCCAGGGGTCCCTTGTAGCATCCTAGGCACTGAGACATCTGTTGTGTTTTTTGGAGCCTGAACAGGTCTACACCATCAGCTTTTACACACAGAGCTGCATGAGTGCCATGTGAGCCCAGCGAAGAGAAGCAGCAGCATCCATGGAAGAAAAGCTCACCCACTGGCATCAGAATCAACCTCACACTGATTTAGCCGTTTTAAAATCTGTGTGCTTAAGTATAAACAGTTATGTTGAGATTAAAAAAATTAGATATAGGGAGGCACCACATCAGAAAGGGTTTATTTCCAGGCTAGAGAAGGTATCTAAAGAAGGTGGGCTGAACTGGAACTGTGCTTGCTCCAATCCACCATAACTGCAGGACAGTTTATCAGGCATTATCTCTTTAGCATTTCAGAGATGGGGAATCTGTGGGCAGTGGTAATCATACATCATTCTGCCTTCCCTGATGCAGTGTGTCCTCATGGTAGATATTTTTTCCCCCCCAGTAAATCCTTGTCCATGAGTCAGCTGTGTCTGTGCTGTGCTCCGGAGCATAAGTCCTATGAAGGGCAGCTGGGGAGGCTCCACCTGGATAAAAGGAGGCTCCTGGGGGATCTTCTCACTCTCTAGAACTCCCTGAAGGGTGGAGCCAGCTGGGGACTCTATTCCCAGGGGACAAGAAATAGAAAGGAAGAAACAGCTTCAAGTTGTGGCAGGGGAGGTTTGAATTGGATAATAGGGGAAATTTCTTCCCCAGAAGGGCTCTGAAGCCCTGACACAGGGTGCCCAGGGCAGTGGTAGAGTCCCCATCCCTGGAGGCATTTTAAATCTGTGTAGATGTGGCTTTTGGGGACATGAGATAGTGGCAATTCTGATTTGATTGGCTGTTTAATGGTTGGATTCAATGTTCCTGAAGCTCTTTCTCAGCCTAAATGACTCTGTGATTCTACTGAGTTCTTACCTTAGTTTCTCCTGAGGAGACAACTGAAAGATTTTCTGATCTGGTGGAACATATGACCCACTGATTGGATGAGTTTGGTCCAGTTTTCCTGGAGACCAGTGGTTTCTGGTGGGTTGCAGCTGCTGTCAGATCCAAAAACAACCTGAACTTAAGGGATCTTTCTGGGAAAACTCAATTTCTCTGGAGTGGGGCTTAGGAAACAAGGACTGATCAAAGACCTGACTCAGTGAGATGTAGAATAAGGGGTTCAAGATACTTTCAAGTGACAAATATCTAATAAAACTTAATGAATGTGGGCGTTACATTAATATGCAATAAATGGACTAAGAAATTCAGTGTGAAGAGGAACAGATCATGAAAACAGAAAATTAAAACAGATCACGAGAACAGAAGCATGACATACCCATGAGGATGTGGAATAAAGTTGTCAATCAAAGGAATATCAGCCTGTAGCCCAAAAGAAGCTGAGGAGACCATGGCAGTTGGGATGTGGCATTGCCCAGCTGGATTTTCCCTGCATTTTGGCACTCAGATACCCAAGTCAAAGTGGGCCACCCCTTCTTGTCACCCCTAAGGACTCATCTCCCACACTGTGGCATGCCGAACACCCCAAAGCTGTCATCTACCTGAAAGCAGTTCAGCATCCTCAGGGTTAAATCAGGCTTAGTATCCAAGACCTGGCAGCTGAATTTTAGCCCAGCATGAGTTTTTATGATCAAATCATAGACACAATGAAAAGAAAATAAAAGCCCTAGCCCCCCATCTGCCCAAGATACACAGTCTGAGGTTTATAATGGAAATCATGACAGTCATGGTTGTAGTAGCAGGATCAGCATCACTGTAGCACAGTTGTAAACTGGTACTGTCCTGTAGAGAAAAGAAAAGGAAAAAGAAGAAAGGAAAAAGAAGAAAGGAAAAAGAAGAAAGGAAAATAAAAAGAAAAAAGAAAAAAGAAAAAAGAAAAAAAGAAAAAAGAAAAAGAAAAAAGAGAAAAAAAGAAAAAAGAAAAAAGAAAAAAGAAAAGAAGAAAAAAGAAAAAAGAAAAAAGAAGAAAAAGAGGAAAAGGGGGGGAGATTCGAGGAGAGGAGAGAGAGGAGAGGAGAGGAGAGGAGAGGAGAGGAGAGGAGAGGAGAGGAGAGGAGAGGAGAGGAGAGGAGAGGAGAGGAGAGGAGAGGAGAGGAGAGGAGAGGAGAGGAGAGGAGAGTGAGAGGAGAGGAGAGGAGAGGAGAGGAGAGGAGAGGGAGAGGAGAGGAGAGGAGAGGAGAGGAGAGGAGAGGAGAGGAGAGGAGAGGAGAGGAGAGGAGAGGAGAGGAGAGGAGAGGAGCACTTGGTATGCCCAAAAGGCCTGAGGAGGTGGGTTCCATGACTGGATGGAAAAAGGGCTACTTGCCAGGATGAACTTTCAAAGATTAAATATTCACCCTGGTGAAAACTGCATCTGTCTCTCTGCAGGCCCATGTTAGAGAAGGTGAGATGCTGAACCAGCCCCTCTGCAGGACTTACCATGACTCTTTGCACCTTGAGATGGAAAAAAAAAAGGCACATCCATTTTCAGGATGGACAGCTGTCTATACGTGGAAAAACTCAAATTATATAGGCCAAAACAATGCTGGACTGCAATAATTTTTCATAATGTGGGTCTAATAAGGTGGAGATGCAGCCCTTTCCAACATGATTAAGTTGGAATTACATAATTTCCAACATTAAGAAAAGATGTAGTAAAGCTTTTGAATCTCATCTTTATTATTATCTGACAATAAATGGAGGCAACTTTTGTGAGTTGCTTGCAAATCCCAGCTCCTGAACTGCCACTCTAGACCCTGGGTTTTCCATGAGTTTGGTCCATTGTCTCTGGGACCTCTTAAAAAGACAAAGGAGAAATTATGTTTGGCTCCAGCAGAAAGTGAGAGCTGAGAATAGGACAATAAAGCAAAAATGGTCACATTTTATTGCCTTACTCACTCATGGTTTCTTGAGTATGGTATGACTTATGGAAGCTTTGATTTACGCTGGTGCAAGTTTTATCTGCTGCTGTCTTGGCCAGTTCATTCTTAATACTGAGACCTATGGGCCTCTGCTGACTTTCTTGGTTAAATAAATTAAAGGAAATATAAACATTAATGGAAGTCACTTAATTTATGGCTAGATTGGAGCATTGTCTTTTACACCATGGGTCCAATCCAAACCCCATTAATCCAAAACTTACTGACATCCCTGAATCAGGCCCTGTCTTTTTCTTCTCACTATGAAAGGAATAGTTAAAAATAATTTTAAGTGAGATTGTATTATCTCTCAAAAGCTGTCCTGCACACAACTTTCAACCCTTGTCACCTCTGGGGAGGCAGAGCATTTGGGATGTTTTAGTGGCTGTTGCTTGAAGGCTAAAGATATTCCTCCCACAGTGATGCCTCCTCCCCCTTTTCCTCTCCATGCCAACCATCCCACCCTTTAAATATCTCTTCTTGAAGCATTTTGCAATGCATCACATGCTGTTTGTGGCCAAACACATTTTTGGCTGTTCTGTATGATACAGAACCTACTTCTAGCTCTTCAGGCACTTTCTCAGATTATTTGTTGCCAAAATTTTGCTTTTTTGGCTTGGTTGAATGAAAGTAACCTTTCTGCTGCTTTTATTTTTTTTATTTTTATTTTTTTTATTATTTTTGTTATTTTTATTATTTTTATTTTGTTAATTATTTTTTATTCAGAGATTCTTTCTGCCACATATATATATATATCTGCTGGCTTGCCATTCCAGTGTCTGCCCTAATGTGCTCTGATATGCTCCTTTCCTGGTTCACCTTTTCCAGTTTATAAAAAAAAAATCAAACACTAAACCACCAACACAAGCAAGAAAGTGAAACAACAGCCAAATAACATTGCATGCACTTTTTGTGCTGGAGGAAAAAAGAGCAGAAGACAGAAGAACAGGGAAATACAAAATGTTTAAAAGGTGTAAAAATATAGGAGTTGTCCCACAGAGTATTAGGATGAGTCAGTAACTGAAGTTGTTGTTTTCATATGGAAGCAGCAAGTTCTGGGTTGTTCTTGTAGCAGAAGTCTTACTGTTATCACAGCTGTGGGAGGGATAAATAGAGCAGTGAGAAGGAGAAGTAGCTCCTCAGTGAACATAAATGATTGTAGTTTATCAAGGCTGTGGCTTTTCACAACTGATCATGTCCTGTTGATATCAGTAGAACTTTTCCCCTGAGCCAATCAGGGAGTAGATCCAGAAACTGAAAGACAAGAAGAAAGCATTGGGTTAAGATCTCTGTTCTGGAGAGGGACAGGGAATAGATCCCTAAAAGTTTACAGCCTAGAGCCCTCAGCCTCCGTATGAATGCCTCCTTTGGGATAACATTTAAACTTGTTGGGTTTACAGGCAGGGTGGTCCTTCCCAGCAGTGACTGTTAGAGCATGTGCACACCCATGTGCTCGCTGTGGCTCTGTCGGATTAGGCAGCCACACCAATCCAGAAGATTGGAATAATTCACAGCAGCCTGATGCCTTTGTGTCCATGATTTACCAGTGGTTCCAGGGAGGGGATTCTGCCCCTCTGCTTGGCTCTGGTGAGATCCCATTTGCAGAGCTGCTTCCAGATCTAGAGATCCCAACATCGGAAGGATGCAACCCTGCTGGAGTGAGTTGAGAGGAGGCTGTGAAGATGCTCTGAGGGCTGCAGCCTCTCTGTTCTGGAGACAGGATGGGAGAGCTGGGGGTGCTCAGCCTGGGAAAGAGAAGGCTCTGGGGACACTTCATTGTTGGCTTTTAGTACTTAAAGAGGGCTTATAAAGGATTTGGAGAGTGATTTTTAACATGGACAGACAGTGATATGTCGCTATAGGACACGAAATAAACACACTGACTTGGTGAATTCTCAGAAGGCAAGAAAGAGAGGTTTATTCAAAATGCAATTTCTTTATACACTATTTATAGAGACCAATATGATTGGATGACAAAGTTAGCACCTCTTCAACCACATTGGTTAAACCAGAGGGCCACCAAGAAGTCCCTCCTCTAAAAGGAACGAATAACAAAGATAGAGTTAAGAAAACATCTCTTTTTGCTTACAGCAAATCACCTGGGAAAGAAATTTCACAAACCAAAACATCTCAGACATGAAATCAGGGCTACACTGATAGAAGAAGAAAAAACTTTTAAACTGAAAGAGGGTAGATTTAGATCAGATAGTTTCAGGGAATTATTTACTCTGAGGGTGGTATGCTGTTTGGTTGTATTATTTGTTATTGAATTTCGTATAACAACTCTCACTTCCAGGGAAACATCATGTTAGGCAGGTGGAGTGGGATGTCCCCTGTAGGACTCAAGTCCCAAGCCTCTGTGAGCTGATGAAGCAGCATTATAACCCCAGCCAAGTCATGCCAGAATGACCACTCCCTCTCAGGCACATCCTCTAGAGACATCCAGACTTCTGCTTAACTCAGCTCACAGGAGCTGGTGAGGATAAGGGATGGACATGGGATCAGAAGAGACAATTTTGTGTGCTGTCTTCAGGTTTTTGTGGCCACTCCACATTGCAGCTCAGCCTCCATGTCTATCAGCACTGGTGGCTGTGAGGATATGCCCAAGTAAGGTAGCTCAAACAGGACCCCATTTCTTCTCCCCATATTTCACCTTAATGAACTTCCTGTACTCATGCTGACAAGCACTTGACTCTGTGAACAAAGTGACATATGGCTTTCAAATATGCCTTGCATTTGGCTGAGGAGAGAACAAGCTTCATGAACATTTACCCCACAGAGTTCCTCACTAAAAATATCTTCGAGAATATTCGTTCTGTAGATTCCATACAATTAAGTGAATAAGTGATATGTAGCAGCTTTGTTATTGAAGGGTGATGACATCACGCAGCAAAAGGAACGAATGCCTGCCTAAGCTTTTGTGCCAGCCTATAATTAATCCTTGAAATGGCTCTGAAATAAGATTCAAGTAACTCAGTGCTGAGTCAAGTCATGAATCCATATTACAACCTTAAAAGTGCTCTGCTTTGCTCAGCACCTATTTCACAAAGTCTTTATGACAAACATATCCCAATATGGAAGACAACCTGTTTGTAGGTAAACAGAAAATCTAACAGAACCAAAAGGTTGAATCAGAGAGAAATCACATCAGAATTACAGAGATCACTCAGGAGAAAAAAATCACTGCTGTCTACAAAAATGATTCATCTCAGGTGTGTTTCTGGCAGTTTAGGATAAGAGCATAACAACCAAGCCTGGGTACTCCCAGGAAAGGATGAAAGATTTTTATAGCATCCTCTTAAAGATCATTATTTAATGAAACCAATTGAAAAGAAGATAACTCAGGCTGGATATCCAAGAATGTCTTAAGCATGTCTTAAAGAATGCCTACATAAATCAGAGACTGTGGTTTTGTGTGCTGGTCTCCAAGCAATGCAAGCAGATGAGGAACTCTGGGTATCCACAGTTGTGTCCCAGCAGGGAGAAAATGGCACCTAGAGTATTAGCAGGCACTAAATGGGAGATGGATGCCTGAAAAGGAGACCCCACTTGAGATGTACAGATTTGCTTCAAAATCTATGTTTCCAAGTCAGCAAAGGATTGAGTGAGACAGGTGTATGAACTGACTCCTGTGAAAAGCAAAGAAGATTTCAGGTAAAAACATAAGTCTCGTGTTGTCTATGGTTATGATTACATAGCCCAGGGTATATTTGAGAGAAGTTCTCTGTTACGTGCAGTTATAGGTTGGAGACAGAAATCAGAACTCGAGTCCTCTTGATCAGTGTGTTTTATTGCTCAGAACCTTCTTAAATAGTGGGTTAAAAACTCACGGGTCCAGACAACTGATTGCTCTGGGTTTTAACACCGCCCAGCTCCCTGACCAGTGATATGTCTGCTTTCTGGATTGAACATGACTGGCTGAGGTCCCTCCTTGGGTTGGAATCCAACCTATCCCTGCCTCATCTGAGGACATGTTTTAGTTCTGGATTGGTTGAGTTTGGGCCCGATATGGCCATGTTTATCTGTCCACCTACAGACTAGTGTACTGTGACTGCTTTCCTTATCAAAGTTGTTCCAATCTGAGTTTCAAAGAATGGTGCCTTCTTTGCTACCTTCTCCACTACCTTGCCAGCTCTTGTAGAGGTAGGTCATAAGGTGATCATGCCATTAATCTCCTTGCTGTCCTAGGTTTCCATCAAAAAGTAGCTTTTTTCACAGCTGCAAACAGAAATACTTGGCTGAGCTGGGGCACTGCGGGTTGCTTTGAGATCCTTCTCCAGTCTGGGGATCGTACACGGCTCAAGGCCGTGGACCGCAACACACCAAGGTGATCCATGGCCCATCTCAGTCTTGCTTTGCTTTGCCTGTCTAAAAATGTATCATAGAACCATAGAATCACTGATTCATTTGAGTTGGAGAAGATCTGTAAAATCATGAAGTCCAACCATTCTCCCTGCACTGTCAAGATCACCACCAACTCATGTCTCCAAGTGCCACATCCACACATCTGTTAAATCCTTCCAGGGATGGGGACTCCACCACTGCCCTGGCCAGTCTGTTCTGGGTCTTGGGAACCATTTTGAGGATGAAGTTTTTCCTAATGCCCAATCTAAACTTCCTCTGGCACAACTTGAGGCCATGTCCTCTTGTTCTATTGCTTGTTACCTGTGAGAAGAATGTCCTTTCAGTAGGGAGATTTGTGTCCGGATCTTCAGAAATGTTCAGCCCCTTTGGTCACAGACGGGTTTCAGAGATGTTCAGCTTCCACTTAGGCTACAGAAATCTTATTTTTGAAGCATTGGAAGCATTTGAATATCTGCTTAGGAGATATAGTAGCAGAGATGGCTGCCTTAAGCCCTGCAAAAAGTCCACCCTCTTTTTTGGAAGTCAGTCTTGTGTGAAAACCTCTCCAAAAGCCCTTTGGGTAGCCTGGCCCTCATGCTGCCTTGCATGAGATTGTCCCAAGACCCATGACTCAGAGCAAAACCCAGCACAGCTTTCTCCTGCTCCCTGCTTCACATCACAGATTCAGAATGAATGTTGGGATCAGAGACTAGAATAAAATTGGTCAGAAACAGGCACGTCTAACAAATATCTTGCTTATGATGAAGTGTTTCTACTCTCAGCCAGCAGCTGCAAAGCAGGGACCATAATGAAAGGCATCTCCTCAAACATTTTACATTATTCCTCCTATTTTAAAAAGACTATTTAGACATTTTATCCTTTCCAGTTGGTGTCATTCTGTCCACTCTTGCAAATCACTGCTATTAATTATGCATCCACAGCTAAGCCCCCCTGCAAGGAGGACTCCAGCCCCAGCTCTGCAGCAAAGGAGGGGTTACTGGACTTCTTCAGGGAAGGGAAAGCACTCCTCCACCCTGAAGGGAGCATTCAGCTTTGGAGAGAGGAGCTGACAGCTGGTTTTTATTAGCCTTTAAAAGGCAGTGTTGGAGTAGGTGTGGGAAGTTTGGTCTGGAAGAGAAGCCTTTTCTGGTCAGTCCCAGGGGTGGAAGGTCAGACTTACATGGTCTCCAGTCAAAAGGCACAAAAGTTGAGAGACTGCTTTTATTTTTCCCTGGCTGGTGATGGGAGCTGGGCTGGTGCAGTAGGACAAGAAATAGTCACTGCTGTGGCTTGGACTGGGCACTCCTACAGCATAGGTGATGAGTGATGATATTAAGGACAAGGCGAGGGAGACAAAACCCGCCGAAATTTAAGGAAAATGGATTGTGGCTACATCTTTACAGGCAGGTAATTGGGGTGCTACTGCACAAAAATGTCTTCTATTTAAGGTCAGGAGGAAAGTAAAGGCAGAATAACTCTTCAGGGTTGCATTTCACCCTGGAAAATGCTGTAATTTTCTGCAAGATGTCTGGTGGAGGAGAAATCTCAGGTTGCTGCAATCTTGCTGATTTACAGAGGTGGCCTTGTATGCCAGAGGAAGGACAAAGAGTGCCCTCATTCCCTTGTAAAGCTGTCCATACTATAGGTACAAGACAGTTTGCATATGGCCTCTCTAGGACCTGGCCTCCATCTCTAGGGTTTGGGCAGTACAAGAAGATCCCCAGAGCTTTTGCCATCCTCTGACTATAACATCATGGGGCAAAAACCTTTGTGTTATTTACCTTAGAGCTGCCAAGCATTGGTGAGGCACAGCCAGAGCTGTACCCCCTCCATGCACGATCAAGTGTGGCTGTGATAGATGCTCACACATCTCTCCTCTGCATCTGCAGGGACACTCTTTGGCATCCCAGTCCCTGCTGGGTCCCTGCCAAAGTGTATTATTTTATTAACCTACTGCCTGGCTTCAGAACAACCTCATGTTAAAAAATACGCCCACATGTCAGAAGAGGAATCATCCTCTTACCAGAGATGTGGCACTTCTCCCTGGAGGCTGTACAGATTAGTCCTGTACCAATGTATGTGCCCCTCAGAAGTATCAATGCTTGCTATGAGGCAGTCCAAAGGAATGACTCCTCAGTTATGTTCCCTAGTATTGGTTTAATTTGGAAGAACTTTACTTTCTGAGTCCTTATTTTTTCATATATGCTCTTGCTCTTCAGCATTTTACAAATTATTTTAACATCAGTCTTTGCTTGTTCTTCCTGTCAGAAAATAGAGTATGTGGGTGAATATTCAAAATTCATATAGTAATAAATTAGCCTGTTTTTAGTAGGTGGCAGAGCCTTTAAAAGTGTGCCATGACTTGGCACACTGCTGTAGAGATTTTTCAAATGAAGGGGCCTCTGCTCCAGCAGAGTTTACAGTTGTGTCCTGGTTCTGCAGATGTATAGTTATCCTGAGTCATCCGTGGAGGGTCTTCTCCTGTGGCAGGGATGGGAGAAGAGAGAGTGAGGAGATATGTACATAAAAACAAATGCTAAATGAAATGCTACTGATGGGTGCATGGCTGGTCCTAGGGCATTAGTAACAGAATATGCCTTTTTTGTGTCTGTGTGGTTGGTTGAAATCCAGTTGAGTTCAGCACCTGTGTGGTATCTTGCTCTCAATGGCAGAGTTGTGGTTTATATAGCCTGAGTCTGGGCAGGTCTGCAACAGATTTAGGACTTTTGCAGGGGATTGCAGAACTCCTTGAGTGAGACTCACTCCTGCTGAGTTACATTTGAAATCAGGGACAGGTGTAGCTGAAGTCTGGGTGCAGGGAGTCTCATCTGTGCTGTCCAAGGTAGCTTTTAAGACTGATATCAGTCTTCTAAGGCTCAGGGGAGACCTTATCACTCTCTACAATTGCCTGAAAAGACACTGTAGGGAGGTGGGGGTCAGTCTCCTTTCTGAGGTAACAGGCAATGAGACCAGAAAAATAGAATCAAGTTTCACCATTGGAAGTTAAAGTTGGACATTACAAGAAATTTTGCCCCCCAAAGGTTTAGTCCAAGGCAGTGTTGGAGCCCCAGTCCCTGGAGGGATTTAAAAGCTGTGTGGATGTGGCACTTGGGGACATGGGTTAGTGGTGGGCTTGGCAGGGCTGGGGGAAAGCTTGAACTTAGTGATCTTGTAGGGCTTTTCCAGCCTAAACAATTCTATGATTCTGTGTCTCAACTCCGTAGACACTCTTTGTAAATCCTGCTAGGACTTGCTGGTAGATTTGTAGATGTCTCAACATTTTGGAGGTTACCTGGTACAACAGATGACAATAAAGCTTTATTTTCCAGTTCAGTTATCTTTCTGACGTGACAATTAATTTCTTACAGCACACCAAACATATTTCTAACGATTAGCAAGAAGATGATTTTCTGAACATTTAAGTCTAATACCTAAGTCAATTAGGATATGCATTCCAGAAAATCTCATCCAGCTGCCTCCCCTTCTATTAATGGATGGACACAAAGAAAGATTTTACTCTATGTAAAATCTTTCTTTGCAGTGTGCAAAGCCAAAGAGGGTTGTTTGCTCAACATCCACTTGCTTCCCCGGGGCTTAAATGCCAAATAACAAATGGAAAGCCCCAGCTCTGGTTTGTTAATTGTCACACTTGTGTGACCAGTTCTGTTTTAGGAAAATCCCATGAAAAATGGTGAATCATTGTCTCCTGCTGATGAAAATGGTAATAGCTTTGACCCACAGGAGCAGTAGGAAAGGTAATGACTGCTAAACTTTTAGATTTAGGATACTGGCTCAGCACCCAGGTCCTGTGAAATAAACACCCACATGCATACCTTGGCAGCTCCCTCACCTCCCAGGTGCCCCAAAAACAGCCATGCCTTGCCACCAGGCCCACACCCCAACGTGTGCATCAGGAGCAGGAGACCAAAAACCGCAACAATTCAACAATGGACTTCCCTGATTCATCAAAGCACTTAGAACACAACATGTCACATAAAGAGTATTTAAATATGTGCTGAAATAGTTTGGCATTTCAAGCCTGAGGGCTTGACTGCGGACAAAAGTTTCTCAGATTAAAAGTTTGGAATGGTTTTAAACTTCCCAAGGATCTTCCTGAATAACTCCCTGTATGCATGGGGATAGTGCAGAGCATATTTATCCTATATCCTTTATGTATGCATCCTTCTGGTTTCTTACTCTTTGTCCCAACTTTCAGCTTGTATCTCCTATGTCCGTCATGATGAACACGTGGACAAGCAGCTTCCATGGACACTGCTATGAGTAGACACTTGTGCTCCAGTGCCATTTTTTAAATGATTCCTCTGCATGTCAGACATGGCATAGGGGTGGCCGTGGCAGTGCTGGACTCCATGATCTTACAGGGACTTTCTAACCTTAACGGTTCCATGATTTTGAGCCTTAACAAACTGTTAAAACTCCAGAAAACCACACAGATTGCAACCATCTCCTTCTTTCCATATTCCTCCTCCACGCCATCACCTCTCAGCACTGTTAAGGCCAGCTACCTTCCAGCACCAATATTAAGACCATGAAGATCCCATGGTAGGACTCATCTGTGTTGTTTGCACAGTTCTGAGCACAGCAGGTGCCTACTGCATGAGTATTACATCTGCCACAACTTACTACGCCTATTGAATTTTCCCTACTGCCCTTTAAAGATTAAAGTAATTTGGAAAAAGGCTATTTATGCAGAAATCAGAGCATTTGCACAGCAAGTCAGACTGCAATAGATATACCAGGCAATTTCCCCATGTAAATAAGTCCTCCTTGGAGAACCCTGACAAAACCTCCTCCTCGTATGTACACATTTTTGGGGGTCAGTGGGATGAGAGAAGGCCAGGAAAATGGAAGTTTGGAGCAGTTTGAGTACTTCTGGGCAACTTCTGGGCAAAGAAAAATGGACTTACTGTGCAAAGCTGCTGGCAAAACCTGGTCTTAAACAAATAATATAGTCACTTTGGGAATTTGGGATTGTGTATAGAGGGTTCTTTGCAGTTCACACAGGACCTTTTGTGACTTGTGTATATGAATGCAATCAGCACAGGGACACAGACATAAAAAAATTATCCTATATAAATAGCTGTCCTGAAAATAGACCATAAGGAAACTGTTCTGAGTCTCTTGATCCAGGGACTAAAGCATTTATTCTCTTCTTTCCTTTCACCTGAAACCCACAATTAAACCAAATGAAAAAAATTACATGAGTACTTTTGCAACCTGCATCCATTTTTTTTCAGAGCCTATAGCTGACAGATGTCTTAAATTCAGACTCATGAGGCCTTATCTTCAGAAGCCAGTTGTGCTTTTCTTTCTTACAGGGTTTTTATCTTAATCTGTATCTTCAAGTTTTTTCTTTTCCCTTCATTTTCCTTCTCTTTCTTTCTATTTTTTTTCCTTTGTCCATTTTTTTGTGGTTTTTGTTTTGTTTTGTTTTGTTTTTCCCCTTCATTTTTCCTTCTTTTTCCTTTGTCTTTTCCCCCTCATTTTCATTTTTCCGTTTCTTTTTCCTTTTTATTAATCTCTTTTTAATTTTTAAATTTTTGCTTTTATTCTTTTGATTTTCTCTTTTCCTTTTTTTCTTCCCCCCCTTTCTTTTTCCTTTTCTGTTTTCTTTTAACTTTTAAACTTTATTTTTCTTTTCTCTTGTCATTTTCCTTTTTCTTTCTCTTTTTCATTTTTTACCTTCCCTCTTTTCTTGTATACTTTTTTCCCTTTCCTTCTTTTTCTTTTCTCCTTATCCCTTTTTCTATTACCTTTCCTTTTTTTCCTCCCTTCCTTTCCTTCTTTTTCCTTCTTTTTATATTTCTCTTTCGCTAGCAGGCGAAAGATCACCAAGCCTCCAACCCCGAGACCGGCCTGAAAGCAAAAACCAGAGCTCAACATCTGCTCTTTCCAGCGATTACAGCCAGATGTGAGGAGAGGCTGTGGAACCTGCAGGCAGCCGGCAGGACGTGCTGAGGTACGACCTGAGCGGGGGCTCCTTGTCCTCGCAGGAGAGCCAGGTCTCGCCGACAGAGCGTGACAAGTGTCCTTGTCCCTTTTCCGGGGCAGCCGGCGGTCACAGCTCCGGGCGCGGAGCACCCCCGGGAGCGCTCGCGTTCCGGGGAAAACGCCAGCTCGCTAATTTCAATTAGCAATTGATCATTGCTAATCATTAACCGCTCATCACAATAACACCCTTGAGTCCCACAGCGTCCCCGCCATCCCCGAGCCCCCCCGGCGCTGGCCCGCTCCCGTTCCCGAGGGGCTGCACCGGGATGGGGAGGGGGATACGCGGAGCCTGGCGGGGCCCTGCCCGCGGGGGCATCCGCGGGGCGCGGAGCCTTTTGTTATGCTAATCCGAGCTGACATCACTCCGCATATCAAAGCCGAGGGGCCGCATATAAGGCGGCTCCGGGGGCCGCCCCGCCAGAGCTGCCCCGGTCCCCGCGCAGCCCGGCCCGGGCGGAGGTAAGCGGGGACCGCGGGCGGTGCGAGCCGCGGCCGGGAGAGGAGGGAAGGGCCGGCGGCTCTGGGGAGCCCCTCAAAACACCCAGAGTGCGGGGCTGGCCAAGAACAGGGGTTTGCGAGGCGTGGCAAGAATTCCAAGGAGAGGGGATGCATCCCGGAGGATGCATGGGAGGAGGAAGACACCGCGGGGTTCGACGGAGCAGACCGAGGAGATGCCGGGGAGAGAGGCGGCTTGGAGACTGCAAGGGAGAGGGGAGAGCCGGGGGAATGCAAGAAAAGGGAGAGCCGGGAGGATGCGTGCGGCAGGGAGAACGGAGGGAATGCAAGGGAGAGGGGATACCCGGGGGAATGCAAGGAAGGAGGAGACTCGGAGGCTGAATTAAGAGACCTGAGACCCGGCGAGGGGAAGTGAGAGTGCAGGAGAGAGGGGAGGACCCAGGGGAGAAGGAGACCCAGAGGGTGGAGAGAGCCGTGCCCGATGAGCCGCAGGGGAGAAGAGTTGGAAGAGAGACTGGAGACCCACGGGCTGAAGGCAGAGAGGAGACTTGGAGCTGCAAATGTGCAGGGCAATGCAAGGAGCTGAAGAGGAGAGAGG
The DNA here is from genome assembly GCF_021018805.1 of Prinia subflava. Classification (NCBI taxonomy): domain Eukaryota; kingdom Metazoa; phylum Chordata; class Aves; order Passeriformes; family Cisticolidae; genus Prinia; species Prinia subflava. Next base: position 899,716 of record NC_086249.1, read on the forward strand.
AGTCCGGGAGGCTGCAGGGTGCTGGGGACACCCAGGGGCTGCAGGGGAGAAGGAAGATCCAGAAGGCTGCAAGGGAGTGGTGAGACCCGGCAGCTGTAATCAGCTCTACCACCCTGTATTCCTCTTCTCTGCTCCCACTCCTCACTGCAGGTCATTTGGGGATGTGCTACCCCTAAACCAGGCTACTGTGCTCCTGGAGAGAGCTGCAGGCTGGCAGCAGAGTCTGGTGGATGTCTTTGTTTCTTGGATGGGAAAACTGGAAAAATGTGATCTGGATACTCACAGGTTTATGTACAGTTAAAATTGCCTGTTCCCATCTCTGAGTCCAGAGTCTTTAAGGTGTCTGATGGGAGTGTTTTCTGTGTGCCAGAGTGGGGCTGGCTGCAAACAGCCTTGAGGTGAAGAGCAAAGAGAGCTTTGAATTAAAAACAGCTCCTGTTTTTAGGAGTCCACAGGCCACTTGCCGTCGCTTTGATCAGTGACCCAGAGTTCACTAGAGCTGTAAACATCACATCTGCCCCAAAGCGTGTCCTTCCCATCCCCGTGCAAGTTGCTTTTGCAAATGTAACCTGTGCTGGACTGAGTGCAAATAGGCATTATTACCTCTCCAAATAAAAGGGGTGCAATTGCATGCAAAACTCACAGTTCTTTTGGTGGGTATAGGGGAATTAGATAATTTATCTTCCTCTCCAGGGGTTGAGAAAACTCCAATCTGTGACTTTTTCAAGGTGGGGAGGGGGAAAGTAGAGAGTGGCGTTGGCTGGTCAGGTTTAGTGAGAGCTTTTTAGACCGAGACATTTTACACCCGATTCTTGTGTTGTCCAGCAGTTCACAGGAGTGAGATAAGGGGTCTGAAATATCTAAACAGACACTGAAAGGTATGGACAGGATTAAGGGTTGAAGGTTTCCAGTATGCTTGTAGAGTGGTGGGAAGAAAAAGGCTCCCAAAGATTAAAAGATACAGAAATACTCTGAAACAAGAAACATGTATTCCTGGATGCTCGTGGGAGCACTGTTTCCAAGGGATGCATCAAACCCTAATCCAAGTGGGCATTAAAGAAAAACAATCCATGGCAATGAAATCCTGCCTCCCTTGTAGGCAGTCAGTTTTGTGTCGGACTTCAAGGGAGCCAGGAACTCGCCCCTAGAGGTTATTAAAATCCTTTGTAATAACAGCACTTCTCCAGTAACCCTTTACATCAGGCACTGGGGTTGGGATAGCCAAAAAGCAGCCTGAATAGAAAAATACACTGCAGATGGCAGAGAAAACACAGAAATACTCATTCTCCCCAACCCGATTGCTCCCTAAATGGGGATATTTAGGCAGAAAGCTGCAGCTGGGCAAATCCAGGGCTGGGGATCAGGTAGAATACCCTTTTTCCAGGGTAAGAGGTTTCCCAAAGTGAAGCTGAGTGCTCCAGGCATTCCCAGTCCCTTCCCAAACCCCTTTGAGGGGGTAATGTGGGGAGATGCACACTTACGGTTTGGGTATGCCAGTGTGCTGTGTTGTGAGACTCCAGAGATGCAATGTGGTGGGCAGGTTTTTCTGTTTATTTTACTGTTGTCTTTCTCATGGAATGGGAAACCACGGCAAACACCACAAAAAGCAGCCCAGACCAGTGTCTGAATAACTGAATAACTGAAGGGAAACCCATTTACTGCTATTAATACTGCTGCTAAAATAAGCAAGCCATGCCCTGGAGACAGAGAGGACCCCTCTAAGGATTTAAGTCCTGCACCTGGTTTGTTTATCTGTTTGGCCTGAAGAAGGAAAAAACAACCAAAAGAAAAGGGGGTGGGGGTATCCTTGAGAGCTTTTTTGTCTCCTCCAGCCTACTCCCTGGAGACAAAAATGGGATTTTATGTTTACAAAGTTGCAGCCATTTCCCTGAGCTCCAGGTGCCAAGGACATGGAAGAAGTGAGAGGCAGAGTTAATGAGGTGAGAAGAAAAGCAAAAGGTAAAGAGTAAAACACATTTATTTTTTACATCTGAGTAACAAATCAGAGAGAAACATCTGCAGGGCAAGGGCACCTGCATTAAGTAGGGAAATGCAGATTTTACTATCTGTCTTCTCTGCAGAAAAAGAGAGAGGAAAAAGAAATCTAGAGAGAGGAAAGAGAGAGATGAATAGCTGAAGATTTGGGCTAATCTAAAGATCTTTTTTTTTTTCTTCTTCCTGAGAAGTTGCACAAACTTTTTGGAGAGGGGAAGAAAAAAAAAAAACCACTAAAGTGAAGCAGCGAATGAAGTCTTGCCATGTGCAAGGTTAAATAGAAACACACAATCAGACCATAACTCTGTGTAATTCAACCCATACGGTTTGTCTGCCTGTTGACTCAAAAGGTTGTATCAAGGCTTGGCAAGGGAGGGGACTGAGAAGGGATAATCCAAACCTTTTCATGATTCACAAACCACTACTTTGCAACTTGAATAATAGATCTCTCTCTTGCAGTGATAAACTTCAGAGTTAACCATAGCTCAGGCTCTTTCTCTCTCTCCTTTCAGGCTGTTCATCTCCAAGAAAGAGCAATACGCAAACGGAAGGGAAATACATTGCACAAAATATTAAGAAAACTCCTTTTAAAAAAATTCTTTGGAGAAGCTGATTTCCTTTGGCTAGCAGGAGAAAGTGGAGAAAATGAAGCCAAGTCTGCCATTTTTCTTAGCTGGTTTTCTGTTGCTGATTCTGCAGACAGAGCTTTGCTATGGGATAAAATGGATGTAAGTACCTGGGTCTATCTCTGCATTTTTAATGTTTTTATAGGAATTGCTGGTCTCTTACCTGTTTGTACAACTGCTGCTTGAGGCATGCTGTAAAGCTGTTTAAAGAGCAGCAAGCACTGCAGTTCTCCAGGCATTGATTGATTTCAAGTGTGTGTACTAGGGGCTTGTGCTAACAATGTCTCCATCTTCTTTCTAAAATATGCATGATTTAGGCTCATTTACGCTTTTTTCTCCTCATTGATACCGGGTGAAAGGCACACACTTGAATGCTCACATGAGCCACTTAGTGAAGTTTCTAGTATTAGCTCCTGCTATGCTGGGAAACTCTCCCACCAGGACCACTGGTTTTGCTGGGTAGGAACTGAGAGCAGCAGGGATGGCAGCTGCGATAATGATGCCCATCTCCAACCACAGGGGACGCTTGACAAATAACATAGGGTTTTTGTGGACCTTTTAACCTTTGGATTTTGTGAAGGGTGTTAAAAATGAGGTGAGGAGGGGGGAGGAGGGTGAAGAAATACCAGGGACTGCGGTCAAGTCAGGATTGAGTTTCCTTGGAGGTAATGTCACTGCAAAGTGAAAACATCACTATCTCATTTCTTTGCTTAAACAAGCAATCAGTTAGTTGCTTGCTGCAAAATAAACAAACAGGCCACTCCAACACCAATCTGGTTTCATGCTGTTGATAAGTGATCTGTCTTTTCTGCTTGGGTTTGGAGCTGGGCACAAAATAAATAAGGGAATATGGGTTTGCCTGAAATGAGCATCTTTGGCAGAAGAAAAGGCACAACAATATACAATGCCAGGAAGACTATGTAGTGCATTGAAGCAAGGATCTTTGGGTTAGAACGGTGAAACTTGGACAAAAGGTTTCTGTTTTGTCGCTCCTTCTGCCACAGACCTCATGCTATGTCTAATTCCCATTCTGCTGTTCCAGTCATTGTCATTTGAAGCTCCACTCATGCCACCTTTTATAAAGGCTTAAATTTGGATATCATTATCCGGCAAATTAAGGTCTCATATTGGAACTAGTGTTTTTACTGCCCATCATGCAGTCAGGGAAGAGAGGATCTTCCAGATGGCCATGGATCTTCTCTGAACAGAGACATCCAACAGAAATGTTAAGTGATGGCCTCTGGTGATGCTGTGTACTGCAAGGAGTTGCTAAAGGTGACACATCTGCCATTTATATCCAAAAAGAGAAGCATAGTGAATCTCTCCATAGGGTGTTTAAATGCACATGGTCAGGTGGGAAGAACAGTCACCTACTTTAGGGCATCTTTCAAGGTGGCATGCTTGCCTATGGCAGGAAGGTAGGAACTAGTTGATTTTAAGGTTCCTTCCAACTCAAACCACTCCATAATCTTTCATTTGCTCTCTCCATACTCTATGGACCCTCTTGGAAGTAGAGGAGAGTAAGGATCTGGTGTGCTCTTCACTGCCTTGTAGTAGTCAGCAGAGTTCAATTACATAACCCAGCTGTTTCTGTCTGCCAGCTTCCTCTGGTATTTAGGCTCTCAGCTCTGCCTATATCCAGCACCAGGAAAGGCAGGCACCTCCTTTCTACAGGACATTTAGCAACATGTCCACGGGACTCCTTAGCGTTTATTTCTGTGCAGCACAGAAATAAAGCTGTTTTGTGGCACCCTGATTCAGCAGGGCTTTTATGTGTAGAACCACGACTGACTGGAGGCACTTGCCCATATGCTGGGCAGTGGTGTCCCACTTAGGCAAGGTGCTTAACCATGAGTGAAGGGCTTGGGTTCCTCTGAAGAGCAGGGGAACCTGGTACTATGGTGACAAGCCACAGACATGAAAAAATGCTGGGAGGCAGGGCAAGGTCCCTAATAGCTTTGCTGTCAAAAGCAGCCTTTTGGCTGCTAAGTGGTTAAGCTGCAAGGGCTGCTTTCAGGGATGAGTGGGGGGAGAAGCAGTTGGAGGCGAGACACCACAGTTGCTGCTCCTCCCCTTCCCAGCAGACATATCCCTCCTATCAAAAAGTGAGTGGGAAAGATGAAAGCTGGGATTAAAGTGGTATTTGAAGCATGAACAGCATGCAGATGCACCACTGAGATCCCTCCACACCTGTTTAAAACCTGGCAGAGAACTGCACTCCCTGTTCACAGCACTTTGCAATTGGGATGCCAGCAGCTGGGATTTCACAAAATTATGTTTGGTTCTTCTTTAATTCACTGTTTCTCCTCATTTCCTCACCCTTATTTTCCTACGGAAACATAGGCTAATTTTCCCCACTCCCCATCACTCTTTTTCCTTGGGGCTCAGGGACTGTCCTTAGAATTTGCATGGGTAAGTTCTTGGCAAACAGAGTACCAAATACTGAGTAATACCTCAGACCTGCTTATCCCAGCCCTAGACTCATATTCTGGGTGCCGTACAATTGAAATCTGCTCCTTCCTTCTCTTGCTCCTGAACAGAGAGCTGGGGGAAAGGACAGGACGAAGCAGGAGCAAAGTGCTATGTGATGTTTTCAGTTGTGGGCTTTTCTCAGCAGTCTGCCCACTGCATCATTTTTGTAGGCACAGTGCCAGATGCAAGCTTCAAAGAGGACTTGGGAGTGGAAGGGAGAGATAAGGAGGTGGGTTTCACCAGCCTGGAGATGAGGGAGTGACTGATATGAAAGGTGATAGGAAATTTAATTTTGATTCAGTGCGTGATGTAATTGCAGGGGGAGGGGAAGAAGAAAAACACAATTTTCAGCTGTTTAGGACTTCTCAGCAACATAAATATGTCCTGAAAATTAGTAAAAGCAGGGAGAAGGTAAAAAACCCAAATTATTTTGTTTTAATTGGCTTATTTTTATGAGTTCTGTGGTCCAGATTCCCCGTTGCTGGAACTTGGTGCTGTGCCCCAGCAAATATCCAGCATGGTGTGTGGACAGTCAGCGTCTTGTATACATGGTCTTGCTCTTGTATACATTTCTCTTGCTGGAGAAATTTCATATCTTGTGCTCTTTCATCTGAGCTCTAGGGAAGCTACTCAGGTGTAAAGCCAGAGTACGGTTCCAGATCTTCACTAGTTCAGGATTGTTGTGAAGATGCAGCCTTTCTCTGGGTCTTATTTTTGCAAACACTTCCCCATCCTTAGAGCAAAGCAGGTATATGGGGAGGTTACATCATTTTGTGGTGCTTACTGTTGTTTTGTCACAGTGCCTGGGAAGGCGAGGCAGTCACTGGTCTCCATGAGATATGTCTTAGGGCCAATGCATCTAGCAATTCTCTCACCTTCCCCATCTGCTTTTGCAATCCATTTAGCTTTCCCAGGACAGTTTGGGTTTGACCAAGCAGGTGCTGGAGCAACTTATTTGGGTAGAACTGAAAAACAGATGAGCACTAGAGGGAGCTGCAGCCAGATGTGCATACCCCAAAGGTCTGCAGATGTTGAGATATCCAGGCACAGAGTAGCTTCCGAGGCATTTCTGCCTCCACAGGGGTTGGCATGCCCTCTGTCCCTCTGCATGGAATGTCCCCTTCAATGTGGCTGTAAATAAGCCAAACAAGCAAATGATTTGACTGGGAAGGGGGGGTGTTTCTTTTTGTTGTTGTTGTTTTTGTTTGGTTGGTTTGATGGGTTTGTTTGTTTTTAATGGCTTGCAGAATATACCCAAGACAGCAAGTGCTGGCATTAGGAATACCACCATTTTTAGGTGGAGCTTGGTCACTTCGGGAAATCTCTGCCTGCCCCTTTTCTGGTGACCCACTCATGTCTTGTGCTATGGAGCAACCCCCAGCTGAGCCCCATTCCCAACTATTGCTGCACAATTCCTATTTAAATTAAATTAAATTGCAGCCCTTCAGAAGCAAAAGGTAGCTTAAGCACACCTTCTGGTGAACACAGGATGTCCCCCAGCCCACCAACCTTGAGCAGCCCTTCTGCAGCCAGCAAAAAGCAGGGGAGAAAATGGAAAGATTTTGTGCTTCCTGGCAGCTCCCCTTGCTCTCCTTCAACCAGTAGTGGGAGGGAGCTGGGACTCGGAGACACGGGCGCCTGTGAGGAGACTGTCTGCCTGGCAAGGGGCTGCTAGATGAGCTGCTGGGAAAGAACTTCAGGATGGGGATGGCAGGAGGGGAGTAGGCGGGGGGTGAGGAAAGGGGGGTACCATGTCTTTGAAGTTTGCTCTTCACTCCATAGGCAGCCCAGGAAAAGTTGACAACTCTCCATGGCCTTCCTCAGCACTCAGTGAGCCAACTCACTGCTGGCATTGACTTCAGTCAAGCTTGGGCTTGAAGTCAACAGCCTTGTGCCCACTACTGCCAGCACTGAATTTGGCACTATATCTGAAAACAGCTCTTATTTTAAGCTTTTAGTTCAGGGTTGGTTTCCCCCCCACACACACTTCTCTCCCTCTTCCTCTTCTTTTTTTTTTTTTTTTTTTTTTTTTTTAGCCACATAAATCCCTCTTCTCTGAAAACCCTTGCAGAACCAGGGGAAGCATTTACCAGGGGATGCGTTGCCTTTCCCAGGACTTGTGGTCTGCAGGCTGGAACGGATGCAGGGCAGGGTGGCAGGGGCATGGGCTGCCTCTGGCTACCAGGAGATTATCAAGGTCATTGTAACATCCCTGCAAGCCTTTCCCAGATGAAAACCTGAGAAAATGAGGCTCCTGAAGATTAAAAACCTTCAATGAGATCAAATACAAAACGAACCCTCAATCTCTGCATCTGTTAACGTTTACCACACACTTCACTCTCCACAGCCATGTAATTTTGTCTAAATCTTCTTGTGTCACCCACATCCCTGCAAGATTAAGGGGTTTAGGAATAGGCATTAAGAAGAATACCTTTTCAGAAAGCAAAGCTGGTAATTTGGAGTAGAAGTTCATGGTTTCACCAGCAGACCCTTTGTGAGACTTTCTCAGATCATGTCACACAAGGGAGTGTGGGCAAATGCCTCCAGAGAGAAGATTCTTCCATCCTTCAAGAGTGTTTTAAAGGACACCAATGCTTTGCTGCTCAATCAAAGGAGTTTTTCTCCCTTTGACTTGACCAGGAGCAGTGTCCTACTCACAGGGTACCTTGTAAACCAAATAATGTATGACTTTCATTGATATCTGCTGAGATCTGAAGGTGCTTCTTCCCAAACTGCAGTTCCTATGAATAGTCCTCTCATGGGGCCCAGACATGTAGGAATGGGCCCATACCTCTCAAAGGGCCTAACACTACACAGCATTAATGTTTTCAAATGAATTTAATAACTGCCTGAGATAATGAACAGAGTAAACGAATGTCATGATCCATCTATGCATATTTCCTCTGTAATTATGTTCATAGTTTTCTGTCAGTATCCAGAGCTTCAATTGAAAGAACTGCTGTGTTATATATAGATCAGGAGATGTTTGGTTTAGGCCTTGTTTACTTAAAGGGATGGATTGAATATGTATATTTAAAAAAACCCTGAAACAACTACCCCTTGGTTGTCTGGAGACTGAAGGATGGGGCAGGAGAATTAAATGAGAAGAGCACAATGTTATCAGGAGGAAACAGTGAAAAACAGCATTTCCAGGGTGAAAGCAGGTAAAATCCCCTTTTCAGATGAAGCGTGTGAGTTCACAGCAAGATGTTTGTCAGGGATTTTTTTTTCCCAGGTTGAGGAATGAAGGATGTTCTTCTACTCATGCCCATCGAGAGCTGGATTTTCAGGCTGGCTATGCCCCATTGGCTCCAGTTTTCCTCCCAGTGCTGGTGAACAGTGGTAACTGGGTGAAGATAGGCCAGTGACCCACCATCAAATCCTACCATGGACCAGCCTCTCCTGGGGGGAGCTTTTCTTTCCACAAACGGACATTCTTTCCTGATAATGTCATTGCAGGCAGTGGGTATCCATCCCCTCGTGCTGCCAGAATTTAGGAAGCAGGAAGGGGTGGTACATTTCCACAGGGAGGGTTTAGAGTGACGTGGAGTGGACAAGATATTCCTAAATGTAGGACAGAGACTGGGCAAACCTAGGTTGTCAGGGCATGGACTAGATGACCTAATAGGCCTCTCACATTCCTGATCTGTATTTGTAAATGCACTTTTCAGTCTTAGCAAGTGACTACAGTAACTGAGTTTTCCATCTCCATTACCTTTTAATTTTTCCTCCTGACACTTGGAGATGTTTCCAATTATAGGTTCTCATAAGCAAAGACATGAAGTTCAGGCCTGGGAGATGCTCAGAAAACACCTTCCTGCATCCTGCAGTTTTACTCTGGGTAGCCTTCCTGGAGCTCAGCTCATTCTATGAGAAACAGCCATTGCTGCCATTTACTGACCTCTCACCAATGGGAAGGTATTTTCCCTCTTCCATGAAGCAAAGGGTTTTCTTGTTGCATTATAAACTGGCTTCTTTAATGGTGATTACTTCAGACCATCTGTAATAATACAGTCTCATGGCATCACATTCTGTTTTTTCACACTGAGGATGAATTTCAGTCTGAGTTCAGCATTCATCCCCACCTGTAGGTGGTTATTTGTGACTTGTAACAGTGAGACAGAGGTACCTCAATGCAGCCTTTCAGGTCCTTTAAAGAGGAAGGCCTGTATAAAGCATCAGAAAATGTGGTGTAGGACCTAGGAGATGTATGCATCCTTCTGGAGAGCCAGCTAAAACATTCCAACATTCCAAACACCCAACACGTTTGATTAGAAGACTGAGGTGCTGCCTCATCATACGGCCTCTCTCAGAGACTTGGAATGTTCCTCATTTGCCTGAAGCTCAGGCTGTAAAGTTCTCTCACTGTTCCTGCCACACCCTGCCTGCTTCCCTTGCTGCTGGGACATGCTGTGCTGGAGTATTTATCATTTATACTCTATTGCTGATGAGCTGCTGTGGCCTCTTGCCTGATCTGTGTTTCAGCTCACTCCTGGGAGTTGCTGATAGGCTTTCTGGATAAGTTTTCACAGATTCCTTGTGTCAAGTGCTAGGGGTTGGACATACCTCATTCAGCTCTGTGCTTATACCATTCAGATGTCTGTGTCCCTGCTTGGTGTCTGGGTTTCCTACACAGAACAGAAAATGAGCACTTCTAAGTCGTGATAGTACCTTCACATAGGTCTCAAAAACACAAAAGGCCAACTACTTCTTAGACTTGGCTTTTTGTTTTCCATGAGCTAAAGAAGGATCCTGAAGGATTACTGTGAGGTCCACACTATAGAGGTCTGCAATCAGGTGACAGTCATATTATTCAGAGACTCATGTCCTTCAAGGACGTGATTTCTCTGAGATAACTGAACACCCCTACATCATCAACAGGTTTTTTTTCTCCACCAGCTCAGGTTCACATCTAAGGCAGGATGAGTTGCCTTCTGGAGGGGCCCCTCTCCAAACAGGGAACATTACATGAACACCAGTGTGTATGGACCAAGAAGAACCGAAGGCCAGAATTTCTGATGATTAAATCATAGAATCATTTACGTTGGAAAAGACCTCTATGATCATTGAGTCCAACCAATAACTTAATACTGCCAAGCTCACCACTTTTTCCTTTCCCTTGAAATTCACTGGCGATGGCTTCTGCTTGCAGTATGTTTAATGGACTTCTTAAATATGTGTATGAAGTATATATTTATATAGCTAGCAGAGTGGTGGTTTCCCTTCCAAGTTTACCACTGATTATCTAGTGCCAGAAATGCCAAACTCCAGTCACATGGGAATTTGTCAGTGCAGACCTATTCATCCCCAGCAAGGATTTAATACCTCCAGTTTTGGTTAGAGCTCAACTTTAGCTCTGTTTCCATCTCATTTAACTTCTGAAGAATGTGGATGTTATAAAGTGAAATGCACCCCAAAATGTCTTTGCTAATAAGCCAAACTAACCAAGATATCTTGGGATGAATCTGAACGCCAACACATTTAACAAGGAGAGAAGGAAATATGTGGTAAAATTGTGTTGCCAGGATCAGATGCCATCAGGTTATTGCTGCAGCCAGCTAGAAAAGTTGTTTTATGGGAATGAATAACTTTTATGACTACCCTAATAAATCCATAAAGATACAAAGAGAGTTACACCCCAGGCTTCTGCTGATTGTTGCTGGTGCTCAGGGAAGAGGAGTACAGCCCTGTAAGATGCATGTCAGTATTCTTTTTTTAACCTGGAAAACTTGGCAATTGGACAGTAGAATAACCACCACCGTGGGATACTGTTCTTTTCTTCTGTGATAACATATGTGCTGGTGTTCATGGATCCCTTCTAAGATTTGACTCTGTGGCACTCTCTCTGCACATACTCCCACTGAGCTTTTGCACTATGGTTTTTGGAGACTAGAGAAACAGACTTATCTATGTGCAGCAGTGATTGAATCAGTGGAGGCCCTTGGCATTAACTCTAAGCAAAAGCATATGTTTTGCAAATTTGGTGATTTTTCCCTAGGCTTTGCAGGGGATTTTCTCCATAATTAATTACATGACATTTAGCATAATTCTTTGAGAATGTGTGAGACAGATGCTGAATGCAAAATACTGATAACACCAACGTTGTTTTTTTTTCCCAAATGCTACAGTCTTGGAGGATCCAGATTTATTTTGTCATGGAAATGATGGGTCATTTTTCACTCTCTTGGGAGGTGCTCTTCATTCTTCAGCAAACAACCTTCCCCATAGGATTTGCACATCCAGTTGACTCAACATACACCCCTGGAGCTTTGTGCAGACTCCCCTCAGTAATAGAGAGGATTGCACCCTGCTAAAGTGTTTCTTCCCACCTTCCTCAGTGCCTACTTAAATGAGATAAATCACTCTTTATAGCTGCTCATCTTTCTCACTAGCTTTTTCTAGACACCTATTTACAGAAAGCTTTAAGTCAGGTAAGCATAGGCAACTAGAATGTGTTTTAATGCTTTTTTGCATGTGCTTGTCTCCTCAGAGCTCTGTCCAAGACTCCTTTGGCTTTGGCTCTGAATCAAACCCAGCACTGCAAGCAGCTTGAAGGTTTGGTGGTTTCTCAGGTGCAGCTGTGCCGCAGCAACCTGGAGCTAATGCAGACCATCATTCAGGCAGCTCAGGAAGTGATAAAGACCTGCCGGAAAACCTTTTCAGACATGCGGTGGAACTGCTCTTCAATAGAGCTGGCTCCTAACTACCTGCTGGACTTAGAGAGAGGTAAACAGCACTGCTGGCTCCGTTGGGATTGGAATCCCAGCTGAGCCTTTGTGTGTGTGTGTGTGTGTGTGCTGGAGATAGGAAGGGTCTTGCTCCTGGGAGGCCTTGGAGGGACCACAAAGCCTGATTGTCCTGTTCTCTGAGACCACACTCATCATTACAGTGCCAGAGGCTCTTGGGTCCAAGACCTGGTCTACCACAACTCTTACAAGACAGACCACCATTCTGGTCTACTCACCCCACTGGGAGTCATGGGATGAGCACAGGAGCAAGAGGAGGCAGGAGAGGCCATGGAAGGGCTTATCCATGTGCTCCAAGACCAAATCACACCGCAATGAACAAGATGCCTAAATCCGTGTGACTCCTTGCCCTGCTGGGATGTTGTCTTATGTTGAAGAGTTCACTTAGGAGATGTGCTCCAAACTAGTGGTGCCATGGGACATCTCAGCTGCAGTAGAGCGGGTGTGCTGGCTGCTCTGTGGGACACAGACTGTGCGAGTCTCTTTTTGGGGAACATTTATCTGGCCCAGGAGGCTGAGATGGAGTTCTTGTCTCTTTCAGGCACAAGGGAGTCAGCATTTGTGTATGCCCTCTCTGCTGCTGCCATCAGCCACACCATTGCCAGAGCCTGCACCACCGGGGACCTCCCTGGCTGTTCCTGTGGTCCCATCCCAGGTGAGACACCTGGACCTGGGTATCGATGGGGAGGATGTGCAGACAACCTCAACTATGGTCTTATCATGGGGTCCAAATTTTCAGATGCTCCCATGAAGATGAAAAAATCAGGATCACAAGCCAATAAACTGATGCATCTGCACAACAGTGAAGTAGGGAGACAGGTAACAAATCCACAAGAGTTATTGTACTTCTACAATCATCTGTAGCATTGGTCACTTGGTGAGGTTCAGTGTCTCTGTCAGCTAGCGAAAGGGGCACATTTCTCCCAGATTCCTCTAACTCCTTCGGCCTGCTGAAAACAGTGGCTGTATAGCTCATCCTGTGACTCAGGAAGACCCAAATGCCATTATCAGCCCTGTTTAACCATGAGTGGGATGCCTCATTGCCACCTGTTGCACAGCCAAGGTTGGCTCTGGCTTGCCTGCCCCAGGAGGTGTGGTGGGGATGGGTCCCATTGTGCTCTGCCAAGGGCATTGTGTGGGTGAAGTGCTGTGTAAATGTGGAGGATTATCATCTGCCAGATGTATGCAGCAGCAGTTGCCTCCAGCCATCCCTGCAGCCAGGAGGGAGGATTTTTTTTTTCTTTTAAACTGCTATGCTAGTGATTATTCTCATATCTGGCACAAGCTGCTTTTAACAGCTTGAATCCAGTGGAGGGATAATATTTACCATGTGTAGTGCCTGGTGTGCACTGATGTGCAAATCCCTATAGCAGCCCTCCATGTAGCTGAAGAAATGGATTGGGGGAAGGGGTGGGCTATAAAACTGACCCCTGCACCCATCTCTGGAGCTCCAGTGGTTCCATAGACTGCTCCTACTGCACAGCTTTGTCCTTCCAGGAATGCCTGTGCAGACAGACTTGGAGCAGGCTGAGCTCCTTGGGAGCTTGCTGTGTAGCTAGAGGCTGAGTCCACCTTTGCAGAGCACACCCACGCTGAAGTTTCCCTTCCTGGCTCTTTTTTTGCTACTATTCCCACAGTATTCAGTTTGTTTGCTTGGGGTTTGGTTTGCTGATGGTTTTCTTTGGGGTTTTTTGGGTTGTTTTTGGGTTGTTTTTTTTTGCCTTTTTTTTTTTAAATATTTTATTTTTGTAATGTCTTGAGTTTTTGTTTCAATTGCAAAGGGCAAATTTTTGTTTGGGACATGGCGTTGCCATGGCTGGTGCATTCAGCCCTTCCTGGCAGCAACCTGCCATGTCCCACTGAAATGTGAATAGTGCAGAATCAAAGTAAAAGGCTGTTTTAGCCCTATGACCAGCAGAAAGGGAGGGAGAGAGTGCACTGAATTCAACAAAGACATGACATCTTTCTTACCAAAATTAATTGATGTTAATTATCAATCTATGGAATGCTTTGACATTCCTCTCCTTAGGAATTTAGAGGGTGGAAATGCAGCTCAATATAAATATTTGATCAAAATTCAAAATACTCTTCTGTCTTCTGGCTGCAAAGGAGCCCTTATAAAAGTAGTCCTGGACTGACAGAGATCATCAAAGAGCTGTAGGATCTCATTCGCTTTGCAAAGTAGCTACTCTAGGCTGCCTGTGCAGAAATGAGAACAGCAGTACTTTTCTATAGCAGTTCCTGTAAGGAAGTACCTTCATTTAGCAAGACTGTGGGATGTTTGGTTGCATTTCCTAACTCCTGCATTCCTTTTTGCAGGTCTTGAAAGCCTCTCTTGAAATGAAATGCAAGTGCCATGGAGTTTCTGGGTCATGCTCTATCAAGACCTGTTGGAAAGGCCTTCAAGAACTGCGAGACATTGCACTGGACCTCAAAACCAAGTATTTGTCTGCCACCAAGGTTGTTCACCGGCCCATGGGCACACGCAAATACCTCGTGCCAAAGGATATTGATATCAGGCCAGTTAAGGAGACAGAGCTGATTTACCTGCAGAGCTCACCCGATTTCTGCATGAAGAATGAGAAAGTGGGGTCACATGGGACCCAGGACAGGTGAGGACTTCTGCAGTGGGTGCTCACTGTACTCTGACCCCAAAGAGGAAAGGGCAAGAGGGGAACATGTATGAAATAAGGGGCAATGGAAGAGATGGCATACATGTGCAGGTAAAGCACATCTCTTAACACACAATATGGTTTACCAATGCCAACCCTGTTAATGATGGCTGTAGCCAAGACAGGGCTTGCTGACACATTTTCCATTACACAGTCAGGCATAAGATACATTTCAAAATTCCCCAGGTAGCTCACCTCCACAGGAACTTGTAAGGATCAAGCAGCTGCTTTATACTGTGTTGAGTCTGTCATTTCTTGCAGTCACTGCTGATTAGAAGAGCTGTTACTCTAAGGCTCCCCTAAGCAGGCAAATGTGAACCCAGTTAGAACCAGCATTCCTAGGTTGCCTTCAAAAAAACCCCAAACTACAAAGATTTTTTTTCTTCTTCTACTGCATATTAAAGGTCCAGGTGTGTTTGTATTGCTTATGACTCTGCAGAGGAATTTCTTTATTGCATTAGTATTAGGCATATGGGATAATTATGGTCAAGCCCAGCCTCCACTGGGCAGCATACTGTCCCCTTTCACAGGCAACAGACATGCCTTTCTCTTCTCACCATCTGTTTAATTTCCTCCAAGACAAACTAATTCAACATTTCAACAATCTGAGCATCTCTAGGTGGGCAGACCCATCTGATCTCTCTAGAGCTGACCCATCAACAGCCAAAAATGTGTGTGTTTCCAGTATGTTCCTAATTTTTGTTAGGTGGCTGCAATGGCTGGATTTCAACGTCTCTCTCTTTATTTGCTATCTTCCTGTCTTTCTTTAGATAGTTCTCATAATTCATCTTTGCTCTTTCTGTTATTTCAGGCAAGTGCCAAGGAGTATGTACCTGGCCTTTTTTGGGTTGCCTTCCTTTTAATGCGGTGGATGTAGTGGTATTTGGACCATTATGGTTCAATAGGATCATTTCATTTTGCTGAAATGAAATGACCCAAATGCAGACAAGATAAACAATATATGCATGTGGGGATGTGGCAGCTAGAGGCATGTGTTAGTGGTGGGTTTGGCAGTGCTGTGGACTTGGTGATTTTAGAGGGTTTTGACAGCCTAAATGATTCTGTGATTCTGCATCAGCATTTAACTGGTGGAGCTGATCAGCAGATAAGACAGCTGAGTGAGAAAAGACTGTCTTTCTTGTCCCCTGATGTTTTATGACAGTTAATGTCCTATATCCTCTGACATCAATGGCTGGACTGCTCTACAACAGCACTTAGCTGACAGCTCTGTGGTGGGAACACCAGGCTGACCTTTATCCCCAGTTCAGCAGTGGAGCATTAATTATCAAGTGAAGATGTTTATGAGTCGCTGAGAATAGCATGGGAAAAGCATGTATTGAAACTGGTTTCTGAAGGAAAATGTCATCTGAGTGGAAGTGAAGTTTTTGTGGATTTGTATGGATTTTGACATACTTGTGTCTTGGAAAAGAGCTCTTTGTTGTGCCTTTCTGTTTTGCGAGGAAAAAAATTTGGTGAAGATTATTTGGAAATTAGTTTTATAGGAATTGCCTTAAATGAACAGGTTGTGTCAAAACAAAGTTGAATTCATTACAGATTTGCCAAGTAAAACATTATCCATGAGCTGAAATCCTTTCTAGGGACAGGGAGGTGTGACTTCTTCATCTAATCTTAATTTACAGTAGATTTCAACTTTTTATCCCATCTAGGGATGAAAAATATGTCAAGGTCCTGAATGATTTTTTTTTCCTTCTGAGGAAAGGAAAATGTGTGTTGCAGGCGTCCATTTATCCTGAGCTGGACAACAGCCATGACTGTGAACCTGCCAGCCAAGGGTCCACAGGAAGTGAGATTGAGTGAGGATTTAGAAGACCAAGATATTAAGGCAGGAGGGGATGACTTTCAAAAGGAACTTGTCAAAAAATACTCCTCATTCTCAGATACGGAAGATGGTGCTGGCCATGGGAGGGGAGGAGGGGGTGAGAGTCCTGTGCTGAGCTTCAGGCATCACTCAGGCCAAGTTTTAAGGTCATGTGTAGCTGGGCTTGTTTTCATTACAGTCCATCTGCAGCCTCCTGAGAAGATGCCTGGTGTCTCCAAATTGGCATGTGTAATACAAGCCATAGCAACTCCTTTCCTGGAGTAAATTATTAGAGGAAATAAATGTAAAATACACGGTGTGGATGAAGATTGGTCCATGCCTCCTGGGGGGAGCAGGGAAAGGGAGGGGACCTTCCCTAATCTCCTCTTCCCATGCATGCCTTTTTCTCTTTGCAATTTTTCTTTCATGAAGAGGGTGCCTAAATGCATTTTAAATGGGGTGGCTCTGTTCCAGCCTGCCGCAGAGCTGTAGAGATAATGCCTAGTGACAGGGATAAGGTAGAAGGAGTACAAAAGGAATGCTGTTAGAGAGAGGGCATGGCAAAATGTGGTTCAGGCTTACTCCAGAAAGATGTAAAATGCTCACATGGGAATAGCTCAAACATGTTTTTATTTAATGAGTCATGTCTTGGAGGCATTTGAATATTTTATCTTCATCAAAATTTTCTGGTGATAGATCCCTCTATTTCCAAGTAGTCTAGTTTTTAAGGCTAGTAAAGCCAGTGAAGTCAAAAAGGGTGGGGGTTTTTTTGTTGCAATCTCTCATCTCTCTACTCTCTCTTCAACCACCTTCCCATTTCCTTCCTGCTGGCTGCAGAGGTCAGTCCATGCCTGGGCTGTTACAGTGCAATCCCCTATGTCCACAGTGCAGGAGACTTTGATCTGGGCATCTCCAGTATTCTCCAGCCCTGGTTTCTGCCTCCGAAGGGATTCAGAGGGAGGAATATGCCATTAACACAGCCTTTTCCTGTTCCTCGATTAAAATATTCATATTGATGCATTTTTTTGTGGCAAAAAAATGAGCAGTTTTGCAGCATATCCAGGGAAAGTCCTTCTCCTCCTCCCTCTCCCCAAGGTCTGGTTCTTGCTCATAGCATGTTGGAAACAGGACAGAGGTTGATGGTAAAGTTGAAACACCTTGGATATGTTGGATTTCGCTGTATGCTACAGGAAACAATCCTGCACTGCCAGGTGGATGGAAGGGATAATCTAATTGGTGATCCTTCTGATGTGAGGGATCATATTATGTAGACTCATTGTGTGCTTTTCAGGCAGGAAAAGGAATTACTTTGTAGATGAACCATATGAAAATCCACTCAGAAAATGAGCCCCCCAGTTAATTAAAAGCCTTTTAGAGTCTTTCCTCAAAGGATTTCAAAGCCTTCTTCAGAACAAGCATGAAACATTTTCTAAGACACTTTGGACTTTCTTAGCTTGCTGAGATTTAGAAATGGTTTGGAAATCTGCATGCCTCCACGTGCTCAGGGAATATCCAGATTTCAAAGTCAGGGAACTAAACTCAGACCTGAGGTTTGATGCCGCTTTGAAGTGCTGAAAAGCTGATTAACGAGCTGATTTTTGCAACAGGTACCCCAATCTCCTGCAAACAAGACTTACTGCCACACTGACTCCAGCCAAACTCTGTGTGCTTATACACCACTGTCACACTTTCATAACCAATTAAAAAAGGCTAAAGAAGCGACGTGTGAAGCTGCAAGTAAAATTTTCAACACAACAAATCAATTACTGGGGAAAAAATGTAAACGCTCCCATTCTCAGAGATTTCTTGGACAAAAGCACTTTTTCGTCTTTTAACAAAGTAGTTCAGTTGCTCCTGCCTAAAAAAATCACTACCAGCTTTGAATAAATGAAAAATAATGGCAGATTACAAAATTGAGATCTCTTTTGTGAGAAAAGAAGCAAAAATATGAATCTTCCTTATAAGTGGAGTGCAATGTATCGTGTTTCAAAGGCTGTTTAAGACTCCTTAATGCATCCAATGAAAGGGAAATTCTGCCATGCATGAAGCCTTGCAGAGATAACAGAGCTGTTTATTACTGATCTTTCCCAGGGCAGTCTTGGAATCAAGCCGAATGTGGGAAGGAGCTCTCTTAGGCAGCAGCAATCAGGCTGCAATGTGCTGCAGCTTGGCTGGGCTGATCAGCCACCACTCCTCAGCTGTCTCACTGTGGCAAGGAATGGGGCCACTCTCTGGTGGCTGCTCCTTGCTCACAGATCCTTTCTTTACTGCAATATAAAAGATAGTCACAAATGTCTTAGGCTGGTATGGTTTCTTGGATATGAACATACATGAAGTTGGCTGAACATGCCTCTGCTGCTCAGTTTTCAGTGTTCAGTGGCAGCCCTTGATATCACTTCTTTCCTGCTATCCGCAAAAATATGCTTTGTATTGTGTGATAGTGTGGAGCCTGTGGAAGAGAAGGCTCTGGAGACCTTAAAGTCCCTTCCAGTGCCTAGAGGGGCTCCAAGAGAGCTGGAGAGGGACTTTGGACAAATGCCTGGAGTGACAGGACAAGGGGGAATGACTTCCTACTGCTAGGAAACACGGTTAGATGGAATATTGGGAAGAAATTCTTCCCTGTGAGGGTGTTCACTGGAATAGGTTGTTTAAAGAAGTGTGGCTGCCTTGTCCTTGGAAGTGTTCCAGGCCATTCTAGATGGGGCTTGGGACAAGCAGTGGAAAGTGTCCCTGCTCATGGCATGGGGGTTGGAACAGGCTGATCTTGGACTACATTGTCCCCCTGTACTGAGCACTGGTGAGGCTGCACCTGGAGTGCTGTGTTTCCCTAACTCCAAGGCAGACATTGAGGTGCTGGAGTGTGTCCAGAGAAGGGCTGTTTGAGGGATCTGGAATATAAGTCCTATGAGGAATGACTGAGAGTACTGACGTTGTTGAGTCTGAAGAAGAGGAGGCTCAGGGGAGACCTTATCACACTCTTCAACTTCCTGAAAGGAGATTGTAATAGGTGGTTGGTCTCTTCTCCCAGGAAACCAGTGATAGGACAAAAGGAAATGGCTTCAAGTTGTTCTGAGGGAGGTTCAGGTTCGAGATTAAAATATTTTCTTCAGTGACAGATCCATTAAGCATTGAAACAGGGTGCCCAGGGAAGTCACCAGCCCTGGAACTGTTTAAAAAATGAGTGAAATGGCACTTTGTGATATGGTTTAGTGGACTTGGTGATATTGAGTCGACGGTTGGACTTTATGATCGTGGAGGTTATTCCTGGCCTTAATGATTCTATTCTATGATCCTATGATCTCCAAGGTTCCCTTCCAACCCAAACCACTCTGTGATTCTTTGTTTATGTAGGCAATGAAATTTTTTAGCAGAAGCACTCATATGTAGCTGGGGAAGAGTAGTAGTTATGGGTGGACAACAGCATTTGATGCTTGTTTTTTGTTACAGCTTCTTTTATTTTCTGGTAGTGAGGGCACAGGATAAGATGAGCTTCGAGTAAGTTATAATGTGTTCAATGATGGTTGTTTTTGGAACAGTTATCAGATGTGCTGCCCTTTATTTGATGAGATCCGATAAATTCTGAATAAGAAATAGCAAATAATGCTTTTGTGAGCGTCCCAGAAGAAATGGAGGAAACCTGCTCTAACAAAAGATGTCCTTGTACATAGCAGGAGGGCAGGTGGACTAGATGGCCTTTAAAGGTTGCTTCCAACCCATTCTATGATTTTATGAAAGTCAGAAAAACATTCACTTTCTGTTCCTCCCACCTTTTTTAGGTGTTGCTACTTCTTTCCCAGGGCAACATGCTTGCATCTGGTGCCCATTTCAGTAATTAGGCCAGCTGTGCTTTTTTTTCATCTTAGTTAATGTTTGGGAAAGATTGAATTCTTTCTACTTTGAGAGACCTGAATTTGATCATAAATTTTCCTGAACAGGTTTGTGAATAATAATTTTTTTTGGTGAAAAGAATAATTTCACACAGTAAAATTGCAATGGATAATGAATCTAGCTGTCTTGAACATATCTAGTACCTCTGCAACCAAATGACATTTGAGTTAGGGAAAATTGTGTCTGGGAATGATTTTCCACGGACCTTGTTTTTTTCAGGAGTCACCACCTAGGCTGTTACTGAAGACATTTCTCTGCTCTTAGAAGCAGTTTCCCTAAACAACCTGTTCCAGGGTTTTACTATCCTCAGTGTTGGGCTTTTCTTAATGGAAATTTAAACTAAACATAATCTAAAATAAAACTAACATTTTTTGTCCTCTTTCCTTGGCATATAAAGATCATTTTTTCTTTCTCCTTATTGCAATAATCTTTCACAGAGGTTAAAAGACACCCCTTTTAACATACTTCTCTAAATCAGTTCCTTCATTGTTTTCTACTTTCTGAACTGCTCCTCTGGCTCCCCTGGGAACATTCCCACATTTCACTGGCTCTTTCTCAAAGTGTGTTGCTTACTTTGCACCTTAATCCACTGTCACAAAATGTCCTCAACTCCTTCTTCCCTAGCATTACCCCCAGATTTTTAAGCTTACTCTCCTCATTAATAAAAATACAGGCTAGTTCCAGGATCTCTTGACATCTCCTCACTGACATATGCTATGGATAACTCTTTCTCATACAGTTGTTTAGTGTCAGTCTCCAGTCATTCTTTGTGGATGAGAATGTAATTTAAAAGTAGATAAGATTCTGCCCTCAAAATCTTACATGAAGCTGTGACCTTGATGCATTTTTAGGAATGTCCATTTTGTTATATGTATCCTGAGGGATTTGAATTATTGTTGTCTTTCTTTCTTTTATATCCTGCTGCATTACTTGACATTACTAGAGCAAGGGGCACCAAAGAAAATAAAAAGGAATGTGATTTAAAAGAGAAAAAAATATTACAGAGCAGTACAGTGTTCTGGGATTTGGGACTGCTGGAGTTCATGAAGGCAGATGGTTTCTCTGTGGTCAGAAAAGGCTGAGGGAATCACACAGCCAAGGGGATGAGATGCTAAGGAAGGAACATCCCTTCCATCATCCCTAAAGCAACAGCACAGGTGATGGCAGTGTATGAGAAAAAGGACTACAGAAAGTGCTCAGATTTGTGTTTTACTCCTATAACATCACCTCCCTCATCCATGGGAGGTGCACTGGGTCAAGAAGGCAGTTGTTTGTGCCCCAAAATGACTTTTTTATGTCCTCATTAAAAAATCCTTATAAATAGGACTGATGGAGTGAGGTTCCAGTGGGTATTTCGTCCCTGTCATCATATGTTGTAATCGTGGGTGACAGCACAGAGTTGGCCTCAGTTTGAATCCCAGGTGCCAGCTGTGCAACCAAAAGAGTATGTGTACTTCTATCTGCTCATGGGGCAGAGTAAACAGGGATTCACAATGAAGCTGTGTGACATTGCTAAGTTGGACTTCATCAACTTTAGAGGTCTTTTCCAACCAAAATAATTCTATGATCTCCCCCTAGCTTTTAAAATTAAAATCCCCCCTCTCTATCGAGGGGAAGACTCTTAGAAGTTCTGGGGTGTCCTTAACAACCTCTGCTGAGGAGCCACCCCCATGATGAGTCTGTATGGTATATTGTAGTGCTTCTGCAAATGAGGGCTAGAAAGAGGAGATTTTGGACAGGCATATTGAGTGGGATTTGTCCAGCCAACACTGCTGACCTTCTCCCTTCTTAAAGAAGAAAAAAGCACTGTGACAATGTGAAAGCCTGTTCTTGAGCCAGAATTTTGGCTGGGATTACAGCTGGAGCATAATTTCTCAACAGTCTTCCAAGTGCTTCTAGGGGTTACAGTGTTGTGTTACGATGCAATCGCCTGCCTTCATGGTTTTTTCTCCAAGGCTCAGGAGAAGGGCATTTTTCTGAGTTTCTGGAATTGTGCTGGACCAGGCCCAAAACAAATGAGATTGAACTTAACCCATCAGTGGGAAGCCTGGTGACATCACAGCTGTAGGCTCTGAAAGCCAGTGTTCAGGGCAGCTTCTGTGGGTAAACTCTGGTCTTTGGAGTTCTTTGTCTTCCCCCACTGGGAAGACTGAGAAACTGCCTGCTTCATCCTGTTTAATGAAAAAAGAATCAAATTCATATCCAGGCATATGCTTTAAAACAGAAAACAAAATCTCTGCTTAGTGGCATTGTCAGGAAAGTTTTCTAGAAGCCCATATATATTTGTGAAGGGGTCAAAACTTTGTTTTGGCTATTCAACCCACCCATTCTGAATGTCCCCATTTCCTGACACCAAACTGAGAAAAATTTGAGGATTTGTTTAATAAGATTTTTCTTTTTTCCTTTTTTTGTTTCAGGCTGTAGGCAATGGGGAAGGTATATGGGAAGGCATATCTCCTACTAGATCCGCTTTTTTATTTTGTTTTTTTGGCAAACCACAGGAGTGAATGGAGGGAAAGAGAGAATCCCAGGTCCTAATACAGCAGGTAGAAGAGTTTTGCTTTCTATTTGAACGGGGTAAATATCACTGCTGTGTGCTTCGTATGTTTGGGGAGCAAATGTCCTCAGTGGTGAGCTGGAGTCAGAGTGGACCCATATTCCTTTTCCTGGCCATCTTAGTGAGCTCCCAGCATGAAGTGACATGGATGCACTGCACATCCCTCACCACACTTCTGCAGTCTCAGGGTAGCTCTTCCCTGAGATTCTCCTCGGGGTTGCTGTTCCCTGAGGTATGTAGGGTTTTCAAGCTTTTCTTGCTTGAAAGGTCCAGTGCCAGAGCCAAAGAAGACAGAGTCTGCCAGTCCATGTTTCCAGAGTTTTTTATTCTTTCATCATCTCGTAGTTCTTTCTCAGTTCTGCAAGGCATCCCCAGCAGAGCAGGACATGTGGCAGACTGGGTGGATGAGAGGGTCCTGGACTTTATGTACAGTCTCCCTGGTCCAACCACCATCCATAACATACTTTTTATTTACAAAATCTTACCAATACTTACTACCCATCTTAACATGTCATTTCTACTCTAAACCAATCCTTGTGATCCACCTCAGCAGAAAATGGGGGAAAAGAACAAGAACAAGGAGGAGAGGACCACTCCCCAATTCCTCCATCTTGCCTCTTCAAGCCCACATACTAAAAATCATAGATTCTACATTTACACTCTCTGATAAACTAACTACTACTTATTTTGAATTCTCTCAGCTTGTGATTCTTCATACACTGTGGGCATTCACTCCCATGGCCAGGGATCAGAAGCAGTGTCCTCCTGGGCTCTGTGTGAGGCTGGCTGACCCCCTGTACAGATCCCAGACCCCCCATGTCTGGTCTCCAAACCCTCCTGCCCAGGCCTCAGACCCTTCAGGGTGACCAGAGGGATGTCCTGGACTCGGACACTGCAGGTTCCCCATCCTCCCTAGGTGAACCTCCAGGAAACATTTCCCTCCACTAGCAAAGCTGAGTAAGGTTGACAAATACCCTCCCCTCTTCTAATGTCAGCACACCTATATTTGAACCTTTGCTCTGAATACTTAATGCATTTATTAACACATTTATGAGGAGTCATTTGGAGGTTTTTCGTGGAGGGACCCAGCTCACAGGGGCACTAACAAGGCCTTTGGTTCAGCGTTAGGCAAACATATTCAGTGTGGCTGCACACTTCAGCTTCAGTGGAGGCTTTCAAAGGTTTGTAAATATTTACATACACTCCAGAATGAGACTGAGTTGAGGGGGCCTTTAAACACTGAATCTGGAGAGGAATGCAGATCAGAATAACGAACAGGAGGCAGAAAAACTTAAAGAAGAGCAAGAACAAAATCTCAACACTTCACTAATCCCGTAACTGCTCCTAAAGCATTACCTTGTGAGCAATACCTATTTGTTTTCATCTACTAACAGTTGCTTAGCTCAAGGGTCCAACTTATGCTTCTCTCTCCTCTTCCTGCCCCAAAGCAGCCTTAGAATGTTTCTGTCCAAATTAGACACAAAATAGCCACACAGAATAAGATTTAGAAGAGATGTCAGCAATTACCCCACTCAATAAACCACCTTTCTTATAGCACTTTCAGAACTCCATCAAGTTCACAGCCCCATGGTGTTGGGTACATACCAAAAAAGGTGCAAGCATCTGACCAAACATGAACACTTCCATCCTGGGTTGTGTTTACACTCTGTGGAAAAATGATGTCTCTAGGACATGGCTCATCTCATCCAAAATTCAATGCCTGGTGCACTTTCATGTCCAGTGAATACTGGAGTATTTTAGGAAATGGGATAGATGATTTTTGAGGACAGATGTGAAATGGTAATCAATGGATCAATGAAAGAGATTCCTCAATTCCGGAGTTGCTTCTGAAAACCTCAAGCCATTCACTGGCAACCAGACAAAATGAGGGGACCCAACACGATAGCTGATTTATCCTATCGAGTCTGGCTTTAATTAAAAGCAGATGCAAAACAAGCAGTGAAAGTCTGTGTGATATTTGGTGACTTGTCATCCTGCCCTGTGCTCCTGACACACTTCTTGTTCCTGGCTCAGGA
Organism: Prinia subflava; assembly: GCF_021018805.1. Taxonomy (NCBI): domain Eukaryota; kingdom Metazoa; phylum Chordata; class Aves; order Passeriformes; family Cisticolidae; genus Prinia; species Prinia subflava. The sequence continues at coordinate 924,527 of NC_086249.1, forward strand.
CTCGGGGTGTTTTGGGGCCAACTGCCCAGCTGCTCATGCCGTGTTGGGAGAAAATCAAAAGGAAAAAAGGTGCACAGTCCAGCCCTTCTAGTATTGATTGTGATTTCCCTGATAGGATCAGTGCTGCATAGTGGCTGTAACAGCCTGATCAGGATTTTTCTCAGCTTGGGATCCTTGGCATGGAGCCTGTTCAAATACTATCTGGCTGTAGGCTTCCTCCTTTGCTCTTTTCAGGTTAGGCAGTGGTAGACAAATACCAGTGTTTGTTCTTCAGGGTGTCATCTTCTTCCAGCTCCTTTCAGACAGTTTTGAAACCTGCCTGGGAACACAGATTGTTTGGAATGATTAGTTCTTGTTGTGCAGGCATCCCGAGAGCTTTGCTTGTCTGCTCATGTGGGGGCAGCCTGGCCGAGCCGACAGGCACTCTGGATGCTGCCAGGCCCAAACTGAGAGTCAGCACAGGAGTGTAATGTTGTTTTGGGTGTCACAGCAGGTCGTGTGATTGCAGCCCGGGCCTTCCCCTGCCACCCTGGCAGGGGCAGGGGGCTGCTGGCTGGGTGCTCGCTGTGCTGGCTTCACCCAGTGCCTTCAGAGCTGTCAGGCCCAGCAACATCACACGGCGGTGGTTTGGGAATGCATTCCTGCAGGAATTTGCACTTGCTCACAGCATTTTCCTTCTTCCAGACAATGCAACAAGACTTCCAATGGCAGTGACAGCTGTGACCTGATGTGCTGTGGCAGAGGCTACAACCCCTACATGGACAGAGTGGTGGAGCGCTGCCACTGCAAATATCACTGGTGCTGCTACGTGACCTGTAAAAAGTGCGAGAGGACTGTCGAGAGATATGTGTGCAAATGAAAACTCTCCTCTGCCCACCTGCGAGCTGAGACGGCAGTGGCACCCCAGCACTACTCAGAGAAAACATTTCCTTGAGTAGACATCATTTATCTTGTAAAGACACAGACTTGAGGAGAGGTGGTAGGAGGAAAAGCAACAATCATCCCAGTAAAAATAAGAATGTAAAAAACCTCCCACAAAGAGACAAACCCACAAATGTTTCCCCTCACCAATAAAATACTCTCTGAGAAGACAAAACCTCATTTGGGATGGTATCTTCTTCCAAAATTTTTCCGATGGTTGCCAATGATGTCCAGCCATCCAGTGCCTTAGTATTCTGAGAAATAAATATAGAAACTTTCCCTTGGGGGAAAAAAGAGCAACATTTGTTTGACAGTAAGTAAGGCTCACACCTGCCTATGCCTTCTAGCACAGGTACTGAGTCTCCATTAGGACCATCTCAGATGGGAAAATGCTACAACTTTTCAGCAATAACTGCTTTTGTTGCCAAAGACTTAATTTTTAGCAGGGAATCATCCACTCTGAGTGACAAAAGTGAAGATTTCAGGTCAATCCCCTGGAATGAACAACTAATTTTAATCTTTCTTTTTCACAGGTCTGCAACTTTGAACTTATTGCTGAACGAAAATATGTCCTTAATTTGTCCAGGCTGGACAAAATTCAGCCAGAAAAAAAATCCCCTGGAACCTTGGAAGCAGGGAGAGTAGGATAGGCTGAGAAGGACTTTATGGGGGACTTGTCCACAAGACAGTAGTGGAGCCATTAGGATAAAATAACAAAGTGAAGTCCAAGTCCAGTGGGACAGTAAAGAAAAAAATGCAAGCTCCTGCTCTCTCTTTGCCCTTTGGGTGTGATACCCTTAGTCACTGACATTCTTTCACATTGACCCATCAAGGCCTAGGGGAAATATCCCACTGGCTTTTTCCCCCCCAAAACTAATGGTCCAACCTCAGGAAACTGCAGTGAGTGAAGTGGTCCTGGCTGTAGGGAGTACAGCCATGGAAGTCAGCAGTTATTCCCAGCAGGAAGGAATGGGAACATGCCAATCCTTCACGTGGCCCTGCCCTGATGCAGCAAAGAACCACTACCTGTGGCTGTACATATTTTCTTTTATATGCACATATACAGAAATATTTATATCTTATGCTTTCATCTACATTACTTCCTACATAAATATATCCTTATATTATAAGCAAGCATTAACAGTAGTATGAAATAAATGCTGAATTTACTGATGCAACAGCAAAATGTTAGAATATTGTTTCACTCTTCTACTTGTAAAGCAACTCTGATTTTCCTCCCAAGAATGGGAAAAGAGCATGGTTTGAGGCACTCACTGGTGTAGGAAAGATAAGTTTCTTTATTCCTTGCCTGCCCAGCCTCTTAATTTTGAGCAGAATTAGCCAAGATAGAGTCAAGACAATGAAACAGAACACTTGGAGAAAGGAAGAGTCACCATTGCTGTTTTGGTTTTCTTCATCAGCGATCACTCTCATTGGTAAAAATTCCTAGTGTGCCTGAGGAGCTTAACAACAACCATGGTTCATATCTCTCATGTCATGAGTAGTTGGCTTCTGGTTCCTGGAGAGGAGTTGTTGTGCTGGAGGTTTTAACATAGCCTAGGCTCCCTTACTGGCTTTGTTGGTTTTTGTTTGTTGTTGTTTGTTGTTTTCGTTGGTTGGTTTTGTTTGCTGATTTGCTTGGGGCTTTTGTTTTGTTGGTTTTTGGTTTTTTGTGGGTTTTGTTGGGTTTTTTTTTTTTTTGTTGGTTGGTTGGTTGGTTTGGGGTTTTGAGGGAGTTGTTTTTTTTTTTTTTTTTACTGGCTGTCCAGCCCTGTGTACTGATTATCAAAGGTGATGTTGGAGAAGGATGCTGTTCCAGGAAAAGAAGACAGCAGAGCTTCTGATGTTTTTCAGATCATTCTTGGGCACCCCAACTCCATGCATAATGCTGTGGACAGCCCAAAAAAATCACTCCTACACAAATGTAGAGGGACTGTGTCACTTTCCTAGGGGGAAATATGTCACTAACACAACAATCTCTCTCCTAATCCCCTTTTTTCCCCCACTCAGCCACTCCCTAGGGGGCAACTGCTTCTGATATGTCTGTGAGCAGCCCTTGGGAGGTGGAGGAGAAAAGCATCATGTGCTATAAGAGCAAAATTAGAGGTATTTTGTTCTCTTCAGCTACTTTGCTTTGCTGTAATGGGTTTGGTCTCCTTGCCTCCTTCCCTCCCCCAGTCATGAGCAGGCAAAAAAAGATCTTTCATAGTTTGTCAGTGGTTTGTGTTATTGTCACCCCATAAAAGCTGATGAACTAAAACTTCTGCGGTGTGGTGTGATGAGTGGTGGATGTCTTTAGGCTGACATGCAGACAAGCTGGTGGCACAAATCCCACTGCTCTCCATTGCCAGAATTTGGCTTAATTTGATATGTAAAGAAACGGCCTATTCTCATTCTTTTAAGGAATTTTATTTTTATTTCCATTTTCTAATGAAGCCAACAAGGCATGGATGTTCCGACTAAAGAAAAATCTGAGCATTTTGATGCCATTCTGTAATGACTCTTTTTCTTGCTCCCTTGCTGATGTCATGAGTCTTTCTGCTTGGTGAAAAAATAGTAAAAAGGAAGAAACGGTCTATACATTCCTGTTTTCAGCTGCATTTCATTCCTCCCATGTCAGACCTGTGATCCTTGATTGGCTTTCTCCTGTCAGAAGAAATCATCCCCTGAAATTAAAAGAAGTGAGTAAACCAATCAGGCATCTGCAGGTCCATCAGGTGAGAAAGAAACCCACAGTAGAATTTGAGCTATGGTGGTAACTCACACTTTGTCATCTCATACCACAGATGTCTGTTACTGAAGTGGCTGAATTGTTTGGAGTTTTGCAGTTTGGGGCATCCATGTTCAAAATCCCTGCTGGCTTCTCTAGATAATCCATCATGGGCTCCATCTGAACTTTGCTTCTTTGAAAAAAGAGTCTGTGTGGCCCCAGCCCATGTCTTAGGCTGTTAGTCTATGAATTAATAGTGTTACACTGCTTTTGCCATAACTTCTAAATTTCAGGGCCCTTTTCTTCACTGGAGCAGCTGCACAGTGTATCAGCAGTGTGCCCAGGGTGATGTTCCCTCCTGAGGGGAGAGTCATGCACAGGGCATGGTCTGATGAACTGCAGTCTCCCTTGTTACACAGGCTTGCTTCCTCCAGCAAACTGGGGTCATCTCATCAGTTTGACGGCTTTAAGCTGAAATAGGGAAGGTTTAGGTTAGATGTTAGGAAGAAATTTCTCCCTGTGAGGTTGGTGAGGCCCTGGCACAGACTGGCCAGAGAAGCTGTGGCTGCCCCATCCCTGGAAATGTCCAAGGTCAAGCTGGATGGGGCTTGGAGCAGCCGGGTCTAGTGGAAGGTGTCCCTGCCCATGGCAGGGGGTGGAGCAAGATGAGCTTCTAAGATCTCTTCCACCCCAAACCATTCTGTGATTCTATGATCTCTGTCTGGATGCTCTGGCATTTCCAATTTTTTTTTTCAGAAAATGTCTTTCTATGAGCAGTAGACAGTGCTTTCAGTTTTCCTTTCCTTTCAGTAGGAACTAGGAATAAAAAGAGTACCAATAACACAGGGCCATAATGGCAGAACCACTCATAGTGCACCTTTCTCCTTGCAACCTGTCTCTGATGCTTCACTCCTTGCATCAGCAGCAAAGCGCAGAGAGGCCAGAAGAGAAAAGTGCCACATCTCTCAATTTCAATTATTGATACAATAGGGATCCAAACCAGAATGTCCAAGTTATTTTTGCAATCTAGAGGAAGGTGTCCCTGCCCATGGCAGGGGGTTGTAACTGGATGATCTTCAAGGTCTATTCCAACCCAAACCATTCTGTGATTTTATAATTTTTTGTGTATCTGCCGTGTGAAAGATATTTGGGAGAACATTTTTCACAAAACAGATTTTGCAAGGAAAATACATCCCTCCTTCCCTTTTTCAGGTCTTCAGCACGCAGTTTTCAAGACTTTGCTCTGAAACACTGAGATCCTTCAGCTACTGCAGAAAGTGGCTTTAATTACTGTGAATGTCTTTGTCAGGTGATGCTGTAGTTCCCTTCTTATAATCTGTTTTACCACATCCCAATAGCTGATATAATTTGGCCCAGCTCCATGTAATGCTACACAGTACTGTTGATTTACACTGGCTGGCAAAATACATCTGATTTATTCCCACAAACACTATTATTCCACAGCCTTACACTATTAGCTGTGATGGAAACAGTCAAGCTATCCTGAAGAGTATTATGCCTTGTAGTATTTATTAATTTGAAAAAAAATCTGTGATTTAATGAAACAGTTTGGGCTTAATGTTATTTTCAAATCTGATGTTTTAGAACCTGTATACATCTGGCTGGCTTTGTATTTTTTGATTAATTCCCCCATTCTTACCCCTCCCAGTTTTATATCATTTAGGTTTCTCCATAAGGTAGGCAAATGCCATTCATTATAAAAACTCCCATCTGATTGTGTATTTTATTCTACAAAAATGGAAAGTATCTTGATTATACTAAAGCAGGCAGCCCACAATATTTCACATGCAGCTGGAAAAGTCCTTGGTGAGGGGAAGGGGAGTGAAAGAAGAAGAAAAAATCTGAATACAATTAGCAGTGTCTCTGTCAGGAAATTGATAAAAGAGTCCCTGAGGGACCATCCCCTTCCTGCTAGAAAATAGATCCCTGTAAACAACCATTATCATCCTCCAAGTGAGATAGACTTGTCCTGCCCAGCTCTGGGCTACCTGCTTTGGGGAAGGTGCTGGAAGGAGGCTCTGGAGGTACTTGGGAATATGGGGAACAAGAGGAAAATCCAAGCCTGAGATCAAGTGTTGTTAGACCTCCACCCCATGACAAAGGATTTGTCTTTCCCTGCATCAGACAGGGGTTTGGGAAACACCATTGTTTTGTTCCCAGGAGCAGATAGGAGCTATCACAACCATGACTTTCTCCTCTGCAAGGGAGATGGAGCAGAAAACAAGATTTGGGAGAGGGGGAGAAAGAACAGGAAACTTAAAATCCACCTGGGATTAATGACTTTAACATGTACAACATGTTTTGTTTTGTTTTCCTCTCAGGACCAGTTTCATCAGTCAGACAGAGTTTGATTAAATATCTCAGCAGACCTATGGTTTATTCATCTAAAGCACAAATTACCCCCTGTTCATGGAAGCAGCATTAGCTGTGTTTTCTAATTGTGTGAGCAACAATAATAATAAAAAATAGTAACAATAGAATATATTGTGGATTTTTTTTTTTACTTCCTCTTTTGTTGAGAATAAGTGGACAGTATTTTGTCTGTATTGTAAATTAAATGAAACTTAAATTTTAAAGATCCTTTCTGGGCTGTGTGGAAAGTTTTCTCTTTTTTGTGCTTTTAATTGGAATTTTTCAAGGTATTTACCAGCACCACATTGGCTTGAAATTTCTTTCAAGGCAGAAGAGGGCATCATGTAACTGCACAACTGCAGGAGGTGGGATATAAAGGGACATGCTGCCAGGACTACAGAGCTCAGGAGAAAGCCCCCAGATCCATAACAGAGTGCCAGAACTCTTGTGCTGCTGCCTGTGTCAGGACGAGCTTCAGACCTAAAAATTGTCATTGGCTGACTCCCTCTGTGAAGTCTACCCACTCACATGGCACAGCAACAGGGATGGCTCACACAGTTAAGGCTAAGTGTTTTCCTGAATTAGGGCCAAAGCGCTGAAAACCTTGGATAATCCAATCTCATAAATGCCAGTTATCAATAGATCTCTGTAAGTGTTAACTGCTGACAAATGGGCTTTTAAAAATAGAGACCCATGTTGCTTTCAGGTTTTCTAATTTGCTCAGTCTGGGATGAGGTCTGTAGCGTTGCTCAGTGGTGATGATGATGAACTGGAGAGAAGGTGGAAGTATAAAAATTAAGGTAAAGTTGGGTGATCACAATCCTGTGCTTGTCTGGAGATCTAGTGTGTGTGACAGCATAATTTCAACATCCTTGAGGATTGGCTGCTTTCTCAAAATTCATGCAGTGTTTCAGAGGAAAGAGGGATTTAAGATCCATTATTCTAAGAGGCATCCTTCTCCATTGTTTCTCAGCCTAAATTTCAAGTTTAAAATTATCCTAAAATAGTATGAAATTTAAGATGAGATTCTGTAATCTGTGTCTTTTTGAAATTATGAAAGCCATTAATAACAGCAACTGTGTCATCATCAAAGGAAACCATCTGGTAGGCATATTTCAAATCATAGCATGGTTTGGGTAGAAAGGGGCCTTAAAGCTCATCTCATTCCACTCCCCTGCCATGGGCAGGGAAACCTTCCACTAGACCAGGTTGCTCCAAGCCCCCTCTAACCTGGCCTTGAACACTTCTAGAGATGGGACAGCCACAGCTTCTCTAGACAACCTGTGCCAGTGTCATTCAAACATTCCCAGGTCAGCGAGGTCCATTGTGCACAGGGATATCCCAAACTTTCTCTGCTGCCTGCAGACACTGAAAACACACCCCACCTGCAGCTACTTTCCACTCAAGATGCAATTAATTTTACGAAGTGCTGCACATGTTGACCAGGGTCAGGCTTAGGCAGGAAAACTGTTTTGTTTTCTAAACTCCTGGTCTGTTTCTAAACTTTTTGCTCTCCTCATATGGCTCAGACAGATTAAAACCCCGCCTCAATGCTCACCTCTGCAGGTGCTTCCTTCCTTGCTGCCAGCAGCATGTGAGCTGTGGGGAGGTGTGAGCTGGAAGCACCTCTGCTTTTTGGGGAAGTGGGAGATGACAGCAAGCAACAACCTGTGCATCTACGCTTGAGAAGCAGCTCTGGAGTATGACATAAAATTGTTGAGATGACACCTGCAAAGAATGGCCTGATTTACGACAGCAATGAAACTCCCTAGCTTGTCCTGACTCCCACACATAACTTTTCCTCCACTGGATGGAAGACTCCTCTCAGAAGTTTGCAGTGAAGCATCTGGTGCCATTTGAGGCACTTCAGAGCTGTCCTCAGAGAATTCTCTGCCCTGCAGGGCTGGAAGAGGAACATCCAAGGGACGCTCATGGGCATTTTAAGTAGTACTGATGTTTAAGCAGTTCAATTCCACCCCTGCATTTGCTGATGCAAGGACTTGAGGACAGTTTCTTGCCTTCACAGCACTGATCCCAAAGGCTCTTCCAAGTCTAGTATGGACAAAAAAACCTGGATGACACTCAAAAATTAGCTGTGCAAAGCCATCAGGCTCATTCTGCTTCATAAGCATGATCTCATTGGCACTCATAGTCCGGATTTGACCTCCAAATCAGCAAGAGGGGCTTCTGAGTTAAACAGGACCTTAGTACAGAGTCACAAGCCTCAGCAGGAATTCATTGGGCAGGTTTTGGAGCAAGCTGTTCTCAGCTCTCTGCAATAAAGATATTTTCAGAGTGCAGAAACCTGGAATGCCTCCAAAGAGGGGATTGGGATAAGATGAATTATGTCTATTGGGAATTAGTGCAAGCTTTTTCATGTAGCTGTCCATTGAGCAGATGTTGGAAGTCAGGTGGGGCTTATCCTTAGCCTGATGCTTGTCATAGGGGTCCTTATGTTTTGATGTTTGGTTTTGTTATAAACCAAGCTAATTAGTTATTAAGTGTAGCTGGACTATTAGCATCAAAGATTGAGCCTATATAATTCTCATGCCCAAAATGATTACAGCTGGTATCTATTGTGTTACATAAATTGCTTAAAGACACTTCCAAATAAAACAATGGAAATGAATGAATAAAATCAAATACTGTAAACATGTGAATTTAGCTGGTTAGACTTACTTTTTCCTTTTCTCTCCATCAGAAGGAACATTTTCATCTTGGGATTTGCACAGAATTCCCAGGAAATTAAAGAAGTTACTTTTCATGGAGTTTGTAAAGAAAATCAAACCATTCAAGCACACTGTCCACTTCACAGTTGCAATCAAATGTCAGACTCAGGGCCCCTGAATTTGACTCATATTGATAATTGCACTGGTACAAACCAACTTTTCTTCCCCCCAACCATTAAGGAGGCTATTTCAGATAATAAAGCATAAACAAAGAAACTTCAAAGACCAAAATGAATGCCATACAATGACTGTGTTTTACACGAACACTGAATTGCTGGCAGAGGATTTCTCCTTGCAAATATTTTCCATGACTCTATATAATCTGGTTAATAGCCTAAGTACACAAGCTTACCTTCAGGAGATTTAGATAAATGGGGAGATCTTCCTGCATAGAAAGACACTGACCATTCTTTCAACATCATGCTTTTTCTCCTCAAAGTGATTTTAGCCAGTGTAATGAGATTGACCTTCTTTCCTTTTGATATCTTGCTGGTGTTTCAGAACATTTCTGTCAGTGGTCTGTGTACTGGATGAAATACATGAGAATAATGGAATCATGAAAAATCATTACATACTCCAAAGGAAAAAAAAAACAAACAAAAAACAACAAAAAGCTAACAAAAACCTGCAGCTGCCAGGGGCTGATATACTCCAAAGTGCCTTTTAGACACCTAAATTCAGTAGTGAGAATTGAGTCCCATGATTTATATTTTGGCTTGGTTTAATCCAGAAAAAAGTGTTCTTTCCCAGTTTTAAAACTCATACAGATGTATAAATAGGCTAGATATAAAGAAATTTGGTATGGGAATTCACCAATATTTTTATTAAATAGTACATCCTCTTTTAGCACAACCAAGCATTACTCCACAGATCTTGAATCCCATCCATTTTCTCCTTCAGCATCATATCCCACATACTTTCAGGAGCTCTCATGTGGAGAAGCACCTAGAGTGAGAATCATCTCATCCTGGAGGGCCCACACGAGAGCTAACCCAGCACTGTCTTCGTGATGGATGCGTGCAAGGAAGGAATGAACTGGCTGTGCTTCCTCTGCCATTCTACATTTTAGCCCAGGCTGGAGAAGGAACATATGATTTATGCTTTAGCTGGTTTGCCTCTGAGATCTCACCAATCTCACCCAGTTCTGGGTGATAAGTGAACCCAGGACTGGTTCTGCTGGGTTTTATGTTAAGGGTTTTTTTCTCTGTTCTAGCAGAGGGTAGGTAATGGAGTTCTGTTAGAAATACAGTGGAGGTGGGTTCATATTCATCATCACCCTGTAACTATGACTGACACAAAAAAGATTAAAGCAATGAAGCCCAAAATAGAACATCTTGCAGTTTTCAGGTTTTTTTAAGGTCCAAGTTTTCAACTAGGATTTGCCTTGACAGGATAAAGTACATTTTCAAGCTCAGCTTCTTAATGGGCTACATCTGCTTAATGTAATTTTGCATCTGAACTGTGTGTCTTGTCAGAGACAGGCACAGTCAGAGCTGCATTCAACAGTACTCACTTTCCCTGGAATCAGATAAACTCAGCCCAATAAATTAGTTTTACTGCTCTTGGTATCACCCTGTTATCATTGTGAGTTATTTAGTCTGGGCTTTCCAAACTTTCCCATTATTTCACAATGAAAGGAACTGAACTCTCAAAATATATAAATGAGTTTCTCTCACTTTTTCTTTCTGTCTTTCCTTATTTTCTTCCCTTTTCTTTTTTCTGCTTTCTCTTGCTTTTCCTGGCTTTTTTTTTCCTTGCATTTTCTCTCTTTCCATCAAATGGCTATATAAAGTAATTCACAGTTACACTTCTATCAAGTCTAGCTTTCTGCTCAAAGAGAAGCTATTTAATTAGGTAGTTGTGACCTGCCTCTCAGTGTAAATCAGAAGCAATGATTTATACCAGCTGAACACAGGAATTCTGGTACTTGGTAGCAGATTTTTGAGGGCCTGTCTTGTAAAGTGCATTGGACTGTGTATTATATTAGCTAGAAGAACATTTTGTAAAAACACAGTTGTATTTTATGCCCTGATTTTTTTTCCTTTCCCCCTATCGTTTATATTCCCACTTTGTTTGCATGATTTAAAAAGTGAAAAGATGGACCTGTCTTTGCAGAACAGACGGGAGCTGGGTGATAATGGCCGGAGTTCCCTCCTACATCACAGCCATGCTGATGTGCTGAATATCCTGTCCAAGGCACTGACAGCTGGAAGGCCCACTGGAGCCCACAGTGCTTTACAGGGATCTAGGGGGCCTCCAGAGGCATCTGGAACTGTGATGGATGCAGCCCACAGGCTGGATACTCAGGTGGTAAGAATGTGGAAATAGGTGTCCAACCAGCATATGAAAGGATGGAAAGCACAGGACAGTATGAGGAAAATAGGAAGTGGCATTTGGGGTATTTAATTTTCACATAAAACTGATGGATTGGTCCATGGGACAAATGAATTCAAGAAGTGAGAATCAATATATGTATCTGTGATTAGGAGCATCTGAGAACCCATGAGAACTTTCTGCTCCTCTCATAGGGTAAGATTAGGCCTGGCAGAGAGTTAGGAAAGGAATGAATTTGTGGTATGGCAATATCCTAAATCTTTCAGCAAACTTGGCCAGAGTTTGCCTCTCAGAGCTGGGAGCTGTCAGAGAGGTAGCAGGTTCTAGTAAGTTAGCAGAACTGCATATTGATTCCTAATTTGCTGAGGATAAGAGTATTTTTTAACATTCCTCTTCCATCTTCATGAATGTGGAATGTTTGTCCAACCTCCATCCTTTCAGATGCTGCCTTTTCTCCATGTGTAGTTCCAGCAAACTTTGGCATTGAGTTGAGGTTTCAAGAACATCCATGGTGGACAATATCCTACCTGCCTAGATATGGTAGGTCTGTCTTTGAGCTAGTTAATCCTGGATTCCCTTTAGAAATTGGCATCAGGGACATGTTTCATCCTTGTGTAAAATAGCCCAGATCTTCTCTGATTAAGGCAGCACACTGCCAGAGAAGTTTTGCATTAGTCTATTAAATGATCAATTCATTTTGGGATACTTAGAAGAAAAAAACAAAGTAATTGTATTCCTTGTGGAGCTAGATGAATTAACTTCATTATTTGAATTAATTCTGTGAGCATAATCCCAAACTCTTGGACCTGATAAACTCAGTAAATTCTGGCTAAGTCATCTTTGAAACCTGCTAAATGTATGGGACATAGAAAGTCAAAGAAAGGCATTTCTCTGGAACACAAATTAATTTTCCTGCTGTCCTTTGCACTTGGTTACAATCAGGACTTCAAAAGAGTGTGCTTGAGAGTGGAAATCCACAATATCCTTTAAATATGGTGCCCCAGGTACAGCTGAACGTTCTGTTTGGACTTTGACCAAGCTGCTGGGCTTAAATCCCAGCTCTGGAGCTACCAGCTGGACCACATTATTCTCACTTGCAGAAACCCCATCAGACAAACTGTTTCTACCAGAACAGGTCTGTTGGCCATTGAAGGTGTGAGGTACTAATAATGTGAGGTACTGATGTTCCTGTCATGGGTGCCGTGTTCCTTTGGGTACCCATTCCAGCTTCTATTGTACTTGTTTCTAAAATTCTCTGGATCAGAGAAAGAGGGAAAGGTCTACTGGAGGCCCAGTCCTGTGAGCAGATGGAGCAAGGCCAGATGGGCATGCCTAAATGAGGACCACTGGCATCTCAGCATCACAGCAGCCTGAAGTGTTTTACAGGGGAATGTCTCAGCCCATCCAAAAGGCACAGCCAAAGAGAGTGACACATACTGGAAACCACACTTCTCTTTTAAACTCCAGTGCTTGTGCACAGCCCTGAGATACCTTCATCTTTGGCTACCTTTGACTAGTAAATAAACCAGGCTGGATCCTGTTTACTGGCTGCCTATGGCAAGTAGCACAGCAGAACTTGCAACCAGATGGGTTTTATCACCTAAATAGATTACTTAACCCCTATTGAGTTTTGTCAATGATCTTTGCCCTTTGCTAGTATGGCCATGCCTGGATGTTTTCTGGGACTCACTAGCGCTCAGCTATGGTGGGGAGTAAGCTAAGATTTAAGCAGTCTGTGTGGTCATGGAACAGAGTTGGGGACATTGCTCTGGCTCTAGCTGACTCTACATTACAGAAGTAGCCTTGGAAGCTTAAGGCATTTTGTAACCTTTTGATTTCCCTTTCCTGAAATTGTAGGTTCTCCCCCTGGGCTCCTGTCACCTTTTCATATCCCAACAGATGTTGGCTAAAGACCTAACTATTTTGTGTGTCCTGAACCTGTCTCCCAACAGATTTTTATATGTTGTCCCTCAGTCCTCCTTCTACAAGAGAAGGTTCTTGTACCGAAACAGATCCCTCTTCATCCCTCCTGGATGTCCTTCCCAGACGTCCTCTGATTTTCACATAGCTATCACCCTTAAAATCCTCAAGGATGCATAACAGAGGCAGAATAGGGATATCCAGTTATAGCTGTCGCCTGAAGTCAAACAACACACAGGTTGCAGATTGCTCCTTTTATCCCTCCTCAGGGAACATATGCACCTCTATTGCGCTTGTTCCTCCTCCTTTTTGAAATCCCTTTATATGCTGTTCAGAGAGAGGAGAACACAACGAGAACTAGGGATTGATCACAAAATGCTCCAGAAGTGGTTGGTTTCCTTGTCTCAGCAGCTCAGCTAACTTTGGGAGCTGTGGTTTCAAGAAGAAACTCCTGAAAGTTTCATTGCATGAGGGTTACCTGGGCCACAGGGGTCTGTGCCTCAGGTGGAGGTCTTAACCCCATCCCTGAGTGCATGGAGAAGTTCAGGTTTCACAAGAAGTCTGCAGGGGAAGTAGAGGCCTATCTGTCTTGAGAAACTAAGCAGGAGGCTGGTGAGTCAGTCCTCAAGACCTTCACAGCACCACCCAACCTTGCCAGTTTCTCGCACCCTCCATTCCTGCTGCATGGATAGGAGAGTGAGGAGTTGAGCTCCTCAAGCATCTGGCTTTTCTGGCTTCACATCAAAACAGAAAATAGATGGGATCTTTGTACTGTGGTTTTCTTCCTCACCGGCAAGCAGGTGTTGTAACATTTTCTAGAGTGGGTTGGAGAGATGGGCCCTCTTCTTTAAAATCTGGCCAAGCTCCCTGCCAGGAGAAGGAATATTAGAAGTTACAGAGCTCTTCTTCACCTAGTCCACAGCCTGCAGACTGCCTGGCCTGCAAAGAGGATACAAGAGACTGTGTGGAGGGGGCACTGACACCCCTCCATCACTGCTTTCCAGCACTAGGAAAGGCTCTGCAAAGGGAATCAGGAGTGGCTCAAGGCAGAGTTCCTTGCATAGCCTGTGTGGGGTTTTGCTAAGCACATGCAGTTGACTGTGACCTAGTTATAGAAATGAGTGGGAAGTCTGACTCCTCTGTGTGCACAAAAAGGTAGTAGTAAGTTTAAGGGTGGTCTGGGAGGCAGAGGATTGGAAACCATTGTGAAAACTAAGTGGAACAGTCAAGGAAAAGAAAGGACTAAAGTCGCTGATTGCTTCTCAAGGAAGTATTTTAAAATGTCATCTGATTGGTTTTCAAGCCAGAAACATATCAGGTCCAGTGGGTTTCCAGTAATGATGGTAAAATAAGGAGGAGCATTGAAAGGAATTTGTAAACTTTGTACTTCTTTCTCAGTTTTTAAATTTTCATGAAAAGGACTTTTGTCCTTCCTGGCCTAAAGTCAAACTTGGGAATGAAAACCTGTCTATCTTCACCAAAAGAAAAGACCTTTACTCAGAAAGATTTCCAATACTAGATTTGTGACATGGGAGACTTTTTAAAAGAAAGACACATTTCTATGTTTTTAATGGTGTGACGCATGGTATGTTTCTTGGGGTGGTCTTGTGCAGGGTCAGGAGTTGGACTTCAATTATCCTTATGGATCCCTTCCAACCCAGAATATTATGTGATTGTATGTTTTGCAAAATTTCATATTGTCTTCACTTATCCATATATTTTACCTTATGTGTTGAAACAGCCTTTTCACATGCAAATTCCCCAAAGTGACATGTTTTGAGCCTCTGGAACAGACTGAGACATTTACAAGGAGAATACGACCCTGCAACCTTGACTATTTGCAATATAGCATTGCAAAATGAATGACCACCTTCCAGCTGATCTGTGCTCAGTCAGCTGGAGTAGTGCACCCACAGGTCAGGGGTTGTTCTGGGTCTGCTCTCTTCAGCTACTGCCAGAGCAGCCCACAGAGGCATGTGATGGTGAGGTTCTGGAGCCACCATTAAACCATATCAATGTATTGGATCGTGGGCAATTCATTGCAGCATTTTTACCACACAACAGAGAAAAGGCAACTAGAAAACAAGAAGAGGAATTAGTGGGCATCTCATCTCATGAATAAGAGGGCAAGTTTAGATTAGACACTGAGAAGAAATTCTTCTCTGTGAGGGTGGTGAGGCCCTGGCACAAGTTACCCAGAGAAGCTGTGGCTGTTCCATGCCTGCTGATCTTCAAGGACAAGTTGGACAGGGCTTGGAGCAATCTGGTCTAGCAGAAGGTGTTCCTGCCTATGGCAGGGATGTTCAAAGGTGATCTTTAAGGTCCCTGCTAACCCAAACCACTCTGTGATTTTGTGATAACTGGAGAGCACCAAGTCCTTATTAGCACTAAAACAAACACCAGAACTGTGTCTTGACATAAATCATTTGTTAAATAAGTCACAGTCAGGAGTGGTGTTTCTTCCTTTCCTTGAAGAAAATATGACTTCATCATGCTAGCAAATACCAGAGAAGGAACTGTGCACTGGGGCCCCAGGGCATTCGGGAATTCAAAATGTGCAGAGCCAGACTCAGGGACAGAATTGCTGGAATAGGGAAAATTGCATAACTCTAGCCTGGCAGCTTGATTCAACTCCTTGAGACTCGCATGCAAACAAAGTGGAGCACCACCACTTGTGCAGACCCTGAAACAGAGAGAATCAGCTCTTATGTGCTTATTGTGGAATGGTTTGCAAGGGACTGGGTGAATCCAGCTGAATTTCCATGTGTCTTCTGATGAAATCTGTATTGAAATCATTATGATAACACAGACTTTTCCAGATGTGACAGTAAATGTCTGCAGGCATACATTTTAACAGTCTGCAGGACTGGGAAGACATTTTATGATCTAGGTGGGTGAGGCTGTTTAATATCTGAGCAAAAAAATTAATGGCAAAGAGCTGCCTAACAAGCCTTTTTCTGAGTGATAGCTAGCCAGGCTGATGTGTATTTGATCATAAAACATCTGGAACATTTGGGAGGTATTAGCCAGCTTTTGCACAGCATAAGAAGGAAGATGCTGAGAAATAACTGGTATGTTATGATGTTGTTTAAAACTGTTGAGTTACATGGTACAAAATTTGAGTTTCTTCAACAAGGTGACCTTTGTCAGTGGTGTGGAAAGGCACAGATTATTGATGTGACATTTTCTTACAATATTTCATGTGTATTTCCCTTTTATCCTCTACCTTCCAGACAATAATTTTGCTTTCCTCTCTGCTTGAGGATCATTCAGATATAACAGGAATGAGAAACAAACACCTCCTAGAATGTGGGTCCACTTTGTTTTGGTGGCAGGAGATAAGTGGATGTTTTCTCATTGTCTGAGAAATTCTGAATCTGGTGCTCCCATGCGAAATCACACTTTTTAATTATAGCCTGTTTAGTAATGGTATAGTCTGTGTGAATGGCCTGTGGAAAGGGCTATCAGAAGAACTGATGGTCTTCTCTTCTGGAGTGTCCTTGTACTTGAATGTGAACAGTGCTGCTGCTCTCTTGTTTGATGAAGGAGAGCTGGGCAATCATTAAGTTTCAGATCAAATTTTATAACGCAATCTGAAGTCCTTAGCACTCCCCATAAGATGGTCCTTGCTGTTTCTAAGTCATAGAGGAGTCGGCTTAAATATCCCTGAACTCATTCCTGGCACTTAGAGAGAATCTTTACTGTGAAGTAAGAGAGGTTCCAGGGTGTAGGCTCGTGTCATGGAGCACTAGCTGTCCGAGCAGCTTTGCTGTCAGCTGGCTCCCAAACCCTGAGAAGAGCCGCGGTGTTTGGACACAAGTGACGCTGTGACACTGGGACTCAGGCCAGCGAATCACCCCCAGTCAGCTTTGTTCAGTAGAGTAGGTGTTGCTGATGAGACCATGCCAAGTTTGGCTCCCTCTTGGCCTGCGCAGTCCTTCAATATTGTCCCGGCAAGCTTTGCACCTTCGAATACCCCCACAAGTCTTCATGCCACATCTCAGAGCTCATAACACCTACCCTCAGTTTCTTGTTATAAAAACATAGTTCTGGCAGGCTGCAGCACAGGGCACTTAATATTTCAGACACTTTGAATCGAACCTCCCTCCACTCCTCCTTCAATAATTACTATGAACTAGGGCCATGAGGCCTCACACAGGACGTGGAGGAGGCCAAACGCCAAATGCCATGTGCTGTAGACCAGGCAGTCTGCTGGCAACCCTGAGCTGTGTGTGACGATAAAAAACAGGCTGTGCGACTGGACTTCAAGGCAAATGGAAGCACTGCCCTTTCTGCTTTAGCACTACAGAAGAAATTATTGTGGATTTAGGGGAACCATGTCCTTAGAAGGCAAGAAAGACTTTTGCCAGTAAAGACACTGGAAACAGCTTGTGAGATGTATATTCAACCCAAGACATCATCCAACTTCCCACTTCCCTTTTATGTGATCAAAATTGTGACTCCCAGAAATCTTTCTTTGGTAAGACACAAGGCAAAACTCTAAACCAAACAAGTCTCCACAAATACCCCTGGTTAATCCCCAGCACAACAAAGTTATATAATAGGGTTATCAAACGCAGGGTAAACTATGGCAGCCAAATATGAATTCATTCACAACAATCCAGCTTACTATGCAGAAGTGTCCAGCTTCTGCTTGCCTTGCATGGAAAGTATGCATTGGGATGGTTCCTAGACCTCAGCCAACATCTGGCAATGTCATATAGGCTCCTGTAATCGAGTGGTGACTTCGAGCCCCAGCATCAAAATATTCACAAATGGTGAGTTTCACCTTCACAAAGGGGCAGTAGATGTGGACTGCTCTTCAGGAAAGAAAACCCAGCTTGTCTTTAAACCAGAATGCATGGGTTTCACATTCTAGGTGTATCTTGACATTGCTGCAGGTTTGATAGCAAACCTCTAGGCCCCATGCAGCATGAGCACAGACATGATATTATATATGTGAATGGACCTTCTGCCATAGTGCTTGTTGCCCAAATCAGTTCAACAGCCTGGATGTAGTCTACAGGAAGATGAGTGACTTGACTATGAAGGAAGAGGCAGGTGGGTAGGTAGGAGCCTCAGGCAATAGACTGGTACGAAAACATGGACACACTTTGGGCTCTGTTTGCTTAATGAGGAAACAACTGAAAATTCACCAATGGAAAAGCAATCCAGGCCGTGACTTGATCAATGTGCATCTTTCACACAACATTCTTGCCTGGAAGAGCCAGCCTGTGGAGGTGTGAAAGACTCATCTCCCAGTCAGTCTGCTTCATGACACTCTTCTTTTCACCCCTGAGATTACAAGGGCACTGCTGTCCCATTTCTGCAAGTGTTGGTACAAGACTCCTAAAACTTGCATGGCCCACCTCAAAAGAAGACAGCTGTGCCTATATTTTATCTTCAGGCATCCTTGTGGGAAGTGTCTCTGGAGATCCTTGGTCAGGTAGGGCAAACAAGGCTGCTTCCCAGCTGAGTTCATCTGCAAGGGCCAGAGTGGTGTGTCTCAGTCAAACACCATGAGAGGCCTTCTGTGTCTTCAGAAATAATGTGAAAGAGGAAAAGCCTCACTTGCCTGAAGGGGCCTGAAGAAAGCAGTTCCTTCAACACCCATCTCTGTACAAGGAGACTGTACAGGGTAACTCTGGCTTTTATAAAATGGACAGATGTCTCCTTACTGGGTAGTGAGGGGATGGCAGGTTTTCACTGCTGACAGACCAGGTTGGATTTGAACTAGCATACAAAACATATGCCAGCAGACTTACGAGCTCCTGAATGTCTGCTTTCTGTACAGTGCTCTGCTCTTGGAGGCCATGTGTTATTACTATAATAAACATTGAAGTTCATGCTCTATCTGCCAGGTATGCTGCACTTCAGAAATGCCACACGTATTCCCAGTCTTTAGGAATTTCCCCAAATCCAACCCATTCAAAACAGATCCCACAGCTGCTTCCCCTACAAAAATCCAGCTGCATCTTCTATTGTGCCTTTACAATGATTATAAGACTTTCCTCTGTTTTAGAAGAGGTGCAGCTTATACAATCTTGACCTCTGAATCATGAAGAAAATGGAGAAAATAACAGGGCACAGTGTTTCTTTCAGCTATTATTCCACCAAGGCCAGCTAGGCTACTGAAAGGGAAATCCCTGCAGGAAAATTAGGGAAATTCAGGTATTTCTTTCATATTAAGAGGCATTCTCAACAGACCCAGGACTTGTTTCCACAGATATGACTGCATTCTAGCACCAAAATTACTTTGTTATGCAAATATTGACCAGCATTGAAGGGAACACCAATAAAAAGCTGTCAAAGATGACAAAAGCTGTTGCATTTAAGCTGCAGCATTTGAAGGCAAATATTGAATGCACAGAATCCTGTTGCTGTCCAGGGCTTAGTCACACAACAATCCAGACAATGATCTGACTCACAGACTAAAACTAATAAAGGCCTACCTGGCAGGAGCATGAAGAGGAATGTTATGCATTACGGACTGGTCCCAGGAATTACAGAGCTGGGTGGAAGAATATTGGAAAAAGATGGGAACCCCACTTCCAGTGAAGCTGATGGAAAAGTCCAAAGGAGGCCCAGGAATGATGGGACAGGAACTCAGTAATGATATACAAGTTGTAAGGTTTGAGGCAAAAGTCAGGGGTCACACAGATGAGGGTTTAAGTTACACATCAGTGAAGCAGAGCTAAGAAGTCTAAATACTGGCGGCTTGTGTGCAGAGGGGCTGGAGAAGACATGAGCATATGGCACAGCCCTGCAGGCTGTGCAGCTGTGAGCTGGGGCAACATCTTGCACTTAAACTGACTTCATCTGCCTCCACAGGAGAATGAAATTAAATCTTCACAAGCTGAGGAGAGACACTTTAAAAAAATCATCTCTACACAGAACCTTGTCCTTACAGAAGTAATGATCGAATATGACTAAATTAGACCCTATATACACAGTTAGTGTCCTATTCAGCTATTGTCAGAAATAATTGTTTGAAAAAGTATTTTAAAAAGCAAGTAATGACTCTTTCTTTTGCAATACCATCCTGGCTTCTGACACAAGCAAGTCTAGGGTACAGTTCTATAGTATTCAAATGCAAAAGTACAAGACCTACATTTCATTCTCTGGAACTCCTCCTGAAGCTGAAGGAGCTTTTAGCCTAAAGGTTAAAGCTATTTTAACAAATATTCCCTTTTACATTTTTTTTCTTCTGCTTATCTCCCTCTGTTAAACATGTACTTCCTCATGGCTCTGTAGGGTATCCTTATCTATTTACAAAGATATCTCTTTTCCTTCAAGTTCCCCTCTTCACATATATATTGTAAACAGCATGGACAGTGTGAAAATAGTTTATATAACATCCCTGAGCTGGCATATAAGTGAGAAGCCAAGGACAGGCATTACTTCTGAGCACCAGAATATAGACAAACGTTCTCCACATTCATGTAATACCTCATCTTCACTATTTGTCTGTGGTGAATAAACTGTCCTCTTGCAATTGCCCTCTCCCTCCACTGACTGTAGAGGCAGTGTAGTTGGTACTATACCATATGCTAGTTTGTCATGACAATCAGCAAACTGGTCCAGGAATTGACAGAGGACATGGTTTTTCTGTGACCCCTGTACTCTCTGTGCATGCAAGGGTACCACCTTGGTCAGCGTACAATATTTCTCTTTTGGGTTTGACATCTGGGAGAGGTATCTTCAAAAAATGTTAAATGGAGCCATTAGGAATGTCACAGGCCCTTCAAAGCTCATGGAGTCTGGCTCCAAAACTTGTGTTGTGGCTTAATGTTACTCAGCAAGCAAGTACCACACAGCCAGTGGGATAGGAGGATGAACTGGAAAGGTGAAAGGGAGAAAACTAATGGATTGAGATAATACCCCTTCTAACCCTGCCTTCTGTCAGTGGGAAGCCATTCTTCCTTGTCCCGTCACTCCAGGCCCTTGTCCAAAGTGCCTCTCCAGCTCACTTGGAGCCCTTTTAGGCACTGGAAGGGGCACTCAGGTCTCCCAAGAGCTGCCTTGCCTTGCCTCACCTTGCCTTCCCTCTCCTCTACCCTCTACCCTTCCTCAGCCTGTCTCCATAGAAGAGGTGTTTCACCCCTCCAGTAATTTTTGTGGCCCTTCTACTCCTGCCAATTCCTTTTTCTTCCCCCAGCTTTATATGCTGAGGATGATGGCCTGAATATGGCCTGGTATATCCCTTGGGTCAGCTGGGGTCGGCTGTGCAGGCTGTGTCCCCTCCCAGCTCCCTGTGCACCCTCAGTCTTCTCACCAGTGAAGTGGGGAGAAGAAAAGGCCTTGATTCTAAGCCCTCCTTGGCAATAATGAAAACATCCATGTGTTATCAGGACTGTTTGCAGGACAAATCCAAGGCATCGTTTGTGATACTGTGATGAAAATTAATTCTACTCCAGCCAAACTCAGCACATTATGACCCAGATGTCCCTGCCCAAAAAATCTGAATCAAGAGTTCACCCCTGGAAAATCCTTATTTAAGACGATGCAGTCACTCTGTGTTCAATTTGCTTGTTAAAGAAAGCTTTGGACTGGTGCACAAGTGAGATCTGGGACTTGCAGCACTGATTATCTCATGATTGAGGAAAGTGTGGTGAAAAGTTGAACAAGTGCAGTAAAAGAAAATACATGTTGGTGCTTCTTTTGCAGCTTCCTGTATTTCTCAGTGCCGCACCTTCCGAGCTGGTGAGTGGAGACCCCATGACAGCCCACCTCCTCATGGCTCTCCCTCCCTCATTTTGTTCATTGAGGTGTAGAGAGATGATGTGGCTCTGACAATTCTGTCCAACCCAGTGTGGTCTCTGATAAGCAAAATATTTTACTTTACACTTGATGGGAGGCAGACACTGAACAAAATCCACTGGATGAAACCTTGTCCAAATGGTCTGTAATGACAGCAGGCAGGCACCAAATTGGCAAGCATATCCCCAGGACAATGCAGTTTGGAGGAGAAAAGGTTGCAGTATGGGTATTGCTTCTTCCTATGTACCAGACACAAAGTGGTCTAGGGAGATTAGCAGTAAGAATAGTTCACACACACACACACACACACACACACACACACACACACACACACACACACACACGACCCAGTGGAATCTAGACTTGTTAAAGCATTTTTGCTGCTGGCTCTGTCTGGCAGAGCCCAAAGTTTAAAATGCCAATGCCTTTTCTTGTCACTCTCAGCTTTATTATTGTGTAAAATCAATAAATATCCTTTCACTCCTCCATCTGGAGGATTCCATCTTCATCCCACCACTGCAAAGCTGATCAGAGCCACTATGCAATGCCATTTGAACATATTTAAGTCTTGGCCTGTTCTCAGCCTCATAAATTCCTGACATGATTCAGGAGGCGTTTCTGTTGGAAAGAGCTCTCTGCTCTGCTGTCACATTTATAGAGATGGCTGCTGCCTCTGATCTGAGGCCAAACATTAGGAATAACTGCAGCAGGAAGTAGGACATGTTTGCCTGGATTGTTTTAATTTTAAGAGTGTCGAAGTAACACCACTTACTGATGTTATAACAAAAACTAAAAAATTACAATTAAAATAATGTTCAGGAATTTTTTTCTTTTTTTTTTTTCTTTCTTTTTTTTTTTCTTTTTATTGCTTTTGTTAGAGGCAATGACGGAATCACTATGCTTGCTGCTGAGGACAGGGAGGTGAATTAAATATTGAAGACTTATTAATTCAGGAATCCTGTCCCTGCAGATTAGACCAGAGGTCCCTACTTTTTATTTTCTGCTTGTTGAAACAAAGCCAGGAAATGCACATGGCTTTGCATAGACATATGTGTTTCTACGTGTGTATGACAGGAGAGAAGGGGGTGCAGAGCTGTAGGTGGCCCCCAGAAAACTTGTCCAGCTTCAGTCCTGATCAGCACAGCCACTTCGCTGCACTGACCAGGGTAAAAGTTCCCTATGGACAAGGTGCTGATGCTGGCAGTATGGAAGCATTCATTCAGCCAGATGATGACCTGTGCTCAGGACATGAAGTCCTTGGCTACATGGTTCAGAGATAAAAAGCTTTTGCTGCAGGACATGAGTGCCAGGAGTTTTCAGACACACTGTCTCTGAACTGGGGTAGCTGTGTTTGGAAGTGAGAGACACATATAGTGGAAGCCTGAGCTGAAGCCTGTTGAAGTTGATAAAAAACCATGTTTCACTTGAGTAGGCTTTGGACAACACTGGAGGTTCATCTGAGAGGGAAGATGGTTGAAAGGATAGCAGAAGTATCCCCACTACAAGGATGCCAGGCAATGTGTGAGGTGGAACCATGGGGCTCCTGGTGCTCAGAAACCCAATTGCAAACATCTCCACCCCTGTCTGACCATTGACAGAACTGCCAGGTTATCTGGAATGTCACTGAAGCACAGAGTGAGGAGATGAACTGAGACTCAAAGGGGGGCTACAAGAGAGTTGGAGTTTTTACAAAGACATGTAATGACACGACAAGGGGGTATGGCTTCAAATTGACAGAGGGCAGGGTTAGAGAGGATATTGGGAAGAAATTCTTCTCTATGAGGGAAGAATGGTGACACCCTGGCACAGGTTGCCTAGAGAAGCTGTGGATGGCCCCCTCAGAAATGTTCAAGGCCAGGCTGGACAGGGCTTGGAGGAACCAGGTCTAGTGGAAGGTGTCCTTGCCCATGGCATGGGGGTTGGAAGGTGATCTTTAAGGTCTCTTCCAAACCATATAATTCAGTGACTATATGACCTCACAGCAGAGAAGCAATAGGCTTGCGTGTTTTCTGGGTAGCATTAGTCTGATACAGCATGGATTTAACCTTGCCTCAGTCGTACTGCATTCAGAAGAGAGTACTTGAAGACTTGCCTAAGTACCCATTGTTCTGGTAAAATACTTAAGAGTCTTCCTTAGGTACATGTTGAAATATATTCATGAGTAGAAATCCTGAATTTGTACTATTGACTCCTGAGAAGGAAAACTGACTTTGATTTTGTTGCTGGGCAAGAGCTTTTGGAAAAAAAAAGACATCTCTTCTGCCAAATTCTAAGCTCTGCTGGTTCAAACCTACCCCATTTTGCTGATTATGGAACTCTTAATTGAGCATGATATGGGGTAAGAGCTGTTGTAAGTTTGGAGGAGAAAACTGATTCCACGCTTCCAGCAAGAACTACAATCATATTAGCCCAACACAAGGGGATAATAAAGGGCTTTACTCATTAAAAAAAAATAAAAAATAGCAAGAGCCAACAGCTAGGAGCTGAAGCCAAAAAAACATTGGTTACAAGCAAATGAGCCTTGTAAACTGAAGGGGCAGGCTGACAGCCTAGGGCGATCTATCAAGGAATGGTTAAAGTGTTGGCCAATCATTAGGGGTGCCTTCAGGAAAAGATACTTTAAGCAAATCCACGTCACTGGGCTCAGTCCAGTTTTGAGGTGAAAGCATCTGTTCTGCAGTATGCTCGAGTTCAATTTGGGACTTCCATAGTTTCTGCCACTCATAATGTCTCTGAATAAAGAAATGCCAGAAGCAGTCATGCACTTCTTAAGATGATAGAGAAAATGGAAATCAGGTCATCTGTTATAAATGCTAATCAGATATTCCAATTTGAAATAATAATTTGGTTTATTAATAACAAATCAAATCACAGAATTTCAATAACCCACCAACAGTGGAGAAACTTGACAGAGTTTTCCCGGGAAATGCCAAGGGTGAACCGTGAGATACAGAACCTGGCAGCCTGCTATCTCCCCAATGGTTCACAAATTTGCCCAGTTCAGGGCTTGGTTTTTATACACTTTATTCTGCCCTCGGCAATATTTCTCCATATTTCCCATTGTTTCCCCACCAGCTATCCAAAATCGGGAGTTTCCCCAGTCGAGCAGAAAAGAGTTCTTTTCTTAGTTCAAATGTTAATGTCCAATTTCTGTAGGTCCTTATAGTTGATGAATGATCGAGATATCAAAGATGTGGCTTGATGGTCTGTGAAGGTGGCACCCGAGGTGTGAGTTGCTGGTGCTGGCTTATCTGACAGGTCCCCTCCATGTGCTTGAGAAGGCTGCAAGCTTTCCCAGAAAACTCCTTTGTTCTTTTCTGAATGGGGGCACCTGCTGTTTTAGGGCTGTCAGTTTCACCGTCTGCTGCAAAATCTCTTAAAACATGAACTTTTACCTGATATCACTTTATACAATTTTATAAATTTCTAGTTTATCATAAGAACATGAATTAACCATTCCACGTTTATAACATCATCTAACATTGTTTCTGGGATTGTTGCGGATATTGTGCATTTGTATTTTGACCCCAGCAACCCGTGAAATAGTTCAGACACAGTTTTGGAAAATATTCCAGTGGTGGAAAAGAGATCCGGAACCAGCTGTGCTGTATGTCTGGCTTGAAAGGAGGTGAAAGAAACGGACCCATCTGGCTGCTGAGATGATGGTACCTTTGGGATTCTCGGTGACACTTCTAACAGGAGCACCCAGTGTACACTCATAGAATCTCCCTGAGCTGAAAGGGTCCTACAAGGATCATTGAAGTCCAACTCCTGGCTCTGCAAGGATAACCCGAAAGTCACAGCATGTGTCACCGCCATTTCCTCAGAGGCTGAGTCTACTACCTCAATAAAAAAGGCCGGCAATGGAAAGAGGATGGAAGATTAATGTCTTTTAAGGTTCTGGAACAAAATTAGGGCACCACGAAATAGTTTTTTGCTGTATTCATGCTTGTTCATTTTTGCCATGAGTTCTACATCTTGTCAGAGAGAGGAAAGAAAGGATAACTCAATGCAACCTTTCCTATATTATTATTTAGAGAAAAACTCATAGATATGCAGTAAAAACTACAGATGAAAGGGTGGAAAAAGGATGGATTCATTCTGGTTTTCATCCGGAGAGCTGAGACAGCAGAAGCTATAAAGGCAAGCTATAGCAAAATAGGGAATTAAGCAGTTATTTTGAGTCTAACCACGTCTCTGTGATTCCAGTAGCACCTTCCCATGGAATTGTCCACCTCAACCCACAGCTGTGGCTGGCAGCTATGTTACCCTGAAGTCTTTCCCACAGTTAAGTCACAATAACTTCCCTCTGGGAAAATAAATATCCCTGAAAAAAGTTAACAGGCGCAGCATTACCTTGAAAAATTTAAGTTACTCCTGACATGCTGAGTCTCCCTCAAAATCTGATGCTGCTAAAAAATATTCCTTTTGCTTGAATAAACTTAAGGATAATGGGGAAATGGAATTGCAGAAAGGTAGAATGGGACAGATGCCAGAAGGTCTGATTGCAATCTAATACAGAAAATGCCCAAGTCCAGTACCACCTTCCCTAGGGGCGATACCCAGGACACAGGACCAGGAGAATGTCAGTGCTGAGACTCCAGCACTTGCCTGCACCATCAGGGAAAGGGAATCTGCTAATATTTAGTCTGCCAGAACGACTATTCCAATTAGTGGATGTCAGATCAAGGCTTGAATGATGCTGAAACATGTAAGGTTTGGACAAGGCTTACCCAAGTCACACAAGGGTCATCACTTACTTAAATCATTAGTATTTGACAAGCATGTACATCTCCAGGCACTAAAACAAGAAACTGTTAAATTTACACTAACAGTTGTGGAATGGATCCCATTTAGCATGAATTTCTGTGTCCTCAAAGAGCTGAGCCTGAACTGATTTCACCACTTCTTGTCCTTTGGGAACTCGCTTATTCATAAATAAAACCCCCACCATTGTCACCTGAAATGAGGGAAGGAGCTTTTGTCACAGAAGACAGGGTGCCATCACTGGGCTGTGTCATTACTGGCTTCAGTCAGACCCCTGTCCTAATACGATTACAGTTAATTCTTTCACCAACAGCTGTGGATAAGCCAGGACTTTTTTAGAAATGAAGGGAGAGGAGCCACTGAGCCCAACATGAACACTCAGGCAAAGAGAGTCATGTCAGTAGATGCAGCACTGCTGGCATCACACTGGTTCTGGGAAGGGTGCTCCTCAGACCCTTTGTATTTTTCCACACTCCAGTTATTTCTTTTCCTTCAAGTAAGGGCAGGGAAACCTTGCAGATCAAGGAAATTACCAAAAAAATAAAAAGAGACCAAGAGCAACTGGCAGGGTAGAATTTAGTTCTCAGCCTTAAGCACAGACATCAATTTAATCCCTGTCCCAGCTCTGGAAACAGTCAGAATGTCATCAGCCATTACCCATTGTCCTATCCCTCCAGGCCCTTGTCCAAAGTCCCTCTTCAGCTCTCCTGGAGCCCCTTTAGGCACTGGCAGGGGCTCTGAGGTAGCTCCAGAGCCTTCGCTTCTCCAGTCTGAACAACCCCAGCTCTCCCAGCCTGTCTCCAGAGCAGAAAGGCTCCAGCTCTCAGGCCACCTTTTTGGCTTTCTCTGAACTCACTCCAGCAGACCCATGTCTGAGATATTCATTCAAGATGTTGAATACTTTGTGACATCAGCTCTTGATTTTACTATTATTGTCCCAGAAAGGGAATGAAAATGAAGCACTTTGGCCAGCCAAGGTCGCCCTTGAAGTGACTGACAAGGGGAGACGTTGAGCCTGAATCTTTAAAATACCAAGCTGGTCTTCACACCATCTTAGATGCAAGAGAGCACTGGGCAGATGGAAATAACCCTACTTTAGTGGTGATGTTCTATCCAGACTACAGACAAGTACGGTGTGTGCTGATCTTGCTTTCCAGTGACTGCCCTTCAGGCAGCTCCTAGCCATGGTATTTAAAAATGGAAGTTTTAAATAGGCTTATACAAAATGCCTTTTATGAAATATGCCTTTTATGTCTGAGATGGGAAGAAAACCATCCAAAGGTGATAACAGAAACTGTTCAAACAGAACTAGACCAGGGTGCAGCTACACAGGCAGCAATGCAACATCCCTGCTTCATATCAGCTGGGAATATGGACCATCTACAGAATTCTGCACATGACCACCACTAACTTCTCCCAGCTAGGAGCTCTAGAGGTATTGTCTTAAACATTACAGGGACAGAAATGGACAACAAAGGAGTAACTTAATTTTTGCCCATGTCAGTGTTGTATGTAAGTCAAAGCTGGGCATTATGTGCATTTCTCATGTCCTCTTGGAGGACCTCTGGCTTTGGGAAACATGAAATTTATGGGCTAAAGCCCACCAATTTTATAAAAAACAGAACTGATTGGATCTTTTGTGCCAGATAATGTTTCAGAATATTTCACTCAATGGAGTTGCATGAAGTAAGTGTTGAAATATTACATTCTTGTTGCTCAAGATGATTTGGGGACTGTTGGATGCACGGGACTGGCAGGGACAGTCCCTTCTACCTGGCGAGCATGAGCAATGCCTAAAAAGCATCACAGGAAGACTTGCTTTGTAAAGTCTAGGTGGACAAAAACAACAAGGCAAGGAGGCTGACTGAGGAAGACCTGTTTGCCTGAAATCAGTAACAGCAGGTAGGAAACAGTTTCATTCTTTCTTCACTGAAGTCAAAGGAGGTTTTGTAACTATCTGCTGTATGATCAGGGCTTCATCAATGCTGCTGCCCTTTGGCATGTATTGCCTGTCTGAAAAAAGGTTATTTTCAGAAAACTGTTTTAGGTTCAAGATGTCTGCATTATGTGGACTTAATTCAATGAAATGAGTAGAGCCAAACTAGAGAGACTGATTGAAGGTGCATCAAGTTTCAGAGGTTGAAACTTCCACTTTGTACCCTCTGAAAATCAAAACATCTTAAATGAGTGTGAAAAATCATCATTCATGGATTTGCAGACCTTTGCTTCTTCACTTTCCTGGTAGAGTATACACAGTCTTATAGACGGATTTTCTGAACACAATTGATTTAATAATGGAGCCAAATCCTAGCTGTGCCATCCTCACACCAAGTAACAGCAGAGTTCCTTCAGGTCCCCTCACCATGCTGCAGGCTTTTGGTGTTTGTGAAAATGAGACATCCTGAAAGGAAACGTTCATCTGAATTTCCCAACAGATGGGACCCAAATGTGTTTCATGTTCCATTACCACTAAACACACACAGCCAGGATGATGGATTCAATATCCTTTCTGGCCCATCAATCTAACAGATTGGAAGGGAAAAGGACTTTTTTTTTAATGTCATGCAGCTTTCAGTGCCTTGCAGATGATCACTTTCCTGTGCACCCCATCCTCCAACTGAATATGGAAATTATGTTTAGATCCAAAGACCATGACTGACAGTCAGGCAGATAGATGCGTATACAAAACCTAGACAGAGGGTTGGATTGTTTTTCTACACCAGCCTCCAAAAACCTTGTAACATGGAACTTCAGGTAAGGAATCTATCAAATCTCCTTAATCTCAAAACGCAAGCAATAAATTACTTCCAGCCCGTACGTTTTTCCTCTTCTTTTGTACCATAACCCTTTTCACTTACCCTCTAGCAAATCTGCTGTACCAGATGTCAGAGTTCAAGTATAAACAGGGAATTTCAATAGTAAGACCTAATCCTTTCTTTTTCCATTGCTGTCCTTCCCTATTTGACCATTTCCGACGATTAGAGGTCCCTCCACTCCCAAAACTGCTTGAAGCATGCTATCATGTTACATTTCCCTGGGCAGATGCTACCTTTGGTAAAGTCCCCTTCTCCATGTGGTTTTGGGTTTGGAGGTGTTTTGTTTTGTTTTATTTTTGTCAAGATGAAAATTGAAAATACAAATAAGTGATAGTGATAAATCTCATCCCTCACATTTTCCTGTGCTCCCTTCATTATCTATTTTTATGTTATGCATTGTCTACAGCAATAGCTTTCAAAGAAAGATCAGCTGAATACTTAACAATTTTGAAGTATTACATAACTAAATGTCAAGTTCAGAGAGGTTTCTCTGTCTCTACCTAGTCTGTCGTTCAGCTATCAAATGTGTAGGTAATGTAGGGCCCATAGCTTGCTCACAGAGTAAGAAAAGAGAGGTAATGAATAGCAGTGGGCTGGACCCTTTCACCCTTTGATACAAAGACTTTGACTATTTCCATGAATTTCTTAAAGTGAGCTGGGACTGACTTCTGCTTTTAGAGCAGGAAACTCTCCAGAAGGTCTCTCTTTTGGGGATATTTTGTATATATTTCTTTTTCCATGTCCCATCTTTCTTTCTCTGCCCCTCTGGTCAAATCTCAACAGGTCTGTAATCTCTTATATCTGCATCTGAAGCTTGTATGTGTAACATGCAAATATATTTGTGGCTTCAAAAAACTGCTTTCTTATATGCCTTTTACATGTCAGTATATGAAAGTCTGATACACATTCATGTTTTGTTCCAAGAAAATAGTCTGGTCCTGGAAAAGACCCCAGAAATATATTCTACAAGGTCTCTGGCTTGTGAGAAGCTAAGCTCTGGGTTTTGGCTCTCTTCCTTCCCATCCTGTAATTTCTTTCACTCTCTTTGGTTCCTTCAAGCTGTGCAAGTATTTCAACTCTGATGCTTGGATTGGAGAGTCATGCTGGCCTTCAATTAGAGTATTTCTCCCATGGAGAATGACTCACCATGTGCTGTGTTTTGTGACAGCTACAGCTGGTCTGAAGCTGCACAGATAAAGCTGGCTATAACTGAACCCAACTTGACCATCCTAGCTCATTAAAGACTAGAGGTAAACAAGTCCCTGAGTAAGAAAATGACAGGTTGGATTCAAACTCAAACAGGGGACCCCTGCCAATCCCATTCAGTCCTGAATGCAGACATCTAATGGGACAGTGAGGTGGCCAAGTTGGGTTGAAACCTCATTGCCTGACCAATCAGGTGTTCAAGCATGGGAAATTTGAACCCCCTATAAAAGGGGCATCCATCAATAAACGTTGGTTGTTGTCCCATGAACCTCGGTGTGTTCTATCGTGTGCCTGTCTCCAAAAGTGTGACCAAATGTAACAAGTGATGAATTTCTGACATCATGACAGCAGCCTCCACAGGTAGTGTGGGGAGACAGAGGGAAAGCGTGTAGAGCCTGCCTGCAGCAAAAAAAGCTGCCAAAAAAAGGTCAAGAAGACATGTCTGCAGCAAAAAAAAAAAGCTGCCCAAGTCCAGACTCTTTTGTAAATACCCCTGTAAATAGAAGAAAAGAGTGCCAAGAACCATGGGAGGATGGGTTTTGTTGGAAGAAAACCCAATTGCTGAGGTATAGACCCTCTTTTTACCTGAATGAGGTGTAAAGTATGAGCAACAAGCTCTGGAAGCCACTGTGGATGTTATAAAGCCCTAGAGGCTGGGGTGGCTGGAAGCCAAGTGAGATGCAGGGATGGCAGTGGAGATGCTGTGGGCTCTGCCTGCCAGAATGTCCAGCAAGGACAGAGAGCAGGGCAGAGAGGTGGAGGGAGTGGATGTCACCTTGCGTGCACGGATGGAGAGGATGGGTGACAAACTGCTGGTTTTGCATCACAGTTGACTGAAGAAAGCTGTGGCAAAAACCAATTAGTGACTGGTTTTGAATGTTGACAGCCTGATTAACCAATTAAATATGGGATATGCTTCTGGACTACACAGGTTAAAAATCAGAGGAATCCCACAAAAACTTATCTTTCCTTCCAGCCTGGGAACAGGTAACAAGGGGGCCTGGCTCCCTCCTTGTTGCAGGGGCCCTCTCAGTCTGAGTCTCAGATCTGGCCAAGCTATGGCTTTGACTGGCAGGAAAAGTATGCCATCAAACCCAGGTGTTTTTGTGCTAAAATTGAAAGCAAGTCACTTTGACTAGTTGATTTGACTTTGCAGAAGCTGCACCACTGTCCTTCGAGGTAGCCATGGGAGCCTTATGTAGAAAAGGCTTTCCAAGTCCTCATTGTGAAAAGAAAGCTCCTTTGAAGACCCTGGTTGACAGCAAAGCATATAAGCATTTCTAAGTTTCACCTTGTTCATTTCATTGAAAAGTGCATATTTTGTTATGATTGAATTATGTTCCTGTTAAATTGTTAAAACAAAGAAAGGGGGAGAGTGGGGTGGACCCCCCCTTGTAAGTCTTGAGTGTTCTTATGTTTTTCAATCAAATCACAACATGACTGTAGCAAGCTGACACCTTGTTGGAAACAAAAAATGATCAACAACGGTACGACAATCTACCCATCAGCCTACTTGAGCCCCAGGACTCAAACATTTGGGAGACATCAGTGGCAGAAAGATGTGTGGTTTTAATTGGGATGCTTTTGAGTTGAATTCTTTCTTGTTTGTAGTGTTAAGTTGTAATTGTAACATCTAAGTAACGAGCTGGAGCATGCCATCTTGAAAATCTGTATCGCTGGTAATCCCATTTGACAGCTCCTGGATGTGAATGTTACAACTGCAATGATACACGAGATACATCACTAGCTGCGAGAGACTAGGCTTGTTAAGCTGGGTGGAAAGTCTTACTCGAACTACACTCATCATTTGTGTCATCATCTGTCCTTGACATCCTGTTTGCAAGGCGCATGGAGATGATAACAAAGAACACTTTGCATTTTTAAACAGAAAAGGGGAAACTGTGACGACTGCAGCTGGCCTGAAGCTGCACAGGTGAAATTGGCTATAACTGAACCCAACTTGACCAGCCTAGCTCATTAAAGACTAGAAGTACACAAGTCCCTGGGTAAGACAATAATAGGTTGGATTCGAACTCAAACAGGGGACCCCTGCCAATCCCATTCAGTCCTGAATGCAGACATCTAATGGGACAGTGAGGTGGCCAAGCTGGGTTGAAACCTCATTGCCTGACCAATCAGGTGTTCAAGCATGGGAAATTTGAAACCTCTATAAACGGGGCCATCCATCAATAAATGCTGACTGTTGTTGCATGAACCTCGATGTGTTCTGTCGTGTGCCTGTCTCCAAAACTGCTACCAAATGTAAAAGTCTTTGCCTCCTTCAGTACAAATTTAGTGAATAAAACCACTGGTTCAGTTTTACTGTTTGGTCTTGCTTGGAGGGTGATATGCTAGGACAGGATTACCCTTCTTGGGTAAGTCATGCAAAGTTACTTCAAATCAAACAACATGCCTGCTGAAATGCTCCTTTGCTTTCTTGTGTTTCATCTGACAGTTCACCTACTGCTTCATGGTCTGAACACCTGTCTGCAATGATGAGGCAGTTTTGTGTGGCTTGTGATGAAAAGTTCCTTTCCTGGTTCCTTCAAAAATCTCCTGGGGATGCTGTATATTTTGGCTGTCTCTGTTTGTTGCATGCCCAGCTGTTGCAATTCTGTGAAATGGTATGCTCTGTGTCACTCTTTGAAAGTGTACAGTTTATTCCAAATCTGTAACCCTCCCCTGAAGTATCATGTATCTGCAATCCCACTGGCCCAAGTCTTTTTCCACGCCCATTTTGAATCTCCCTCTTAAGCTGTGTAGGGAGACAAGAAGCTCTCTTGTTCTCTTGCTCTCGCTATCTCCCTTGGTCTCCTTCCTCCCTAGCCTCTCCCTCTCTCCCCCTCCCTCCCCCTTCTTGCCCTCCCCCTTTCCCTCAGAACCATGCTGCTCTCCAGAGTTGGGCCCCCAATAAATCCTCCTCTAACCAGCACCCTCAGAATCCATGTGGAGTCTCCTTTCCTGCCTGCTGCCACCTACGAACCCACAGCCTAGGGGGGCCCCAAACACACTGCAACAACCAGCATTTCCTTGCCTGTATGGTAACATCTGCTGACCAGACCTCAAATATCCTTGATTGCATTTGGCCAGCATGAGGCACCTCTTAGCTTTCTGATGTGTTCTTAAGGATTGTTCCCAAAAATCCGGATGCTGGGATTCAGCTGCATTTCCATCTGAACCCTCTGTCCCATGCAACTAGCTAATTACTGTATTTCCAGCTAGTAGCATCTCTCTGTCTGTTTTTTTGGGTTAGTTGGTGGTGTTTTGTTTGTTTGTTTGGTTGGTTTTTTGGGTTTTTTTTGTTTGTTTGTTGGTGGTTTTTTTTTGTTGTTTTTTGTTTTGGTTTGGTTTGGTTTGGTTTGGTTTTTGTTTTGTTTTGTTTTGTTTTGTTTTGTTTTGTTTTGTTTTGTTTTGTTTTGTTTTGTTTTGTTTTGTTTTGTTTTGTTTTGTTTTGTTTTGTTTTGTTTTGTTTTGTTTTGTTTTGTTTTTCCCATGGCTTTTTTGGCATCCTGTTGGTATCTGGTAAATTTTCTCTCTGTTCTTCACTTTCACATAGGTGGGAATTAATTTTGCTTACTCTCACAGCTCTTGGTAGAGTTCTCATGGGAGCACAAGGGTTCACAATTTAGAGATTTGGACAGCTGGGGATGGCTGTGAAGAACTGTTCTCCTCTTTATCCAGGAATTCACCAAAAGAGCTTTTTTCCTGTCTCCTTCACTCCCCAGCCACATTATCCTCCTGCCTTGATTTCTATTTTATCATTCCACTTAGGACCCCCTCCTCCTCCAGCAAGTCAGTAACCACTTCCAACTCCTCTGCTCCTTCTGCGACTTGTCCTTTAGCCTCTCAATTTAGATCTGTGGATTTTAGATTTCATTTTACACAAGCTCAAGTAGCTAACAAATCAGGAGCACCCCTGACCCAACAAAGACAGCATCAGAGGGCATTTCAGCCCACTCCCTCTGAAAACACTTCTTTCTTTCCATGAACCACAAAAGGGACCCTCCAGAGATGTGCTCCTATGTATGAGCTTTGCCTCTGTGCTGAGCATCACAGAGGACAAGCCCAGTCCCTGTGCTTCTCTGTGTGTCAAACAGCCTGGCCCTTGATACAGTGGGCGGAGAAACTTCTTTCAGTGTCTCTGGGGCACCATCCTCAGCTTCCTCACCTGTTTCTAATAACTCAGAAACTCTCCTCTTTGCAAATTTTACCTGCTGGGGAGCAATACTAAAATCTGAACCGACCAGAGGAAAACCTCATTGTCGGTAAGTAACCTGAGCCTTTTATTTCAGACTCCTACATCTTTTATTCCTATTACAATTTTTGTGTCATTTGGCAGTGGTTTGACCCATTGTTTCTCCGGATTTTTGACCTATGTCACAAATATTTCTTGCACAACACTTTCTGTATGCTGACAGTGATTTTGGAGTACAATAAACTTTTGTTTGGGTCCTCTGGTGAGTTGTGGATGAATCTAGATGAGGCCTGAGCATGTGACAGCTATTGCCTACTAGAGGTAGTGTTGCAGCAGTTTGTATTTAGCTGTATTTTTTAACCATTGCAATGCCAGGGCAAAGAACAAGTGGTTTGTTGGGGGCCAGGGCTATAATTCAGTGCCAGGGATATGATTTCTTTCCCCTTTTCGCACTTTGAATTTTCTAGATTTTGTCTTAGGACCATAGTCATAATATAAGTAGAGAAGCAGCAAGCCCAAACACTGACACAATCTTATTCCATTCCTCCTGCCTGAAACACAGGACCATCTCATGAAATACTTCCCCCAGGCAGAGCTGTCTGCATAGTCAGATGAATGTCTGAATCTAAGTGTGCTGCAATGGCCCCATGGGGAAAAACACACACTGTAACCCTCCAGAACTTATTTTTTTCTTGCCTGGCCTTCCAACATCCTGATATCACTACTCCCCTGTGCATAGCAGGGATTGCAGTGTCTCCTGAGGGTTAAGAGTGTATTGGAGAGGTTGGAAATAACCACAAGAGATTTCCCATGGAACAGATCTGGGCTTTGGCTGCACAGTCACTCTATAGATCAGCTTGTAGCTCTTTGGAGGTGATGAGGAAATGCAATTGTGACCCTCTGTCTAGCCCTCTACCAGGAAGTAGAGGCCATGAGATGGAGTAGGTCACTGAATTGGACCTCAGAGAACTCAACTTACTGCTTGATGTAAAGGCAGTAACTAAAGATGTGAGCAAGAAAACCTCTTCGTTTTTTTTTTTTTTCTCCCCACTTATAGTATGTCTTATCCATTTAGAGATTATCTCTCACTCTGTGTTTGTGCAGTGCATGAGGGGCCCATGTTCTCTACTTCCAAATGATGCTTAAGTCCAAAGGAAATAGGAGAAATCTTTACCCAGTGCCTGGGACTGTGTTTGTGTGCCTCCTCGCCTTCAAAGCTCTGACCAACAGCTTGCATTGGCCTTGAATCCCTTTCTCCTTTGCAGTGTTTCTTTCTCTGGGATCATACTTCATCATTTTTTTTCCCAAGTGTCTCGTTACAAAATTTGTTAGTGAACCACTAAGGGTAGCTGAATGTGTTTGGTTGCATGCAGGACCTTGAGAAGGGATCTTGGAGCAAATTCACTGCAAACAGCCTCAGCTTGCTTGAAAATGAGGAACCTGACTAATCCTCCTTCCTGCCTCAATAGAAGAACCCTCAGGACAGATTATCTCCCTGAACTCAGAACTTGGGGAGACATGGAAGGACATCAAATGCTCCAGAGCTCAGAATCTGGTGCAGCAACCTGACCCCATCCGGACCCAGCACACATCCAGCAAGATAAATAAATGATGCTTGTCACACGGCTGTCACACACCTCAGCACTAAAGCCATCAGTCCTCCATTGCAGCTATAAAACATGCACTGAAAAACACTGGGAATGAGAAACCACTCCCTTTGGTGTACATGAAAATGATGGACAGTGAACTGCAGAAACTATCAATGCGACCATCTCTCATGACACCTTTCCCTCTTGTGAGATGCTGTTTTACAAATAGCTTCATTTCCACTGCTGCATCTTTGCAATTGAATATTGTTTAAATCAGTGATGATCACAAACCCTCTGCAGCTGGGAAAGCCACAGCCCTTTGGAGGTCAGGCTTGTGCCCATTTGACCCAGGTGAGAGCTTGGCCTAAGGCCATTACAAAGCTGTGATGCTGGGACAAGTGAGGTTGGAAAAAGGCTTGTGGTCATCCAGGGTTTACTCTGAACCACAGCTCAGATATAGTAGAGGTGAGCTCAGACCCACAGCAACACCTGGAGTTCTGCAAGACTATGGTCACTGTGAACCTGAAAGGGGAGGCATCTAGACAGTCAAACACCAAGAGCACCACATCATGAAGTGCAAGCTTACCCTTGCAGTGTTATATTAACAGCTCTGGACCACAACACATTGATGGAGAAAGAGGAGAGGAGGAAACGGGAGTCTGATGTGATGTCCTCTGTCAGCACAATCAGTTTTTACCCATATCTGCCTGGCAATTTGTTCTGTCCTTATCATTTCAGCACTGCAGCAGGTAGGAAAATTAATAATAAAATGATGGTAATAAAGAGCCACAGAGTTGCAGTGCGGTGGCTGGGCTCTGCCCAGCTTGCTAGTTTCACTGTAAAACCCCTCACTGCTCTGCTGCAGACAGCAGGTTCCAAATGTACAGATGTCAATGCAGAGCTTTTGTTTCAGTGCTTTATCTGGTATTGAAATGAGTAAGAAATAAGGTGCCTAAACAAGAAGTCAGATACAGAAACATCTTTGGGGATTTGGCCATACAAGTCTGGGCAATAAGTACCTGAAATGTCCCATCCACTCTTGAGAGTCTGCTCACACTTCAGCTCTCTGAGCCCTTGGTAATGCTGCCTTCAACAGAAGGGTCTGGGCACCAGGACAAGGAACACTTTCCATAAATCTGCTGCTTAAGAAAATACAGATTATCCTGCCCCTCTTTATGATTTGTGGATTTGTTGTTATTTAACACATTGTCAATCCTGTATCAAAATGTACACAGCACAGTAAGATTTGGTGTACATTTTATCTAGCAAATGAAAAGCAAGTGGTGGGAGGATATCTTCTTGTTGTCTGTAGCAGTGAGGGTTTTTTTATGGTTTATCTTTAGATGATGCTTCCTAATCTGAAATCAGAAAGGTAAACTGAAGCTCCACTGGGCTTGTTCGGATGTCAAAAAATTACAAAAAGTGTTACAGCAGAGAGTGTGTTTTCCTTGAACAAATACGACTGGAGCGATGACATCAGCTCCCAGGGAGGACTGCTACTGCCTTAGCAGCATTATTTTTTGGAGCAGATACAAAGCTGAGGTCTTGCTCTTTGAGATTTTACAAAGACAGTGTCCCTTTTATTTTCTGACTTTCAGTGCCCCAAATGCCCTGGGAAAACTCCATCTCCAGTAGGTACAGTGGAAGTGAACAGATAATCTAAAACAGCTGTGACAGATAAAGATGCTCCTAGTCTCAGCTTTTCCTTTCCACCTGTCCTCCTCACCATACATATTTGTAATCCATGCAAGTGCAATGCCAAATCTCTGTTATCCTGCCCTAAGTGTGCAGGAATGATCTTGCCCAGGAAACCCCCCTGCCTCATGAAGGGTATTTCACTGGAGCCATGTAACTCTTGCACCTGTAGTTTTGCAATAGCTTAGATCCGAAATCCCTCCACTAACTAGAAGAGATTACTCCTGTGTTTATCTTGGTGCTTTCTCTGAGCCTACACTGAAAACAGAGAGCCCAGGGGCACTTCATTCTCATTATTCAGCTTCCTCAAAAACTTCAAACCACAAGTTTCAAGCCTAAATTTTCACTAAGGCATTTAGGCTCCTCCATGGCCCTCCAGCTGCATTCCTGAGATTTAATTATTCTCCTCTCACCTTCCTTTTGTACCATGTGTGATCTGCCAGAGGATAAGGCAATGGCAATTTACCACTGGATGCTACCTTTCAATATTCTCTGCCCGGGCTTTAGGAAAGAGCCCCCCTCTGATGGCCACCCATGATCTTACTTGTCCCATATGGGTTATGGCTGCCAATCCTCCAACAGGACACAAAGATGCCAGATGTTGTTGCAATTTAGAGACATTCTGCTTCAAAGCTTTATTTTTATTGTTATGACGATTAAATTAAAAACTACTGAAATTTATGGCAGTCTCACAGGTTAGCCTGCTCCCAACTTTAGCTCACTCTGCTGCGATAAATTTTTTTTGTTAAAAAATTAGGGCTTGGTTACAGGAGAAAAAGTGCCAATATGGGTATAACCAAACTATTTATCCCTGGTGAATTTAATGGTGGTTTGCAACAGCCACCCAGTGCACACCCAAACCCTGCAAGGCAGTGCCTCCTCATCTTCACAATGACCCAGCTGTGATACCAAGTCACACCTTTTCTGAAGGAAGTCGTCCCTGCTAATGGGACATCATGAACTCATAGCTTCAAGGACTCAAAAAAAATTCTGTTACTCATAGAATTACATCGTTCCACCATGTCACTCCCTGCCCTGGAGGAGCTACCACCTGAATGTGGCCACACATAATCTTGAGGTTTGGGGATTTGGGACATCCTCACTACTGGACATCCAAAAGGGAACCTGAATTTCCACAGGACCACCACTTTAAGCAAGACCACAACCATGATTTCAACAGCATTGCTGTTGAACCATTGCTTAATCAGATTGTGACCACCACCCCTGACCAACAGTTTAAGACAGTGTTTCTGTACTGCCACCTTTATTGTAATATTTCTATTAAATTGTAACTCCAGCTTGAAATCTCTCGTAAGGTATTTGTGTGGGGTCAATTTCTCCCACTGATTTACCTTCAAACCAGCACACATTTGCAGAAGGAAGAAGAAACAAAAGAACTAATGAGAAAACTATTTCTCA
This sequence comes from Prinia subflava, assembly GCF_021018805.1. Lineage (NCBI taxonomy): Eukaryota > Metazoa > Chordata > Aves > Passeriformes > Cisticolidae > Prinia > Prinia subflava. The sequence goes on from NC_086249.1 coordinate 963,961, forward strand.
GCTTGTAGAATGACAAGTGTGAAAGTGTTTCCCTTAGAGTCAGCAGCAAAAATCCTATTAACTCCAGAGGAGAAGAATATCTCTGAAGAAATGGAGATTAGGGGGGGGGGAAAAAACAAACCAGAAAACAATCTCTATAGAATTTAGATCATCCTTTTAAGCCCCAACCCCCTGTTTTACAAGGATCTCCCTTCATGTTCTAGCTCCATTTTTGATGCATCCCAGATGATGGTGGACCTGGAGGGGTGTTTCCTCACACCCTCACCACCCTCAGTGACCTTCTCCTCCCCATCTCCACAGGGAGTTTGCATCCAGTGTATCACATGAAGCCACGAGTCTCCCAGGAAGAGGTTCTCAGTTTTGACTGAGAAGGTAAAGGTTCCCATGAGTGTGACAATACTACTGCTGTTCAATTAATAAGGAGTTAGAGTTTCAATATTGCTGTGTGGCCTTTGCTGTGTCATGAATCAGTATTAAGCAAGTCTAAATTACTTAGGGTAAATGTTTTTGAACTACAATTTTTATTTCACTGATCAGCATCCTATCAATCAAGAACCTCAGGGAATTGGAGAACAATGGAAGGCAGAGCAAAACAGTGCTAGCAAATTATCAAGAATCTATCAGTAAACATCTAGTTGGCATATGGAAAGTCTTGGAAGACACTCTCCCACTGCATGTTGTAATTTAAAAACAAACAAATAAACAAATAAATGCCTGAAATCTGCAGAGTTCAGAATACTTGGAAAGATACTTTGGGTAGTGTCAGAGAAAGGGACAGAACATGTGCTCACCAGAAACCCTCTGTCTCTGTAAAAATTGCTAGTAAACAGCTACTTTGGATGAAGGTTTGCACTTCATTGGTGATGAATCCCACAACAGGGCCCAGCCTCTTTCCCCTACAACAGCTCACTGACTTCCACAGACCTGCTCTTTCTTGCAGTTATTAAGCCAAGCCAGCTATTTCAGCAAAAACTGCTGTCGTGGTTTGACACTGGCACAATAAGAGGCACCCATGAAAGTCTCTCGCTCACCCTCCACTGCCACAGGTGCACAGAAGAGAGAAAGAAAAATTAACAAAGGCTTCATTAGTTGAGATAAGGATGGGGAAACAGTCCAAGGGCAAAACAGGCTCAACTGAGAAGTACAAAGTGAATTTATTACTAACAAAAATAGAGGAGGATAATGACAAGTAAAGTAAGCCCTTAAAACACCTTTTCTTCCCCCAACCCATCCCTCCATCCCACTAACACCACAGGGACACAGGGCAGGGGGGTTTGCTCAGTTGATCCGCTGAGTTCTTCTGCTGCTGCTCCAGGAGAGGAGTCCTTCCCCTGTGAGACTGTGTGGGACCTCCCATGGGAGACAGTTCTTCATGAACTTCTCCAATGTGGTTCTAACCTCACAAGCAGCAGTCCTTCCAAAACTGCTGCAGCATGGGTCACTCTTCCACGGGGTGCAGTCCTCCAAGGACAAGCTGCTCTAGCCTGCAAGCAGGGCCCCTCTCTCCACTGGGTCAGAACCTCATCCAGGCATCCACCCATCCTGGTGTGCACACCTTCCTCATGGCTGTGGGTGGATCTCTGCATCCCCATGGATCCCCATGGCCTGCAGGGGCACAGCTGCTTCCCCATGGCCATCACCATGGCCTGCAGAGGAATCTTGGCTCTGGCACCTGGAGCACCTCCTGCCCCTCCTTCCCCACTGGCCTTGGTGTCTCCATGTTGTTTTCCCTCACATGTTCTCACCTCCTCCTCTTCTCTGACTAGAAGAAAAAACTGCGTGTGCCTCCTTTGTTTTGATTTTCTTCTTAAACATGTTATCACAGAGGCATTACCAACATCTCTAATTGGCCCAGACTTGTTTAGTACCATGTCCATCTTCAGAACCATCAGGGATTGGCTCTGCCAGACATGGTGGAAGCTTCTAGCAGCTTCTCACAGAAGCCACCTTCATGCTCTGCCCCCCTACCAAAAACCAGGCTGAGCAAAACCAACACAGTTCCCTTCAGGTACTGGAAGGCGGCAATTAAGTCACCCCAAAGCCTTCTCTTTTCTAAGCTAAGCAATTAAAGTCTCTTGGCCTTTCCTCATAGGAGAGAGGCTCCACCCCTCTAATGAATTTGGTGGCCTCCTCTGGACTGACTCCAACGCTTCCGTGTGCTTCCTGTCATGGGACCTCAGAGCTGGATGCAGGTCTACAGGTGGGTATCACCTGAGGACAGAAGGGCAGAATCCCCTCCCTCCTCTTCTGCCCACACTGCTTTTGGAGTGCACGGGGCTGGGGCATGTTCGACTTTTTGCCCAGCAGCATCCCAAGGTCCTTTTCCCAGGACAGATCCTTGCTCTGGATCTATTCATACTCCCCTGGACTGATGCCGGGGGTTGCCTTACCTGATGTGCAACACCTTCCACTTGGTCTTCTTAAACCTCATGAGATTCCCATGTCCCCAGTTCTCAAGCCTGTTCAGATGCCTCTGGATGGCTCCATCCTCCAGGAGAGTAGCTCCCAGGGTCCTCCTTTCTGGCCTTGTTAAAGATGGGTTCTATGCTTCCCCTTTTCCAATCACCTGGGACTTCACCTGACTGCCATGATTTTTCCAATAACGTGGAGACTGGCTTGGCAACTAAATCAGCCAGTTCCCTTAAGACTCTGTGATGCATCTCGTTGATTTGTCCACGTTCAAATTCCTCAGGTGGTCATGAACCTGATCTTACAGTGTGAGGGGCTTTGTTCCCCAAGTCCCCATCTTGCTCTCCATCCATTCAAGAGGTGCAGGGAGAGAGGTTGTCATTGAAGACTGAGGTAGAAAACTTTCCAGGCATGGGACATCTATCATCTCTCTGGGAAACCTGTGTCAATGTGCCACCATGCTCATTATAAAACAGCCTTTGTCTTGGTATCTAGTCTGAATCTACCTTCTTTTAGTTTAAAACCATTACTCCTTGTTCTATCACTTCAGGTGCTACTAAAAACCCCATCTCCAAAGGCTGCACAGTTTAGGTGCTCAGCTTTAGGGTGACTTCAAATCCATCTCTTCCTGCATCAATGCCTCTTTGCTTGATGGAGGTGACTTCCTTCCTGTGGTACTTTTAGGTCTGACCATGGAGCTCATCCTGTTACTTCTCCTGTTTTGTATGTGTGCATGCATCTGCAAAAATATGGGATGGAGCATACCTCAGAGAAGAAATGTTTCTACACAGGGCAAACATCCAATGGTACGCAAACAAACACCTCATATAAAAGTATGAAGCAAGAGAACAAGTGAGAGAAATAATTCCTGAAGTTTCCTCTCTGCTGAGAGAGATAATGAATCACTTTGGGCACATTCTGCAAAATGAGACATTATGTCTTTCTTGTCTGTTGTTACTGCTAATGTTTCCTCTTCCCAAGATGAGGCAGGATTTTGCATCGAGGTAATATGGTTCCTTTTGTGCAAGAACCCATCAAGTTTCCCCATCCTGTAACCAGGACTTTGTCATAAACGAACAAACATCTGTTAAACTGAACTGTGCTTCATGAGAGACTGGTCGTAGTTTTGGTTTTTTTTTTCTTTTAAAGGGGAAAACCACCAAAAAATCGAGTGTGTGATCAGCAGAAGTGTGTGAGCACTAGAAGAATACTCAGGCGAAGACGAGGAATTGGGTTATGGTCGTGGTTTAGCCCCAGCTGGCAGCCCAGTCCCACACAGACACCCATTCACTCCCCTCCAATGTCATGAGAGAATAGGGACGGTAAAAGAGACAAAACTAGTGTCTTAGGAGAGAGGAGGAGTTTGATACATAAAGCAAAACCAGGAGTTCATTCACTGCTTCCCATTGGCAGGTGGGTGTTCAGCCATCCCCAGGACAGTAGGGTTTCATCATGGGTGTCAGTGATGCCATCACTCCAAAGCCTTCTCCATTCTTCCTTCTCCCCTCAGCTTTATATGCTGAGGATGATGCTGTATAGTCTTAGGTCAGTAGGGGTCAGCTGTCCCAGCCATGTCCCATCCCAGCTCCTTGTGCACCCCCAACCCCCTTGCTGGTGGGGTGAAGAGCAGGAAGGGACTTGGCTCTAAGTCCTGCTCAGCAAAAAGAAAAACCCTTATGTTACCAGCCCTGTTTCCAATCCAAAATGTAGTTGTATACCTGCCATTATGAAGAAAATGATCTCTATCTCAGCCAAACTCAGTACACTGATTTACAATTTGCAATACACTTCAGTTAAGGGTCTGAAACAGAGAGCAGGGGGAAAGAGGCTGAACTGATCTGTTCTAATGAGTTGTACTGTGCTCCTGGGGAAACATCTTCAGCTCAGCTCTTTAGAACACAAGACAACAAGAGTTTTTAGGAATAAGATGATTTTCAGAACAGGTCAGTGAGTGCTAATTGCTTACAGATATAATATTCTTCTCATTGTTCTGGGTTTTTCAGCCACAAAATCCCCTCAGCTCTCAGGTTCTTAGCTGGTGAAACTGAAGAATGCTCTCAGGATTACAGCACAAATTTTGCATCAGCTGAAAAACTGCTCACCCTGGATGCTTAAAAAGAGCAATTTTGAATCAGATGTATATACAGATATATAATTAGCTTTTTGCAGTCCAGACCTATAGCAGTCAATAGCAGAGCTATGGATTCCATGGGCAATAGAGCCCTGTGAACTTGCTGCTCCTGCTTTAATTCTGTTCCCAGAAAATTGCTTTGTATTTTTCATACGTAAATCTCTGTCAGGTCTTTCCTGGGTTCCCTGTAGTACATCTAAGAGCAGCATTGCAGTTCAGTGATCAGTCTCTACTACAAAAAACTTAGTAAAAACTTTGTACAACTACCGCCCCGCCCCCCAAACAAACCTCTTTCACCTCATCTTGCCAGAACTGAAAGTCTCCTAATACTGCTTTAGGCACAAGAAATCTGGTAGATAATATTTGAATCTCACCTACTGGAAAAGGGGAGGCAGGGAGGCATGTTAGCTTTGACCTTGTTTCTTGTCCAAGTTTTTACTTTCATTCTGCAGAGGAGAAGTCCCTGTGGGCAGAAGTACCCACCCAGCCCCCAGACTCCCTCAGAAAATTATTAGAAGACTAAAGTGTAATGAAAACTGTTGCAAACTGTTTGCTGACGGTTACACCATGATGGAGGCTGTGCCTTCTCCCCAAAGGAGTATGATGAGATATCCGACATGCAGTCTTGTTAGTCATGTTCAGTCAGGAACACATCTGAGGGCAGCTAATAAACTTATCTGCATCAGATTAAATTGCCAAACCTACCCTGTCCCTGCTCCCTGCCCTCACTCCCTCCCCAGATCAGTTAGGCACATAAAGCCAAATAAACGCATGACAAAGTTTGTTCGAGTGATTGAAAATCAAGATGGAACAGCATATTTTTCATCAGTGTTATCCCAGGAAACAAAGATAAATTCCCCCACTTCATATTTTAACATAGCTTATCATAATCACTGGTAATAGCAACCAAATGTTTTTCATTTGTTGGATTTTAAAGGGTGTGGGGGAACATTTTCTTAGTTGAAGGGTCATCAAGTCTAATTTTAAGTTAGTGTCAAGGGTCACTTCCACTTTATGTTGCATTTCTGATGAGCAGTTGTATTGGTTTTGCACAGCCTGGTTTTTGGTAGGGGGGCAGAGCATGAAGGTGACTTCTGCGAGAAGCTGCTGGAAGCTTCCACCATGTCTGGCAGAGCCAGTCCCTGATAGCTCTGAAGATGGACATGGTGCTAAACAAGTCTGGGCCAATTAGAGATGTTGGTAATGCCTCTGTGATAACATGTTTAAGAAGAAAATCAAAACAAAGGAGGCACACGCAGTTTTTTCTTCTAGTCAGAGAAGAGGAGGAGGTGAGAACATGTGAGGGAAAACAGCATGGAGACACCAAGGTCAGTGGGGAAGGAGGGGCAGGAGGTGCTCCAGGTGCCAGAGCCAAGATTCCTCTGCAGGCCATGGTGATGGCCATGGGGAAGCAGCTGTGCCCCTGCAGGCCATGGGGATCCATGGGGATGCAGAGATCCACCCACAGCCATGAGGAAGGTGTGCACACCAGGGTGGGTGGATGCCTGGACGAGGTTCTGACTCAGTGGAGAGAGGGGCCCTGCTTGCAGGCTAGAGCAGCCTGTCCTTGGAGGACTGCAGCCCGTGGAAGAGTGACCCATGCTGCAGCAGTTTTGGAAGGACTGCTGCTTGTGAGGTTAGAACCACATTGGAGAAGTTCATGAAGAACTGTCTCCCATGGGAGGTCCCACACAGTCTCACAGGGGAAGGACTCCTCTCCTGGAGCAGCAGCAGAAGAACTCAGCGGATCAACTGAGCAAACCCCCCTGCCCTGTGTCCCTGTGGTGTTAGTGGGATGGAGGGATGGGTTGGGGGAAGAAAAGGTGTTTTAAGGGCTTCTTTTATTTCTCATTATCCTCCTCTATTTTTGTTAGTAATAAATTCACTTTGTACTTCTCAATTGAGCCTGTTTTGCCCTTGGACTGTTTCCCCATCCTTATCTCAACTAATGAAGCCTTTGTTAATTTTTCTTTCTCTCTTCTGTGCACCTGTGGCAGCGGAGGGTGAGCGAGAGACTTTCATGGGTGCCTGGTGTTGTGCCAGTGTCAAACCACGACAGGAACTTACAGGAAAGTTAGGGCAAAACTATTTACAAGAGCCTGTACATCAGAACAAGGGGGAATGGGTTCAAATTGAAAGAATACGTTTAGACTGGATATTAGGAAAAAGTTCATTAGTGTGAGGGTAATGAGGTCCTGGCACAGGTCACCCACGGAAGTTGTGGATACCCCATCCCTGGAGGTGTTCAAGGCCAGAAAGAATGGGGCTTGGAGCAACCTGGTTATCCCTGCCCATGAATGGGGGTATTCCATCCTGCTGTAAAAGGGGAGGTCAGGGAGGATTCTTTTTGATAATTTTCTTGGGCAAAAATAAAGCTCAGTTATGACAGTATTATATCTGAGGACGGTTTATTGATAAAGAAAGATAAGTGTGTCTTTTGAAGGGGAAGAGAAAAGGGAGCAAAGAGGGGAAAAGAGACAGAGAGAGAAACAGGAAGCTGGTACAGATCTTTACTGCTTACCCTGGGCGCCCTGTTAGCAGCAGCTCGGCAGGTGGATGCTGCGATGCTGCGATGCGATCGCAGCTGTAAGCTGTGATGAGTCTGCAGGGCTCCCATTCAGGTTGGGCACGATTTCCAAACAGCAGCAGGCTGCGTGTGTCCCCCTGTGCCAAAGAACAGGTTGCTGTGGCTACGGGTGCACTCGTGGACCTGTTGCAGGCTGTCAGGATTGGGGCTGGGGCAGGTGGCTGCAGCTGTGCTGTCAGGGAACAGTGGAGCACTGTGTGCAATGGTGTCAAGCTGCCGTGGAGAAGCAGCGAAACAGGGCAGGCAGACAGATGTGGACAGGGGAGCAGGACCACAGGGAGAAAAAGGTGAGGGCAGAGCGGGGTCAAGGTGATCCTCCAGGTGAGCCCCCACTCCCTCCAAGAAACCCAAAGAAAAATAGCCAGGGGTTGTGGCGCAGCTAATTGGTGCTAATTGGAGCCTTTTATGTGCTAAGGCTCCTCCGGTAGCCTGGTTTTCCAGGCATTTTCTCCTGGGCATCCAGGCATATCTCCCAGCTGGTAAGGAGGCAGGGGTTGTGAGAGGGGAGTCACTTGCAGACTGATCGTGGGCGCTTTCTTTCCACCGACTGACAGCCAGGCAAAGTCTCACCAGGGACAGGGCTCCCAGCATGTGTACAGGCTCTATAGTAATTTTTCACCTCATGTATAACACATGTTGAGGCATAAATAAAAATCAAATTGGTTCCTTTCAGGCAGGTGTGACTAGATGGCTTTTAAATGTCCCTACCAACCCAAAGTATTCTGTGATCTATGATCCTCATGTTACAGATGAGTAATGGGATGATTGTCTCTTGCAAATAAGAGACGAATATTGTGTGTATGTTAGAAGAAGCTTTATTGATGTATAGTTATGTTATTTTGGTTTGCTGTTAGATGTCCTCTGTTCTTCCCATAGTCCCCTTTCTCCTCCCCCTCTCTATTTTTGCCACTGGAAGCCTGGGTTGTCCAAGGCAAGTGGAGGGAAAGTGTGTACACAAGCCCCTTGCATGGGGTAGTTGGGAATGGGGAAGGCTTGTTGCTAGGAGGGCACAGCATAGCAACACCTGACCTCCAATCAAGTTTCAAGAGAGTAGTCTCCGCCACTGGACAGCAAAGAAGAGTTGACTGGCAAACTTTGGGAGGGGCCAGGGTTGGCTGATGCAATTCCAGGGGCTTAAAAGGTGGAGCAGCCATTTTATAGATGAGCACATGATGGCTGGTCGTGCACTCCCAGCAGCGCTGTCCTTTCTCAGTCCTTTTTTTGTACTTGTTAAGGTTTAATAAACGCTAACATTTTTAAAAGTGAGGGTTGTTTCTCACACTCGTGAGAGAGAAGATGCGTGCTAATACCTTTGCAAAGAGTTCCATGGATGAGGGTATGGGTGTTAATGTCTTTGAAGTGTGTTTTACTAACTTTAAGCTGCAGGTTTGTTGCAGAGCCCAGACAGCTGCTCTGCACAAGCCTGACTTTCTGAAGTTTGGGGTAAAATAACAGGTTCAAGGGGGGATATATGGTGGGCTGTTTGGGAAGTCTGTACTTTCTTAGTACCTCAGCCACTGGGGAAAGGAAGAGGATAACATGCAGCCGGGAGTTTAGGATAAAAGGAGGCTGTGCCCTCTGAAACCTTGAGAGAGAGAACACCTTGGGCACATGCCCCAGTAGACTCTCTCCCTGTGTTCTAATAAAGTTGTAGGACTCCTCAGTTTCCTTTATAGACACTGGCTTTCCATAGCGTGATTCTCTGTACACTCATGGAGAAAGATAGAGAGCCTTCCCAACTGCAGCGTGACGTGCCTGACTCTGCACCACAAATTCCCTTCAACTCAAATTAACTGCAATGGATTCATTGTGCGTGTGCAGTAGAGATGCTTTCAGCCCTTTCTGCACTGATAGAGGAATTTTGATGGTAACAAATGTTCCCACAGTGAGGACAAACACACGTGCATTAGCAGTGGGAGGATAGAAAAGCAATATCCCACTAAGTATCACGAGCACTTCTCTGGTTAGTGTTAAATGTCTAGCTCAGGCAGAAAGGGCCTGCAAGCAGTCAGGCTCCTCTGTGAGGGATTTAGCAGGTTTAGTTTTCAAGTAGATCCCAGAGTCTCTCCATAGCTTGAGCTCCCAGGGAGGAGAAGTGGAGTCTGGGGGAATAAGAGAGAGCATTACTCACAGCAACCTTGCAACAGCCTCTTTGATGATGTTGTTATCCTCTTCTGTGGTGGTTAACCCACAGCAGATTAATTAACCTGCTACATGTTTACTTGTGCTGCATTTTTACTTTTTCTTGCTGACTAGACATGGGCACATCTGCCCACTCCTCTAAAAATAACTAAACCCCATTGAACTCAGAGCACAGCTTTTCCCATTATTCTTTAAGTTACAATTTTGTTTTGGTTTTTTTTTCTCCCTACTTATCAGTGGTTATAAGTGGTTGCCTGTGTCCATAGTGTTTAGAAAAGGTTGCATGTGTCCCAAGTGCTTATCAGCAAAAATAACTTCCAGGAGTCTTTACTGTAGAGATGTCATCCATGTACACATGAACTGAGATCTAGATCAGGATGTCATGGCCTCAGGAGGCACCACTTCCAGAAACACCAATTTGGCACCTGCTCTTTAGCTCAGTGGCCAGAGCTGTAACATTCCTGCAGGTAGGACAACGGCAAGGTATTTCTCCTCCCCATGACCAAACTCCCAGCACTGGAGAGCTAGAGAAGTCCCTCTCTGCACCCATCAGCCATGCTTGGGATTGTGCTTTAGGGCAGGCAGGACTTGAGTGCCCCAACTTGCAGCACATGGAAGACAGAGGTGGAGAAAATCTCCCAGTGCTTCCCCTTGACAGAGTCCATCCACCACAGCTCTGTGCAGTGGAGAACAGACAGTCTGAGAGGTCTCACCAAGTCCCAGCAATAAACCTGGATTTCAAGGGCCCAAAACAGTGTCAAGTAATGTAATTTCTGCAAAGCTCATGCCCACATGAAACACTGAGTTGATAATTAAAATAAAGGAAATGATGTTTTGGCATCTCCTGCTGCAGGGCTGCAACCTGCCAAGACCACATGGTCTGTTCTGACAGTCTTGGAAAAGAACTGTTTTCAAAGAACCTTTCACCCAGCCTGGCCCACTGCAGGACTTCATAGCTCTCTTGTCCAGCCATGGGCCGGGTTGCACATTTTAGGTGCAATTCTGACTTCCACTCAGGCTGGATAAGGTTTCAGTGTAAAGAAGAACCCAAAATCACTTAGTCTTCTATGTTTTTTTCTGCATTCAGTGAATTATAAGAACCAGCAAGCACTTTTGTGTCCTCATCAGGTTTCAGTGGAGGTTGCAAAACCATCTGAAGTGCTACCAGATGCCATAACTAGAAGCAGAGACCAGATAAGTCAAGAAGGGTGATAAGACATGTTTATCTTTTCACAAGAAGAATAAAGGACTTTGTGTGGCTTATCTGTAGATGTGTTGAGTCCTAAATCAAAAAAATATTTACATTCTTTCTAAAAATATATATTCATCAGATGAGTGCTATGATCCCTAGTAAGCATCTAATTTTGGAATATCTAGATACAGCTAGGATAAAAGAAATACAAATTCAAAAGGGACTAAATTCCTTTCTTTTGGTATCTCTGGTTGTGGATCTTTTGGTAGAAACCACAAACTCTGTATTGTTTTGGGGTTTCATTTAGCAGGAATTTGAGGATGAGACACACATTTGTGCATCTTGCTTTCTCCAAGTAGTTTTTCTTTCTCATCTTTGCAGTTCAATGGTCTACAGAGCAAGGACCTGTAATTGGGCTGCCAACATGATGTGCACCAAAGCCTGTTGCACTGCTAATTGCTCAGAGGGATTGGGATAGATATGGCACGTCCTCCAGGAGGCACTGGCCACAAGAACTACACAAGAACAGGCAGCTCTTCCTCCCAAAGCCAGGGGTGAATGTTACACAAGGGTCTGGAGCAGACCAGAAACTGCTGCATGGAAAGGAAGTATTGGCCAGACTGGATTTTGCTTTAGAAGATTATAGGACAGTTTGAGACTGGCTCTGAAATAGCCAGTGCAGCCAGGACGTTCATCACACAGTTCAGTGCAATTCAATTCCTATGATATGGGCAACTGAAAACTTTAAGCCTGGTAATGGTAGTACTGAGCAAACTTCCAGAATTAAATAACTGCAGATAGCAGAGGCTTGTCATGCAAGCATACACCCACCACAGAAACTATGGCACCTGTTTTTGAGACCAGACACTGACAGGACAACGGGCAGACAGATGAACAAACTCATGGCCCACTGCAAGATTACAAGTGTAAGTCAGTGTGCCCATTCTTCATACTTATAAACAGGCCCTCTTTGTGCTCATTGAAAAGTTATCCCCTTCCCTTTAGCAATTAGCTCTTTGATGAGTCTGCTCAGTGTTTTGTAAAGGTAGGGAATGTATCCTGCTTTTAAAAGCCCCTTTCAAACTAGGGCATTTGAAAAAGGGGCTAGAAAAGGAGTTGCATAAAAATGGAGCTGCCCAAAGGCAGTCTGAGATAATGAAGAATCCCTTCATTTTTCCACCCCTGCACTTGAGGTTTTGGGCATTTAAATACTTTTGGCTGGTGGCAGCCTGTGGCCCTCTCCACTCATCTCCAAGACCTGGAGGTGTCCACAGTGGTTAGTCACTCCCTAGAAGAGCTCTTCTCCATTCAACAGACACAAACAGCACAGCCAAGCCCTCAATCAAAAATCTCAGCCTCACTTCGAGGCAATGCAAAGACCAAAGAGAAAGCTGAGGGAGCTCTTGAAGACTTTTCAAGCATTACCTGAATTACTTGACTTAGCATCATGTGAGGATGGGGGTGCCAGGTCTCCCAAAGGACAAATATCTGCCTGATATACTGACAAAATTTGCTATTGGAAAAAGTTTTAATATTGAATCATCTGTAAAATTGCACATTGAAGCAGCATAACAACATCTAAGCCAGCATCAAAACCAGAAAATGCTCTGGTCATGGCACAGCCTCATTTTCTAAACCAGTGAATGCACCTACATCTTCCTTTGTAAAGTCCTCCAAAACCTTGGGGAGACTTCTCAGGTGAGGCTGGTACTTGAAGCAGACAGTCCTTTTGGATGGCTCTTATGCTGACAGCTCTGAGCTTCAGTAACCAGCAGTCACAACGATGGCTTGTGTGGTGCTGCCAGCAGCAGGGCCAGGTGCCCAAGCCATCTCCAGAGGGACAGGGATGTGTTTGTATGGTCACTGATCCCAAAAAGGACTGGATAACCTGAAAACAGGGAAAGCTGGTTCATCTCTCCTTGGGTCACTGCACAGGGGGATGAATGGTGGATTCCTCCGACATAAAAGAGAAAGGAGGGGAAGCTGGGGGAGATGACCCTTGCAAGTCTGCTTTGTAATGCAGATGAGATGAGGAGAGGTTCCCTGTTACTCGGACTCTTCCAGAGCATTTCCTCCATGAGCAGGACCCATAGGAACAGTTGCCTGCAGCTGGGACTCTGAGACACTGACACAATACATGAGGTAGGTCCAGAGTCCCCACAAGCAGATAAGAGAGGTGGGAAGAGCTGATGAGACACAGACGCACCAAGAGAGACCTACATGGACAAACTAGGAATATGTAAAAATTTCTTAAGTTATCTGGCCATACCCCAGGATGCAACCAGAATACCTAGAAGATAGTAATGAGAGACCTTCGTAAACAGGAGAGCTCAGCCCCTCCATGAGGGACATCATTTGAGATCTCTCAATTTCTGTCTCATGACTAACTTATTCCAAAAATACTCCCAACAGACAGATTCCCCCAGCCCAACTTGTCCAGCCCTAGGGTGAGTTGTGAAAGACAAGAAGCCACCATAGGCAACAGAAACGTGATTACTTTTCAGGTTCACAGACCTATGGCATACATCACACTGATATAAGCATTCAGTGAGGAGGGTTAGCTGGATGACTACCCCATGTGAGTAATTAACACATTACAGCCCTGACCCCATGGCTGCCTTAGAAACTTACTTGACTGCAGTTAATTCTTTACCAGTCATTAACGCTGTTATTTGTCTTTCCTGTAGCATATGAACTGAACTGACTGACCTTTCATGGGATACAGAGATTTTAGTATGAAAATCTGCTTAATATTAGCACATTTTTCAAGTCCTCCACAGGCCTTGACATGATTATTTTAAACAGATGACACACAGCTGTTTGAAAAGAAGATAAATGGGTTTTTGGCTGCACAAACCAGAGAGGAAATATCTCATTTGGGGTGATGGAGAGGAACAAAAGTAAAGAAAAGGCTGCTTGGGAAAGGCAAACTGGGAAATTAGCTGATACCTTAATTTAGACATTTTTGTCGCCCATGTCCTAATCATAGTATCAGGGGAACTGTGTGGAAGTCTGGGGTCTGGCAAATGAGTCAGCTCATAGAATCATAAAATCATAGAATGATTTGGGTTGGAACGGACCTTAAAAAATATCTTGCATGCCATGGACAGGCACACCTTCCACTAGATCAAGCTGTTCAGATTTCCATCCAGCCTGCTGTTGAACACATCCAGGGGTGGAAGCTTCTTTGGGCAGCCTGTGCCAGGGCCTCAGCACCGTTATAGGAAGAGGCCCTATATCCAATTTAGACCTATCCTTCTTGATCCTAATGCCATTCCCCCTAGTCTCATCATCATATGACTTCATGAAAAGTCCCTCTCTAGCCTTCTTGTAATCCTCCTTGAGGCACTGGCAGTGGCTCTAACAGTCTCCCTGCAGCCTTCTTTTCCAGACTGAAAAGTTCCAAGTCTCCCAGCCTGTCTTCATAGAAGAGGTGCTCCAGTTCTGTGATCGCTTAGTGACTCCTCTCTGGACTTGTTCAAACAGGTTCACATCTTTCTTACGTTGGGGACCCCAAGCTGCACACAGAGTTCCAGGTGGGGTGTCCAAAGAGCAGAGGCTTACAGCAGATACACCTCCCTTGGCCCACTTTTGATGTCACACCTCTTTTGATGCAGCTCAGGATGTGGTTGGCTTTCTGAGCTGTGAGTATGCTTTGCTGAGTCATATTGAGCTTTTCATACACAAACACCCCCAAGTCTTTCTCCACAGGGCTTTTGTTGATCCATTCTCTGTCCAGCATACACTTTTGCTTGGGATTGCCCCAGCCTATGTGCAGGATTTTGCCTTTTTGAGCATCATGAGGTTTGCACAGGCCCACCTCTCCAGTCTGTCAAAGCCCCTCTGGAAGGCATCCCTTTCTTTCCAACATGCCAGCCAAAACATGCATCATGGTGCTGTTGGGACCTGTTGTCAGATCTTTCCTTGCAATGAGCTAAGGAATTCATGGTACCTGGAGTGAGAAACTAGATCTAGGTAAAGATGTTACCAAATTTATGGAGAAAAAGGAAGACTGCATAAATGAAAATTGCAAATCAAAGCACAAAAAGTAAAGGCACACTTGTGAAGAAGTCATTCAGATGAAGCACCTCACTACCACTGAAACATCCATGGAGCATCAGGCAAAATCTCCAAGTTTGAGCAATACCTCGGCACAATTTGTGTCACATCTGGATCAGACACTGGTACAATCATGCCTCTTGGCTGTCAAGCTTTGCATCACACTACACAGACCTGAGCTCCCTGCAGCCATGGCCCAGGCAAACCTGAACCTTAACCTTTCCTTCCTTTCAAAGAGGAAAAAAAGGGCTTATTCCTATATGAAAATTAGCAGTGTTTTGAAAAGATAATGCTTTCTGCAGAGTTTGCAATTTGCCTACATAGCAGCAGCAGCTGGCTGGACACATAGAGGTTGTGAACTGCAGATATCAACCGAGAATCTGACCGTGTGAATAAAACAAAAACAAAAACCAGTCACTTAACCTTCACGGGCCAAGGTTCTGTGAAAATTTCATACCACAAAATCATCCCAAGGCATAGGAAATGTCAAGTTGAACTGCTGAAGTGTGGCAAAGTCACTTACAACTTAAAAGAGGTTTGTAATGGAAAGGCAGAACAAACTGCGTGGTGTGTGTTATGCTCCATTGCCAAAGAACAGCCTGAGAGACCTCCAAGTTTGGACTCAAGTGCTTTTCAGGGCTTTGGGGAGCTGTAATATAAAAAAGGGCAGCAGTCTGGCTTCTCATCATATAGCATTGTGTGTGTGATAGATGGAGCAGTGCTAAGAGGGAAATGATGGATTTTCTCAGTCTACCCAGTAAATCTGCTCTTGCACTTACCACCATATTTTCAGAGATGTGAAAATTCCTTGAGGCCCCCAAGTTGGACTAGCACTCCTGTGAGGGAAGGCTCTTCCTGGTTTCCTTGCATTGCCCCTTTCTTGGCCCACCGTCCTTCCAGATGAGATTAAAAACCACTAATCTCTGTGAAGCTACCAAGGTGGTCAGGCACTTGCAAGACCTACAAGATGAGCCTGAAGAAGTTGTGTTTCTTTAAGGGGAAGATTTAAAAGCAGCTTCCAGCTTCTGAAGGAATAGCTAAATGGATGGGTAAAGCCTAACAATTTTCTGTAGTAGAAAATAAAACAGGGAATAGACTGTGTTGTTTTTATGTTTGTGTGAATGAGAGACCTCCAGAAGTCCCTTTCTACCAGTGTATCTTGGACTGTGAATAATTTCAGACTAATTTTGTTTAGTTTTGAAAGTTAAATGAACTTTTCTCATAGAATCATAGAATATTTTAGTCTGGAAAAGCCCTTTAAGATCATTGAGTCCAACCATTTCCTGAGCACTGCCAAGGCCACCATGAACCCATAATCCTCAAATGCCACATCTATACTGTTTTTAAATCTTGCTGGGGATGAGGAATCCACCACTCTGTCAGGACTGGACAATCCTTTCAGTGAAGAAATATTTCCTAATATTCAATTTTGAAACACTTTGTTATCTGGGAGAATTGACCAATACCCACCTGGCTGCACCCTCCTGTCAGGGAACTGTAGAGAGTGAGAAGGTTCCCCCTGAGCGCCCTCTTGTCCACGCTGAGAGCTCCCAGCTACTCCTCACCAGATTTGTACTCCAGCACACCCTTCCCCAGCTCCATTCCCTTCCTTGGACACCCTCCAGCACCCAGTGTCTTGTTGTGAGAGACCCAAAAGTGAAGACAAGATTCAAAGTGCTTGAGAAACTAGAAGTGGTTTCCTAGCAGCCCTTATTTCTCTATATTTTTCTGCTATTTCTTTCTTCAATCAATTCAGCTGAAGAACTTCCACTGTTAATTGCCAGGATTTAGTCCAAGAGATATAAATTAACACTGATGAACAGTAAAGTCAACACAATCATCTGAGCACACATCGAGCCAAGAGAGAAGGCAGGCACTACTGTATCCTTGAGACCCAAAGACATGGTCTGGCAGGGTATTTTCAGGTGGAGGAGGTCTGGGACCTAGATGGTAACCTAAAGGAATTCAGAATCAGGAGGATCCAAGTGATTTAAGTCCTTCTAACCCTATGGGCTACATTCCACAGCAGAGAGAAGGTGCGATGTCCTGAGATGTCCCCTGTCCCAGCCCCAGATAGCAGTACAACAAGCCAGTGACCCATATACCACAGACCAAGGAGCAGCCAAAATTGCCTCAAGTTGGGCATTACCAATTTGGGACTAACACAGGATGATAAACAGAAGTTTCACAAGCAGAAGGAATGGACTGTGAAGCCCTGATATGCCACATTACAGATCCAAAGTGGTACTTTGGGCCGTTTTCCCTCCTAGCTGGCTCTTGCACAATACTCAAGGTGAAACTCTCACTACAGCTTGAGAAAAGTGCTCTGCAAATGTCTAGCATGGGACCTCATGCTGCAAGAGGAGATAAAAGAGCTGAAGTTCTTTTTGTTATTATTCATGCAAAACAGCTACAATAAATTATTCCAGTGGAGTGCTTCAGTTTTCATGTAGCTTCCCTGCAGCTGTTCAGCTTGGCTGATGGGTCCAATCCCTCCTGTGTTGTTTTGTCAGATTTCCACACAGATGGCAAACCTTTTCTCTTAGGAAACCTGTGAAAACAAAAAATGAAGCCGCCTTTTATTCTCTACTCCTTTTGTGCTTAATGTGCAAAAAGGCCATGCCCAGGGCAAAGGCTTGTTGCAAAATCTCTACTGCACAGGAGGCAATAAAAGAAACAAAAAAGAGATGGAAATCACAGATCAAATAAAATAGAAGTGGAGTATTATTCAAAGATTTCCTGAAAATGGTATCACAACTCTTTCCAGTTCTAGCCTGGCATTTATACTTTTGCAAAAGTGACAGGCAAGGCTATTTTGGAAAATATACTGAGGCACAGAAGAATTACTGTAAATAATTGTCCAGTGCACCCCAGCATGGAGAACCAGGTCAAACAAGTCACCTTTCCCTTTTCTTCCTCTCAGCTGTTTCTTATATTCCATTTTATCTCTGCCAACCACTCCAAAATGATGTATCTGAAGCAACAGGCTCATAAATTCTAAGGCTGGCTTAGAAGTCGTGAGGATTAATGTACTCTGGATTCTTTTTCTCTGACTCCTTGGTTTTGGTACATTTAGGCACACTGTGGATATATATTCTAGCTTTTTCAACATCCATGAGAGCAAAAATAAACTTCCCCCCCCTCCCAAGGAGGGGAGAAATGAAAGCCCACATACTCAGCTCTCAGAACTGGAGCTTTAAGGAAAAACAGACATTATGACTTGCACAATGAAGTCACAAGAGTTGGCAGCTGTCTGGACTTAATTTTTCACGAGTCATTGTTCTGCTTTTACAATATCCAGTGTAGTTTAATTGGAAAGGAAAAAGAAGAAAAGAAAATAAATATGGGGGTTCCTTCCCCCACCATAAGCATGTTATTGCAGTGCTCTTGGACAGACTGTTCTGCTTGTGGCTCCTTCTTCTGCCTTGGTTTGGGCTCTGGAATAGTGTTGTTTGCAATATGGTAGGTCAGTTGCAATAGGTTACATCCCTGCTTTGGGTGTTTTGGGTGAAACTGTACTAGAGCACCCAACCTGCTGTTACTCCTTCAGATCTCTTAGAACAATTTAGTTTGGAAAAGCCCTCTAAGATCATTGGGTCCAACTGCTCCTCCAGCACTTCCAAGCCCTCCACTAACCTATCTCCCCAAGTGCCACATCCACATGTCTACTAAACCCCTTTAGGGACAGGGAGTCCATCACGGCCCTGGTGCATTGATTTGGCAGGGCCTGATTTTTTGGGTAGCGGGGGAGGGCCACAGGAGTCAGTTCTGTGAGAAGCTGCTGGAAGCTGTGGCCGTGTCTGACAGAGCCAATCTGTGATGGCTCTGAAGATGGACATGCTGCTGGCCCAGCTAGAGAGGTTGGTAACGCCTCTGTGATGATGTATTTGAGAAGAAAATCAATACAGCCTAAGGGCATTTTTTTTCCAGTGTGATAAACGCCAATAACTCACTTCTTGAAATTTATGAAAATTTAATAAAGAATAAAAATTGGTTACAAAAAAATTAATACAATAATAAAAGTTTAAAAAGTTTTCAGAGACAGGACAAATAATGAGACAAATAAGAGCAAAGAAGGTAGCCCGGGTCTACCGTCCCCCCTCCCTCTCAGACAAAGGCTGTGAAGGAGAAGGGCCTCCTTCGGGAGGAATGTCCCCTTTTTGAAGACCAAAATTTCAAAATTATGCAATCTTTATCTTAAGACAGACCCGTTTGCCCAGAGTCCCCCTTCTAATCCTGGGCGTCCAGGAGTTGGGCTTGACCAGGTGGTTCGTGTGGATTCAGTCTGGGTTGACCAGGTGGCTTCTGTGGATGCAGGGAGATATGCACCTTGTCTTCTGAAAGTCCTAAGGGGGGGTTCTCTTCTTCTTGTTGTAACTGTTATCTCTGTTGAGAAACACCTCTGGGCCTCTCCCTCTTTTTTTTTTTTTCTTCTTGAGCTAAAGAAAATATCTTACACACAATTCTTTTATTACTAAAACTTAATGCTAAAAACTACATTTACTATATTATTCAAATGTCAATACAGCATAACTTTTCTACCTAGCATTATTGTATATAGTAAATATCTGCATAGAGCCACACACACAACAAGCCTTTTTCACACAGCCCATTGGAAGAGTGCTCACAGCAGAGCTAGAGAGAATGTAAGAGAAAGCTATGGTCTAGGGGGAGACCCAAATAGAGACAGAGAGGGCCCTGCTTCCAGAGACAGAGCGCCCTTGCTTCCAAAGGCAGTCTGTCCTTTGAAGACTGCACTCCTGTTGTGGTTTGGCACTGGTGCATCTGGCCAGGCACCCAGAAGAGTTGCTTGCTCACTCTCCACTGACACAGCTAGGCAATGGAGGGAAAAGGGAAAAAAGTTAACAAAGACTTCATGAGTGAGATAAGGACCGGGAGAAAACACTTCAAGGGCAAAACAGGCTTAACTTCAGTTGCAAAGTGAAATTTACTATGAACAGAATCAGAGGAGTGAAAGGAACAGGGTTTATGCCTTTATGAATATTCAGCTCTTTATTAAAGTGATCAGCTGGGTGGTAGAGCCCGACGGAGTTCTTCCAGGCTGCCGCAGCAATCCGGACGAGCAGGAAATGTCACAGATTATCACTCAGCTGCAAGCAGTAGGTGCCGGGTGCTTGTTCCCCGGGAACAGCTAGAATCTCTCTCTGGTCAACCCTTAGAAGGCAGAGTGGTGGAGGTCTGTCACTGTATTGCAAAGCAGCAGACGTCAGCTCTTTACCCTCATGGAAAAACCCCAAGAGTTTCTCTCTCTCTGTCTCTGTCCCTCGAGCCGGCCTAGTCCCCACACCCGTGAGACTCTTAAGAGATCATGGCGAGTTCTCAGACCAGGTCAGGGGGCGCGTCCACCTCCTCCTCAGCGAGAGCATCACCTGGATCCTTCCCTGTGTCCAGTATTCCATCTTGGGGTGCCTTTCATCCCCAAAGAACTCTCTCCCAGCGTGCTGTGTGTTCGTCTTATTTGCATATGCCTTCTTCGAGTACGCAGCATGGGGTGGGGGCGAACTAGGTGAGCACCTATTACAGTAGACACAACCAGACAATCAACTTGCTTTTAACATGCTAATTCAGAAATGCAGGACTGGCAGGATGAGAAGTAAAATAAGCCTTTAAAACACCTTTTTTCCCCCAGCCCCTCCCTCCTTCCCACCGACAGCTTAGGGGGACAGGGCATGGAGGTTTTGGTCAGTTCATCACCAAGATTTTTTTCGTCCACTGCTCCAGGAGTGGAGTCCTTCCCCTGTGAGGCCATGTGGTCCCTCCCACAGGAGACAGTTCTCTGTGAACTTCCCTGGCGTGGATCCACTCTCACGAGCAGCAGCCATACGGCACCTGCTGCAAATGTGAGTCCCTTCCATGGGCAGACAGTCCTCCCAAAACTGCTGCAACATGGCTCTCTTCCCACACGGTGCAGTCCTCCAAAGACAGGCTGCTCCAGCCTCGAAGCAGGGCCCTCTCTCTTCTCTGGGTCTCCCCCTGGATCAGGGGGGAGATGCCTCCTCCAGGCATCCACCTGCTCCAGCATGGGCACCTCCTCCACAGGCTGCAGGTAGATCTCTGCTTCCTGCATGGAGCCATGGGCTGCAGGAAGACAACCTCCTTCACCATGGCCTGCAGAGGAATCTTAGCTCCAGCACCTGGAATACCTCCCTCCCTCTCCTTCTCCGCTGACCTTGGTGTCTCCATGTTGTTTTCCCTCACATATTCTCACCTCCTCTTCTTCTCTAACTAGAAGCAGAACCCCTTACTTTGTTTTGATTTTCTTCTGAAATATGTCATCACAGAGGTGTTACCCACCACTCTCATTGGCCCAGTTTTGGCCAGCACCAGGTCCATCTTCAGAGCTATCAGCCATTGGCTCTGGTGGACATGGTGGGAACCTCCCGGCAGGTTCTCACAGGAGCTATGTTTGTGGCCCCTCTGCTACCAAAAACCACACCATGACAAACCAATACACTCCACCTCTCACCTCTACCCCTCATGGACGAGCGACCCATGCTCCACCAGTTTTGGGATGACTGTTTGCCCATGGGAGGGACCCCATGGCATAGACAAGAAAGACTTCTCTCTCTGAGTGAACCGAAATGATCTCAAGTGAAGAACTGACCCAAACCCCCATGCCCTGTCTCCCTGTGCTGTTGGTGGGAAGGAGGGAGGGGTTGGGGGAAAAAAGGTGTTTTAAAGGCTTATTTTACTTCTCATTATCCTCCTCTGACTCTGTTAATAATAAATTTACCTTATACCTTTAAATTTAAACCTGTTTTGCCCTTAGAGTGTTTTTCTCCTAATCCTTGTCTCAGTTCATGAGTCCTTTGTTAATTCTTTTCCCTCTCCTTTACCCAACTGTAGCAGGAGAGGGTAAGCAAGCGAACGACTTTCATGAGTGCATGAGTGCCTGGCATTTGGCCAGTGTCAAACCACATCACCTGGGCAGCCTGCTAAAATGCTCAGTACTTTTGATACTTTGCACTGTTCTGTGGCAGGATATTGTCCTTGGTTTGTAAGAAGAATGAATAGCACTGGGCTCTGAGCTGAATTGCATCATCTGGATTTAATAAAACAATACTCCAAAAAAGCACAAGTCATGTTCCCATGTTACTGCGTGGTGAAACTTATATCAGATGATGAGATGGCTCCTCAACACAAAAGGCCCAGAGCCACTCAGTATTAACTCACCTTCACTTCCATAAGTGCATTCAACTTCAGTGGAAAACAAAAGCTGAAATATCTTCCTGGAGGTGGGCCAAAATGACTGTTTTATCACGATCCCCTCTTGCTTGCTTGTGTCTGAAGAACTATAGGATTGCTGAGGGGTGAGAGCGATGCATTTCCTTGTTACTGGTAAAAAAGGACATTGTTTTAACTGGGCATAGAGAAAGAGAGAACTCTTTTCTCCCTGTGGTAACAATAAAAAGTTCTCTAGTTTTTTCACCTTGATACTACATCATCAAGCAAGCATCAGTGGGGCTCCATGGGATTTGGTGTCCTGCAGATTCTGTGGATCTCTTCCAGGTTTTTGCTAATGACGCAGCATCCCTAACAAAGCTTCAAGAACAGTGATTAAGGAAACTGTTTCCTAAAAGACAATATATTTTTTCACCTTTCTTGCCATAACGTAGCCAAACAGCTCATTTGCCCACCTGGTTCACACTCATGGCTGATCATACATGCCTCTTACCAGCTGGTACATAAGTAGCTGATCAGTGTACTTCTCCTTACTTGAAGTAATGTTTCTTTATGCCACGAGGGTCCCTAATATGTTGCATGTGGTTTTCATCTGGAGCTTTTTGGGATCTTTTCCAGGAAGTTTCAGGTCATTACCTCAAACCTTTCTCAGCTGAAAAGGATTTAGGTAATAACCCACAATATCTTGACAGGGGAGTGATGGGGGCATGTGGGCAGGAAGGTGGGTGGGCAAGGGAAGAGAGAAAAAAAATAAAAAAAAAATAAAAAAAAAAAAGAAGGAAGACAGGAAGATTGGGTTCTACAATGCATTGAAGACAAGAGAATGAAAACTGCATGTAGGATAGATGGAAGGAATGTGGCCTTTGGCCCTCCTGCAGAGAGTCATAAAATGTATTGTATTGAAGCAATATGTCAAAAGGCAAGATCTTAAGCAAGGAAAGCAGATGGCACAAACCAAAACCACTGTGACTACTGCAAAGTGGTGGGCCTGATCCCCAGCCCCTGGTCAACTTTTACTCACAGAGCTGAACACAAATTAGTTAAGAAGTTTAATTGGAACAATGGCTGGCTTTTTAGGATGAAAGAGAAATAGAAAGTTCTGTGTGTTAAGAAACACCTTTAAAAGCTTCCAGCATGAGAGGGGTGGCTTGAAGGGATCGTGAGGAATCACTGGCAAAGGAAGGTGAATTTTAACTTTAAATGTAAGTTATGTGACCTTATACTCCATTTCAGCCAACGCTATACCTCACTCTGGTATTCACTCCTTTTTCTTCACCTCATCTGAAAATTGCCTTGGCTACAAAAATTACCATTTACATCCACTTTGTGTTTTCTGGTTGAGAGCCAGCTATATACTGACCCAGCTAAATGAACCCAGGCTCTGCCAAAACTGTTCAACACCTACAGCACTTTTCCAGCAGGGGAAAGACTACCTTGCAGGGCCTCAGGATAGGGATGCATGTGTGTGTGTGTGTGTGTGTGTATTTATAGCTCCAACATAGGAAAATTACTTTAAAAGTGGGGTTTTCCAAAGTTCTGAACAGTGTTTTCCTCCTGCTTTCTCTTGGGGTTAGGGGTGCTCAATAGTTTTAATGACCAATAATGAGTGCCTCAGATGCCCTGGATATTTTCTGAAAGCTTTAACTCAAAAATATCTACAAAGCTCTTTCAAATAGATCTGTAATGCTCTATTTGAAAGGGTTGATGTTGAAGCCTCCCTGAACTGAATACTCTGAGTGGAAAAGGCCATATCAAAGTAGCTTTGGAAGTGGCTTATACTACTGGTTCTGCCAAAGGGTAGATGGAGTTATTTTCTTTTGCTACCTTGTTTTCTTGTTGCAAGCCTGACAGAGTAAAAGTGGTTCCCTTCACATCAAAGGGTGGGGTCAGCTGGCTGGATTTTGAAGAAAATAAGAGGGGTTTTCAAGTCTTCCTCAGTCCATCCACATCTGGTGTTCTACAAGTGTTTATTAAGATAATAAAGTAACATCCTGACAATAGATGGAGGTGGGAACTGCATTTTATCCTGCAAGTCTTGAATTTCCAAAACCTCAAGATGATTCTGCATATGTACATCAGAAGACTTTCTGGCAACCTTGTTTTCATAAGGTGTTGAATAACCCATCTTGGAATCATGCCCCCATTTTCTTCCCTCTCTTTCAACCAAAGCAGGAAAAAATCAGTTTGCAGCTCTTTGCCTCTGTTTTTGTATAGCAAAACATCACATACAGCCAAGCATTGTTATTTCATCTGTGCCTCTGAAGTGACAGGAAGCAGTGCACTGAACTCCAAAGCACTGAGGATCTCCACGTTTCTTAATATTTGCAAAGATGCCTCTCCTTTCTCCACTTCCAGTCCACACCATCTTTACAGATCATATAGTCTCTTAACATCAAGAAATAACTGCTATATAATTCCTGTACATTAAGGACCAACATCTTACAGCTTTCTGAGATTTGAATCAAAAGACTATGTTTTGTATCCAAGGACAGCACATATTTTCCTTCCACTTCTCCTTCCTCCTGTATTTCAAGGTGCTTGTGTCATCACCTGCCAGTACTATACAGCATTGCTATCCAAAAATCATGATCCCACCCTAAGAAGTTACAAAATGAACACAAGATTCAGGAGGTGTTTCTGGGACAAGACACATCTTGCTTTTCCTTTGTGTTCTAGTTTCTGCAGAACATCAACCAAGTACAGACTGTGATTTTGCACTTCTGGCATTTTGACTGCTTGAACATCCATATCTGTTTGAGTGATGAGTGATTCCCACAATAAATTTCATTGATGACACTCCAGAAGACACTTTCATTGACAGAAAATCTTGTAAATCACTCCTTGCTTCCCATTTAAGGCCCCTTTTCCCAGAAACCAAAGGATGGAATTTCAGGACATCTCTCCCCTTGTTTATCCTGTGCTTCATAAACACTGTAGAACATCATTACAATCACACATAAAAGATTTGCTGAAAACAGGTAAAATGATTTCCCAGACTGAGTACTGTGCTTTGTAGATTTGGTGGCAGGTGGGAATCTTTCTGTTGTATGATGCAGTTTGAAGCCTCTGTCTCTGGTTCTGGACGCCCTTTCAGCAATCATAATGAAATCCACATGCTTTAGACTAATATCTGAAACCGGAATCATGCCAAAAAGGCTGAAGACAGACCAGTTTCAGATTAATACAGTTTTAGATCATGGTGTAACTCCAGGAGTGGTTATTAGCTCATCTTGCAGGCTGTTTAATGTTACCCAGTTACCTGTATATTAAACTGAGTAATCTGTGTTTGACTGCACCTCTTCCTGAATAAAGAAACCTGCCCATTTTTAAAGGCTCAAGAGGTATCTTCTACTTCCTTTTGTTTCTGTTCCCAGCACTAACTGTACACACTTCCATGCTTTTATAACCTGAATTTGTTGTGCCTTCTTTATGAGACATCTGCTTACATTAGGTGTGCTCTTTATCCATTGCATGAGAGCCTCTGGTAGTTTGTATTCTCTTCTACAAGATACTTTATATAGTAATCAGGTCATTTTGTCACTTGATGGCTAAACAGAATGAATATTTAAGTTTCTTGTTGTAAGATATTTCCCTTTTCTCTTACTTTTTCAGCATCACAAGCATAAATTCTCCACTAACTTCAACTGTCTCTAGAAGCCAGGTATCAACACCACCTGAATTATCCAGGTCCAAACAGGACAATGTGTCTGCATTGGGATTATTTTTATCTGTTGTGGGTTTGCCTACTATGTGAGTGAAATCTGTTGGGAGAAGTCCCACTCCTGAGGCTTGGAGAAATGCCCTGTAGGTCTGAAAAAAAAATCAAAACCAGTTTATGAAGAAATTACTTTGTAGTGAGAGATTTAAATCGTCGATCTACTCAGCTACCTAACACTACTTCTAGTTATGATCCTAAAAATTTAATGTTTAAGAAAGAAAATTCTGCAAAGCCTAAAGTCATCTCTCCATTTCAGCAGCTTTCCCATTTCTCAGACAAAGCTAAACCAGAGATAAGCAGCTTTCCTTTTCCCCTTTGAGTCACATCCCATAACAGTGAATACCTCTCAAAAGTGAATACCTGGATAATATTTTTTAAAAGGAAGTAATTTCTTCTTTCTTTCTGTTCTTCACTCCTCTTTCTCCTCATTTTCTAATTTTCATGACAAATGACAAATTTGAAAGAAAGTATCACAAGGGCTCATTCTACTTCTGTTGAAACCACAGGACTTCTTCAGACAATCAAAACCTATCCTGAAACAAATATATCTGGTATCACAAGCCCCACAAGTCCAGAAGTGCCTCACTATGGCCTAGACAGTCCTTTCCTGACAAATAAGCTTTGAGATGCAGTCATGTTTGAGGAATTGTGTAGGCATAAATAAAGGGGTGTCCTCTTGGCCAGGAAGGGCTTTGTGAAGAGAAGCACTTGAGTGCCACAGCTTCTTAATTAACTTCTTCAGGAATTAGGGTCCAGACCTCACATGCTGAGAGGTACCCAGAGGTTTGATGCATCACTAAGAATCACCTGCTGATATCTAGCTGCCTATCTAAAAGCCTGTATGTGGGGCTTTCCAGACTTAGGATCCTGAAAATCAAACTTTCTGGGGTATCACCAGCACGTGACTCTCTAGGAGTATCATTCCTCAGTCTTTCCTTTGCAATCTCAGAGATTTGCAAGGAGATCCCCGAAGCCAGCTCAGGTTCCCTCCACGTTGAGAGGTACTTTTCATCTGCCTTCACTCATCTTAAAATATTTTTAAACAATGCATTTTCCTTAGCAGTCTGTGTAGCACAGTATTATTTTCTTCTTCATGTGTTTCTGTGCTTTCTCTGGTGAATCTCTTTATTTGTTTATTGAATTATCCTTTGAAATTGCTTCTGCTTCTTTTCAAGGACCTCCAAATTACTCTTCCTATGCTAATCTTCACCTTCCTTTCAGGCCCCACACTGGCCTGCACTGCCCTTTAATCCTACTGGGGCATAACAAAGATGGATTTAAACTGCAGGCTCTTCCAACTTTTTCAAGTTTTCTGCAGTAAAAGTCTCTGTGCATTCTAAGATCACAATCACAATTCCTCTGGGTGTTTTACATTCCCTCTGAGTCAGCTGAGCAGAGGTCAAGAAATTTACTATTGCCTCTTTCAACATTTCATTCCTCCCATGCCTTGCAAATACAGCAGTGTTGTGATTCTTCTTTGTCTGAGATGGTCTGCCTTCAGATCTTTCCTTTTGCTCTTATCTACAGCTTTGGGACAGAGCTTGGGTGTTACCCAAGTGGCACCATGCTCAAATGCTTCTCCTCCAAACCCTTGCTTGGAATCAGTAATCCCCATCTTGCTCTCTCCTGGGTTTTGATTTAAGTCATTCAACTTCCAGTCTCTTTTTATACTTCCTACTATCTAAGTGTAACTTTCTTTTGTGACTACAGTCTCTGAAGGAGACTAGAAATAGGCCACAAACAATCTGTTTTGAAACTTTGGTCATTCGTTTAGTCCAAGTACTTGGCAACTAATAATTTAAGCTTCAGCATGCCCTGTCCACTTTCGTAAAGCTGAGTTTGCTGCAACATGAACTGACTTTCTGCTGTGCAGAAGTCAGCCCCATATGCTATAACAGGAGCTGGCATTCCTGTGACCATAAAATAATAGAGTTCTCAATTTTCAGTGAAGCAAGGAAGGGCATCAACAAAACTTCCATTCTGGACTTCTGGAGGCCTAATGTTGGCCTATTCAAGAGATTGACTTGGAGAATACCTTGGGAAATATCCCTTCAAATAAAGGGATCCAGGAAGGATGGACATACTTTAAGAAAGAAATCTTGAAGACACAGGAGCAGACTGTCTTTATGTTCTGAAAGATGAGCTGGCAGGGAAGACACAGCCTGGATGAGTAAGGAGATTTTGAACGAATGAAGGGAAAAGAAGAGGGTGTGCCTTTGGAAAGAGGGGCACAAAACTCAGAAATTGTTTAAGGATGTTGCTATATCATGTAGGGAAAAAAACAAAAAACAAACAAAAGCAAAAGCCCAATTAGAATTAGGACTTAATCTGACCACTTCTGTGAAGGATAATTAAAAAAAAATTATAAATACTTAAATGGCAAAAAGAGGGGGCAAGAACAATCTCCATTCTTTATTGGATGCAGGGGGAATATAGTAACTAAAGAGGAGGAAAAGGCAGAGGTATTTGACTCCTTCTTTACCTCAGTTTTCAATATTAAGACAGGTAATCCTCAGGACAACTAGCCTCCTGAGCTGGTAGGTGGGTACAGGGAGCAGAATAGCCCCCATTATTCAGGGAGAAGCAGTCAGAGATCAGGTGAGCCACTTAGATGCTCACAAGTCTATGGGACCAGGTGAGATCCATCATAGGATGATGAGGGAGCTGGCAGATTAGCACATGAAGCCCCTCTCCATCACTTATCATCAGTCCTGGCTCACTGGGGGTGCCCCAGAGGACTGGAAGCTGGACGCCTAGCCACAAGAAGGGCCAGAAAGAGGATCTGGGAAAACAACACACCTGTCAGCCTGATCTCAGTGCCCAGCAAGATTATGGAACAGGTCATCACCTAGCACCTACAGGATGGCTAAGGGATCAGACTCAGCCATCATGGAATTAGGAGGGACAGGTCCTGCCTAACTAACCTGATCTCCTTTTATGACAAGGTGACCCACCTGGTAGATGAGGGGAAGGCTCTGGATGTTGTATACCTGGACTTCATCAAAACCTTTGACACCATTTCCCATAAGCAGACTCCTGGAAAAGCTGGCAGCCCGGGGCTTGGACAGGAGCACTCTTTGCTGGGTTAGGAACTGGCTGCATGGCCTGGCCCAGAGTGGTGGTGATGGGGCTGCATCCAGCTGGGGGCCAGGCACCAGTGATGTCCCTCAGGGGTCTGTGCTGGGGCCTGTTCTGTTCAATATTTTTATTGACGACATGGATGAGGGTATTGAGTGTTTCATTAGTAAATCTGCAGATGACACCTAGATGGGAATGAGTGTGAATCTGATGGAAGGTAGGAAGGATCTGCAGAAGGACCTGAACAGACTGGATAGATCAGCTGAATCCAACAGTATGAGATTTAACAAGACCAAGTGCTGGGCCAGCACTTTGGTCACATCGACCCCCTGGAGCACTCCAGGCTGGGGACAGAGCATCTGGACAGTAGTCAGGCAGAAAGGGACCTGGGAGAGCTGATTGATGGCAGGCTGGACATGAGCCAGCAGTGTGCCCTGGTGGCCAAGAAGGCCAAGGCATCCTGGCCTGGATCAGGAACAGTGTGTCCAGCAGGAGCAGGGGGATTCTTCCCCTGTACTCAGCACTGGTTAGACCCCACCTTGAGTACTGTGTCCTAAACCCTCAGTTTAGGAAGGGCACTGAGATGCTGGAATGCATCCAGAGAAGAGCAACAAGGCTGGTGAGGGATCTAGAACACAAGCACTATGAGCAGCAGCTGAGGGACCTGAGGGGGCTCAGACTGAAGAAAAGGAAGCTCAGGGGAGAATTTATCACTCTTTACAATGCCCTGAAAGGAGGTTGTAGTCACGTGGGGGTCAGTCTCACAGGCAACCAGTAACAGGACAAGAGGACACAGTCTCAAGCTGCATGCACCATGGGGAGGTTTAGGCTTGACATGAAGAAAAAATTCTATACAGAGAGACTGATTGGGTAATGGAATCAGCTGCTCAGGGGGGTGGGGGAGTCACCATTCCAGAAGGTATTTTTAAAATGATTGGATGTGGCATTTAGTGCCATGGTTTAGTTGATGAGGTAATGTCATAGGTTGGACTTGATGATCTCAAAGGTCTTTTCCAACCTAGTTAATTCTGTGATTCTGTGAAACTATCTGTATTGCTTCTATTACTGCATTGGCCAGAAGCCCCTCTTAGGACACATCCATGAGGATGTTTTGTAATCCTGGGCTGATCTGAAGCCTGTTGAACTCAATGTCTTCCAGTGACTCCATGCCAGTTCCACATATGTTATAAAGTACAATATCAGTACTAAGTACAATATAAAGTACAAGATCTGGGGTGGGATGCATAGGTTTAGGTGCCTTTTCTTTGATTGGTCCCTAACTTTCATTTACACAAAAACAAGAATATTCAGCAGATAACATCTCATCCAACATGGTACTTTGCTCCTGCAAGTCACTTGTTTTAAGACTTGGTTTAGCCATACCATTGCAATATCAGATGAGGGTCAGAGCTGCTGAACCTGGTAGCCTGACAGAGTGCGACTGTTGCAATTTCATGTTCCCACATCCAGCATGTGCACATATACACAGTGCAGATACAGACATACATAAATATACATGTAAACATCTAGCCCGTCTTTCTCCGGGGAACTGCAGGACTGTCAGCCTGACTTTTGTGCCAGGGAAGGTGATTGAGCAAATCATCTTGAATGCCATCACCTGGCACACGCAGAACAACCACGGAACCAGGCCCAGCCAGCATGCTTTTGAAAGGCAGGTCTTGCTTGTCCAACGTGATGGCTGTTCTTGGCAATGAGACCTGCTTGGTAGATGAGGGAAAGGCTGTGGGTGTTGTCTACACAGACTCTAGTAAAGCATTGTCTCCTACAGCTTTCTCCTGGAGAAATTGTCTGCTCATGGCTTTGATAGGTACACTGTTTGCTGGGTAAAAGCTGGCTGAATGGTTGGGCCCAGAGAGTGGTGGGGAATGGGACTAAATCCAGTTGGCGGCCAGTCACTTGTGTGGTTCTCTGGGGCTCAGTAATATATTTATTGACAATTTAGACAAGGGGATTGAGTGCACCCGCAGTA
Source organism: Prinia subflava (assembly GCF_021018805.1). Lineage (NCBI taxonomy): Eukaryota > Metazoa > Chordata > Aves > Passeriformes > Cisticolidae > Prinia > Prinia subflava. Next base: position 994,470 of record NC_086249.1, read on the forward strand.
GGTTCACAGATGACACCAAGTTAGGTGGAACTGTTGATTTGCTGGAGGGCAGGAAGGCTCTACAGACGGATCTGTGCAGGCCAAGGCCAGTGGTATGAGGTTCAACAAGGCCAAGTGTCGGGTCCTGACCCTGAGTCACAAACCCACACAGCCCTCCAGCCTTGGTGCAAAGTGGTGGGAAAGGACCTGGGGCTGCTGATCCACAGCAGCTGAACATGAGCCCAGGTGTGCCATGGCAGGCAAGAAGGCCAATAGTATCCTTTCTTGTGTCAGCAGTGGCATGGCCAGCAGGATGGTAGAAGTGATTTGAATGATTGCACCCCTTTGCTGGCACTGGTGATGAGAGGTGGGAGAGCTGAGGGGCTCAGCCTGGAGAAAAGGAGGCTCAGGCAGGACATTCTTGCTATCTACAACTCCATGACAGGAGGGTGGGGCCAGGTGAGGGCTGGTCTCTTTTCTCAAGTAACAAGACACAAGGAAATAGCCTCAAGTTCTGCCAGATGAGGTCTAAGTTGGATATTGGGAAAAACCTACCTATCTAGGTAGGTTTAACACCAGCAGGACTGCAAGGTCCTCATAGGAAGCAAATCTCCGGGTACAATTTGCAGCCAGCATTTTCCTCACTCTGCTCTGAGTGGTGTCAATGTCCATCACATATCTGGCAATCACGCCCACACAAATGAGATTTCTGCAGATAAAATAAGCTGAACCACAAATCCTCACTGTTGACAAAAAGCTGAACAAACAAAACAACAAATCAAGGGAAAGAATTGTCTGGAACATCTAAAATGCAGAATCTTAGTCTCCTCATGAAATTAAAATTTCCAGCCTTGGAAAAACCCAACAGAAACAGAAAAATTCCTTTAACATTTGCAGAAATATGTTCCTTTTTGCCAGTAAAAGCCATTCCATCACAGCACCATTTGGATAATTTTCCTCTACATCTTGTTCATCTGTCACCTCATAGGCTTCAGATTTTTTTGTGTTTTCATCACTGGTCTGTATATAAGAAAATGAGTGGGGGCAGAAAAAGGAGGCACAGATTTTGGCAAGGATCCTTGCCTGGAGTGAATATAAAACTCTGTTTTATTTAACTGATCTGGTTGTGTGTGTGATAGAAGGGAAACAAATAAAGATAGTTTTTTTTTAAAGTGAGTGTGAAAGAAATTCCCCAGACAGACAAATAAAGAACTTTTTTATTGCTAATAACACATGTTCTGGCATGAGCTTTTCACGTTGTTAACCCACCTTGAAACCGGTGAGTTTAGTTGTTTTGGGGTTTGGTTTGCTCATTTTTCTTCCTGAAATCTTTCTTCTGGCTTGTTAATTGTTACAGTGAGGGGGGAAATTATTTTCAAAATGCCACCTAACACACAGACAACACTCCAAAATCCCATCTCTCCTCTTGCTATGTGTTTGGGAAACCTGAAGAGTGAGAGGGTGATTTCATCCCTTCTTCTCATTTTGTAAGTAAATCTCCACTACAGCCTGGAGTGGCTTTATCGTAGCAGATGCGTGTAGGTTTAGGCTAGACTGACAGGATGCACGGTTTCATCTTGCTGGTTGACATTTGCTTGACCTGGGTGGATCTGATTGCAAAGAGCACCTCAGAATGAAAAGAGACAGAAACGTTGCAAAGGAAATAAGAAGGAAAGTACATCAACTATGCTCCCCACTCATGTATACCAAAAGATATTATACATAAGGCATCAGTTCAAGACAGAAATGTACATATACCTATTCTTTGAGCACACCCTAGACCAGGGAAGGATCAGAGCGTTGAATCACAGAAGAATAGAATGGTTCCCATTCCACTCCCATGCCATGGGCAGGGACACCTTCCACTAGACAAAGGTTGCTCCAAACCCCATCCAACACTTGCACACTTCCAGGAATGGGGAAACCACAGCTTCTCTGGACAACCTGTGCCAGGGCTTGACCACTCTCACAGTCAAGAATTTCTTTCCATTATCCCATCTAATCCTGGCCTCTGTCAGTGAGAAGCCATTTCCTCTTGTCCGGTCCCTGAAGGACCCAAGTCCCTCTCTGTCTCTCTTGGAGACCCTTTATGTACTGGAAGGCTGATAGAATCCTCTGCTAAATGTTTTCCTTCGCCCAAACGCTTGTGACCTATTTTGAGCCAGGTGTAAGTGGGATGTGATACTTACAGTCCCTGTATGGGAGTGAGGTCAGATGAGTGTGCAGTCCAATATTAAGAAAGAAGGAAAGAAAGAAATTAAAACAGCTGCTCTCCTTGTGATAGGATTTTTATCATTACAGTTCTCAAAAATGAGGACTCTTGCATCGGTGTTTCCCACCCAAGCTGACCCCAGGTCTCAAATTCAGCCCCCGGCCACTATTCCATCCACTGACCATCTCCTTGTTGGACATAGAGCTGCCTCTATATAAGGTTGCAGAGTGGGATTTGCTTACACCTATCCTGTGCCCCCTTTTTGCCAGGACTGAGCCCATCAAATCTCATTTAGAAAGATGTAGTCACATCTGTCCCATCCTGTGGTCTTTGGAATCCACTGGCAGCAGGGTGAGCAGTGTTCAAGGCTGGTTTGGACAAGCCAAGGTTGCCTTGTGCCTTTGCCTGTTTACCCAAAAACTTACAAAAAGCCAGTCCAAATGAGCCATGCAGCTGGTGTATTCCAGAAGCCTCATACTCATTTCTCAAGGCAGGAAGGTTCACATAAATATGCAGGAGGCTTCAGTGCATTTCTGACCTACACCACTTTCACTCGAGCCTTTTTGAACCTTTTCCTATACTACTTCACCTCTTTCAGCCCCATTTTTCCCAGACCCAAAAGGATTTCCCTGAGCAGGTGCTGCCAGACCAAGACAGTGTCTTTGTGATGATGACAACTATCTGTCACCAGATAGGATGGAGAAAGAGGAAGTAAGAGAAGAGTAAGGGAAAAGGCTGCCAAATTCTTCCTCTTGTGAGTTGAACAAGATTTGGCCTTCTCCTCATGATAACCCAGAGCTTTCTCTGGGGGAGGAAAGTAACAGCAGACATTCAGACAGGATCTTGTTCTCCCTTTCCCAAAGATATCCAAAGGCTCAACACTGTGCCATTTGACTGAGGCTGAAATCACAGAAAAGCTGCGCCCAGAGGTATCCAGCTCTTGTACAGAGCACAGCAGATGCAGGTGACATGAGGAATGGTGACACTGCTGTGCTGCCTAGAGGGTGTCCCCACCTGTGGCCAAGAGGAAGATCTGGGCCCATCATGTCTCCTAACCTAGAGCCTGAAACATTTTTGTCTCACATGCTGGACAAGGAGCTACCAAGGAATTCCACAATACAGGAACAAAAGGCAGAAGGAAACTTGTCCCCAAGAAGGGAAGGGAGAGGGAGAAGGCAATCAACTCATGTCACACAACGGGAGACCAAAGAGAACATGGCACAGCCTCTCTCCTGCTTTAGGCAACCATGTTTTCTAATTTGGGAAGAACTCCTTCAGGTCAAGGGAAAGCTGTGGGGAGCAATTTGCTGTTGGGACAGAGCAGACCAGAAGCAGTGATGACTCTCACTTCAACAGTCCTCATTCTTGCATGGTTTTAAGACAGTTCTGCTGAGGGGGCACCACTGTCAGCTAAAGCTTCTGTTGCACATATGGTGAATGCATTTTTGTGGGCATCACCTCCCACCTTTCCATCAAATACAGTCTCATAAAGATTTACAAGCAAGCAGAGAAATATTTTAACCTAATCAAACACCAAACAACTCAGTCCTCAAACTGAAGAGTGAACTTTCGTTAACTGGGTTATTCCATCTGCAAGGCAATTTCTCATTAATACCTAACCTGGTGGCTGACTCTGGGGACAGTGATTATTTGTGATTTTTTACCCACTGAGAGGTTTGAAAATTACTATATGGAGAAGCAAAAGTCAGAGAAAAAGCTACTCTTCTCCACTGCTCAGTAAGAAAACCCAGACATTACCAAGGGAGAAACCTCTACAGCATTTTGTCAGGCTAGCTGGAGCTCAGCAGCCCTAGTAGATACAGCACAGCTACTGTCACTCTGCCCTCATTTTTTCCCTGTGGTCAAAGGCAGATGAAACACAGGGCTCCTCAAGCTGACAGAGTAAAAGTGCTGCTTCTTCAACTGTTGGAAAAGTCTCTTGATAGAGCAAAAGCCATAGGTTAGCCTTAAAAATTGTTAAACACTTCCAGAAGCCTATTGTGTCCAGATCCAAGAGTTTGATGTGTTTTTTTAAGAGGTATAGCACAGTCATTTCATTTTTGACTTAGCTTTAGACCCCCATCTTCCTTAAAACTTTGTTATTTTGAGGCCCATATATCACTGTTTTCTGCCCAACCAGGAGGAAATCACCATGTGTTTGTAGAAACTTTTCTGGTTTGGTGAATTCCACAGGCTCTGTCATCAGGTAAATTGTCCAAATGGGCCACAGATCATATTGCCAGCTGATAGTGGCCATGCCTGTCTCAGTATTGGTCCCTCTCTACTAAACTTCACCCTGAGTTTACAACAGCAAATCTCGTTATCTTTCTGAAGCACCCATGTCACTTTTCACCTGTCCAAGGTGTGAAGTCAAATGTGGTAACTCAAATAATGTGTTTTAAGCCACAAATGGGTGCTGCAGTAATGCAACACCTGCTCCACTGCCACTGTGCCATACAGGCCGCCCCTAAGGAAGCACTTTCTCACCATGAGTTGCATCACTCAAGGACAAGACTACTTCTCTTTGCAGCCATGAGCTTTAACTCATCACTACCTGTTACGGATCAAGCGAAAGTGTTAGAGAAGCCCTGTCTCAGGTTCAGATTTCGGCAGCCTCTTAATTCAGGCTACCCACACCTAAACCACCCTTGCTCACAAGTTCTTAAAAATGGCCAGTCGGGTCTATTGAATAGACAGGAGATAACAGACAAAAGGCCTTAAACAGAGTTACTTACTACACAGGTTAAAACAAAGAACTACTACTAGACTACATAAAACATAGCACAACATAAAGGTACCTACATTATAGCTAGCAAAGAAACAGAATAGATTAGGAGTCAATGCAACTTGCCACCAAACTGATAATGGAGTACACATAGAGTCCTTTCACTCACCTCCCAGGAGAGTAACTCAAAGGCCAGCATCCCAAACCTTGATGAGAGATCCCCACACATTTCCAGGGAATGTGCAGAAGATTCCTGCTTTGTGAAAGTTTTGTGTAGCTTTTATTTGTAAAGTGAAGTGTCTGTCAGTCAGAAATTCAAGGCTTATCTCCCTTCAATCTGCTGTCGAGGTAAGATGTCTATTGTCAGCTGGGAATGCCACCTCCATGGAGCCAGAGATAGCTCACTACCGGACAGATGTTGGGCCTGTGCCATCTCACCAATTAGCACATTCATGTGAGGGAAAAGATGCCCTGACTTATCGCGCCAGCTGATAGAACAGATAAGCTCTTCTGTGGCAGAGGGGAACATACCGCTACACCACCCTAACTAGAAATTTCCCTTTTCTCCATAAATCCAGGCAAAGAATGTCACTTGTCCCTTTCTGAACATCTTACATGTAGTTCCTCACTGTTACCGTATGGGAAAGGCAAACAGAATCCTCTTTTACTTGGAGGAAACCAAGATACAAAAGGTCAACAAAACTAAACATTCTTGGGAATGCTCTCAGGTACTTGGTTTCTACTATTTCACTGCAGAGGCTGAAACAAATGAAATCTTCTGATTATTTAGCTCCTGTGAAGTTCGAGGTATGTCCTCATGAGAGCGTAAATCTTAAGCTTCCAGCTTTGAACATTTTTGTTCTATTGACACATCCATGGCTGAACTGTGAGAGCTAGCAGGAGTTCCTGACTGCCAGTGCAATTATGTACAGATCAGAGCATCCTGAATCTATTCCCCTCCCAAAGCAACACATTCCCACCTTCTTCCCAGCTGTCCATCCTTTGCAAGGCAACAGGAATGGCTTGTAAATCTGAACACTGCATCTGGCCTCACCCACCTGGCTGACACCCATCAGACTGGAGCACTGACTCCCACACACACTCTTACAACTTTTCTGTCCATCTCCAGTGATGATACTGGTGAAAGTCAAACTGAGTACAAAGCAGATGCTGATCATAACTGAATTTCCCCAGACAGTATCATCTCATCTCACAGCTAGTGGCTTTTTTATCTTGGTGATGCTCTGATGTTCCTCTCCCTTCCTTTCTTTTCCCTGTAGGTCCATATCCATGCCTCCTGTCCCTGTTTTCTCTTAGAAGGAAGCCAGTTTCCTGACTACAGGCACAAAACATTTATTTCCATCCTTTCCTCTCTCCTTTCCTGCTTCTTGCTCGTAGTGATCCTCCAGCAGTTTGGGTACTGCATTTTCTGATCTCCTTTACACCACTATGGCAACAGCAACAGAACCACCATGAAAAAAATAAACCATGTCAGAAGGATGGTAGTGCTGAACGTTAGAAACTCATGTAGCAAATACAATGGAAATCTGGAGTGTTGTATCAGTGACTCAATGTCTTTAAGATGCATTTGGCAAGTTTTTAAGGCTACTTAGCAATGCACTTGAACTTTGGCTTTCTTCCTCTCTTCATGTCTCCCAGGTATAGATATCACCTCATAAACATCTCACACCCCTGCAAGGTTTCTTTTCATATAGCAAAACACCTGGAAGACACGTGTGACCTCACACCTCGATTTCTGCAGGGATATTCATGCCATCAGGTTTCTGTGCAGACCAAGGCAGACATCAGGATAACACTTAATGAAGTGGATGAGATACACCCTCTCAAAAGTAACCCATCTGACCACCTTATTATCTTACCCAGTTATATTATGGTCTCTTGGCAGCAGCTGCTGACATACCAGGAGTTTCTTAGTTGAAATTTGATGGCAACTCATTACCTGGGTCCTTCTTATGTTTGTAATGCCAACATAAGAAGGACTTAAGCCTCTGTTGGAGCAAGAGAGGAGGCAACTGAATGGATCAGAGCTCTGGAGCACCTCTGCTCTGGAGACAGGCTGAGAGCTGGGGGTGTTCATCCTGGAGAAGAAAAAGCTCTGGGGAGACCTTAGAGCCCCTTCTAGTGCCTAAAGGCACTAGAGAGGGACTTTTTCAAAGGTCTGGAGGAAGAGGACATGGGGGAATGGCTTCACACAGGTAAAGAAAACTAAAAAAAAATCTTGGAAATGCTCTTTGGTACACAATTCCTGTTATTTCATTGCAAAGAGGACAAAACAAATGGGAAGGGCAGGGTTAGGTTTGATATTGTGAAGAAATTTTTCCCTGTGAGGGTGGTGAGGCCCTGGCATAGATTGGCTAAGCAACCTGGGCTGCCCCATCCCTGGAAGTGTTCAAGACCAGGGTAGACAGGGCTTGGACCAACCTGGTCTAATGGAAGGTGTCCCTGCCCACGGCAGGAGGCTGTTCCTTGATGTCCCTTCCCACCCAAATTATTCTATGATTCTATGGTGCCTCCAGCCTTCTCAAATCTTGTGCTTTGTCTAAATGCTTTGAAGGCAGATCTTGAAAAAGGTGTGGTACTATTCTCTTGTCCAAACATGGAATAGTCATTCTAATATACAAAGATGTAGTAATGTATCTGCATAACAGGCCATTCTGATGCATCAGCCAAAATGTTTGTGAGTAATCTTATCAACCACCTGCAGTTATTGTTATCAGAACCCTCAGGAATTTGTCAAGGTTACTGAGAAAAACCTTGCTAAAAATAAGAAGAAGAGCCTGACAAACAAGAGTATCAAGACAACAAGAATAAGATAAGGGAGGCCATGAAGGCTCTGAACTGTAGCAAATCAAATTCCCTACGGGACACGTGCCTGCCTTGTGGACAAGGCGAGCCAGCCAAGGAGACGAAGCGTGAACACGTGGACAAACAACGTAGAATCTATAACTGTAGTTTAATAAAAACAATAAACCAGCTTCTGCTCAATCATGTTGGTTGGTCATACAGATGCCCGTGCTCCTGCACAAAGGGAGGGAAATCTCTTTTCTCTCACCAAACAGGGATTCCACGAGATCTTTGTGAGTTGGAAATTGTTAGTTCTGGAGTTCTTCTGGCCAAAGACAATGTACTCTTCCATGCAGCATTCTATCCATGCAACTCTGAGGGGGAGGTATGGCATACTGAAGAGGATGAGGCTCACTAGGACCAGTCCTGTACTTCAAAGAATTAGCCTTTTGGCCCAGTTTAAGATGCGAATGGAAAACATCTGTATTATTTGCAGAACAGATGTCTCAGTACCCATGGCCATTGCACTTTACAAGCTTGTTTTTGTAGGGTGATGAGGGAGACCTGGGTTAAAAGCATGGGCTGACAGTCTTCATTTCGGATGAAGCTGTTAGTCAGTAACCAATTTCTAGGGAGTGGAAGGTGTAATTTCAGTCTAGAAGCTCCTGCAGGGAAACTGAGACCCACAATATCTCTGTGTGAGGGGAAGGGTTCACCAACTTCTCTCAATAACAACAGCTGATTAATTTATTGAATGGTGATCATATCCCACTTGACTTTGGACTTTCCTTTGCCTTATCTGCAAATTCAGGGTCTGCCAATGGGACATAAAGTAACAGGGTTGCTGCAATGGATGTTACATCTTACACATGATGGCCAGAGGCATTGATTGAAGAGGCACAACAAGAGATGAGTGCCAGGAAGTTATCTGCAGTTCACATGGTCTTGCTCAGGCTTGTACTCAAACTTCAGCTATCAGACCTCTACACTTTCCAAACTTATTGATGACTTGCCATTTTAGCAATTGTTTTGCTGATGATTTCCTGTTCCTCTGAGTGACAAGTATAAGAGGTGGAATCGAATTTGGTGTGGATATGTATGGCCTTGAACCTGCTTCCACCAGAAGCAAACTTGTCCTCCAAGAATTAGAATGTGCAGAGGAGGCTGACCAGTGAAAACTGAAAGGCTTCCAGAAGAATTCTACCAAGTTTCTCTTTTTTTGCCTTATTTTTGTCACCAAAGGTGCAGTATCACCACACACTTGGTCTCCCATAGCTGAGCCTTTCCTCCAGAGCTACATTAAGCTGGTCTTGGAGAATTCATCCTGGAGTCTTTTCTATGTCCCTGCTTTCTTGGAGTGTAACACAATAGAGGGACGCAAGGGTGGAGGGGCAGGTTTCCCATCAAAATATCTTCTGTCAAATGCACTTCATATGTAACTTTGCTGACAGAAATCAGGGCTGCAGGAGGATTGAAGTCAATCCTTCTGTTTAGTGGGGAAATCCAATTAATTCTCTGAAAGCTGGGCTTGGTCTTCAAGGATGATTTTCTTTTTCTATCTTTGCTTGAAATATCAGCCATTCTTCCAGCCCCATTCAAGTCCAATAGCAATTTCTTCCTTTTACACATTCTTCGGTTCCTTTAATACTTCCTTTTGCAGGAAAATACTAGTCAAAAAATCAATTAACAAACAAAAAAAAAAACCCTTTTGAAGTGTAATTTATGAACCCAAATTATTTAATTTTGTTCAGAATCCTACTGGGAAAAAAAGCTCAAAAAGATAACAATTAAACTGGTATTGATTTCAATACATAGCTTAATTGGAACAAGAGCAAAGCAAGGTTGGCAGAGACAGGCCCCAGGTCTGTCCCCTTGACATTGTGTTATTTTTCTTTGAAACAATATGTGAACAGACCACACAAGTACTCTGAGAAACAAAGGACACCAGAGGATTACCTGCAAGCAACAAGCCAGGATCACTGGTTTACACTAAGCATCTTTAGCTGTGCCCTGCAATATAGAATATATGACACATAAGAACCAGCCATGAGTACTCACAGATTATTAAAAGGGACAAAACACCCACCCTGAGCACAACACCTCACTCTTTAATTGCAACATGACAGGAGAAATGACATAAACCTATTATTTGATTTTAGAATCTTGTTCTCATCTATACCAGATGCGTTTTTTCTCAGATGATTGACTTTGTTTCTGTACTCAGTTTTGCCAGGTCCTCCTTGCACCTGGAGTGCTCTTGTATTTGCAGTTCCGAAACTTTAATTTTGCCTCATTATGAAACTTTTAATAGGGCCAATGTCATGAAAAGAATGTTTTTAAAATTGATACTTCCTAGACTACCAAGTATAGCACAGAAAAAATGTTTGAAGGGAAGTATTCCCAATGTCACTTTGCTATGCTTGTTTCCATTTTTCAGCTCCGAGGGGAATGCGGTCTGGTCACCATCAGTTTTATGTTGACCAGTTTCCAGGTGCCTTCAATTTCATTTATATTCAATTTCCACATTCTTTTCTACAGTTTCTCATATGCTGATTTAGTGAGGCCACAAATATAATCTCTGAAATTGCAGACTTTCCTTCTGCCCTTGGTGGTGACAACTTGCAACAGCTCATCATCTTCACTGAAATGTGGCCACAAGACCTTGCAGAATGTGAAGGACTCTGTCATCCTGATTCTGCAGGATAACACAGAAGAAGGATCAGGCTACACAATACAGAAGTTTCAGCACAAGTTCACAGGGCAGCCCTGGGAAATACTTTCACCTTTCACATGAACCAAAACTTCTTGTATGGGATTCATTCTATTCCACTGAGTTGTTTGAGGTAGGCAGGCAGCAGCCCAAGGATTCTTCTGGAGTTTCTGGGAAGACAGACTCCTTCAGAGGGTCTTGGTTGGATGGGATGACTGACCAAGAGCTCCCATGCTGCATGCAAAGGAGAAACAAATCTGATTCTTTCCCAGTTACAGCACAATTATTTTAAAAAAGGGTTGCAGCTGTCCCAGTTCCATCCCCCAAAAAACCAAAATCTCTTCCTATGGGTTGGTTACATGAAGAGAAAAAAATACCAGGGAAATCTAGCAGAAAGATGCCATAATCGTGTCAATATTTGCATAAACACATACAGAAAATACACATCAATAGGAAACACCATAACAAGTCTCCATAACCCCAGCAAGCCTGCGATAATTCATAGCTGTCACTTCCCCCTCTTACCCCACTGCCCCCAGTTTGCTAAAGCCCCAGTAGTCATTATTCACTGCAAACTATGCAGCTGGATAAACACAGTGGTCAGACAGGTCTTTCCTATTTCTAATGGGAATTTGGATTGAACTCTGGCCTGCTTGAGTAGCCTTGGGAGAAATTAGTTGATTAAAAATGTCCAAAGGAGAACCAGCAAGTGGGATCTTCTAACGTGCAATTGGCAATGGACCAAGTTAGTGAATAATCACAAGGCATTGCATGACCAGAATATTTCTTTGAGGCATCTCTTTTCCTACAATTCATTGTCTGTTCCAGGTTTCGTACACTGGTATTTCTCTAGCCACTGTCCCCAGAAGATCAGACTGGGTTAACACAACGTCCTTTCTGTTTCTAAGCTCAAGGATAGAATTTGTCTTCCTTTCCCTCCGAGTTATGGTGAGTTTGGTTTTATGTGTGCTGTTCCCACTGAGCTCAATTTTTTTTTCTTTTCAGTGCAAAGAATGCACTTAAACTCCTAAAATATTAGACCTAAGATATGTTGTGCTTCACTGGCAAGCACCTTCACTGTCACTCTGGGGGAATTTATCGTGGTGAAATCCGTCTTACTTGGCTTTCCAGCCCTGTGCCTGCAGACAGCTCCATCTGAGCCACAGACCCCACACTCCCGAGGCATTGGAGTCAAGAGAGGAAAACAGGCACTTCTGAGGTGCAATTCATCTCAGCCTCATGTAGACATTTCTATTAGGTCAGAACCATGCTCTGTTTCTCTTCACTGACTATAAAGACAGCCTGGGCTGGCTAGCTCACATGGAGGCCTCTTTCACATAGATGAGATGAATTTTGTCTTTTAGGTCTGTTTGTGTGGAAGTCACATACCCAGTTTTATGTCAGAGCTTTGATTTTGGAGCACTACCTGCAGATTTGGTTTTTTTCTCCTTCTCTTGCAGCAGATGCAGAAGGGCTCTGATGGAGGTTAAATCAAAACAACTTGCTGTAGTTTTGGTAAGCCTTGGCAGCTTCAGATGGTTGGTGTCTGCTTTGGCAACTTGTCCCTGCTTTCTTTATATCTTCAGCTTTGGCTTGTCAAGTAGTAAAAGATATACTTTCTTTGTCGTAGGCTTTTGTATGCTACATTGGAGTTGTAAGCATGGTTAGTAGCAATGAGAAAAGTGTATTTTCCTTGTCACTGTGATGTTTTCTTTTCACATTGAATGTAGTGGCAATAAGCTGAGTTTAAATTCATAACCATTAGTTGAATACTCATTGATGCTACAGAAGAAATCAATAATGTAGCAAGAAGCGAGCTGTCCTGATGCTGAGAGTGCACACAACCACCATCAGAGAATTTGGCTCAAGAGAACTATTGACAAATATAAGACAGGATCTATTTGAATGGAGCAATCCCCTCTGTCCTGGTTTAGGGCAAATTTGGGAGGAAATCACCAAATGGGGTTCCTCTGGAAAAACAAACCCAAATGACCCCTCCCCCAACCAGTCCAGGAAAAACTTCCTTGGAGAGAAGTGGAAAAAAATACTTATTTAGCAAACAGAGTGCCCACAAGCACAAAGAATGAATAATATGAAACAATAAAACCTTTCATTGCTCTGAAATGAGATGGTAAATTCAGAAAGTCCCTGCCATGGATAGCTCAGCTCACTCAGTCTCTTATCAGTCCCTCCAGAGGTTCAGGCCCCGGTGGGCTACAGGTGCAAGATCCTGGTGCTCCTTTGGGTTTTTTAGTCTGGAGCAGGTTTAAACAGTCCCAGGAAAAAGAAGAAAAAAAAAAAAGAAAAAAAAAGAAAAGGAAAAACAAACAAACAAAAAACCAAACCAAAACAAAAAAAAACAGTTCAGAGGGCTTCTCTGCCTCAGCTAGCTAAAACTAAGAGCAAAAAAAAAAATCTCTGTTGCATTGCTGGTCTGTGCTTCAGACGAACCACAGTCCAGAGATGGAATGCAGAGGAGTGAGAGCTGTTTTCAAAACAAACTCCACGCTTCTTCTCGCTGCTTCTCTCTCAGAGCCAGTCCTAAAGGCACAGAATGCAATATACAGCACAAACAGAACGGACGACTGGGGATACAAGCATCATAAAGTCACCCTAGGACACCCTCTCACAGGACTGTTGGGATGGCTCAGCCATTGAAGTCAACATTTGTCAACCTGACCAGGAAGAAGAATGTCAGGGATGGAAATGGTTCATGCTTTAAACATTGTTATGAAGGAGTTTTCCCCATTATAACAAAAACTGTATAAAGAAGCTACAACCACAGAAGCCTCCTTGAAGATACCTGACTGGAATTTTGAACTGTGAGTTAGGGTGCCTAGATAAGATAAAGGGGAAACTATTGTTCAGTCATCTCAGGTCTAGGGAGAAACAAACAAGGCTGAAGGAAAGGAATGCATCTACAAGAAAGCCAAACCCAGCATCTGTGCTGAGAATCATCTCTGGCTGGGTTTGGGGTGGGGGAAAACACAGCCCACAGAAGCCAGGTTTACACAGACTCCCCCCAAAATGAGGTGGGGGGGGGGGCAGAGGTTTCAGGTGTGTGGCGTAACCTTTGGTCAGAGGCAGTGAACACCCATCCTCCCTCACACAAACTGGCCTGGCCCTTTGTTTGGTTCCCAGTCAAGCTGTGGAACCCTCAACCCCTGGAAATCCACATCCATGGGACGTTCACATGAGGCAGCTGAGAGGATGTCAGAATGCATCAAAGACCCCCCACAACGCGCTCCCCAGAGGCCTTGCACCACAGCATTGCACATGGTGCAAAGTGATGCAGCAGACCCAGAGCATGCTGCAAGAGACTGGCCCCTCCCTGGGGGGAGGTACCTGGGCATTCCCACCTGGCCTGAGAGTGTAATTAACCCATTTGATTCTATGCTTTGGGTGGCCACCACCAAGAAGACCAGCTGGTGAGAATCATCGGGACACTGGTGGGATCCATAGAGTGGTGATATTTTCTTTATTCTATCTCTGTCATTCTTTCCTGTCCCCCCACTCTTTGCTACTTCTCTTCCTTCTTCTTCTCTCTCTTTCTCTCTCTCATATTTACTATTAAATAAAAGACTTTTGACACTGGGATATGGTCTCATTTGCGCCTTAATTCAGACAGAGGCATTTCTAAAAACTTTGAAAACCAGACCATGACAAAGACCCTTTTTCTTACATAAACACTGTAACAGGTTCTGTAACAATTCAGTACCTAGTCCACAACCTTACAATCAAAGAAACAAAAGGTATGGAGGACTTAATCTACTCGTTTCTCTGTCCTAAACCCAGTTCCATGCTTTCTTTGCATTCTGTCAGATGTTTTTCAAACCTGGCATTACAAGTTCTGACTATAAGAGCTTACACTGACTCCAGGCAAATTGTTTTCTCCTAGTAGCAGATGCCGACATCAGTTCCAGTTGAAGAATTCCTGGATGTTTGCAAACTGAGTCCTCAAGATGGATAAAGATACCACAAACAATGTGAAATCTCCTAAGCTTGTTGCTTTGACATATTTGGAGAACCTGCAGCTGCATAGCATGATAGCAATGTGTCAGCTGCATAGGAGACAGAATTCTCATTATGACAAGGTAGATGTGCATGGATGGATATGTCCTCCTTAGATGTATCCTCCTTCTTTGTTCACCTATTGTCTCATTTTCTGCCCTTTATTAACCCATCTTGTAATCTTTCTGAGATGAGGACTGCCTTCAGCTGGAGTCCATGCAAGGCCTTAGCCTATCTGTGGTCATATCCCTTCTTTGAACTATCTGGTGCTACTGTGACATAAATAATACACTCTGTATTGATAAGAAGTTAAGAAATCCCATAGGTCATAATTTGCTTGAACTATTATCCCACAGGTGAGCTCCCCTTCCAATTGCATATAGTCCCACCAGAAACTTACACAGTTTCTCACATGTGAAAATAATATTAGGAAAACATTTAGTCTATGCTTTGCTTAATTTAACAGAATTTAGAAGCTAGAATAACAAGGAAGAACAAGCACTTTGCAAAGGGCCAGCACTGCACAGACCATCAGCAAGTGCTCCATGCACTCAGTTTGGAAAGACAGATGGAAGCCATTATTTTGTTTTGAACAAAATACCATCTGGGGCCAACATTTGCTGTCTGTTATTTGTGAGTAAATCCAGAGCAAATCCACCATGGTCCTTAATAATCAGTCCTGGGACCAATCTTATTAAATATTTTCCTTAATGAACTTGGCAGAAAAAAATAGGCACCTGGTCATGAGATCTGCTGAAGGCACAAACTATATGGCTAGTGCAGAGGAGGGTCAGAATATATGGGAAGATGGAAGAGCTGGATGACCTTGAAGGAAGACTGAGAGAAACAGGTGAATTTTAACAGTAACAAAGAGTAAGACACTGCATTTAGAGACCAAGGAGGAAGCTTATTGATTCAAGATAATAGTAGAGGAAAAAGGACCTGAGTTAGTTTATCTGAGAACAGTGACCTTAAAAAGAACAAATGCAATCGTAATCTATATCATGAAAGATGTTTTCAACAGACATAGGGAAATGTTCATATCATGGCACAGAGAACAGCTGAGACAGCATCTAAACTGCAGTTAAGTCCTGGTCACGCAAATTCAAGCAAATTTAGTTCAAAGTGGAAGATGTACAAAGAGAGGAGACCAAGCATCTCAGGAACAGCATGAGATGTTGACTTATTCAACTACAGATTACAAATAGGTTCATAAACTACATCTGTAGTAGTAAATGAAATATTCCAAAGATGGTTCTATGACACTGAGATCAACCAGAAAGGACTAAAAAATACTTAGGATAGTTATATGCAGTCCATGGGCCATTCAGATTTCAGGAACATCATGAGCTTGGGAGTATCCCAGGTGGCACCAGCTCAGACTGTTATTGATGTACCAGTGACTGAACTGTCATAGCTCAGTGTTCCTGGCAGTGCTTACATATCAACTAAGGACAAAAACTTTTCAAGCTGAAGGTAAAGTTGGCACCAAAAAACCCTGCTTTTACACAGACTTGAGCAAGTTAGGGGTAGACACTGACGAGAGGGATTCGCACTCCTGTGTTTAGGTGTGCACGTCAGTACACATCTGCACTGGCCAGAAGGTGCCCTACACGTGGAGTGGCCATTTCGCTCTAAGAGGATGTCTAGACATCAAGACCATCAAGTCAATTGCCCTCTGGAGCTGCTTACCTCTGTCCTTTGTTACCAAATGCCACAAGTGAGATTTACACATTTATAGATATCTGTGTTAGGGGAAATGAAACCCACCCTTGAAGTTCTCCAATGAACCACAGAGCATATTCTGAATCAGCTTTCCAAGGCATTCAGGAAGCACATGTGGCCACTTGCCAGCATTTGCCTCCTTAGAAGAGGATAGTGCAACAACACCTAAACAACATGAGGTCTGAGACTGAGGGAGAGATTCCCAGCCAGTGGAAACTGATGTGATCTTGGGAGCTACACTGATTCACAACAGCAATTACCTTGTTCAGCTGCTCCTTTGCAGCGCTGCGTTGCAACAGAGTGCATCATGTCCAGGGGGGCTGCAGCTGCCGGTGCCAGCATGGGAATAAACGAGACAGGTTTCCATTTTGTTAAGCTCAAAAATCCATTTATTACCCCTGGGGACCAGGAGGGGGATGAAGACAAAGGACCAGGCAAAGGCAGGGTCGTGAGGTTTTTATAGGGTATTTCAGGGGTGGAGTTTAGGGTTTGGGTCAAGGGAGGAGTTAACACAAGGATGGTAAAATCAAATTCCCGCCTCCTTAGAACGGGAGCACTCCACAAAACCCCATTTTTAAATTGGTTAATGGCATCAAATAGCTCATAACAAGGGGATTCTCGGGAATATGACTTAATAGTGTACAAAACCAAAATGAACATTATTAAGGTAAATTAACAAGCAACAGAAAAGCATCTGAGACTTAATCACAAAGGATAAAGTAACAGAAATTATGATACTTCAATAAATAAATACATTTTTACTTAATGGATTAATAGTTCAATTGCCTTTGGTTTTTTATTTTCTCACCAGAAGGGGTGCAGTTCCTTGATCTCCTCTTCACAAGGGGCATAGTCCTTGGTGTTTGGTCTTGGCTTTGGTAGTGGTGTTATGGGTGTTACTATTTTGGATGATGATGATGACAGTGAAGGGAAATGGCAAGGGTGGTGGTGGTGTGGCTACAGCAGGGCCCGGCCCTCTCATGGGGCTGAGCAGCCCCGCCACACTTCCAGCTGCAGCAGCACAGCAGAAGGGAAGGAGGTAGGTGGGGGGGAAGGGAAGGTTTGGGACTGGAAAAGAAGAGTTGGGTGGGAAAAAGAGAATCTTAACAACGCGGCCAGTGGCATGTTTAGAAGAAGCACCCAGGAAGGCATGGCTATCACCTTCCCAGGCAGGGAATGCAGATATGGAAAGACAGGGGACAAAGGAGAACATGGGATAGTGAGAGGACGGTAGCACTCCTGCGTCAACTCTGGACAGATTTTGTCCCTAGTTCTGCCTTCAGAAAAAGGGGGATAAAGGTGGCAGAGGGGGGCATGGGGTGATGAAGAGACAATAGCAACTCCAAGCCATCCTGGCAGTTTTCACTCCTTGCTGTGCTCTAGGAACAAAGGGTAAGGAAAGATACAGGCAGCTTCACAGAAACAGAAAAACATGGGGGTTTCACAGGAGGGTGGACCACTGATTTAGGGCACCAAACTCTGCATGCAATCGTCCATAATCATCCATAAGTAGCCACCAGGGCTTTACTGTCCATAAGCTGCAGCAGACATGTCGGGAGAGTTGATAAGAGACTCCAGAATGGTCCTTTTTGCAGGCAGACTAGCCCCTTGTAGCTCTTAAAATCGCCCACCCATGAAGAATAAAAAGACTTGTGGTGGTAGATGTTAGTCCCATCACTCAGTCCCAGTAAGCTGGTCCCCTTACTGGGAGTTTCCTGTCCCATAAGCTTTTTACCCCCATGTTTTTAAGGTCACTCTCAAACTGGCCTCTTGCCATGGCACTCTTGAGTCTTCCTTTTTAAGATGGGGGCAAGGTGTAGCAGTCAGTGGGTGATTTATGGGGTGCCAGTCGTGCTGTCCTCACTGGTTGCCCGCATTCTCCACCCTTTGTAGCACCACATTGCAGCAGAGTGCATCATGTCCAGGGAGGCTGCAGCTGCTGGTGCCAGCATGGGAATAAACGAGACGGGTTTCCATTTCGTTAAGCTCAAAAATCCATTTATTACCCCTGGGGACCAGGAGGGGGATGAGGATGAAGGACCAGGCAAAGGCAGGGTCGTGGGGTTTTTATAGGGTATTTCAGGGGTGGAGTTTAGGGTTTGGGTCAAGGGAGGAGTTAACACAAGGATGGTAAAATCAAATTCCCGCCTCCTTAGAACGGGAGCACTCCACACTCCTTATTAAGAAGCACATAGTGAAAGAATCAGAAACCAAAGTTATAATAATTAACTCCAAAATAATAATATAATAATTAACAAAATGTAATCATTAACTCCATATTATTCTGTTTAAAAACTCCTTGACTGTTTAATACAGTGACAAAAGGGAGAATTGCCTCAAGTCTGTGAACAACCTTTGAGGTTTAAAATGTTAAAATTTTTTAAAACAGCAGAGATAGTATGACACTCTGCAACATGGTATTGCCATGAGGTTTTTTCCTGGTTTGCCGAGTGTTCATATTAAAGGAGAAATGTGCAGTTTCTCACGCTCAGGAATGTAAACACAGGACCATGCTTTGTAAACACTGCCCTTGTTATGAATTCCTTCTCAAGGAGAAGGGGAGGTTGAATGACAGCCTCCTTGGCCAATGTGGTGGGGAGGTGGGAATTCCATCCTCCAATCCACAGGCCTCATAGGAAATATATAAAAGTGGGTTTTTGTAAATAAACTTGGTCTTCCTGCCCTGCATGCTCGATGAACCCAGATCTGTCCCCGAGTCTCATTTCTGGTTAGGCCCCGCAGTGATAACACGGCTCTGTAATTCCTGTCACAGCTTCCAGCCTAAGCATCCAACCAGATGGATGATCAGAGGGATGCCAATTAGCACTTCCATGGGCCACTCAACCAACTCGGTTTTCGGCCCCAACCATGAAAACTGCTTTGATCTAGGCAGCCTTTAGCATGGGTCAGAGAGCTGCTGGGACTGTAAAGATACTGAATTACTTTATTGCTCTCAGTCAGTTTGTAGGCAAAACTAAGCTGAGCAGAAGCATTCAACAGCCTGAGGGCAGGAAGGCTCTGCAAAAGGATCTAGAAAGGCTGCATCTGTGAGCCAGACCCAAGTGTGTGAGGTTCAAAAAGGCCAAGTGCCATGTCCTGCACTTGGGTCACCACAATCTGTGCAGAGCTAAAGGCTTTCAGGGGGCAGAGCGGCTGAAAAGTGCCCACTGGGAAATGTCCTGGGGATGTTGATTGACAGACTGAACCCAGGTGTGCCCAGGTGGACAAGAAGGCCAAGGGCACCTGGCCTGTACCAGCAGTGGTGTGGCAGGATGACCAGGGCACTGAGCGCCCCCCTGGGCTGGACACTGATGAGTCACCTCCAGTCCTGGGGGCAGTTCTGAGCCCTTAATGACAAAAGAGAAATTGAGGGGTTGAAGCAGGTCGAGAGAAGGGAATGGAGCTGGGGAAGGATCTGGAGCACCAGGAGCAGCTGAGGGAGATGGAGTTCTCTTAGTCTGGAGAAAAGGAGGCTCAAGAGAGACCTTCTTATCTGTGTATTGGCTGCTTAGAGAGCAGCAGCTTTATTTCTAGATCTGGAGATGATCCGCAGGACAACTTAGGCTTGCCTTTAAGGTGGAACAAAGGGCATCAAAGCTGAAGTTGGTTATTTGCTGTTCTACATGTCTGTGTTCCTCATTCCTCCAGGCTTCAAGAATTGTATAAATGGGACTTTCGTATAGCTGATGGCCTTCGAATTGAGACAAAGTAGGAAAAGAAATTTGCAGATGCACAGAAGGAAGGTTGAAAAGCCCATGACAACAATCCCCAAGACCTATCTTGGACCAGCCCTCCTGGACTTTCACATTTCCTACAATTAAATTAGAACCTTCTAGCTTCTTCAGTTGGGTTTTCCAGACAATCTGCTACTGTGACACCTCCCTAACTGCTCTCTTCATCCCTTCAACTTTGGGAAGCCAACAGGGAGTGAGGCTATGAAAGCAGAAGTCTGTGGCTACGGAAAATTTTCATGGCTGAATGGCTCCAGAATTCTGGGTTGTGAAAGCTGCAAGATCCCCTGGTAGATTAAAGTCTTTCCACATCACCTGAGGACAGGGCACAGTGATGTTTGGGTATTATTTCTTCGAGTCTCTTCGAGGCTATTATACACGAAAATAAAAGGCTCAATATGATCAGATTTTTCACCTACTTTATTTCTCATGGTATGACAACACAGTCTATCTGGAAACAATCTTTGCATCTCTCATTTCCTGGGTCACCTTTCATTTTATTTTGTGTTCACCACATGGAGACACAAGTGAGAATATGTGATTTTCATTTACTGGAATTTGGAAAACACAGGAAGACTTGATGCATCTACCTCACCTTGAGAAAACTACCTTGGCTATATTTGGCTATCCCAGTGGTGGAACAAGATCGGTGCTAAATGAATATACTATTGCCACAACATATGGCTGCTGACAAGCCCATAGGGCTGAACTGAAGGTTTCAAAGTCCCGGGCCTGGAGACACTGTGCTGACAGTGTACATTTCTGGCTAGAGAGATGGGGAGGCAGTAAATAGATATCATGACAGAAGACACCATCTCCAAAAGATCACTGAGATAGAGGTATATGTCCTCCATCCCTAGGAACATTTTTTCTGCTCCATATTTTAGATAGCGAGTACCTATTTCAGGAGCTTTTTAGACGCAGGTAGCTTGTTATGCATTCCCGCAATCCCAGTGGTCAGACAGACAGACTTTCCATGCTGGGGAAAGGCTAAGTCATCTGGATAGTGTGCAGAAATCTTGTTTACACTCACCTTGCACATTGGCTGTTTGCAGCTCTTTCTGTACTCTCCAGTCTGCAGTGTTGGGCCTTCAAAAAAGAGTGCCCAGCAAGGATTTGGGACAGTGGTGGTGTGCACTGGAGAAAGGAAGATGAGGAAGCATGAAGTACAGGCCCTGAATTTGGAAGGCAGTAATAGAGCTAAGGAGGGGACAGAAGAGAATCGGAGGCAAGGGGATCAGACAGGTCTCTGAAAAGGCCTTTGAGAAAACATCAAAATAAAATGAAGAAATGTTTCTAGATGTTGACCAGGGAGTGTCTCAACCCAAAGAGCTGTTCATGGGATAGATGCTTCCTAGGAGCATCCCATTTCCACATGCTGCAGGGTTATGACTCCTTACTGAACAATCCAATAGCTACAGGCTCCTACAGATGTAGGAAATAAACTAGGTTCAATTTCCCAACGCTGAGCACAATTGGCTCAACATGTTTTATGTCCATATAGATGAACTTTCTTACCTTCTATCTCAGGTAGATTGGTGCTGTGTCCCAACTTGCTGGGCCAATCTATCCTGAGCCTGAAACTTACTGGCTTGACAGTCATGGTCAGGCTTTCTTCAGTCTCCTTGCAAACCTGCTAATTAATTAGATTGTCACGGAGCTCAAAATGTTTTTTCCCTCAAGGACATGGCCCTTCTGAAATGCAGCTGAACTCTTAGGAGATTCATGGTAGATTACAGCACATGAGATACTGGCCAAGATAGATTTTGCAAAGGGTCTCTGAAAACACCATTACTCTGGCTGCCTCCCCGTTGACCTACAGCACTTCCCTCACTGCCACAGGGCAGACAGCAGCTCCCATAAGCCAGGAAGATGGAGTCACTCACCAGCACTGTGCATTGAACATCTGGTTGTAGATACGGGAATGAATAAGAGAGAGGGCTGATGTGAACCAGATTGCACTCTGTCTGAAAAATTCCTCTGCAAGCTTCTAGTGTCAACTTTTTGCTTATCTTTCACACATAGCCTCTCTGGGTACCTTCTAGGAAATCAGGAGAAGAGTTTGCGTTATCTGAGAAGAGAGATTTGCCATGCTCATCATGCTCTGCTTCTCGGCTTGCATCCAAGCAGGCAGTTTTGGGCTTGATTAAGGACACATCCCTGTTTTCAGAGCAAGGAAAGGCACCCTGACAAGTAAATGGAGCAAGAAGGGGCATGAAGGAAGGGACTGTGAAAAGGACCCTGCTTCCCACAGGGGATTGGGAAGGAATCCAGAATGTGTTGGAGAGAGAAGAAGCTGGAGTTTGGCTCAAGAACTGTGTTCAAAGCCCCAGCACGTTCTGGCTTTTGTGCTTTGTCCTCTGTGGCCAGGGGCTGAGAGCCAGTGTTTGCATCTTCCCTGTTCTCATTTTCCTAAACTCTGACAATTATTGCAGAGCACAGCCTGGCCAGAGGCTGCTATTGAATGCTGATCCCTCTCTGAAGGTGAGGCATGTTTATTTTCCTGAGCTCTCTTCCTCAACAGTAAATAAACCAAAAAAGTCCTAGCACATCAGGAGGGAACTCCAGGTAAGCCACTCAGTCTCCCTCTCATTCATGAAGAAGATGGGCCGTGATTTTTGCACAAGTCCCAGAGCAAAGCAACCACATTTTCCCGCCCATGATTATTTTTTTACACATTCAAATGATAAATTTGAGAGCTTATACATTGTGAGGTTTAAAAAAATATTAAAATTTACTTAATCCTGACTGGGTGATATTCACCATTAAGAAATACCTCCAGCTAGGAAAGATGGGGTGTCTCTAACTAGCCATTTTTGGCATGACTTAAAATCATCGAACCTCTGCAATGAGCACTGTGCAAATGGGCTTTCAAAATTGACTGCCCAGTGTCCTTTTAGCTAAGGAATAAGGCAAGCAATTGGAGGAAAAAAAATCCATCAGGGGCTGCTGAGCGTATCAACAACATATCTGTGTCACTTGTGGAGGATGAGGCAGAGCCCATCTACAGAATTAAGACCACTACAGTCTGATCCTTAATGTCCACAGGCCTCAATGTTGGGCTGAAGGGCCACAGTGCTCAAGATCTCAGTGCTCCAGTTGTTGCACTGCATGGCCACAGCACCTTTTTCTGCCTTCCAATGCAGAAGAAATGCTAAGGATCTACAAATTCAGATTCCAGCACAAGAAAAGAATCTAAGTGTCAGTATTATATCTTACAGAGTCCATTTGGAATTGCTAGTGGAGGTGACAGGAGGAAAGGAAAATCATTATGCTATAATTCAATGTGTGAAAGAAGAATATGAGGGACCTCTTAAGACATCTGATCGAAGTGTTACTGTCACAGGTCCTTTGCCATATGTTCCCATTCATGCCTTTAATGCCACTAGAATTCTTTTCCAGAATTGCAAGGACTTTAGTCTTCATACTATTTGAGAAACTGAGGTTTGGTGCCTAAAACTTAAAAAAAGAAAAAATTAAGTTATACCTGCAAGTCATTGCTGACAAAACTGGCAGTAGTTCCTAACGTCATGTTATATAAAACAAGCTCATTTTCTTTTTAGTGTAAGAGTTCTGTTTCCTTCCTTCCTGACCATACCCCTTCTTTAAGCTGAAACCAAAGATTTCTTAATTACTACTGTCAAGCCCAAACAACAAGAAAAAAATCCAATCTGGCATGCAGAACATCTTCACCTACCGTAACTCTTTCAATGACTTATTAAATATTTCACATACAAACACTCACACACACATACACACATACTTGCACAGAATGCCTATTGTTAACGTTATTTTATGAATCCCCCTCAATGCCAAAGAATGAGTAAAGGAAGCTGGCAAATTCATTTGCATCATGAGGTCAAGGAGATGTAATCCTAGAAATGTTGATGCTGAAAGTCAAAAAATCTGTCAAGTCAAACTGAGGAGGTTTCTGGGGATGTTAGCTAATAAATTGATGCTGCATTATATATGCTGAGGTGCTTCAACCCTCAGACTGTGGTTGCTGATTTTGTTTGGTAATTCAGCTGGGGAAGATGGCAGGACCAAGCCATGCCAGTAGTGCAGCTGTTTTTAGGAAGAAATGCAAGTACATAATGAAATTTAGTAAAGAACTTGAAGAGATTGAGTGGGATTCATCTCACCTGTGTCTGGATGTTTGCAGTGTAGAAGTCACCATCCCATCTGGATGCCCTGACCTCTGATTTCAGTCAAAGGAGAGAACTGGCCACATGTAGCACAGAGACCACTTAGTCTGTTTGAAATAACTACTTGAGATAAAATGAATCATATCCTGCAAGTCCCTGCTTCTCTCCATTGACTTGCAACATAAACATAGGGTGGGATTTTTAAAAAATTATGTTTACAAAGTGTAACTTCACTCTGATTCAGAAATCTAAGTTCCATTCAAGGCAATGGTGCAAAATCCATACAACCAATGGTGTTTTGGGGGGCAACTCAGCCAAGTTACGGATTTTTAACATCATCTTTCTTTTTTACCTTATTTATGTAATTCAGTATTGCTCTTGATTCCCAGTACTGGCTGGATCTCCATTTAATGCCATAAAAGTTTGAATGTTCAGCTGAGGGAAGAATACACTGAAAATATTTGCATTTATCTGAGATTAATCCCATTTTTAAAGTCAGATGAGATCAATTCCCATGACAAGATGGTTGTTTTTCCCTTAGGACACATTAACATTTAGTACATTTTATACTGTCTTTTAATCAGGGGAGGAACCCAAACATTTGCTGCATATAAACAGAAAAGGTTGCTTTGTTTTATACCCTGCATGGGCTGTTGAAATTTAGAGCAGATAGACAGAAAACATGTGTGAATCATCATGTAGATCATATTTATATTGTCTAGTGCTCAGGTTGGTTTGTTTGGCATTAGCAACAACTCGTGACTTCCATTCCTATTATGCTGGTTTATTTTTAATAAAATCACATAATTTTAATTTGCATCATTTCAGCCAAGCATTTTTCTAGGACAGAATCAAGGGCAAGGAAGGAAACCTCTGTGAAATGCATTTCAAATGTTCTCCCTCCCCTTTGAAATGCTGTTTGGTTTTTTCTCATTATAAATAAATAACAAACCAATAAATAAATAAATATATGTGAGATGTCTACTGATTCTTTTTGACAAAAATAAGGCAAGAGGATGAGGAATTATTGCCTGGGGTTTCCAGAGCTGTCACCCTGAGATGTGTTTGGCATGCCATAATGAGAGCTGGCAACAAGTACCAGCACAGAAATTTTGGATCCAAAGATATTTCAAGATTACTAGAAATAACTACTTTGCCCTTCTCCGTGGTGACAGTATTTGAAGAAATGTATGGGACAACTTAAAGAAAATGTGGGAAAGTATACAGAAGACAGGGGCCTTCAGAGACTTTGAGAGGACTGGACCCAAATATGTTTGTAGGCATTTGTGGCACATTGCATGAGGATGGTTCTTCTCAGTTGTCAGTCAAAGCTAGACCTCTGGTGATAGCAGAAGTTCTTCAGCTGCAAATATAAGCCTGGCAAGGCGGCTACATGCACTTCCAGCTACAAGTAAGGAGCCAGGTGAAGAAAAAGGCAGGGTCTGCCATATCACAGACCTCATTTGTGCTGCAGGAATACACCAGAAGGCATCAACCACAAAAATGTAGCAGAGCAGAGATGACTGAACTTCAGGACACAAAATAGTCATCATTCACAGGCTCACCACAGTCTGGTAATGTGGATGTGATGGCCTTAGCAGTTACCTGCAGATCCTCCCTTTGTATTCCTGTCATTGAATTTGGCTGCAGAAAGCAAAAACTTGTAGGGAGCTGTGCTGCTACAAAGTTTTCACAAAGAGACTGCTGGAACTAGTGTGTTGAGGCTCTGATTATACAGAGGCGAGTGACTAAATCCCAGCATCTTGGTTAGTATTCAGGGTAAGTCATGCAACATTTTCAGAGGGACATTTTGAGCCCCTTCTCAAAGCCAGGCTCATCATGTTTACAAAATTGAAATAACTCCCGAACAACTCAAAACAGGCTGGACTTCCAGCCTCAGAAGCTGAAATGGCCACGGAGTGTGAAAAAAAAAACCCTGGAGACCTTTCAAGGTGTCTTAGAGCTGCTCTGAAAGGACTAATCTTGAAAATGTTCTGTCTTCAGATATTTTTGCACTAACACAGAAGATAGGAATGGGAAAACATTGGCTTTTGCCTACTTTAAATCCTACTGTACTGAGACAGGACCAAGTCTTCCTCATGCCCAACTACTGGTAAATTAATATCAATGACCTGGGAATTGCAACCTTCCTCTGAGGGTGATGAGGAGTGATTTTCCGTGGATCATTGGAGGAGATGGAGGCACAGCAAAATCAAGATATCTTTCTGAGAGGTGTTCACCTAGACAGTGATGGGGATTCCAGGTCCCAGCATTCAGTGTCTCCTTACCTCTCTTCCTCTCTCAAGTCAGGCTTCAGCGTGTTTTTCCTAATTTTCCTAATTTGTGCCAATGGAAGCAGTTTGTCTCATACAGCAAGACCTGGTCCATCACCTTTCTCAGCGACATGGGAAGCAAAAGCAAGTACCATTAATCTCACAAGCCAAACCAATCCCCATTGCTTCTGCTCCATTACACAGATGTCAAACCAGCTGTGGCAGGAACAGAAAATGGGCTTTGCATTATGTCCATCTGTTAGACAAATCATGGCATAGAAGGACCACATTTAAGATATCTTTTCTTTTCAGTGCTGCCAGTCAAATAAAACAACAGGTCTCTAAAACAGTTATGAATAATCATTAGTAGGAGAAGACTTTGAAAATGTTCCTTGCTTATGTATTTGCTGGAGGGTCTAAATCCTGGCAGAGCTTAGAAAAATCCACCATTTTGATTAGGCTTTCAACTCAGCTTGGGCAAGGGCTCTATAGCACAGGATAATAAATAAATGTCATGCCACATGTGTACACATTTTCTTCCAAGGCTGTTTTCAATTTCTCTTTTCAGGCATGTTTTGTGCTGATGGTTCCCTTTCCTGGCTGTATTAGAACAGCTTCAGCACGTCTTTGAAAGCTTTCCCAAACAAAAAGCTCATTCATGTCCTCAACTCTGAGATGAGTAACAGTTTGCAGCTATGTACCTTAGGAGCCATAAAGCAGAGTAAACTGGATTGGAATTCCCTTCCCATATTTTTCATGGAAATCACAGTCTGGAGAAACAAGGGATTTGAAAACAATGCCAGAAGGGCCCTGGAGAGCCTGAATTTAGCAGCCTCAGCTGGATTTGTTATTTCTCCTACCACTTCACTTCCCATATCACAAACGAAATCCAATGTTGTATTCAGGACTTATACATGGATTTCACCAGCAGGGCTGGGCTCTCTCAAAGAGAGGGTAGTATAGAACTTTACACGTGGTGGAACTGCTCACCTCACCCATTATATCCTCGCTGGTAGGACACATTGCATGACCTCCAAAAGCTTCCCACACGGGCTTCTGCCAGCAGACATGTCCTCCAGCTGGGGTTTGGCCTTTGGTGTATGGCAGAAAGCACCTTAACAAAGAATCATAGACTCATAGAATGGTTTGGGTTGAAAAGGACTTTTAAAGACCATCTAGTACCAAGTCTCCTCCAGTGAGTAGGGATATCTTCAACCAGATCAGGTCTGTGTCATGCCTTTGCCTCAGCAGAATCTGAGACTTCTTAATAGCTTGCAGCAGATTAATCCTAAACCAACCAATTCAAAGCCCTGGAAAATACTTCCCTGCCATGGTCCATGTCAGAGAGAAGTGGAACTCAGAGATGATCCAAGACCAAACAATAAGAGACATCAAGCATACCATTGACGCTGATGATTTTTGGATACATTTAGCCTGAAGTGCAAAGCAGAGACAGCCGTACTGATGCCTTGCAGACAGCTCATGCTGCCAGGCATGGTGGCCACCCCAAAGTGGCAGGCTTTGTATTTCTTCTGTGTCTTAAGGAAGTGACCTGAGGGAAGTTTATTTGTCAGAATTTGATTTTGTCTTCTCATCTCAAGTGATCTTTCCTTAGAACAATAAACTGCTATTGCTTTCCCCCTTTTGAAAATTCCATCATAGCAATGAAGTACAACAGAGAAAATTTTATCAGACCATCAATACATAGCATGGGTGGGTGCCTTGGGGATGGTTTATTATCCCATATCATTTTGGGGGGACTTGTGCTGTTTTGTTTTGTCTTGTTTCCATGGTGGTTGCTTCCCACACCCCCCCCCCACCCCCATCCTCCATGGCTCCAGGAGTATCTCGATGAGTGGAAACCAGGCCGGGGGTTCCGGAAAGAACCGGGGATGGGGTGAGGAGCAGCCACCTCCTTTTCTGGGTGAGCTGTTCAACTGACCACGTGGATGGTACCTCTGACTAGGGATACTGCTACTTCCTGTGGGTTTTATCTATTTACTTTGCTTTAGCACCATGACTGGGCTTGCCAGCTTACTTTTGCTGTTGGGAAGCCCAGAGCCAGTGTGTGCCATGTCAGCACCCTCGTTTCCTGACGGGCTGCCCCCACACCACGCAGCCCAGACCCAGGGAACAGCCAGCGCCAGCAAGAAATCCTGGGGAACAACTTCCTGCTGTGTTTGAGAGCCAGGCTGCTGCTGCTCAACCCCTGCCATACCTCTGTCACTGCTCCTGGTTTTTATTTTTTGCTACACAGCAGCCCCTCACCCCCTGCCTGCCGGGACACCCCGCGGTCCCAGCTACAGCTGCGGAGTTTCTGCTGCCTCTTTCTTGCCACCCCGGGTGTACCCGCCCTGCCGTTCCAGCTTGCTGCTTCCCAGGTTCCTGCAACAGCTCTCTTCGCTATCCCGAGGGGATCGGCTGCCGCTGGGGGTTTGTAAAGGAAGCCCCGTCCCCATCCCTTCTGCAGAGCCCACCCGCCATTGTCCGCGTGTGCCACAGCGCCCCCTGCAGCCGAGCGGGAGCAGCGCACCCACCCTGCCCGCCGGGAGCCAACAGCGCCCCTGCAGCCATGGAGGAATCATCGCACCCGCCCTGCCTGCCGGGAGCCAACAGCGCCCCTGCAGCCTTGGAGGAATCATCGCACCCGCCCTGCCCGCCGGGAGCCAACAGCGCCCCTGCAGCCATGGAGGAATCATCGCACCCGCCCTGCCCGCCGGGAGCCAACAGCGCCCCTGCAGCCATGGGGGAATCATCGCACCCACCCTGCCCGGCAAAAGTGCTTGCAGCCAAGAGAAGGGTGTTACTGGGTTTCTTGGTGGGGGACGGGGGGAGTGGGGTTCCACAATTTTAATATCTAGCATTTTTTTCTATTTTTTTTTCTTTTTTTCCTGTGCCTTGCAGGCACCCTTTTTTTCCCTTAATAAATGGGTTTTTTCACTTTCACCCACTGATATTCATTTCTCTCATTGGCAAAAAGGAATTACTGAATCCTTCTCTTTAGAGGAAACACTCATTTCAGAGTGTTTTTTCTTCAATTTCTCTCCAAACTGAGACAATGGGTGAAGGCAAAGGCCACAATGCAGTACACCCTCTTGGGCATATACTAACCGGTTCAAAGCCCCTAAAGAGCCTCTTTTACAGGATCTATGTTCATTACCTAGCATCAAAAGCAACAGCAAACATTGGGAAATGTTGGGAAATGTAGCAAATGGGAGCTGCCATTTCAAAGTCACTGAGACAATGTTCATGTTTCATGCTAAATGTTTTTCTACATATTGGCCCAACTCAAAAAAAAAACAGAAAAAAAAAACCAGAAAAAAACCCAAACAAAACAAAAAACCCCCACAAAAAACCAAAAAAAACCCAAAAAAAAAAAAAAAAAACCAACAAAAAACAGAAGAGAGAAAAGGGGGGAAATCCCTTAGCAGACAGAAACAGTTTGCACAAAAATTTAAAAATAATTTTCTTTCCCCCACTACAGATCTGCTGATGCTCTGATGGCCCTGCCTAGCTCTTTCCCACTTGCTGAATTATGTGTGAGAAAGCACAAAGAAAACTAAATCTTGGGGATTCAGAAGCACTGGCCACTATTTGTCAGAATGCAGAGCAATTTGGGGTACCTCAAGGTTTTGTGTGACCATTTTGAGGCTTCTTGAAGTTGTTTTAAACTCCATTAACTCCTTCACTTTGCCACATATCAGGCTGAGCACTCAGAGATCCTACAAATACTGGCTCCATTTCACCTTCTTTCAATCTCCTTGTTTTAAAATGCAAACCATAGCAGGGTGGTTTGGTAATTATCTTCAGATGTATCCCTTTTTTCAGCATTGCCTACTTTAGAGCTTCTTATAGCTATTTTCATGGCATCTGGTACTGATCTTGAGCAGAGACACAACAAATTTGCTGGAACACAACTCTGGTGTAGGGGTGATTTGGAATTAGAGATCTTCTACTCAAGTACCCTTTGGTACTGATCCTGTTCCTGAAAACACCTAAGCTTTCCTATTTCCTAGCTCAGAAAGTTTCACCAGGAAAGGAAGGAATAATAAAAGAAAGAACGGGGGGGTTTTCCTCCTTGGTGGGCTTGGGGTAGCTGGGAACCACCTCTACTTGCTGGTGTGCATGACCTTCAGGACAACCACAAATCACCCATTTGTAGAAAACATCACGTATAAAATGACTGACAGTTACAATTTTTCCACACTCCATCTTCACTCCTCTTTTCCCCTCAGATTTTAGACACCAGGCACACCTATATAACCAATAAAAACAGTTTCAGTCATTCCTCAGTCTCAGAAAATAGAAACTAGAGGAAAATAATTTATGCATCAATAGTATATACAGTCTCTACATTTGTAGCTGACCGGTGGAGGTCCATGGTCACAGGTAAGTACTTCAAGACTATCGATGCCATTTTTAGGTAGAGGAATAAAACAATCTGCTCTCAGTTTGCTAATGTACATGTATGAAAACAGTCAGATGACTTGCACTCTGGAATTGCCTCTTTGTCTCTATGAACAGTGAAGGGAGATTTCTGTGAGTACTTCAGACTGTAAACTATCCTCTACACACTGAAACTTCAGTGTCACTAATGTTACCTTCAGTCCCTGCCCAAGCTTTTCCTGAGATGCACTGCAATTCCAAAAGAAGGTAAAGTAACAAGGAAACACATTGTGCATAAGAGCCCCGCTCCCCTCTGTAAAATAAGGTTGATAATGCTTTCTTTCTTCATTCCCCTGCCTCCCATATCTCGACATGCTAGAGATTTTTTTTTTTTTTAGTATTTAGTTCTTTAAACACCATAGCCTCAACCTTCATTCAGGTTACCAGCTGTTTTTCTAAGACCACTCCTTTGCACAAACAGTAATGGTGGAAGACACTTTATAATTCCTATTGACTCTTGGCCTAACTTTATTCATGTTCAAATCACAAAGGTGGTTTGAGCTAACAGTGACTGGAAACTGAGTTTAGTGTCTTTTAAGCTCAAGATGTTCAGTGAGAAGCATTTAGGAATTTCCTTGACTGTTCCTGTTGAGGAGGAAGTGATCTTCTTACCAAAAACTCCTTGACACCAATATAGTATTAAGAAGCAGGCATTCTTTATTCAGCTGGATGCATGAGAGGATAGCTCTTCCCAAAAGCTGTGCGTGCTGAGTACAGGAAAGTTTCTGTTTATATATATGAATTTTTCATATATATTCATTGATTGTGCCAGACTAAACATACATATGATATTCATTTCCCCAAAATCATTAACATATTTCCCCTCGCCTTTATGTTTTTCTGTCCTGGGGGTCTCACTGGTGGTCCCTGGTGGTCGTGCAGCCCAGTGTTCCAGGTGACCTGGCTGAGTTGGCAGGACACTGAGGCTGGTGAACTTCCAGTTCTCCTTCTTACGCAATGGGCATTGTGTAGTTTCCACAAGCCAGTAGTTTTGGACAACAAGCATTGTTAGCTCACCAGGTGTAGGCCATTTATCATCTGGAAACAATCTCATAAAGTTGGAAATAAGTGGAACAGTTTAGGCCATATTCATGTCATCATAAGGGGATGCTGATAGCACAGCACTACACAACTGGTTTTATTGAAACATCATGGCAGCAATGCCATAGTATCAATACTTTACTTTTAAAGAATATTGCAAAGAACATGTAAGTGAGGAAGAAACTTCTGTGGAAGGATTTTGCTGAATACCTTTGCTGCCCACCTGTGTTGTAAGACACACATCTCTTCAGTCCTGAGAGAGTACTGCATTTCTTGAGCATTAAATATTGTGCCAATTAGAAGGATGTAGCAGCATAGAATGGATGGTGAGATGCTGCTACCATCCCTGAAAAGTGTCTTCTCAGGAAGCCGCTCAGGTGGGCACACGAACAGTCACTTAATCCACACACACACACCACAGATAAGTCAGCAAAGGAAAGACAGGAAGGGTTTCCTGTACAGAGTTCCAGCAGAGTTTATTGCAGCCTCACATCAAAGGAATCCAGTGACAAAAGACAAGAAATCAATGGAGTGCCCAGGGTTAAGTATGGGGGTCAGGAGCCAATGGTTTGAGGGCACAGGGGAGGTACGAGGGCAGGGCAAAGGGCAGTGACCTATAGGGAACATGAGGGCAGACCTTCAGTGATACCGCAACCAATGGGGAAAGGAGAAATCTCTAGAACTAGGGATATATATGAACAAGAGAGGTGGGCAAGGCCAACAGGCAATGGGAAAAGCAAAACTGAGGTAGATTAACATAGTGCTGCAGAGCACCATGAGGGAAGCCTTTTTGCTCACCCTAAGCTATGAGGCATTCTCGAAGCCTATGGTAGATTCCTCCTGGGCATTGCCCTAGAAGTTCCCCCTATAGGCTCAAGGGCCACCACAGAAGGAAAGTCAAGTCAGAGTCATAAAAAAGAAGGCGGGAAGGATGAGGAGAGATGTTTAAGGTCTTTGTTTTGCCTCAAGGAAGGATCAGTTTTTCCTAAGCCATTTGTGACAGTTGTTTGTTTTATCTGTATTTAAAGACGATAATTGGTTCCAAAATGACAGCCTCACAGGCAATCAATGCCAGTGCTTAACTGGATTTACTGTTAGTAATTGCCTCTCAAGCTTAACAGCTCTCCCAGGGCTCCATTTAAGACCATGACTTCATGCCTGGTTGCCTGGTAATATGGAGAAGAGCCTGTTCCCTTTGTATTTATGGTCCATTTTATATAGTGAGACTGCTGAGGACAACCCTGGATGATCCCCTCTTACTGCACATTTGATGTTCACTCTGTTGATCCACCTCAGCTATTGTGAGGAGCTCCCTTACATTCCTGTGGGGCTTATACTCATTTACAGAATGGTTAAACTCAGTTTTTTCACGGTCTTACTCCTGGCCAGTCTACAACAGCCCTATCCCCCCAGTGGCCCCTGTGGGTTTTGCAATTCCTGATCTTTGAAAATTTATGCTCACTTCTGAACTGATGCCCCATAAAAACTGCTGCAACCATCACATAAACAGAAGATCAAACTTTATCATTTTCTTTGTGCTTCCTGCCCAACATTCCTGCCCATGAGCCCATGCTGTTGCTCTGGCTCTTAGCAACATCCACTGAGGAACTGAATGGCCCAATGAGTTTTGTAGCTTCATCCATGTAAGATATTTGTATCTTGAAAAAGTGTGAGTTACCTTCCAGGTAGGTCACCAAATCTGCTCAAAGTCTGCTTCATTTAGGAACTTGGTTAAGCTGAGGTGGTCCAAAGACCTGAGGGTTTGCCAAATGACTGGTGGACATATCAAGCAAGCGTAGATGTTCTCAGTGTGCTCTCTTTCTACCCTCAGGACTGCCTGAAGCAGCCATAATTTGACCCTCATAAGTCAGCATGTTGTAGCTATCATTTCATCCCTTGTCCCGCCTCTATCTGAGCATTTCCAAATTCCTTAGACAAAATACCATCTTGTCTGTCTGGAGCCACATGTCCTCCTATAATGGAAGACTGAGTTAGCAAAACCATGAGGGATCTCATTGCATTTCCTGCTGGAAAAAGCAGCCAAACCTTGCTAGCAGGTCCCAAACACAGTAATATGGGATCTGGGTTGAGGCCCACAGATGCTCCTGCTTGTCCTCTCTGCAAGGATTCTCAGATGGAGACATTTCCAACAAATTATAAATGACCTGCTGTAGGTCAGAGCAGCCACAGAGTATTGTCTCACAGAGAGTGTAATTCCTTTTCTCCCTCTTTCCTCTTCCATCAAGAGTTGGTAACCTTCTGGTGTCAGCCCACATTGCCAGGCAGGAGGCTTTACTCCAGCACCCAGACTGGTATTTACTTCAAAGGCCAGCAGGGAGGGGGAAGCATAGCAGAAACCTCATTCCTGCAGCCTTGCAGCCTGGTTGCTGCACTCAGTTTTCCTTGTCAGAGGTACTGGCAGCCCCCTCAAAGACCTCATCTCACAACTGGGCATATAAAATGGCTCCAGAAGAGAAAACAAGAATATGTTGTACTCTGAGAAGGTCACTATTATCTCCTGGGTGATACAGGTTTTAGCCTGCATCTCTCTTTAGCAAGACTTAAAAGCCTGTCCCATCTACCTTTGGTTACCTCCGCACTTCAACTCATCACTGGATGATGGGCCAATCTGAGAACACAGACCAATGATTCTATAAAGTGCTGGGAATTGGAAATTCACATGTTCCTGGTTGTTGGGGGTTAGATTTGCTTCTTTTTCACTTACAGAATTTTTTCCCATAAGTTGTTAAGAAACTTAATGACAGTGTTTAATCAAAACAAAGAAAGTGGTCAAAGGACACGGGAGCACAAGGTTACACCTATTGGTTTTGGGTCTCCAGGAGCTTCCCTCGGGGTGGGGAGATAGTGTGAGCTTTGGGAAAGGTAAAAGACAGAGCTGGGGGGCAGTTTCTCTCTCTTGCTCTCAGCATCAAGGAAGACAGTCAAGCTGCCCCTTGCTGCAGGAAGAGTTCACGGCCATCACTCTGCCTCTGCCTCGTCCTGGGAAATCTACCCTCATCTGCTCCTGTACCCGGGAATCCTGAGCTCGTTTTCTCCAGCCTTCCCCCCACCGCCGCTGCTTCTTCAGAGCTTTGAGGCTCTCCTGCTGCTCTGTAGCCCTGCACTGCCCAGCCCTGCCGGGACACCCCTGCTGCTCCAGCTGCCAGCGCAGAGCTCCTCATCTCATCCACCAGCCCGGGACTTTCCTCCCTTCCAGCTCGGCCTCTCAGAGTCCTGCAGGGGCACCAGGATCAAACTGCCCCGGCATTTGTGAAAGAAAGCCCTTGAGGTTCCTGGTTCTGTTTATTATTAATGCTGTAGTAGTAGTTGTTTGTTTGTTTGTTTTGTCATATATACTAGTAAAGAACTGTTATTCCTATCTCCTTACCTCTGCCTGAAAGCCCCTTTAATTTTCTAAATTAGAATAATTTGGAGGGAGGGGATTCGAATTCTCCATCTCTAGGGAGGTCCTTCCCCCCTTCCTAGCAGATACCTCTCTTTCAAACCAAGACACTAGTATGAGAAAACAAGTCATGAGACTCAAATGTAAAGCTGGGACAAAAAGACACCACTCAGATAATCCTGTTTCCAAGGCTCCCTCAGTAAGGTTCAGTTTGATCGCAGCTCAATGCATGGAGGTGAAACTATTACTCACTCTGGTCCTGAAAGAAGACATAATTCAACGAGGGGCTTCTGGAGTCAACACTGATTTCTTACCTGTCCCTGAAAAGTCTCGGAGAACATTTTGGGGCATGGACACATGTTCACATGTGGTTTGGTGTTGTTATGATTTTCGGACGGCACAGAAATAAGAAAATGATTCTTGATATGATGGTGAAAATGAAAGCAAACTTTATTCTTCTATATTCTACTTTTATAGTGTAGTTCGGTACAAAGATCATGATTGGTTATTAGAGTTTACACCCTTTGTCAACAACCTTGCCACTAAACATGTTGGAAAAACACTACCTGCGGATGGTTTCTCACTTCCCAAGGTTTGTTTGAATCCCTCCTTAAGATTTTCTCAGGCCAGAATGAGAAAGTTGCTGGCCTGTTTTTCACACAGACACTAGCAGAGCCTGAAGCCTAAATTCAGACTAATTGTCAGTACCACAGTTTGGGACCTAACAAAGGCCAAGAACTATTCCCAATGAACAGTTCACATAAAGCTACCTACTCAGATTTAGAGGTATGGATGCAAGCTCTTTCACATCAGATGACCTCAGAGTCACAGGACAATCTTGTGCACATTGAATTTATTTGCACAGACACAAACACTGAGTTAAGTGCCTACTGTTTCAGGTGCCATGTCATACAATTCTTCTCAGAAACACATGGAGCTCAAGTGCCCAAGTTTTTCATTAAATGAGTGGTTAACTAGTAAGGACCTTTGTAAGCTTCTCAGCAGACCTTTGAGTCTTTTTGCTAGAAATAAATTAGTCTAAGTTATTTGAAGAAACAAAATCATAAGGAAGAGTTATAGAAGGAAGATCTGATCTTCGATTCAGATCTTCTTACTTTTGACTCTTCTGTTTACCTTAGTATCAGCACACAAGTTTATGCTATTTATCTTTGCTTTGAATGCATTATAGTAAAACTGGTATATTCCTTCTCATTTGTATTAATGCATCTGTCTAGTAGAGAGCAGGTGATTAAAATACTCCCAAGCCCCTGAAACATTGCTTTTCTGACACTGACCTCCTTGTCATTTTGCTCTGGTTGGTGGTCTGTCTCCTGAAGAGCACAAACCACATCAATGGCTGGGATTTTCTAGCTTATCCCTAGCTTTTCATAGGACTATTAATCAAATCCCAGCAACGGTGATATAAATGTCCTGGACTTGACTGAATGTTTGATACCACGCTTGACAAGGCACAGGCACATCATAAAGTGACAGCCTTTACCCTTAAGAGGTTTTACAAAGCAGCATTGAAGTAAATGGAGGGTACATGGAAGAGGCTGACTGCATAATACCTTTATTACTTGTGTTACCCATCAGTTCAAGGCAACTCTTCTGAGGACATCTGCCATGGGAGATGGTTCATGTGTGAGCATGCATGCCAACTATTTTATAAATATATGCTCAGAAGTGAGATTCATGTCTTCAAAGCTCACCTGGACACTTGAGCCTCACCAGGCTTTTGCAGTCACTCAGCCTCTTTCTCTCCACTCATCTTCCCTGCCAAAATCTGGGCGCTTGATGGTTGCCAAGCATGTGATAAAAATATATGCTTGCCAGAAAGGCAAATGTGATAAAAAGCATGTGATAAAAATATATGCTTGCCAGAATCTACTGCTGCTGCAGCTTTTCCTTGGAAGCTGGCATACTTCAGAGCTTGGAAGGGGTTCCCAGCTCCTCACTGCCCTTCCACAGTTAACTACTTCCTCTGCAACTGAATTTTGCACTGTCTTCCATGGCTATAGCACTTTCTCACTGCTTTCAGACTCCTGTTTAACCTCAGACAGGGCCCACTTCTCTATACCCCATAATGAACACTTCTTGAGCTTCTCTATCTGTGTCCCTCTCCCTTGGTCATTTTCATGGCTTCACAGAACTCTCCACGTACTGCAGTGAGAAAACATGTTGAGCTGCAATAACACAGGGGATTAGGGAAACCCACAGTTACAAAGACATAATTTCAGGACACTGAGAACCAGAGGGAGGCACTGGGAGGATGGCACTGAAGACCTAGACTGCTCTAATCTAATCTAATCTAATCTAATCTAATCTAATCTATCTAATCTAATCTAATCTAATCTAATCTAATCTAATCTAATCTAATCTAATCTAAGATTTTGTTCAAGAAGTCCAGTTTCTCTGAGCCTCATTTTCTCATGGGTATATTTTCTTTTCCTACTCTTGCTATCTGTCAAGATAACAAGCTTGGTCAAGATAACCAGTATGTAGGTCTCAGCCTACATGCCTAGTGTTTAACACCATGACATTCTGACCTTGCAGGCTTCATTGCAGCAAAAATTATGTCACTCTAGTCAGACAGAAGAACTTTTACAGAAATCCCCTTGGTATGGACTTCTCCTCACATCTCTACCATGAGATTATCTCCTTTGAGTCAGAGTACTGGGATATATCATAGCACAAGGCAAATGAACAGAGCAGCAAATACTCCATTTCCTCCAGGAAAGTGGAGGTCTTTAGCAGCAGTCAGTGTGTCTGTTTTGAGACAAATTTAGGAGGAGACACTTGGAAATAAGTAGTTTCCTCTAAAGGGTTTCAAAAATTCCCCTCCACCAACAGAAAATGAATACTAATAGAGGAAGGTGAAAAAAACCCAAAACAGTTTATTAACAACAGAGTGCTCACAGAACTCACCTCCTGCCCCACACACACAGAGAAACAAAGACCCAAAAATGCCTGGAGAATGGGGCAAATGTTGAAGAAATACCCCTTCCTGGCACGTGGTGTGACATGGCACCAGCTTTCACGCTGCAGAAAGTTATCACAGCAGCCATCACAGAAGAGTTCCAGCAGGATGCAAAAAACCTGGTTGCTCTCTGGCATCAACCTCCTCTCCACAGCAGACAAAGCAGCTGGACTGGAGCCTTTTTGTGTGCTTTCTCTCCCTGGCTCAGCTTCCTGAGGTTTGGGGCTGGAATGGGGCTATCCCACTCCTCCAGCCATGGACCAGCAGCTGTCCAGTTCACCTTGAGGCAGGTGAAAGATTGCTGCTGCAGCTTCTCCAAGGCCAGGGAAGGGAAAACCTTCTTGCCTGGGCCAACAAAACCAAGCTAGCTAAGCAAAACCAAACTGCACAGCATCACACAACACCTGGATAGTGAGGCCTTGAAAAAGCCTGCCAAAGAACCCAAACCTTCCTCTCCCCAGCCTCATACACACCCAGTCATGGGCCTTAAAGATACAACAACTGGTTTTGGGCATAAAGCAGAGGATCATGGAATAGACTGTCATCATAAATCACTCCAAGACAGTCAGGAAGAAATTCCCTTTTCTTTCAGTGGCCAAGAGTCCTGGACAGGGAGAATGAAGCTGCAATTCCTGAGTACAACTCAACTGCTGCATTCCAAATCCTTCTGAGTATCCCTCCAGTATGCTGGAACAGTCACACCCCTCCCCTAAAGTTTTGGAGGTTGGGCTTTTTCACGGGTTCCAAGCCAAAAAGGGTTGAAAACCAGTTTCTGCAGTGGTTTCTAAGGAGCAGGAGGGAGGGGAGATATGTAACACGTTTTGCAGTAGGACATCTTATCTCAGACCAATTCATCATTGTCCACCCACCCTGCTGGGTCCTTGCAGCTGGGTGGCCCCAGATCTGGAGGCCCCAAATCCATTATGTCCCTAGAAGTGACCAAAGGGTGAAATTTGGAACAGCGTAAACTTTCCTCATCAGTTTCCTGGGTGAGAATACAGCCCAACCAGAACATGTGACACTGAGAGATCCTCCTTTTCATCCCCCTCTGGGTTGGGTTTATTCTAACTCCTCTTCTGTTGTGCGCAGCATCCAAAGCTCACGAGAGGCACAGTAGGGATGATTTGGGAGGAGTACACTTCCAGCCCAAAAGCCAGCAGTAAACTGGTGGTGTGTAGGATTCACCCTCTGCAGCAGCTGTCCTTACACAGAAACAAATTTCCGTCAAGTTAAATGTTCAGATCCTAAACTCTAAATAAGGTTTAAAGGTGAGGTGATACCAAACAACATTCAGAAAAATTTACAGCAGAATATTTCTACTAATACAGATGAACAGAAGCACACACTGCTTCTGTCTCATGGTATCTCATTTGTGTTGGGTTGTCCTGGGTGCCAGGCAAGAGGATGCCAGGCACTGGTCCTCTGTGGCTGCCCTTAGAAAGTAACTGGGTGGAAAGAAATTACTCCCTGGGCTGGGTTTAGGGCTTCTGAGTCTCCAGTTTGGATTTCCTTGGCAGAAAAAACTACTTTGCATAGGTCCTGTCCACTTGAAAGGTGAAGACTATGCGTCTGGGGCTTAATAAGTTTTCTTGGTGTGGTGCAGGCTGCAATAGGGGCTGGACAAATGGTTAGTGACAGAAACACAGAAAAAACAACACATCAGCTGAGACACCACTTTCAAGAAGGAAAAGGGTCTTTTCTTCCAGAGAGGGAATCCTCCAAAAGAAAATGCCACCAATGCTGGTAAAGTTACGTTCAGTCCATGGCGTGTTTCGGGGGGAAGAGGGGCACCCTGTGAGGTTGCATATGGAGTGGCATCCCAAGCACTCACAGCTCTGGAGAGGAGCCATGGGGATGCTGAGCTTCTCG
The DNA here is from genome assembly GCF_021018805.1 of Prinia subflava. Lineage (NCBI taxonomy): Eukaryota > Metazoa > Chordata > Aves > Passeriformes > Cisticolidae > Prinia > Prinia subflava. Next base: position 1,034,525 of record NC_086249.1, read on the forward strand.
AGGAGCTCCTGCTGTGCACAGCTGTTCTGCAGTGGGTATTGACTGTGTGTGTTTTCCTCATGCCAGTGGTAGGGAATGCCTTAGGCACACAGGGTAGGATAGAGCTCTTAAACCCCATCTGCTGCTGCCTTAGCAAGCACATGTTATATTCCACAAAAGAATTTTGGCTTTCCTAGATAGAAACTGACTTTATTACCCTCTCTGCCCTCCTGTGGAACAACGCTGGCTCTGTTCTCTCTGTGGCTGCATGAAACTTTTCACCTTCTTTTCCTGCCTCACTGGCTTAGGTGAAAGGCTCAACATATCAGCCAAGCATTGGAGTTGTCATGGCTTCTTGTAAGCACTTCATATATTGTAAGGAGTGACTCTCACAAAGGCTTAAGATCCATGACAGCGTTTTCCAGCACTGCCTTGTTGCTTCCAATTACCCAGACATATGGCTGACTCAGAAAAGCAGATCCATGTCTCCCATACAGAGACTCACCAGAAACTTTTCCCCCTGACACCCTTGTCTGTCGTCCTCCTCACAGATGAGTTACATCTTCCTCATCCGCCTGCTTTGCTGAGCCGCCGGAAACTCACGTGTAAGGAGGAAATGTGCATGGACACTGTTCAGAGGAAAGGGCAGACAACAGTGTGGGACGTGGCATGAATCACAGCAGTGGCTTGCCAAGAGAAAGGGGGTTTCCTGGAAATGGCAGAGGATGGTGAATATCTGGAGAGGTTTTTCTCCTTTTTTTGGATGTCTCCATAACTTCTTTTATAATGGGATCCAGTAATTCATCCTCAGCATGGGTTGTGTGTCTGTTCTCTTTAGAGAACCATCCAAGGGTTGGGTTAATAATCCAGCACAGGGGGATACTGAACTTTTCCTCCTCTTTGTTTTTCCTCAGGCAATTTCAGGGCTGCCAATGTACTTCTGATGCCTTAAGTTTTAGCTTTCATATTTTCCAGATTCTGTACTGCATTAGTATGTAACTCTTAACTTCATATAAAGTGTTAGCAAGTTCTCCTCACAGTTTACTTAGACAAAACAATCCTTTCCCAGCCCAAGAACCAAGGACACCATTGCAGCTTCAGGCCCCAAAAGCATAAACAACAGTCAATTGAGGAGAGCAATCTGGGAGGATGAAATTTCATAACCTGAAGCTGTAATTAGACAATTAACCCTAATATGCAAATGAACCAAAACTTATAAAAGTGTGAATACTCATGACCCACCATCGATCTTGGGTGTAGCCTTGGCCAGGCTCTTGTACTGCCCAAGGTGTATCCTCTGAAGGCCCTTTAATAAATACCTACTTCATTCCTTTAATGCTGTCTAGCCTCTGTTATAGGTAGACTCTCAAGACATCATTTCTACCAGCTGAGTTACATGGAGAATGTCCTGGTATGTTCAGTCTCTGAGGAAAAGTATCATCAAACCCAGTATTTCTAATTAAATAAAATGGAAGGATAAAAAGATCAACAAGCATGTGAAAAATGAAAGGGGAGGAGGTCTCCCAAATGCCTTGCAGTATAAAAAAAATATATGATAGCACATCTCACAATGATATAAATCACATTATGGATGGTCAACTTTAAATTGCAGTTCAAATACCTGTGTGTCCTTTCTACTGTCAGCTTTCACCCTGAAGGACATTAAAAAACTTGGCAAAACCATGTGCAGATGACAGTGATGGTGCCTCCACCTCATAAAGGAAGCGTGACACTGCCTAGCACCAAACAGTGCAGCTACCCAGGTGTCTGGAGCAAGGAGCACAAGTGTTATATGCCTCTTTCAGTTTATGCTCTTAGAATGTAATGAGCAGCATCAAGCACTTTACTGGGCAGCACAGTGAGCAATGAATACAAATTTCTGAATGTCAACCTCATCACCTACTGATAGAATCATAGAATGTTAAGGGGTTAGAATGGATGATATTGCCCTGTTTTTTCTGAGTTTTTCTAAAGCCTTCCACTCATTCAAAGATGGAGCCAGTTCTTTAGTTTCTGCATAATATTAGGAGCAGTTTTTCAGGTTCTCATGCCTTGGAACATAAACAAACTTTCTTGTTTCTGTTCACTGTCCTTTGTTTACATATTTCTAACCTGAAAATAATGTTGATTGACAGCTGGTCTGGCCAGTGGGGTGAAGGGGTAGTAACCCCAAAAGCCAATCCACAACCAGACCCACAAATGTATAAAAATGAAAGAAATAAAGAGGCTCGCCCTCTTTTTGGGGAGCAGCTCTGCACTGCAGACCTCTTGCCACCGTGTTGTTGTTCCGTGTGTCGCATTCACAGGACCTGAAACACCATCTAGTCCCAACCCCCATGCAACGGGGGCGCCTTCCACTAGACCAGGTTACTCAAGGCCTTGCCCAACCTGGCTTTGAACAATTCCAGGGTTGGGACAGCCACAGCTTCTGTGGGCAACGTGTACCAGGGCCTCACCACCCTCACAGTAACTAATTTCTGCCTAGCATCTAATCTAAATATCCCCTATTAGAATTTGAACCCATATCCCCTTGTTCTCTCACCACAGTTTGTAATGAACCTCCTGGCTTCCATCAGATACTGGAAGGTGCTGTGAGGTTGCCCCACAACCTTCTCTTCTCCAGGCTGAACAGCCCAAATTCTCTCCGCCTGTCTCCATAGGGAAGGTGCTCCAGTGCCCTCATCAACTTTAGGACCTCCTCTGGACTTGCTCCAGAAGTTCCATGTCCCTCTCTGTGTTAGGGGCAGCAGAACTAGATGCAAGTACTCCGGGTAAGATCTCACAAGAGCAGAGTAGAGGAGCAGAATCACCTCCCTTGACCTGCTGGCTGTGCTTCTATTGATGCAGCCCAGGGTTGTGTTGTTTTTTGGGCTGGGAGCACTCACTGCCAGCTCATGGTAAATTTTTCTTCAATCATCACCCACAAGTGCCTCCCCACAGGGCTGCTCTCTATCATTTCTCCGCCCACCTGTAGGTGTGCCTGGGACTGACATGACCCAGGTGTAGAGCCATGCACTTGGCTTTGTTGGACTTCATGAGGTTCACACAGACCCACCTCTCCAGCCTGTCCAGGTGACTCTGGATGCGATCCCTTCCCTGCAGGGTGGGAGTGCAGCACACAGCTCAGTGTAGTCAGTGAACATGCTGAGGGTTCCTAGGTTCCCCTGTCTATGCTGCCAACAAAGCTGTTGAACAGTATGACAAAGCTGCTGAGTATCACCCCCAGCACCAGTGACGAGGGACCCCACTCATCACTGGTCTCCACATGGACAATGAGCCATTGATCACAAATCTATGTGTGGCCATCCATCCAGTTCTTTATCCACCAAGTGATCCATCCATCAAATCTATCTCTCCAGTTTGGAGACAAGGTTGTTTGTAACATGGGGGCCATGGGTTGGAGACAGATGCACGACAAAGTAACTCCTGAGTTCTGAGCAACAGCCCGATTTATTGTTCCAAGCTCCCTTTTATAGTGAGTTTGAATTTCTTGGGCTTGGAAAGCCTATTGGTTGGGAATCTCTGCACCACCCAGGTCTCTGGCTAGTGGTGTGTCCGCATCCAGGATGGGATTGGATGCGGTCTTTGTTCCCCTAGGGACTTCTAGAACAAGCCAGATCAGCTGAATCGGGCCTGTTATGATCAGACTCATGTCCAGCTGTAAACCAGCTGTATATTCCTACAGTTTTTGTGTTGGACAGTGTAAAACGTTTTGCAGAAATCCGGGCAGACAATGTTAATTGCTCTGGACCTATCCACAAACTCTGTAGCTCCATTATAGAAGATCACCAAATTTGTCACACATTATTTCCTAATTTCCTAATGATTTCCTAGTGCCATACACTGAATACGCTTTTACCTGGCAAAAGATGTTTGTAATCAACATAAGAAAAGGTTGAAATGAGAGGTGCAGCAGCATTTCATCTTAACCAGACCAGTCTGTCATAATAATACAGCATGGCCGTGTTGGTTTTGATCTCCTTCTAACTCAGTATGTAGCAGTGGTCAAAACAGAGCCTAAGGCAGTTGCATCCCAACTCCTAGCAATCTTATTTTATTAAAGATATTTTCTAATACCACAGTTTGTACTTGAGAGATCTAACCTGGCCAATGCACGAGATCCAATACCTGGGACGATGCAGGTAGATCTCACCAACTGCTGTTGCATGCTTCCCATTTCTCTCCACTCAGCTCCTTGACTCATTTGTGTTTGCAGCCCTGCTCCCAGGTGTTTACAAAGCTGCCATGTCCAGCCACAGTAACTCTTCACCAGTGGCTGATAATGCCTCAACAATCCATGCCATGCGGTTAGAAAAGATTTCAGAGCTCTGAAGTTCATAAAAATTCCTAGATTATTAGTTTAATAATAAGTCTAGTCTTTCCATATCAGTATATTATAGACCCTCATTCTATAATGCATTTTAAATCTAGGACTATGAGATAAAGTTGTAAAGTCTTTAGCCCGTAAGACTGGGTTTTTTTCCTTTGAAAAAAGAGCAAAATTAATAAGACAATCTAAAGAATGGGAATAAATCCAGGAGATAAAGCATAGGAATGAGATAAAGAGGGGGGAAATGGGGAAAATATGTGGAAAAAACAAGAAGGGAAAATGGTGAGGCTGACAAATGGCGCTGTAGAAAGTCATATTGAAACTTTGTTTGCAATCTCCTGGTACCAGAGCATGCAGTATTAATAGCCTTCGGCACCTTGTAAACTCAGCAAAACTAATTTTGCAGAAAAGACCTTTCCCAGCACTCTCCTCTTTCTAGTTTCCTAGAAAACATGCATTTTCTAGGGCTGACATGCCCCCTTTCATCACAAATGCAGAAAGCAAGCTGGAAGATTTGCCAGGACACCTGGGGTGATGCTCCATCTAGTCTTGCAAAAGGAAAACACAAACTCTATCAGATCTTCAATGAACCCAACCACCCTGTAACACTATACTGGGACAATAGCTGTGAAGTGAACTTGTAAACGTCACTTATGAGGTAGCCAGTCATTACTGTCCCAACCTGGCAAAGAATCTGAACAGAGTAGTCCAGGGTCATATAGAGAGGTGATGTCAGAGGTGGGACAGAAGCAGTGGCTGTGACCTGTGATCCTGTGGCAAAGCACAGGCTGACCTGTACAGTGTGCACCTTTACCTTTACCTTTACCTTTACCTTTACCTTTACCTTTACCTTTACCTTTACCTTTACCTTTACCTTTACCTTTGCTCCTTATCATGTTTATGCACCTTTGAGGCATGGCCACATCAGTGTTCCCAGACTGAAGTACTCTTCCTAATTAATCAACTTTGCCAAATGTGAAGTGTTAGACCATATCTAGAATCCAAGGACCATGAACCTTCCAAGGACATTCTGACCAACTCATTGCTCAGAATCAACCACATGATGCCCAGAGGCTCTTAGGGGTATATGAGGGTGGCCGTGGACAATGTGAGTCACTTCTGTACCTCAAATGATGTTGATATGAGGAATGGCATGCTCCAAACCTATCCCCTAGTGCACCTCAAAACTCAGGCAAAAGCCCTGCCTGATCAATGGGTTGCCTAAAAGCAGTCTGTTCGCCAGACACAGAATCACAAAATGGTTTGGGTTGAAAGGGACCCTAAAGATCATTCAGTACCAACCTCCTGCCATAAGAAGGGGCACCTTTCACTAGACCATGTTGCTCCAAGCCCTGTCCAAAATGACCTCCAATACTTCTAGGGATCAGACACAACATCTCAACTTCTCAACATGGCACAGTGTTATCGAGCCATATGTTGATGCTCAATATTTGTATATATATATATATATATCCCTCAAGCTAAGGCATGGCAGACCTGTATGGCTTAGTATTCCCACAAGAAGGAAGTATCTTTGGGTCTCTCTCACCTATGTGTGATGTCCTCCTGAAGGACAGAAGCAACCTTTCCACCAGGCATGACTGTGGGCTACAAACTTCAAAGGTTTCCATCCTTACCAATCCGGAGATTGCAGGAGGCGGGAAGAAGAAGCGATTTTGAATAAATGGATGCTGAAAGGCTTATGCAGGAGGACCAGCATAAGAGGCAGGGAGGTTTTTACTAAATGTATCTAGCTATTGAGAGGGACCAATCTCACTTTTATTTCTGCTTCAACATATGTTAGACATGAAGTGAAAGATTCCTGCGCTGGCAGCCCTGTCCCTGAGGAGGCTTCTCCTAGCAGCCAATCAGGGCAGACAAAGCCTCCATGATCAAACTGTGACTGACGTCCCCCCTCTTGCTGGTGGGACAAATGCCTGGATGCCCGCAAAGAATGCCCACCAAACATGCCCGTGAAGCATGGCTGTAGGAGAAGCCTTAGCACTTAAAGCAGCTAACTATGACACAATGAGGGCCATTGTACTTTGGGTTGATTAGAGGGAGCAGGGGCTCGCCTGTAGGGTCCACTCAGCCATCCTCCCATCACCTTTTCTTCCCTGTGGTCCTGCTTCCCTGCTTCATCGTTCCCGCAAACGAGTTTGTCATTGCATTGACCTCGTGCTCCACTGCCTCCGCTATGGAGTGGGTGCCGCCGCAGCCAGCCGTCCCCGTCACGCTTCCCAGGAACAGCCAACCTGCACCCAGCCAAGCCTGCAGCACAAGCCAGCTTGCACCTGACTGCAGCCACCACCACTGCTGCGTTTCCTGCACTGCCAGCCTGCACCAACTTGCCATAGCAGTAGCCTGTAGTGACCAACCTGCTGCCGCCACCTGCACTCAGTCATGCCCGCAGCTGCAGTGCCCCAACCCTCAGAACCTGCAGCTGTTCAGGACTGCACCTGTGGCTACGGCAGCCTGTTCTCCACCAACAGAAGGAACACACAGCCTGCTACTGTTTGGAAATCATGCCCAGCCCACCTTGTGAGCTAGGCAAATGCACTGCGGTTCGCAGTACACACACTCCGCCTGCTAGGCTGATGCCGACAAAGATCCTCTCTCTTTTTCCTCTCTCTGCTCCTTTTCCTATCCCCCTTTAGCAGGAACACTAACCCTTTTTGTCAAAAAATGCTTCTCAGATATAATATTGCTGAGTTTGCACTTCATTTTCATCTGAGAAATCTATCAATAGCATCCTTCCCAACTCTCCCTCCTATAGCAGAACGGGACACTATAAAGGAACTTTTTCCACCAAAAATGAAATTTGGCATTAAATTTCTCCTTGTTAATATTCCCTATGATGATTTTTTTCATGGAGAGTTTATCTGATGATTGTTCAAATTTTCCATTCATTCTATTCCAGTGAATATTTCCCTGTGCTTTATGGAACACCATGAAAAAGGGAGCAAGGATAGCTACCCTGGAATTTGGGAATGACAACCACCTGTGCTGCAGGAAACTGACAACAAAGGTCCCCTCAGAAGATAGTAAAGCAGTATTACCTGCTTCCCTGCCTTTCCTGGGCTTTGTGTCATCATCTGTTCTAAGGCTGATATTTATTTGTCTTTGGCTTGGGAAATATAGTCTTCTGTGGAGTTGAGAAATCATGAGGGTTTGCTGAAAGAGTCTTATTTTCACCAAAAATGGGTTGATTTTGAGGAAAGATTTTGTGCACAGTAGAATTTTGTGATCAAAGGCGTTTATGAGGGGAAACGTGGAGCAGGTCCCAACACCTCCCTCTTCCAAAAAGGGGACAAAGGCGATCACACGGTCAATGGCAGCTTGGCCGAGGTGGGATGTCACAGGCAGCAGCTGGGCACAATTGCTGGCCTACCGTATAGAGGTGGCCTGTATGGAGACACCTCACATGCTGGCTGTGGACCTCCCCCACCCACAAATGGCATGGGAACAAAAAAAAAAAAGAATGAAGCAGACTTGCAGTGCAGGAAAACTGCAGCTGACTGGGATCTCAGAGGCCAACACACAGAAGTGGCCGCGGCAACATGCTGCAGGCAGAGGGTCCGGTGGGAAGTAATCCCGATGTTTCGGCACCACACATGCTGGTTCTGAGCTCCACATAGCCAGGAAGCAGGGAAAACAGCAAACAGCTCCTTCCTCCTCCAAACCCGGAGACCTGACTGCAGCCCCAAACTTCTGGGATACCCTTTTCTTTTGCATTATCACTTGCAACCTGCCCCCAGCCAGGACCATTTCAATGGAATGTTGTGACACCCAGCTGCATCTTTGTTTTCTTAAGTATTGGAAATTATTGTTTCCTAGCAACATATGAGACAAAATTCCATGAGAGAAAGAAACAAAAGGAAAAATCCTAACCCCCAACAATGGGCCATAGTCTGCTTCCAATTATGGGCCATTCTTGCATCCTGCTGCTGGTAACATGAGCTAGATTTGCCTGGCAGACAGATTAGCTGATAGCCATAAAAATCAGTCTCAGAGCTTGACCTGGCTCTACTGCCTTCACTACGCACACCTTCCCTCCAGGCTTCCATCACTCTGCTGCAAATCTCACACAGTAGTTGACCACATTTTTTTTTTTTTCCCCTGGTCTGCGGTGAAGTTTGCCCGGTAAATTTCTGAGCCCTTTGGTAGCATGGTGAGTGTCAAGACAAAATCAACTCCCCCCATTTCCAATGAAAACAAAACAAAGCCACCCATTCCCTGTTCTCAGGCTCTCCTGAGGTCACAGCAGTTCTGCAGATATTAACCTTCCCTTTTCCACCACTGCTGTGACAGCACAACTAGCTCTGTTCTGCAATAAGCTTGACTCAGTGGGTAGGAGAAGCACCAATTTCTGGAAAGGTCACTTCTGGGTCTTAGTGGTTCACTGGTGAAAAAAACAAGACATGAAACAAGAAGCTCTGCAGGACACTGCCCACCAAGAGAAACTTTATTTCAGATACTCATCTGGTTTCAGTGGTGCTGCAGACCTGTCTCAAACCTGGCAGCAGCAAATGTGCGTTCCATGGAAAGTTATATTCATGACCCACATGCAAAATCAGTGAGAGCATTCAGTTCTTCTGCCAAGAGTTGAGACTGGTTTGATTAGCAAGTGCACTGGGTTGGTTGTACATGCATTACATGAAGTTTTCACGTGCTTGATGTTACTGAAGAGACAGTGAAGACTCTAATGACAGAGAGGAGCAGCATAAAACACATAGCAAAGAGTTCATCTGTGCATTTGCAGCAGCACAGTGTAATCACTTCGGAGCCTTGTTATCAAGATAGGTGATTGTCCCAAACTATTCAGCTCTGGTGAGAACCCACCTGCAGAGCTACCTCCGGTTCTGGGGCCTCCAGAATCAGAAGGACATGGAGCTGCTGAAGTGAGTCCAGAGCAGGCCATGGAGGAGCTTCAAGAACTGAAGCCCCTCTGCGCTGGGAGATCTGGGAGTGTTTAGCCTCAAGGAAAGGCTCCAGGGAAGACCTTAGATGCCCCTCCAGTGCCTAAAGGGGCTCCAAAAGAGCTGGAGAGGGACTTGTGAAAACAACACAGAATGAGGAGGAGTGGCTTCAAACTGAGGGCAGGATTACATTGGATATTGGAGGAAAGTCTTCCCTGTGAGGATGATGAGGCCCTGGCAAAGGTTGCCCAGAGAAGCTGTGGCTGCCCCATCCCTGGAAGTGTTCACAGCCAGGTAGGATGGGGCTTGGAGAAACCTGGTCTAGTTGAAGGTATCCTTCCCATGGCAAGGGGGTGGAACTGAATGATCTTTACGGGCCCCTTCTAACCCAAACCATTCTGTGATTCTGTTTTCACATTTGCCATGTCAGCGTTAGATGGAACTACACACCTAGCAGAGATTACCTGGAGAGAAGGACATGAAAGAGAGATCCTGGTCATGGAAGAAATGTTGGGGTGGAAATGGATCTGGCAACATAGAGACACCCAAGGAATGTAAGGACTTCTAGGGAGAAGAGAAGCTTTAGAACTGGGGCACCTGTGGCCTTGGCTCCACAGAAGTTGATTTGCCCAAGAGGTGAGATCCTACACCAGAACTCTTCTTCCAGCCCTCCAGGTGAAAAATGATGCAGGATGAGCTAGATACATTCCAATTTTCTATCAATCCCTTGATGAAATCCAACTGTCTCCATGGTTCATTTAGCTGTGGGATCTGTGGAGGTAGTGTCATGGTGAAAGGTATGGATAAAACTGAGGAAAAACTCACAGCTAACAATCTCCTGTAAGCATTGGGGAAAAAATCTGAGATCTTGAAGGGAAATAATTAGTGCTGGATCCAACCCAAGTAATTTATTTAAAATCCCATGCATCTTAGGGGCGTTCATCTCAAAAATGTGCATCTTTTTTATTTTCTGCTGTTTTAACCAGACTGAAGCCTATGAGACAAAGATTTTAGACACTAATAACTGTGGCTGATTTCTGCCTGGATTTGTTTCAGCCCTGTCTCTTAATGCTAACCAGGAAAATGAAAAATAATTAATAACACTCAAAGTTCTCCACGCTAAGTGCGAAGTGCCATTGTTTCCCTTGCATTCCCGGTGCTGATTCTGCAGGGCCCCAACCCAACAAGGCAATCAAACACATGTGTAACACTGACAGCCTGATTTGCAGCTTTGGCTCCAAGGAGATCAAGGCTAGTATTTCATCCAAGAAACAGTACTGGGCCATTAGCTGACAAACTATATGGACATCTTGAACAGGTTCTTGCCTTGTTTTTGAGTATGACCATTTGTGACTTGATCGTTTGTGTGGGATTCCATGTTTTCAAAGCTGGCCCTGATAATCCAGCCCTGAAGCTTGAGATGAGTTTCCAAAATAGTTTCAAGGACAATATTGTTTGATGCAGAAAGGATTGTGGTGTTTTCTGCAAAGCTTTTTCTTTTTGCCTGTGTCCATACAGGTAAATCAAAAAGCATCTGGGATTCTTTCCAGACATGAGAGCTCTCTTCTCCAGATGGTTTAATTTTTAGGATGCTCTTGGCATCATTCAGGTTTGGACAATCAGACTGTTCTATGTGCACCTCCCAGGCACAGCTCAGAAGGCAGCACAAGTTGACAACTCCAAACAGGCAGTTTGGAGGAAGCCACTTGGGTTTGGATAGCAGGAAGGGACAAAAATGTGGACACAACCATCCCTTGCCATTTGGCCTCAGGAGATCAGCACTGGGCACATTTAATTTACTGATACAGACCCAGTGAGTAAACCCCTCTCTTAACCTTTCTGTTACCCAGTGGTAATGTATCATGTGGAAGAGATGTTTATAAACCTTCATCCATCTGGAAATTATTATCTCAAAATGAAGTTTATTTGAAGAAATGGTATTAAATGTTGACATGTTATTTTTGCCTTGGCTAGAAAGCAAACTGTGGTACCATTGCTGAGAGCCTCTCTTTGGTCCAGATTTGTTTTAATTTTTTATCTAGACTATCAGCATCAGGGTATGGCAGCTAATTTGGCTGCTCTGCTACAGTTGTCTGGTGATTGCACATAAGTTATTAGGAGTTTGACTATTTATTTAGGTTCATTTGTTACTCTTTCTCTTCTCCATCTTCTGTTAGGGCCTGTGTATTACCCATCTAAATTGTCTTTTCATTTACTTTATACTTTTTGCAGTGAAGATTTGAAACACATTTAAGTCCAGAAAAAGAACAAGACAGCTAAAAAAATATCACAGATAAGTTGCCAAAATAGTGTCACTTGTGTTGTGTACTTGGAAAAACCTGGACTAGACATTTCTGGGGCTGATTCTTCTCCCAGTAATAATTAAATGAGGAAAAAACCCCAGGGAGACCTAAGGTGAAGCAATGACCTTCAGCAAATGGATAGATTTGCAGACAAGAGGTCAACTTCTACAATGGTGCAATCTTACTGCAGATCTCTGTGACACTGATTGATAAATCATGCTTAAACAAGAGCTTTCATTTTGAAGGGAAAAATAACAATTGGGTTTGAATATGTTAACTAGTAGGGAATGTGATAATTTCCAGCATTTCTGTTCAGTTCTGGCTCCTTGCATTACACTTACTGCCTCTGCAGTGTGCTTGTTCCAACCAATTTGCACCACCAAATCCTTGTGTGGGAACCTCTTTTCCTCTAATCTTGACAAATGCCATCCCATCGGCATTCATCCTGAGGTTTGTATCTTAGATCAAGTTTCTTCCTCCTCAAACAGCTCTCCTCAGACTCACCTATCTGTGCCACATCCAGAGAGCTGCTTCTCCTTGCTTTCATCAGGCCTTCCCTAATGCCAGGTTTTGCATCTGCTGCTCCTTTCAGGTTTCTTTCTTGGCCAGGGCCTGGATGTATCAAGGCACATTGAACAAATGAAGTTCTGGAAAGAGTGCTACTCAGTCTGGGCCTGGTGGGTCCTTCCACACTCCTCCTTGGTTGCACCTAAGACAGGTAAAAGGGAGAGCTTTTGGGGCCCCTTAAGTGAGTGTGAGGTCCAAGACATGAAAAAGTTGTGAAATTACTGACCTACTAGTAGTTAGAAGTAGTTTTAAACCATAATATACTTGTTTTCTGTGTACCATTTTTCTCCATTACTAATCTGGTCAGTTTGGTTGTTCTGTAGCAGAGCTTTTTATTCCTCAAATTCTGGAAGATCCAGAAATATTTCTTTTTTCTCTGCATGTTACAAATTTCCCCTGGGATGGTGTCACAGACTAGATCCACTGGTGTGCTTCCCTCTGTCCCCTGCACATGGGGCTCTGCTATATTTGCACCATGATAGGCACAGCAGACAACTTCTGCTATATAAAAGCAAACTGGAAACATTGCTTTTATATACCATGGCCACACTTCCACATGCTCCACAGTGATTCCTTAACTCTTAAGTTAAACACCTTTAACAAGCAGGATAAATGTCAGCCAGCTATTACATTTTGTATACTTTCAAAGTTTACAAGCCTATCCTTATCAGCTTAATTTTTCTCTTTATTTCTCTTCCTAAAGATATATTGTGCTGGTTTTATATTTACTGACGTTTGATGAGGAAAGGAAGACACTTACAAAGTGATTTTTCTAAGAAAAGCTGTGATTAACTAATCAGTGACTAAGTTTGAATATTGATATCTGGTTAAACTAGTAGAAAGTTGACATGCCTCTGGGAATATACATGTTAAAGTCAGAGAAATTCCAGGAAAAATTCCCTTTTCTTCCCACCAGGGAAGACTATATGAAGACTATATGAAGACATCAGAGTCAGTGAAGGAAGAGTTACATCTTAGATGGAAGAGAATGAGAAGATGCCTTTGTTTAGGCTGAAATTCTTTTGTGAGATGCTGTAATAAACTGTAATACACTGGGATGTCCCTTTAAATCATAGAAAAATATGCATTGGGGAGATGAGAGTATTCAAATTGCAGATATAAGCAAAGATATTTGTGGTGGACTAAGTAAATATTGAAGTAGCTGTGATCTTATGAGAAGCTTGAACAGAGATAAGACGAAGACGAAGACGAAGACGAAGACGAAGACGATGAAGATGAAGATGAAGATGAAGATGAAGATGAAGATGAAGATGAAGATGAAGATGAAGATGAAGATGAAGATCTGCCCCTAGAAAGAGAAAAGATCTCTGTTCCTAGAGATGAAGAAAACCCTTTACTTTTGGAACCATTCATCTTTAAAATGATACCCCCTGAACCCATGGCCATATGCAGCTGTGGGAGGCTGTGTAATATGAGAGGGACTTCACAAATGCAGATTCCCGGGCAGCTGCTTTTGTGAGAGTTAAAAGGCCACAGGAGGACTGTTCTTTCTTGTCTTGTGGGAAGACTAAAAGAAACTTCTCTCTCTAAAAGAACTGATGAAAGACTATTTTGTAAATGGCAAACTGACCTAGAGTTCCAAGTTTTGTCCTTATACGTTGTCTGTAAGAAAGAAAAGAAGCTGTTGGGGGAGAGGAGAAGGTTCTGAAGGTTTTATTCTGATTTCTTATTTATTTTTCCTCTCTTGCAGTTTTGTTAATATACTCATCTTTATATCCTTTTAAGTTTTTAGCTTGCTTTGCTTTTCTCCTAATCCTATCTCACAGCAGAAAAAGAGTAAATAATTCTAGTAGACACTCAAACAACTACACATAATTCGGGAAACAGAAATAGGCGAACTTGAAAACACTATACATCTTTAGAAAGGAATTCCATATTCTGGCAGATTTAGAGCTATTTATTAATTACATCCTGCTCTTTGTTTATTAATGAGATTGGGCTCTCATTTTCCCCCATTACAATTCTGGAGGGGTTTTGTTCCCCTTTAGCCCTAGCACTCTTAACATTAGCTCATATACATTTCCTTTCTTATGCCCAGAGATTTGCAGTAAAAGTTTAATTGACCAGTGGTTCATCTCATGCAGGGAACTGACTCGTGCTCTCTACAGATGTTAGCAAATCAGGAATGGATAACATGCTTGCTGGGCCCAAGCCCAGGACGACTTGAGAGACAGAGAAAAGAAAGTCAAGAGTGGATTTCTCCAGTATATTTGCATAACTTCAGCACAATGTAGGCCGGAGTTGCCCCAAAGTTTCCAGGTGTTACCTAAATAATAATAAATGACAGCTATCATCAGCAATCAGCAATTATTATTAATAGCCTAGAGTAACAAGAAATAATAATAAATAATACTAATTATTTAATGATGTGTGGAAAGTGATTTTTGAAAAAGATGGGGAATTATTTCCACAAAAAAACCACATTCTAGATGCTTCCCTTTTCCAACAGTTCAAATGACCCATTTTCCACATGGCACTGCAAATACTTCTAATGAAAACCCCAGTAGTACTCAAGAAAGAAGTTCTCTGGTTTTGAATGAATGAATGAATGAACAAATAAATAAAAAAGTGTCATGGGTTGGCGCTGGCCAGATGCCAGTGCACCCATGGAATATGTTTTTCCTAACGAACTACTGTGAGATGTGGTCAAGAACAGAGCAGAGCAGGCTCAAAACTTGAAATAGAAAGAAAACTTTATTAAACTACAGATAAGAACAGAAAATTGAAAAGGAAGAAAAAAACCCCTAAACACACAAAAAACAGAAATGAAAACCTCCCAGAACATTTCGTCTCCTCCCCTAATTTCCACCCATTCCACATTCTAACTTTTAACACTTACACATTACCTTCCATCTTACTTGCTTAAACCAAAACCCTGGGTTCCCAATCAAAGTAATCATCACTCAAAAAGAACCAATCTTCAATTCAGCAAGGGAGAGAGGAGTCTCTCTCGCACCACAGACCCCCCACAGGAAACACAGGTCCACCCTCCCGTGTTCCCATGTCACCCATGGCACTGCCCGGAGAAGTCTGGCAGGGTGACACCCTCCTTTCCATGTCCAGTGCTCTCACCACCATCCATGGACCAAAACCACATACAGGGCTCTTTTAAGGATGCTTGGCCAAGTACCAAAACCCAGCCATCTTCTCATTTCGGACAGCAGTCCCCCCATTTTCCCCTGGGGCCGAGATCTTCATCCCTGAAGGCAGAGGGCACCACCACACCCTCTTCCTCTCTTCTCTGTTCACTCCACTCCTACAGTGGCAAATCACTGCCACAAAGTCTTTGGTTCGAGCCAACTGCATCCACCCAAAATACAGTCTTATTTATGTTCAGGAGAATTCAGGGTCCATCTATGGCTAACATTATGCAAGAAAAGTCCAGCCCAAAAAGCCACTCCTCTTCATCACTGCCCATCTGAGATTCTTTTCATCTTCCTTTGACATCTCAGTCTCAGGCTGCCTCTCTCTCCTCTCAAACTACCAGCCAAGAGAATCAATGTCTGGAAAAAGTTTTTTTCTGCCTCAGAAAGAATTAAAAGTCTCTGGCTCCTGGGGCGGGGGGGGGGGAATGGGGGGGACAGAAGGGACCTCCACAGTTCTCCACCCTTCCATCCTGGATGGGGCTGGCTCAGCTCCAGTCCCTTTCACTCACTTCTCCCCCCGGGGCACCGGCCTACCTCAGCCCGGCCGCATGGTTTCCCTCCCCCACCCAGCCTTGTAAGCTGGGCAGGGGAGGAGGAGAGGATGCCTGCTCTTCTGAAACTGGAACCAAAAAGGAAATACCTCTGGAAGTCCTTCCTTTTAACCCCTCGTGTTCTCAGAGGCGTGTCCAACCTCTCAGTGGCTACTCCAGGTGCCAGCATAAAACCTGACCACTGATTGGTTTGCCCACAACTTCCTACAAAACTCACTTCCCCCTCAAACCAGGAAAATAAGCAAATAAAAAATTGTTAGTGGAGATGTCAGAACAAGGTCATCATTGTTGGGATGATGGGCACTGAAGAAGCTCTTGTGTGAATGCTGCAGATGAAAAGGGGCAGCACTGCCTTGGATCAGGAGTTTCTTTGGTGATCAGTAACCACAAAAGAGCAAACCACTCTGCCCAGAAGCCTTTGGGAGAGGAAACCAGCCACAAACTGACAATGAAGCCCTTCCTTAAGACATTAGTAACCCATTCAAATATAGCATAGAGTTACAGAATGCTTTCAGTTGGAACAGACCTTTTAAAGGTCATTTATTCCAACCCCTCTTTCCACTAGACCAGGTTGCTCTAAGCCTTGAACACTTCCAGAGATGGGGCAGCCCCAGTTTCTCTGGGCAACCCGTGCCACAGCCTCAACACCCTCACAGCCAAGAATTTCATTGCAATATCCCTTCTAACCCTGCCCTCTGTCAGTGGGAAGACCTTTCCCTTTGTCCTGCCCCTCCAGCCCCTTGTCCAAAGTCCCTCTTCAGCTCTTAGAGCCCCTTTAGGCACTGGAAGGACTCCAAGGTCTTCCTGGAGCCTTCCCCTCTCCAGGGGAACACCCTCAGCTCTCCCAGCCTGTTTCCAGAGCAGAGAGGCTCCAGCTCTTGAAGCATGTCCATGGAGTCTGCTGGACTTGCTCCAAAATTCCACACCCTTCTTATTTTTGGAGCCCCAGGTGCTTTGCTGACATCAAAGATGTATTTTCGTATGGCATGAAATCACGTGTGCCCTGACTTGGGCTCTTCAGTGGAGTGGGATGGAGCTGTGCTTCCCTGCAGAAGGGTACAAAGCCTAAGCTTGATGCAGCTCTCCATCCTCATCACCAACAGGGGGACAATTTGGAAGTCAGAGCCAGAGCTCATGGTGCATCATCTGCCTTAAGACTGGCTCTGTAATCCTTCAAGAAGAGCTGAATATCTTATAGGATATTGGGATGCTAGCAGAGAGCTGGCCTAGAGTTTTGAGGTCACAGAGTGAGAACAAAGTGAGATCTCCATTATAGATAACAGGTGATTCTGTCATCTGCCTTTGCCAGTTTTCCCTCTTGGTCCTTCTTGTCCCTCTGACCCTCTCCACATCTTGCTCATTGTGCTTCAGACCCAGAGAACAAGCTCCTACACCAGGTTCCTCCACTGACAGATTCAACTGACCCAAGAAGGCTCCTTGTGCAGCCCAAAACATGCCCTCAGTGCTTCACAGGAACTTGGAGACTGTCGTATACGTCAGAGGATACACAGCTCTTCTGCCTGCTTTTATTTTTTCTTCTTCCTAGGCTGCAAGATTCCTCCTTCTTTGATTTATTGCACTTTTGCACTTATGAGCACCTGGAAAGTGTTTTTGTCCCATTAATTTCAACTTGGAAGTTTCAGTGTTTCCCAGAAGAAAAATTAATCACTCAGGATGGAAAGACATGCCCCACAAGTGCCCTCCCTTGTCTGGGTTCCCGCTCTCTTGTCTTCCACTTTCTTTTCCCTCCTACTGTTCCCTTCCCCCTATTCCAAGAGGGAAGAGGGGTGATAAATGTGCCACACAAGGTATGAACTTCATAAACCAGGAGCAAGGTAATCCTGTCTGTCCAAACATTGCTTTGCTGAGCACCTAAATAAGGCTCTCTACATTTAGCACATTTCCTATTGCCAGAGATGAAGACTGTGGTCCCAGAAAGAGAACAGCTGGAGGGGTCTAATCTCTGCAGGGATCTGTGTGCACTTCTGAAATACTTGTCCCCAGAAGTCTGCAATACTTTGAATAGTCAGTATTCAGCTGAAATTGTGTTTCCTTTAATGTCTCGCCAAATGTGACTTCCAACCTAGTGGTCTCAAGACTCTCACCATGCAGTATAGCTTCTCTCACTCTCCCAGGTTTCTTCCTAGCTTGTAATCATCCTCCTTGCAAGGAAACAACCCACAGTAGCACTCACTGGGCTTCCTGAACAGATGACATACCCCAGATCAAATCTTTTCCCATTTTATCAGACATTGCAAGACAGCAATGAAATGTATGTACTCTTGTTTTTTATGGTCAATCTCATGCATCTGCCCCAGTCTTCCAACAACATCAGTCATCAGGTTGGACAGGGCTTGGAGCAACCTGGTCTAGTGGAAGGTGTCCCTGCCCATGGCAGGGGGTTAAGATGAGATTTAAGGTCCCTCTTAACCCAAACTATGTTATGATTGTATGATTCCTTGCTGAAGTCCTGCTGTGTAAGTTAAACTACTGATATCTTCTGCCAGAATAACTCCTGCTCTGTACTGGGACCATTACTCCTTTGTTTTAGGCTAACCAACAAAACCTCAACAATTAGGGTTTTATAATAGCCTCACCACATGGACAAGTCATTTACATTTCTTCCAGTGATGAACATTATGAACAAATTAGATATGCTTGGCACTAAAGGAAGTGCTTCAGAATCTATGAAGTGTTTGTTTAATCAGGATCTATTGTAAAAAATTGAATTTATTTAAAAGATAGTGTCAGTCCCCAGTTTCAAACTTGGGTTAAGGTTTTCCACAATTCATTTCTCCTCCATTCAGTACAGGAAATACAGTGAGGGAACCCTCTGTGAGTTCATTTTATCATTTCTTATATAAACTTCCCCAAAAGAATTTAAATTTACACAGTCATTCAGTCTGTCATCTACCTGCCCCCCACAGATTTCTCCACTTGTTGATTTTTCAAACAGTTTTGACAGGAAACTGAAGGTCTCCAAAGATATTATGTTCCTATTTCAACATTAAAATAATTAAAATAATGATTCAGAGAGAGGAATGATTTCAAGCTAAAGAATTTCTTCTTAATTTTTATCCTATTAGCTGATTTCTACAGGGCAGGTGATGTACATAGCAGATTGTAGTAGACAAATTGTACAAAAAGCCCAAGGGAATTTTAAAGGGGAAACAGAAAAAAAAAGGACAATCTTAAAATAAATCAGTTTAACAAGCCATCAGCTTTGAGACAGAAATCCATCACAATCAGACTCTGCTTCCTGTCATTCTTTGTTCTTCTCATTTCTGTCTGGATTTGAGTCCACTCAAACCCTGCTGGAAAGGCAATTCCCTCTGGTATTTCCAGGCTGTCTAGAAATACCTGAATAAAAAGCATCCGAAATTCTTCAATAATGCACATTTTCAGTTGGTTTCCAGTTACGTTTTGCAAAGTGCAGTATCTAGATACAGTGTGCACCACAGTCAGGATGCAAACCATTCAAAATGGTACTTGGCACAGCACAGAGGGCACAGCAACCAGCACCTAACTGGTGGTGACTTGAACATCACCACCTATCCTGACAGTAAGAAAAAAAAAAGGGTAAAAATGGACATTTTCTTCTAGACTGGAATGTTGAATTGCCCGAAGATATCACCAAGAGTATAAGTAGCATATAATTTCTCTCAGCATAGACTCTGGCAGTACATTGAATGAATTACATCACCAAGTTTCTCTCCCTTGAAAGTAATTTAAAGGGCCAACTTGAAAGTAATGAAAGTAAATGAGACCAGAAAGATAAATCACGTCAATAAGAAAATTGCTAAGAATTCAAGTCTCCTCACTGTATTGTCTTCTGCCCTTGCAAATTTACAGGGTGGCATTCAAGAGCATCAGAAAGAAGAGTCTTGTCCAGTTCTAGAAGTGCAGCTCAACTGAACTTTAATCCTGCCTTGATCAAATTCCACCAGACTCTGTGGATTTCCTGAGGGAAAATGAGCCTAGGAAAGGAGAAAAGCAGGCAGGTATGAAATGAGACAAGCATAAGTGCTCTACCTCCAGTGCCGTGAAGTTGCACAGAGGACATTCATTGCTCCAGAGGGATGCGGGGGGTGTGGTAGTTGAATGTCAAATGTGGTGCTAGAATCACACTACTTGCACACTACATTGTTAAGGGGATCCACTTGAGAAAGCACAGTATATAGCATGATTATTTAACAGCTCTGTAGTGCCTGTCATTCAAATATCTCCCAACACTGTACAAACATTTGCTGCAAACCCCAGACAAAGCTACACTATCTTTGCTATGTGACAGATAAGAAAATAGAGGTTATATTATTTCCAGGAGGCTGTGACAGGGGCCAGAGTAACAGCCAAGAGTCCTTCACCTTATTCACCTTTGCCAGTTGGGAATGATGGAAAAAATTGAAGGTCTGAGTCCGTGGTCAGCCTGTGCTCAAGTTGAGGGGCAGTCCAGCAATGTTTCCTTTTGTTCCTCCATCGGGGTTAATTCAAGTGACAATACAGGGAATAAATGGAAGATATTAGGACAAGAAGCAAAGAAATCATAAGGGAGATGTAGTCAGATCTTGGTACATTTATAAATACTTAAAGATGGTAGGCATCACCCCAAACCTAAAGACACTGATGTTCTCCTATATTGGAAGCAAGAGACCAAGAAGAAAGCTCTACAGCATCAGCCTGTGCTAGATGCCTACAAGCAGATAGATGAACCCTTGATGTTGAATGAGGTGTCTGGAGTAAGCTGTATAGCAAAGAAGAGGCTGGTCTTAAGCATAGATCATCTGACACAGTGGTTTTCCCTCTATTTGGATGAAGACAGGATGAGTCTGGTCCTTCCTGTGGACTGTAGCAGTCATTTAGATGCTGAACTTTAGATGACAACAAGCACATTAAAGACACCTAAATTTGGGCAGGAAAGTCCTACCTATTGCAGAAAAGACAGGACTGTGATTAGAGAACATCTGTCCTTTAGACCTATCCATACCTTCCACATTGGAGCAGGGAGTGGAAATAACATCAGATGCAGAGGCAACCATGAAAGTTCTGTATAGGAAAGCTTTAGCATGAAGTGCCTTCATGAAGGTGTCACCAAATGCATGGGGGTGCCTGTGCTTCTATTATGGCAGAGGACAGTCAAACAGACTGTGGAACTTGGAGACCTGTTCACCTGGAGCAGGACCCTGTTGCCCAGAAGTGTTTAGGCAGATGGCACTGCAGAAGGGCAACAGCCTTTCATATACATTTCGTTGCATTTTCAGGGTCATTTGGGTATCTTAGATACTCCAGGCATGCTCTAGGCACTAAAGCTTGCACTTAACCAGTTGGATTAAATAGACTGGGTTAAACAAAACCTTAGGAATGGTTGACTACATAGATCTCAATCAAGAACAAAAGCAGAACAAGCATCATAGAGGCACCCAAATTTACATGTCTGAATCACACTCTGCCTCTCAAACCTACATATTTATGAGTCCTTTGTGCTGGCAGGGGCCAAGTGTCCACACCTGGAGCACTCTGAACTGAGCAGTAGGTCAGTACCAGTTTATGGCAATAAGACCTTTATTAAACAGTTATGAGCTGTGAAGCTGTTTTCCACAGAGATTTGTGGGAAGGAACAGAAATTCTTTCCAATTCCAAGGATGAGGCCCATCCATGGGAGACAGCCCATGCCTTGGTCCAGTAGCAATGGCAACCTCTGAGTGAGCAAAGACCTATGAGCCCCAATGCATTTGCATGAAAGCCATGATAGTCCTTCCTTTCCAAGCTCTGACTATAATGAAAGAGACTGTTGACTTGAAGTCAGGCTTTCTGTTAATAAAGGTGGAATTCCTATTGTTATGTTTTCTGACCTATAGCAGGCAACACATAACCTCCACTCTTTCTGTGCAATTCTAAAGTGTTGATGTTAGTGTAATGTAAGACACTGAGGATATCACAAATATTGTGATGGGGTTGTCATTTTGCAGTTCACATGGAGTGATTTATGGACCAAACAACAAACTGACCTGCTGGGATGCATCCCCAAAAGACGTCTGCCTCTCAGAGATTAGACTGCACATGCCAGGGGTTGTTTCTTCAAAGTGGTTCCTTCAGGGGACTGTGAGGAAGGAGAGATGGAGGTGCAAAAGGAACAGACGATCCTCTCCACAGGATGCAATGACCCAGTACTGCTCACACTAAATCAAGCAATATGAGATGGCTGATGGGCATATCTGGCTGAAGAGGCTGTGCCCACAGGAGGAAGAAAAGGAGAAGGGGGCATAAGTTGGTTTGTGTACAGGAGGAGATTTACTTGAGAGTGAAAAATTAAAATCTTCCCCTACAGTTTTTTACTAAATATGGAATTCCAGGGCCTATTCTGGTCCCCCTGCACCCACTCTTTCTTGGGCAAACACTGCCCAGTGAAGGTGGATCTGTTTCTATAAAGAGAAGTTGAAGAGTGCAGATGAGCCCTATTGACAAATTTATACTCATTTCAGACACAAAAGAGATACTGTAATTCCAGCATCTCATAAAAACAAAGATAACTGTTTTAATGATATTCCTGTCCAAATGTGGCAGAGCTTTATAGGGATGTCTCCACCGAGAAACAAACAAAACTGCCCCAAGCATTGGACATCTGCTCTTCCAAAGATGGCTATAAACCTATAGCTTTGTCTAACTTCTTTTCATATTTATAGAAATTTAAAAAGAAAGAAAGGTCCAAAAGCCCATCTGGTTGTCTCTCCTCTCAGGGAAGTTTCCCGTCTCTGGAGTTTACTTTTAATCTCTAGGACCAGACTTTTTATTTTGCCTCCTAGATCACATTCAGCCTGCCAGATACCACACTGGACACTTCTGTGCAGTTCCAGAGCAGCCAGCTTGGGGAGCTACCCTGAAGTTCCCATAATGCTGAAATATGGTCCAGCTAGGCCTCCTGTCTCCTGGACAGCAATGTGGGATTAAGGAGAACACCAAGCTGCAGCAGGACTCAACAGCTTCACCACTGCCTCTGCTTTGTCCTCCCAGAGGTGACCCCTCTCCTCCCATCTCAGGGTACCATGGCATCCGTGGCTAGCAGCTCAAGTCCTGCTGGAAGACTCACAGCACCACTGTGTACCATTTCCAGCTGCAGCGAACCATCAAGCTTCTTTCTGGGACTATAATTGCATTTCAGCAGGTATTCCAAGTAGTACCAGGCTACTGGTGCGGTAAAGATGCACAAAAGGATGTAGTCTATCTTCCCATGGCTCAGGCATTGCTCTGGCTCCACTACTTTGAGCTGCAAAATTACCTCCCCTAAGAGTGCTCTAAAACCAGAGCATTTGTGCTGCAGGGTTTTCCATGAGCATGTTTTCTGCTGAGACAGAAGGTATGCACAGGATGTGAGAACTTTCAGAAAGTAGCGAAGTCCCAGTGATGCCTTGAGATGACTGACCTGAAACAGAGACTAGAAAGAGCTAAGAGAATAAAGAAGGTATTTGTTAAAAGGCCTTAAAAGGATACACGTTGGGCAGAACAAGTGGCTGGCCATGGCTACACCCAAGGTGGACCCAAAAGGGTCACAAAAATGAATGACCGGTCACAAGGTCTCACACTTTTATAAGTTTTGTTCCATTTGCATATTGGGTTAATTGTCCAATTACAGCTTCATATTATGAAGTCCCATCCTTCTTGTTTTCTCTCTTCAGTCCACTGTTGTTTATGCTTTTGGGCCTGAGAGCTTGTAATTGTTGTCGTTGGTCTCCAGCAGGAAAAGGATTTGTTTTTTCTACCTATTCTGTGAAAAGAGCTTACTAACACTTAATATGAGGTTCAGAGCTATACACCTAGGCAGCACAGAATCTGAAAAACATGAAAGCTAAAGCTTAAGGCACCACTAGTGTCTGCCTAACCTTGCCTTGTGGCACATTGCATTGGTGTGTTGGTACTGTCATGCTATAGGATGACCAGGGTGGAGTTTTGAAGGTGAAAGAGTAAAAAAACAAATCTTCTATAAGTAAATAGAATTTCATTTGTAAAGTTGTCTGTCAAAGCAGGGGACTGAAATTATACCCCTTTCCAGATATCAGTCTCCTGACCCAATTTTCTCTGCGCCCCTCTACCACTGTGGGGACACACTCACTGCACATCTCTTAAAGCACCTGCTGCCATTGAAGGGCCTTCACTTGGAGCCTTCCAGGGCTGTGTCTAATGTGTCTTGCCCTGTGGGAAAGGGGACGACCAGCCCACAGACATTCTTGCTCAGAAGTAAGTTCTCCAGTGCTGTGGTTTAACAGATTGCTGGGTTTTTAGTTGTGGGAGAGTCCAGGGGCTGCAGGAGTGGTTGCCTGTGGGGACCTGGCAGAGCCAATCAGCTAGTTTTGAAGAGCCAATCAGCTGACTAGTTTTGAAGATTAATACCCAGTCAAACCACTTAAAAGAGTTGAACATGCCTCTGTGGAAAAGCACATTTTAAAACTAACAAAGGCTAGGAAAAGCTCTTTCAGCTTCTGGCCTTTTAACAGGTACCTGGCGGGGCTGGGCCTGCCAGGCTCTGCTGTGGTGCTGGCCCCTTCCTGGGAAGCCTGTCAGGCCCTGTCCCGGCGGGGATGGCTGGAGCCCCTTCCCAGCGGGGCTGAGCCTCTTCCCAGGGATCCTGCTGGGCCCTGTCCCGCCGTGGTCCCCCCCAGTCCTTTTCCAGTGGTGCCACTGGGCCATGCCATCCAGGAGCCACCAGATGGCTGGGACCAGTGCCGGGAGTGGCCCCACGGCCGGATCCTGGAGCAGCCACGTGGCCGGGACTGCACAGCCAAGATGGGCTCGACTGCGGCACTGGCACACGGCTGTGGCTGTCTCAGCATGACTCGCAATGGACTTCGTTTGCTTAGCTGCTTTTAGCCAGCTATGCTGTGGACAGAAGGACAAAAGCAGCAGTTTTTCTTTTTTTTCCCAGTGCCCCACAGGAAGGAAAGGCACAGGTGTGGCACCGGCAGCCAGCGTGACTCACATGGTGCCAGCAGAGACCAAATGATCAATGGCAATCGTGACACGGTGATGCTGCGATTGCAGAGCCTGGGTGAGATCAACGCTGCAGAACTCTCTAAAAACTGTTTCAATTAATAAAGCTTGAGAAACAAATGAACCTGCTAGCACCAATTCCCTCCTGAATCAGGAAATGAAAGGGTGACGACATGTAGAGCAAACAACATGGGACATCGAAGTCAATGAAGAAGGAGCCAGGTGGGATTGAAGAGATGCCTTAGTCTTGGGCTGAAATTCTTTTTGTAAGGCTACGGTGAAGATATATTTGATATATCAGACTTTGTTTTTTTTTCCTGTAATCCATGGAATGCACTGGAGGGATGTAGCGATCTAACCACAGCCATGAGCAGAACCACTACTGTTGATATAAGCAAATGTTGCAGTAGCTATAATCCAATAAGAAGCTTGAACAGAGAGATGAGAGAGATGAGAAACTTTCCCCCAGGAATGGAAAAAGAAAACCTCTGTTCCCAGAGATGGATTAAAACCGCTTTTTTTTAATGTTAGAACAGCTCATCCTTAAAATAGCACCCTAATAAGTTTGACATGGTCCATGGATGCAGCTGTAAGAAGGCTACAAAAAGATGGGAGGGACTTCACAATTGCAGGTTTCCAGGTGGCTGCTATTCGTACAAATTAAAAACCACGAGAGAACATGGTTTTTCTTCCTGTAGAGAAGTCTCCATGGCATGGCAAGAAAGACTCCTCTTCCTAAGTTAATTGAAGACAGATTATTTTAGAGGTGGTAAACTGACTGTAAGTCCCAAGTTTTGTTTCTTTACATTGTCAGTGGGAAAGAACAGAGGGTGTGGGAGAGAAATGTTCTAAAGGTTTATTCTGATTTTCTTATTATTTTTCTTTTAATTCTGTTAAGTTTTTCTCTATACCCTTTAAAATTTTGAGCCTGTTTTGCTCTCCTAACCCATATCTTACAGCAAGAAATGAGTAAATAATTCTAGTGGCTGCACTGGCATTTGGCCAGCAATAAACCCACTATGCAAATTGGTGCAATGGCTGAGAAATGAACAAAAACCACTACACTTAATTGGTGTTTCTGCATGGTTTCAAACTAGAACACTGCTACATGTAGTCACTTCCAGTGCAGCAGAACCACCTCAGCTCTGTGGTTTCCCTTGCAATTGATATTTTCTCTGCCACATGAACAAGAAAATACTTGCCAAGAAACAGTTATGAAGGCAGTCCTGCAGGGATAAAACAAAGAGGAATGGCTTCAAACTAACAAAAGGGCAGGGTTAGGTGGGATATTGGAAGAAATTCTTCCTTGTGAGGGTGGTGAGGCACTGGCACAGGTTGTCCAAAGAAACTGGCTGTTCCATCCCTGCAGGAGTTCAAGGCCAGGTTGAATGGCACTTGGAGCAACCTGATCTAGAGGAAAGTGTCCCTGTCCATGGTTGGAACAAGATTAGCTTTGAGGTCCTTTCCAACCCAGTGATTCTGTGATTCTAATCCCCAATTCAGAGATGTCATTTTCAGTGCTTTCCCAGGTTTCTCTGCTATGCCAAGACACAGCATACCAATGACCCTCTGATGTACCTGTTAATTATTGCCTTATTATAGAAGTGTAGAAGCTACAGATGATTCCAAGGCCTTCAGCTTCTGAGCAACATGTGGTCACACATTAAGAGAACATTGATGTCTTTGGAGGGTTTTATGTTCAAGCATCAGAGGCAAAGGGCAAGAGGAGGCGGTGTGGAGAGGAGGTTCCCCATCCTGCCTACAGATAGGACTCCATTTTTCAGCCTTTCTATCTGCTTATTCCTCTACCACTGCCTGACTCTTGGTGAAATTAGAGGCCAAATTCTTGGAATTCCCAAAGTCTACACTGTCAGCTACACAAGAGGCTCTCAAAGTCAGGCTCATTCACACATACAGGAGTTCCAGGATGGAGAGAGTCCTTAGTTTTCTCACCTCCTCCTGTGGTCTGGACAAAGGGGACATGTGGAGGACAAAGTAGACTATGTGCCCACACCATGAAAGGGTTTTCAAAATCATCTTGTCCTCATCAGTCCTGTGATTCAGGGGCGGGGCTGGACCAAAATGTTTCAGTGGCACACAGGCTGTTGGGTTTTGGTACTCTCTGGTTAGGAGGAGGAAGCTGGCTCAAGTCTGGAGCAGATGGCTGGTTTTTAACCTTGCCTGTTGCCATTGGCAAGTGTCCACTGAGCTTGTTGGCAGGACAGTTCCCTGAAACTTTTCCCATTCATGGGATAGGTCACAGACCAAGCACCCTGACGTTCCCTGGTCAAATCAAAACTGTCTCACCGTCATGATACAACCAGTAGTATTTGGAGACACACAGAGATACTACACCTCTATGTGACACTGTATTTTCCCCTGGCTGTTACAGCAGAGATTAGAGGCATCCACAGCATCTACCCACATCATTTGCAATTTGTAGTCATTTATACCTTTTTTTTTTTCTTCATAAGGATCTCCATCCTGAAGCTAGCACAAAATAAATTACAGGAAATCAGTGCTGTAGTCTTTTAACTTCTTCTGCAGAAATAGAATATCACGTAGGAAAAATATAAGTATATAACTCCACTACTGAGAAATACTGAGGGCTGCAATTTTTCTTTGCTGCCAGAGTTTGATGAGGGTGGGAGTGATTTGCTGCATCCTAAGAAGATGAAGTTTGTGCAGTTAATCTTGAAGCACATGGGAGGGAGCATGTATCTGTCTGAGAGACTGTCTGCTTTTGCTTTAGCATTTCTTGAGCCCTCCTACAAATTTCTAGCAAATTTGACTGAAAGTCAGTGGTCTCAAGAATACTTGAGTTTCAACATCTTTTCTGAATGAGGGAGAGGGAAAGAGGGAAACAATACAAATGTGCCCATTGAGAAAAGACTAGTATATGGTCCCTGCTAGACCCTAGAAGACCCTACACAGGAGAAGTTGTCAACCTCCTAAACATTGTAATATCTTCAGCAGGGTTCATAGGTAGCAGACGGTGGAGACCCCAAAACAGGAAACAGAAATCCTTTTAGATAACAGTTTATTGCTACTCATTGATACAAATTTAGCTATAAGGAAGAAGTTTTCTACAATGAGGGTGGTGAGGCCCTGGCACAGGTTGCCCAGAGAAGCTGTGGCTGCCCCGTCCCTGGAAGTGTTCAAGGTCAGGCTGAACAGGGCTTGGAGAAACCTGGTCTAGTGGAAAGGTGCCCCTGCCCATGACAGCAGAGTTTGACTAGATGATGGTTCTAACCCAAACCATTTTCTGATTTTTTCTGATTCAATGATTTTTCAAAGTGCATCAATCCTTGCAGAGAAATGAAGTCCCTAATTCTGACTGACAGAGACTAAGCAAGTCCTAAGGATCTTCTTGGTGGACATTGGAGATTGATCATATCTTCTCTTGCTCTTCTGCTTCCCCTTGACAAGTCAGGGCCATTTTAATCTCATTCTGCCAGCACCTCCCTCCCCAGGAGACCTAAACTCCTCCTATACCCCACTCCTCTGCCGACCCCAGCTTTATTGCAGGAGTGTGGCAGGACGATGCTGTAGTGAATTTGCACTTGTACCCTCTCCTGTTTGTTATGATGGCCTAGCTTATTTCTCATGCTGGAGAGTTTATATGAACTTTTCTCAGCTAAAATTCTTTGTAGCTGAGAAAAGCCATGTGTCCTGCTTTCTTTTTCCCTTTGAAGCACAACAAGCTTTTTGGGTCCTGCTCCCAAAACAGTGTCCAAGTCATGCCTGCTTCACAGAGAGACAGGAAAGATTTGTGTGTCAAAAACGGTGTTACAGTCCAGTTTCTAAAGTGATAAAAAATGCCTCTGCCCACATTAAGGTGAAAACCAGACCATAAACTAAAGTAAATAAAATCGATTTTATTTGATAGTAAATATGAGAGAGAGAGAGAGAGAGAGAGGAAGAGAAAGAAATAGAAAAGAAGTGGGGGACAGAAAGAGAGACAGAGACAGAATAAAGAAAATATCACCACTCCATGCATCCCAGTGATGTTCTGTTGATCCTCTCCAGCTGGTCTTCTTGGTGGTGAGGGTGTCCCAAGAATCAGACTCCAATCCATTAATATATGCTCAGGCCAGGTGGGAATGCCCAGGTACCTCCCCTCAAAGGGGAGCAGGGAGGGGCCAGTCTCTTGTAGCAGATTCTGGATCTGTTGCATCACTTGCAATGCTGTGGTGCAAGGCCTCAGGAATGAGGCTGGGTAGCACCTTGGGGGGTCTTTGATGAATCATGACACCCACGATGTCCCATGGATGTGGCCTGTGGTGATGGGGAATTCACAGCTGGGCTGGTTTGTGTAAAGGAGGATGGGTATCCACTGCCTCTGACCAGAGGTTACACCACATACATGAAACGTCTTCCTCCCCCTGCAGTTGTGGGGGAGTCTGTGTAAACCTGGCTTCTGTGGGCTATGGTTTCCCCCACCCCAAACCCAGCCACAGATGATTCTCTGCTGCATTTGGCGTTCTTGTGGATGCATTCCTTTCCCTCAGCCTTGTTTGTTTCACCCTAGACCTGAGATGGCTGAACAATACTGTCCACTTTATCTTATCCAGGCACCGTAACACACAATCCAAAGTTTCAGTCAAGCATCTTCAAGGAGGGGTGGGCTTCTGTGGTTGTAGCTTCTTTATACAATTTTCGCTATCATGGGCAAAATTTACCTCACAACTCGCCCAAATTCCCTCATTTCTCCCTCATTTTCCTCAAAACCTCCTCAAATCCCCAAATTTACCTCAAAAACCTCCTCAGATCCCCTCACACCCTCCCCAAAACCTCCCCAAATCTCCTCATTTCTCCTCAAAACCTCCCCAAATCCCGAAATTTACCTCAAAAAACCCTCATTTCCCTCACAACTTCCTCAAATTCCCTCACTTTTCCCTCATTTTCCTCAAAACCTCCTCAAATCCCCAAATTTACCTCAAACATGCCTCAAATCCTCTCATTTCTCCCCAAATCTCCTCATTTCTCCCCAAAATCTCCCCAAATTTACCTCAAAAATCTCCTCAAATCCCCTCATTTCTCCCCAAAACCTCTTCAAATCCCTTCTTCTCAAAAACCTTCCCAAATCCCCAAATTTCCCTCACAACTCGCCCAAATCCCCTCATTTTCCTCAAAAACCTCCTCAAATCCCCAAATTTACCTCAAAAACCCCCTCAAATCCCCTCATTTCCCTCACAATTTCCCCAAATTCCCTCATTTCACCTCAAAACCTTCCCAAATCCCCAAATTTACCTCAAACATCCCTCAAATCCCCTCATTTCTCCCCAAATCTCCCCAAATAAAAGGGGTAAATTTAGGGATTTGGGAAGGTTTTGAGGAGAAATGAGAGGATTTGAAAAAGTTTTGGGGAGAAATGAGGGGATTTGGGGGATGTTTGAGGTAAATTTGGGGATTTGAGGAGATTTTGAGGAGAAATGAGAGGATCTGAGGGGGGTTTGAGGACTAAAGGGACAAAAGTGGTGTTAAAATGCCCCAAAATTGCATTAAACGCCCCCGAAATCCCGAATTTTCGCTATCATGGGCAAAATTTCTTCCTAACAATGAAGGCATGAACCATTTCAGTCCCTCACAAAGGGGAAATTCTCAAACCCCATGACATTCCACATATCCTTATTCCAAGGTTTTTTGCTTACTCTGTCCTGGTTTTCAATATTTTTCACTTGTTCTTCTGCTCTTGAAATACACTAGCTATTGATCCACCAGGAAAACATCTCCATACCACGCTGTTGAGAGGCTGGTAGTATCTGGGTTATTCAAATGGATCATTTCACCCAGGAGGAAAAAAAGAGAAAGAAGATAAATTTTTTTTTTTTTTTTTTTTTTTTTTTGGTAGGATGTTGACTCTTCATCACAAATACAAACATCAAATATGTGAACAATCAAACAAAAGAAGTGGTTTCTTCAGTCAATAGAATCATTAAGATTGGAAAAGTCCTCCAAGGTCATTTAGCTCAGTCTATCCCTAGGTCTGCACATTTGCCCCAAAAGCTGTGTTTCTCTGTCTTCCCTTAGTCTATATCTCTAAAACAACTCCATTAGCTGGAGACAATGAGAAAGGTTAGACAGGACCAGTTTGAAAAAATCAAGCAGAAATGCTGACCTGAGCACATGTGGATAGAGTTGAATCATCGTGCTAGTACAGCTTTGCTTGTGGGGAGGAATATCAAGGTTTTCTAAAAGCTACATACATAATATATTGACGGTAGAATTGTATCCTTTACTGGGAAGAAAGCAGCAAAAACCTTACTGGTTTGCTGGGTGTTTCATTGTTTCAACTGCCATGCTGCATTTCACTGTCCCTAAGATATGAGACATGTTAATTATTCCTTTCACTGAGCTGAAAAATGTAACCAAAGCCTTTTTCTGTGTCTGTCATTGCCTCAGAGCTGATGTTTATTCTCTTAACCTAAAGCTGGTTGTAGACCATGATATTGATAGGCAATGTTTTGGTTGGCTCTCGCAATTAAGGGATGAATATCATGTGCACGTTAAGAGAAGCTTTGTTGATGTACAGTTTTGTTATTGTGATTTGTTGTTTGCCTTGCGTGAGGCACTGAGGGAGGGCAGGCTCGGTACCAGGAGGCGGGACAAGGCAGCACCTGAGCGCCAATCAAACCACAAGGAAGTGATCTCCACCAATGGACGGCCAAGAAGAGTTGATTGGCAGATTGTGGGAGGGGCCAGGGTTACTGCTGCAACCTCAGGGGTATAAAAGGCGGAGCAGCCATTTTGTAGGTGAGTACATAAAGGTTTTGTTTTTAGAGATTTTTCTTCCCATTTGTTGCCCAGGAGATGCTGAA
This sequence comes from Prinia subflava, assembly GCF_021018805.1. NCBI lineage: Eukaryota > Metazoa > Chordata > Aves > Passeriformes > Cisticolidae > Prinia > Prinia subflava. The sequence goes on from NC_086249.1 coordinate 1,066,141, forward strand.
TGTATGGTATTTAACAGACAAAAAAAAAATGGCTGGGTGTCTTGGAATTCCGTTGAAATGGTTCTCTGGGGAAGAGAACCATTTGTTTGTGGTGTGGTTTCAGCAGTCTCTTAGCTGGGGGCAAGGGAGGCTTTGCTCATTTGGAGGGGCGGATGGCTGTGGTTTTGGTGCTGGACTCATGCTGCCCAGAGGACTCACTGCTACTGCTGAGTTTCCTTCACTGTTTCTCCTTACTATGGGTGCGCCTCTGCTCGCAAGAGCAGCTGTTGGACTGGAACCTTTCAACACCCGACCTTGTTGGGAAGAGAGACCTTCACCATCTGCATGGGTGCCATGGGTGAACCCGGGGCCCACACCTCCTCCCTCTCTCTGGAGGAAGCACCTCTCAGCTGCTTACGGGAGCCCCAGCTGCTGCTGCCGTTACCGGGACATCACACATCACACCCTCGGGACATAGGAAAGCCAGGAGAAAACAGAAACCCTCCTCACCCTCCACCTTCTCTCTCCTCCCCCTGGGGAGGCTCAGCGCTGGCTTTGGCTGCCCTCTGCCTCACACTGAGCCCACAGCGCCCCTGCAGCCCTGGGGGAGTCACTGCAACCATTGCCTTGCCAGGGCCAAAATGCCCCCGCGGTTGTGATCGCATCTACACCAAAGGGGAAATTGTTTAACAGGCAAGGGTGAGAAAAAGGCTGTGAATGGGTTTTACAGGTTCTTGTCACTGTTACTGTTTATAAATATATATTCTAGTAAAGAATTGTTATTCCCTTTCCCATGTCTTTGCCTAAAAGTCCTGTCATTTCAAAGTTACAGTAATTTGGGAGGGGGTCATCTTTTCCATCCCAGGAAGGTTCCTGCCTTCCTGGGCAGACATCTGTCTTTTAAACCAGGACAAGTAGGAAAACATGTGGGATAGTCATTGCCAGGGTTAGTTGAGGGATGCATCCTTTCCAGAGACCACAGGGACAAACCATTCCTTATTTCTGCTTTCAGCATGGGCAGGGAAGATCCTAGATTCCTCCTTCATTATCCCTTCCCACACCCTTGTCTGACTTCTGTTTTAGCATGAAAACCATGCTGCCCTGAGAAGGCTGCCACGGCCCCCAGGCCTACTGGGGTGGGCAGTTCTGTGACCCATGCTGGTCATGGAAAACATCCTTTTCATGATCCCTACTCTCTTTAAGCTGAAACATGTAAAAGGAGTCTCTGTCGGGAAATGTCAATTTATCAGTCTAAGTGACCTGGAAATTCCTTTTTGTCAGGATCTGTTCACTCTCAAACATGTTCAGCACAGCCCAAGAAATGAGCAATGAACATGATTTCTCTTTTATGTCTGTGCCTTGGTATAAGAAAATTTACAAGAACATTCTGCAGTGAGTTGTCTCCCTTTATAGGTTCGACCAAGCCCTTTCCACAAATAAGGAACAAACACGAGTAGATGTAAATGAAAAAAAAAAAAATCACAGTTTACTAACAAACAGAACAGCCACAGGCAAAAAATAGCAGTAAATAACTGCTAGATGCCAAACTACTAAATCTCATGAACTCCACGGGAACAAGGAGAAACCTAAAATTATGGAAATGCCCTTTCCTGAGACGGTGACACACCAGAGGGCTTGGAGGACAAAGGGAAGATGATGTCACACTTTCCCTTCCAAAATGGTACCCTCCAGATGACCGTGTATTCCCAGGAACTGAGACAAGATGATGACAACCCTACCAGGAGGGGAGGAGCCTACACGCAGTTCTGGAGGCAGATGAAAACTTGCCGGCTCGTGTGGGTGTCCACACCACTGCCACTGCTTCCTCCTGCCATTTCCTGGCTCTGCAAATGCTTCTGCAGTGCTCTGCACCACGGCTGTGATGTGAGGGGGGAAAGGACCGGTCTGTCAGTGCCAGCACAGGATGGCCTGACCACAGCAACTCTGGCTTTTTTCCTTGCTGCCAGCAGAGTTTGCAAATCCACTTTGAAACAGTTTCTGATTACAAAATGCAGTGGGTCATGACTGGCTACAGTTGGAAACACAAAACAACCACCTTGGAGGCAGAACTGCCTTCAGCAAAAGCTGCCATGAGACTCTGATTCCATAGTTTCCTGGTTTTGGCTGGGTGTTGCTGGCAGGCCACCAGCGACCCAGACTGGGGCAGGGCCACTCCACCACTGTCATTGTGACAATTGACTGCAGATAGGCAGCTGCAGAATTTTCCCTTAAGTCAGCTCAAAAAGACTAACTGCAGTGTCTACGAGACAAGAAAAAAAACCCAAAAAACAAAAAAAACCCCACAAACAAACAACAAAAAATCACCAAAACAAAACCAAAAAGAGACTCCTAAAAGGGAAAAGCCTCTGCTTAAACAAAGACCAAACAGCCAGCAAAGAAAAAGCAGGGTCTTAGAGTGACAGTAATAAGTTTTAGGCACAGATAGATATAGAATACAATAACATTTTGAATTAACTCAGGACAGACTGCTATGACAAATAGCCTAATTATTATTGTTGTTGTTTTGTTGTTGTTGTTGTTACTAAAACCTTCCCAGTGACTTCACACTGAATGTAAAAGATAGATGGGAAATACTTAGAGACATTTTTTTGTATTTACCCTTGAAATGTCTGTATCCTGCCTCTGTTTACTTCAGTGTTAGTGGGTCACATCTCTGAGTTGCTGTAATGTTTGAACAGCAAATTGTACAAATGATGCAGGTCATTCCCATGAGAGTGCAACTGAAGGATCCTGATCCCCCATAACTTGCATTTTTTGAAGTCTAGCAAGGGTTATGCTCACCCCTCAGCCCTTTCTTCTACTCAGCATTAGCAGGATTTCTTTCACTTCTTTGCTTGTGCTCACAAAACATATTAGAAATTCCACATCTCTCTGGCTTAAACTGGCAGACATCCTGTGTTGATTTTGCACGGCCTGGTTTTTGGTAGGGGGAGGCCACAGAGGTGGCTTCTGTGAGAAGCTGCTGGAAGCTTCCACCATGTCTGGCAGAGCCAATCCCTGATAGCTCTGAAGATAGACATGGTGCTAAACAAGTCTGGGCCAATTAGAGATGTTGGTAATGCCTCTGTGATAACATGTTTAAGAAGAAAATCAAAACAAAGGAGGCACACACAGTTTTTTCTTCTAGTCAGAGAAGAGGAGGAGGTGAGAACACGTGAGGGAAAACAACATGGAGACACCAAGGCCAGTGGGGAAGGAGAGGCAGGAGGTGCTCCAGGTGCCAGAGCCAAGATTCCTCTGCAGGCCATGGTGATGGCCATGGGGAAGCAGCTGTGCCCCTGCAGGCCATGGGGATCCATGGGGATGCAGAGATCCACCCACAGCCCTTGGGGGAGGTGCCCACGCCAGAGCAGGTGGATGCCTGGAGGAGGCTCTGACCCAGTGGGAGACCTGGTGGAGAGAGGGGCCCTGCTTGCAGGCTGGAGCAGCCTGTCCTTGGAGGACAGCACCCTGTGGAAGAGTGACCCATGCTGCAGCAGTTTTGGGAGGACTGTCTGCCTGTGGGAGGGACTCATGTTGCAACAGTTTTGGGAGGACCCAAAAGATGAGATGCTCATGAGATTGGAACCACACTGGAAAAATTCACAGAGAACTGTCTCCCGTGGGAGGGACCCCAAGGCATAGCAGAGGAAAGACTCCTCTCCCTGAGCAGTGGAAGAAAACCTCAGCTGAACAAAAGCCCCATGCTCTGTCTCCTTGCACTGGCAGCAGAAAGGAGGGAGTGCCTGGGGAGAAAAAAAGATATTTTTAAGGACTCATTTTACTTCTCATTATCCTCCTCTGGTTTTGTTAGTAATAAATTCACTTGGTACTTCTATGTCAAGCCTGTTTTGCCCTTGGAGTGTTCTTTCCTGGTCCTTATCTCAACTCATGAACTCTTTATTAATTTTTTTCACTCCTCTGCCCAGCTGTGGCAGGGGAGAGTGAGTGAGCGACTTTGAGAGTGAGCAGGTGCCTGGCGTTTGGCCAGTGTTATACCACAACACATCCTTAATTGTTTTTTGAAGAGCTAAAGAGAGACACAGGCATGTGCAGAACTTGATCATATAAGTTGTGCTTTCTTAGGGAGCCAAGTAGAAAGCAAGCCAGATTACTTTTATTCAAAATTCACACAGAAGAAACTCTTGTGAAGCTGATCATGGTGGTGAGGACTGAGGGGGTGCAAGGAGAAATAGGCTGTGACGGTACCTACAACTCAGGTAAATTGAAATAAGCCATGATGCAAGTATAGATTATATCAGTCATAAGGATTGCAGAGTTGCAGCCAAAGTATTTTCATACTGGAACCAAAATTTGGCTTTAGGTAAGTTAAATTGTTACTGGTAATTCAGGGTGAATCACCTTGGATATATCCATCCTGCAGCACTGGGACACAGAAATCGCATCAGAGCTGGAATGATAATAGACCATAGAATAGGGAAGGGACTGTAAAAGAGAGGGGAAACCACGGCATTTTCTCTCTGTCAAGACTCCCATGTTGTTCCTGAGACCAATGTGGTTTGATTCCCATCTCCCAAGCTCAGACGGGGAGTGAGGGTTTAGTCAAAACACAGGAATTGGCCTAATAGGTGTCAGGGAGATGGTGATGGATTCCACTGCAAGTATCTGAGGTGCTTTTGTTGCTCCTTTTTGAATGCTTGACCCAAGGGGGTGTGTCCATCTGGGCCTGTTATTTTTAAGTGACTCGTGGTTCCAGGCAGGAGGGTTGCCCTGGTCTGGTTTCTACTCTGCAGCTACACTTCATTCCCATCAGCTCTACCTGGAACAAAGGAAATTCCAAAGCATGAGAGCTCACCGTTGGCTTCATGTTCCCAAGAGCCAGGTTCCCACTTATTCTGTTGCAAGACTTTTAAGTCTGGACCCCAGAAGTCATGTTTTCCTCCCTGAGCCTACCACGTCCAGTTCCCAGTTGTGTGTGGTTGAGGCAAGCTAATCCCACTGTCTTCTGAGTGCCTTGAAGAATAGTTCGGAGTGAGTCAACAGGAAGAACTCAAGGTAACATTGTCCCTCTTCTTTAGGTGTGTCTTGAGTAGAAACCAAACACAAATCACAACCCAAACCCAAATGGATTTCCAAAAATTGATGACAAATTATTCTTGCTTTATTTGCCATGACTGGACACTTCTACATTAACTCTCTCATTCCTGACTGTAGCATGGAATCTGCCAGAATACAGTTTGGTCAGAGTGAGATTCAATATCCATCTCAATGGAGGAATTTCTGCTGCAAGGACAGGGCTGTGCTAAGTGTTCCTCGTTACATTACAGGCCGGACAGAAATATGCGTGCAGCTGGAGGTCGTGGTCTACAACTTCTATCCAGAGGGAAATAAAGAAAAAAAAAACCCTTGGAGTAAAGGATGCAAAGAAAATTTCTTAGGAGGAAACAGTTTTTAAGGTAAGATTATGGAAAAGTGAAACATCTTTCAATAGAGATGAAGGAGACACCTGTTTCCCAGCTTCTTTAGCAAAGATTGTATAAATCAGCATTTTGGAAACTGAACAGTGTTTGCTGCAGGTGAGTTCCTTTGCAAACACTTCATCAGCTGGAAGCTGCAGGATAGAGGCCAAGCTGCGGACTTGGAGCTCATTAGAAACTTTAATTTTCCCTGCTCTGCATCGTAGATGTGGAAAACTGCAGACTCTGAGACTGTGCATAGCTCTGAAATTACAGCTATTCATCAGATCAAATTTGTTCTTCATGGAGTCCCAACCAGTCAAGGAATTCTGCAGCAGAACAACAGGTGATTATCTTTTGCTTCAATTCATTTTGTCACAACCTGTGCTGGACTGTGGTTTTCATTTTGTTTTCAGGAAAAGTATAGAAAATCTAAGCAATGAGACAAGTCTTTGATTCTCTGGGAAGGCATCTCATGTTTGGGGAATAAATCAACTGTGCTATGTAAATCAGTTAACAGACACAATCGCTGTCTTCTGTCTGAGGTTGAGCAAAAAAGAAGGGGGGGGGGGGGAGAAAAAAAAAGGTCTCTTTAATTAAATTTTGCCACTTTAGTCCAGAAAGGAAAATGATAGACATGAATTAGATTGGTCCTAAGAAAAAGAAAACCTTTTTTCAGTCATCTTTATCCACTCTTTTTTCATCTTCACTCAACCATAGGCATCATAGAACCACAGAACTGAAGATGGTAGGGGTTGGAAGGGACCTCTGGAGATCATCCAGACCAATCCCTCTGATAAATCAGGCTCACCTGGACAAGATCATGTCCCTAATGGTTTTGAATATCTTCAGAGAAGACTCCACACCCTCTTTGGGCAGCCTGTACCAGTCCCCTGTCACTCATACAGTGAAGAATTTTTTCCTCACATTCAAATGGAACTTCCTTTACTGCAGTTTGAGCCTTAAGATTTTCATAAGAATTTGTAAGACCTCTCTCAGTCATCTCTTCTTCAGGCATGTTTTGAGACATAACATTTTTAAACACCATCAAAACTGTGAAAAAAGGCAGTCACATGTGGGCAAGCTGAGGAAAAGGTCACAGGAGAGCAAGAATGATAAGAGACTGAAGAAAATACCACTTAGGAAGAAAGACTAGTGGAGTAAGGTCTCCTCAGCCTAGAGGAAAGAAGCTCATGGAGGGAATGTGATGGCTGTCTTGGCCTCAGCTGCAGCAAAGCAAACTTCAAACTTAAGTTGATTCCAAAGGAAACCTACTAAGCTGATAGAAGGGAAACATTGAAAAAGCCTGGACTCATTTCTGCTGTGGGTTTTTCTGGCAGCATGATCCTTGGTGTAGACATTTAGACTAAGGGGTATCTTGAGCTTTCTTCTGTAACAATGATGCCCAAATTAATGAAATTCAACAGGTTCTACTATAAAACTTCCACAAAAAAGGAATCTCTGTAGATCTACCACCCAGGCTCACATCACAAGGGACAGCAGAGTAACAGTTCATCTTGTCTTCAAAACCAGTGCTGGGGGACAGAGAATCTGTTCACTTACACACATCCTACTTCCAAGCACCAGGATTTACAAGCACTGGTTATGGTGAAAAAGGCTGAGTTCAGCAGGCTGAGGCTGGAGGTGAGGAGATAATCCTGTTCTCAGTAATGTTAAGTATAAAGTCTTTCTGCGAGAAATGTCCATGAGATTTTGTCCTTGATGAGGACATTCCAGTAAGATCAGTAAAAAAGAAGAGAGAAAAGAACAAAAATTGTTTTGTTTCATTTGCTGCCAGATTTTCAGCATTTCACAATTTTGGAATACATTGAAATCTGTTCAGCTAGATGAAGGATACAGATGAGCCTTGCCTGAGCTGGGGCAAGGTGCATCAGGATGCCTGCCTGCAGTAAACACCATGGCACAAAAGAAACATAGGTCACACCTGTAATTTGTGTCTAGAAAGCATCTCTGGTTCCAAGCACCATGTCCATGGCTGCAGCCTCTCTCCATCACAGCAAAACTATTACATATTGCATCAATTCAAATATATACCCTTTGAAGAAGACACAACATCGTGTTGCACCAGGGGAGGTTTAGATTGGAAATTAGGAAAAATTTCTTCTCGCAAGGGGTTGTTCAGCCCTGGAATAGGCTGTCCAGGGCAGGGGTGGAGTCACCATCCCTGAAGGGGTTTTAAAAGCCATGTAGATGTGGCACTTTGGGAAGTGGTTTAAGTGGTGGGCTTGGCAATGCGGAGTTAATGGTTGGAATCAGGGATTTTAGAGTGCTTTTCAAACCTAACTGATTCCATGATTCTCTGGTTCTAAGCCTCCCATGGAAAAGCCATGGACATTAGGAGGAAACTTATGAATCAAAATACACCGTGAACCAGGAAGAAGATTTCCCAAACCACTTGTTCTACAATACAGAGGTGTCCAGGACAGGGGAGTCCAGAACATCCCTCTGGTCACCCTGGAAGGTTTGAAGACTGGACAGGAGGGTCTGGGATCTGTACAGGGGGGTCAGCCATCCTCACACAGAGCCCAGGAGGACACTGCCTCTGATCCCTGGCCATGGGAGTGAATGCCCACATTGTATGAAGAATCACAAGCCGAGACAATTTGAAATAAGTAGTAGTTAGTTTATCAGAGAGTGTAAATGTAGAATCTATGATTTTTAGTATATGGGTTTGAAGAGAAAAGATGGAGGAATTGGGGAGTGGTCCTGTCCTCCTTGTTCTTGTTCTCATCTCCCATTTTCTGCTGAGGTGGATCACAAGGATTGGTTTAGAGTAGAAATGACATGTTAAGATGGGTAGTAAGTATTGGTAAGATTTTGTAAATAAAAAGTATGTTGTGGACAGTGGTTGGACCAGGGAGAGTGTACATAAAGTCCAGGACCCTCTCATCCACCCAGTCTGCCACATGTCCTGCTCTGCTGGGGACGCCTTGCAGAGCTGAGAAAGAACTGAGAGATAGTGAAAGAATAAACAACCTTGGAAACATGGACTGGCAGACTGTTTGTCTTCTCTGGCTCTGGCACTGGACCTTTCGGACAAGAAAAGCTCGAAAACCCTACATACCTCAGGGAACAGCAACCCTGAGGTGAATCTCAGGGAAAAGCAACCCTGAGGCAGGGGGTCAAGCCACTTCGATCTTGCAGCCGGCTGGGCTAAGAAGCAAAGGCATTCAAAGGGCACGAAGGGTTGCCAAGGGACATGAGAGGCAGGAGTATTTATATCATCTCCAAATGTCAGACACCCTCTCTCTGTCCTCCTGCATTTAACCTTTTGCATTTAAGCATTTTCTTCCCAGACAGGACCCTTCACAAGAGAACTGGCCCTCTCTAGCGGGTCATTGCTTTGAGGGGCAGAGCTGTTCACAGCAATCATCTCTTGCTCAAGAGTCAGGAAGTGCACAGCTGGGGAGGAGAACTTACAAGAAAAGATTCCAATAGCATTTCCATTTTGTGGGACTCACAGTTTGCATTTGTTCCCCCTTTCCCCTGTGTGAAAAAAACCCACAAACTGTTGCAATGACTCTTGCAGCAGGAGACAGGGAGTGACATGAGTCTCTGGCATCTTCCTGCTGAATTCTTTCTGTGAAAGAGCCTGACCCTTCCTGGGGAGGAGGTTCATGCTAATGGTGCTTATGATAGGAGGGGGACATCTGCACCAAGATGGCATGAATCAAAATCCTTACATGCAAGTGCCACCCACGTAGTGTCTTCTCCCATCACCTTCCCCAAACACTGGCTCTCAAAGTCCATTTGGTGTCATGGCTTCTTGCAAGCATCTCCTTGTTATACAAACAAAACTCATCTTACAAACAAAAACTTTTCATTCCTGTCATAAAAATCAAGTAACACAATACTTACATGATGATCTGATAACAGAAGGGTTGCAAACGCTCCAAAAGCCAGTGTTTAAACTCAGTTAAAATTCAGGAGTAGTAATAATAAAATATCCATTACTTGTGTGCAGTGGATGAAGGATGGTCAGTGCTGTGGTTATCTTTTTGCCAGAGATAAGCTTCTTCAGCTTGAAGTGATCCATGGTTGCAAACCAAGGGGAGAAGCTGGGGACAGCTGAGATATCAAGGCATCTCCAACCATATCAGGCAGTTTTTTGGACCTCAAATGAATGAAGAAACTCAATAGTTTCCAATTGAGACAGGAATTTTCTCAAAAACAATGCCAAAAGGATTTCCCCCTGACATCTAGTGGCTGCTGAAAACAGAGAGAGATAATGTGGCAGAAAACAAGCTGTGCTATAACCAAGAAGATTAATTGCAAGTGCAATAATATCCAGGCCTTCTGATGAAATATTTTAAAGTATATTGCCCTCAAGAGAGTGTCTCTTTTTACTGATTTATTTTAACCTTCACATTACACAGATATGTTATAGATGTCTTCAGAGATGCCTTTGTGTTATTTGCCCCCTGACAGCAAATAATAAACTCTTTCTCAGCTATATAACATTTCCAAGGAAACCCTTGACGTGACTAGAAAAATATCAAGGACAATTAAGTCACATGGCACTAATAGCCCTGAGGGAACAGACTTGTGGTCTGCTCCAGGACTCAGCATGAGAAACCCTGGTTCAAATCGAGTAGCAACAGCCTTAGAGGTAGTAATTATTAAAGATCTGCTGGTTAAAGATCCTCTGGAGTCTCTCTATTATTTTAATAATGGTTCGAGTTAACTTTACTGCTTCTAAAGGAGCCTGGCACCACATAGGCAAAAGGGCTCATCTCAAGGGAATGCAGTCAGGACATCTCAGCTGTGCATAATTTTGTTCAGCAGGGAGAAAGAGGGTGTTGGCCACACATCTTTGGGAGTCCAGGTGAACTTGATGTCTCTCTTGTAGGCCAAATTTTTAATGTGACTGGATGGAGGGATATCATGGACAGAAGTTCCTGGGACGTGGATGCCAGCATGGGGCTCCTAGAGTTAAAACATGGTGAAGAGGATTCAGGCAGTTTGGGGAGATTTCCAACCATGTAATCCGCCAGCCCGGATGGCTTGCTTTGTCCCTGTCCTTGGTTCCTCCTCTGTAATCCACTGTAATTAATAAGGCAGCCATTTCCCCTCATTATGGTTGTATCAGCTTTGCTGTGTGTCAGCAGTGGCTGGCATTTCAGCCACTGGCTGAGTCTGGCCGAGTCCCCGGTCCTTGTCACACTCAAGGCCACTTAGAACAGGTGAAGTGAGAGAGGTGACCAGATCCTGCTAATAGCACATTAACAGACCCACAGCACCCACTGGCATCAGAGGAAAGAGGCTGACTTCCCCTGGGCTCTAGAGCTGTGGCACACACAAGAGGGTGTTGGTAGAATGCCCAGCATGGCTCCCCAGCTAATGCTTTCCATCACAGCTTTGTTACAGATACAAAATCTTTCCATCCTCACTCTACCTGAAGGGTGTTGGTATCAGTGCTCCTGCACTTTGGGTCCCACCACCCTTCTGAAGGTTTCTCCACACTAGCTCACCATGACCCTGCTCTTCCTCTCCCTTGCAGTCTCCTCATCCCACCCATACAGCAAAACCCCTCTTTAAATCCTTTGATAACCATCAAAGCACCTTAACATTAGGGTCTCACCCCATCTGAGCCTGACTCCACAGCCAATTTCTCTTGCTGCTGTTACTTCTTGGCACGATGGCACAGGAACCCCACATTAGCCTTTTCTGCCATGGGATTGTGCAGTAAATCTTGGCAGACAATTGGCTTTCAGGCAATTGAACCCTGGTTCTGAACATTCACCTTCTCCATTGAGCTCTTCAGGGGACCCAAACCCCACATGGAAGCAGAAATTAATTTCTAAAAATCCTAGCAAGTAAGAATCACACCGGGACTTCTGGATGCACCAGACCAGCCCGTGCTACATCATGAAGACCTCGGTTGTTAGAGCAGCAGCTGGCACTGAGGTCTCATCTAAATTCACAGTGATTGCACCTGTATCTTATCACAGGCAAGTTTGGAGAAAATGGACCAAACCAAAGTCCTGGTGGCCCAAAGGAACTGTGTGCCCACAAGGGAGACAACAGCATCTTTAGTCATGTGTTTTTCTTCTTATCTGTAAGGTCTCTGCAGCTTGTGGGCACAAGTCTGCTGGCTCTAAGTTCACATGCAGTAGATGGCCATGGGTGAGGATAAACCTTCTGAGAAAATCATAAAGGTGACCTGGTGACTCCAGGTTTAGATTACTTCAGAAAACTTGGAGCTTTTCATGCCCCAAAGAGAATAATGCATCTACCGTGGGTATTGCACAGCAGATGCTGGGCCCCTTTACCAACACCACAAACTTGAAGGGCAGCTTGCACAGACCTCTGATATCTTTTTTTTTTTTTTTTTTTTCCCTCTTTCCCTCTCTCTTTCCAAGTGCTGTGGAGCTGGAACAGACCCCTGTAAAACCACTGGCTGGAGAGCTGTTGTCAGGTCATTTTCAAAAGTTCACAACACTCTGCAAATTGTTCTTGCTGAAGGTTGTACAATAACAGTGCCATTACTCAAAAACCCTATCCAAGAATATTGTGTTAGACATAGGTCAGATCTCTTCACCCACAACAATATTCCATGGGAAAAAAAAACCAACAAAAAAACCCAACAAAACAAAAACGAAGAAAATAAATTGTTCAGCACAAGCTGGAGATGACAATGAAAAATGTACCCTTAATTATGTATATTTTTATGGAGAAAGGTTATCTATCCATCCATCATCACATACTAGGACAGGAAGGAGCCTGTGATTATTTAGATACAAGTATCTTGCTTGTGTAGTTAAAGAGAAAAAATGCTCGGAGAGAAGCTGTTTCTATTTCCCCCCTCCTCCTCCTGTAGATGCCCATCACAGACACTGCATAAATATGTTGAAGTTGGTCACCTGACCTATTTTAATCATCTGTATTAGGAAGTAATGGTTAGAAGTGTCTGTTTCTCTCCAGAAACAATAAAGAGAGTCTCAAGCAATTAATTCAGATGTAAAAAACTCCATCACACCAGACCGATCCCATTCATACATCTTGTTTTCTCCATCTCCAAAGCAGAGATAAAAACAGGCCTTTGTCTCAAAATTAGTTGAAGATCCTTGAGGGAAAAGGTAGTCGTGATATAAGGATGTAACTAACAAAAACACAATAAGGTTAACAACAAGGTTAGTAATGAGTTCGTATAGAAAACTTGCAGTGGAATTGCAAAAAGCCAAGGTTGCCCTCAGTTTGGAAAATCAAAGAATCAAAGATTTGGGTTGGAAGGGACCTTTAAGGGTCAGCTAGTCCAATCCCCTTGCAATGAGCAGGAACACCTTCAACTAGATCATGTCTATAGTCTCCCCATAGCTCAAACTGGATCCTTCAAAAAGCATTCTTTTTCTTTCAGCAATTTTCAAATGACAAATTAAATAAGAAAGGTGGTTTTTTTCTAAGAATTACCCACTTGATGTTCTACAAAAGTTATGTGACCACACTCAGTACAATTACCATATTTTTCAGCACTTTGGCAAGTTGAAGGCAATGAATACCACAACCTATACAAAAATTAGAGTATTTCTCTTTTTAAATTCCATTTTGACAATTTTTTCCCCTTTATGTTCTCCCTTACACCTCTGCTTGGACTCCTCAGCATCAATGAAATCCCTCACAGTGGAAGAGCATCAGAGCCACGCCCAGAGTGATTGTTTCTCCTGGGGTTCTTACACAGATGACACTGCTTCACCCCATCCTGTCTAGCCCATGGCAAGCTGTTGGTGCCTTGAGTCCACACCAAACCAAGACCACCTATTCCTGGTCAAAATCATGCCCTGGGTCTTTACAGGAGTTTCTAAATTTTCACAAACTTCTACATCAATAATTTCCTCTCAATCAGTTTTTCTCTCTCTGCTATTTCGTCCTTTCTGCCTTTAATACATTTCCAGGCTATGCAACCTCATAAAACTTCATGGGGGAACATTTCTGCGTGGTTGGTGTGGGCAGGAAATTACTGTCATTTTTCACTTCTTCAGCCCAAGAAGGTGTTTACTGGGCCTGTCATCAGAGTGCATTTGCATTTTGGCCCTTCCAGCACCGTCCCCAGAGAGGTGTAAGCACCAGCAGCCAATGCAGAAAAGAATCCAAGCTCTTTATTTTGACTGGCCTGGGAAGGAAATCTGGGCATTTTGGCATCACAACTTCTCCAGACAACTCCTCATCAACATCTCAGCAGTGAAGGATGAAGAAAAGTTTCCTGGCTTCCACCAAAGGTTAGCAGCAACCCAAATGCTTCTGTTTCTGGACATAAACACAACCTGCCCCACTACAGCTGATTGAGTGTGAGCAGCCACCTCCCTGGAATACCTTCATGCTTTCACACCCCTCTGATGGCGTCCCTGAGAAGGACTCCTGGAGACACCTCTGTGTGGAGGAATTTAGCAGAGAAGAGCTTTGTGGCAGAGCACACATACAAGTGCAGGACTTGCAAGTGTCCACCAGAATTTGTCTTTTTCCTTCATTTTGATTAAGAGCTGGCTGGAAAAGAACCTAGGTGTGCCCAGGTGGGCAAGAAGGCCGAGGGCAGCTGGCCTGTACCAGCAATGGTGTGGCAGCAGGACAAGGCAGTGACCTGTTCCAGGCACTGCTGAGGTACCTCCAGTCCTGGGGGCCAGTTCTGGGCCCCTCACAGCAAGAAGGACACCGAGGGGCTGGAGCATGTCCAGGGAAGGGAATGGAGTTGGGGAAGAGATTGCAGTAACTGAGTGGCTGAGGGAGCTGGTGGGGCTCAGACAGGAGAAAAGGAGGCTTACTCTCCACAACTCCCTGGCAGGAGGGTGCAGCCAGGTGGAGGCCAGGCTCTTCTCCCAGAGAATAAGGGACAGAACAAGAGAAAAGAGCCTCCAGTTGTGCCAGGAGAGGTTTAGGTTGGATACTGGGAAAATTCCTTCCCTGAAAAGATTGTCCAGCCCTGGCAAGGGCTGCCCAGGGCAGCAGTAGAGTCCTCATCCCTGGATTTGGCACTTGGGGACATAGGTTAACGGTGGCCTTGGTAGTTTGTTGGGGATTAATTGGACTCAATGATCTTTTACAACCTAAGTAATTCTGTGATTCACCATTTAAGAGGAATAATGAAAGACAAAGACCAACATGTTGGGTGAAATCTTCCTCCTCCACTTGCTGAGAGCATAATTTTGTGGGGGTTGTGGGTGGAAAGACAGGGGTTGCAAGATGCAGTTTTTGGGAAAAGCTACAGGATGTGTTGAACAGCTTAGAAAAGCTCTATTCTCCTTGGCTGTACAGTAGTTCATCATGGGACATTCCTTTGTATTTTATTCAGGAAAGCCTTCAAACTTCTACCTGACGAACTGCACCCTTTCTCTGTGGCAGGAAGAGTTTGCAATGCACAGTTATTCACACAAGATGAGGGGGACAGAGCCTTGTCCTTCCTTGCTGAAGAGCTGTGATCTAAGATTTAGATGCCCATCCTGCATGGTATTCAACCCAAGATGTAAGAACTCACATGTGCCCTGGCTGAACTTGATCAAGTTCCTGTCAGCCCATTTCTCAGACCTGCTCAGGGCCCTCTTCTGAGTAGCAGCCTTGATCTCCAGTCCATTGGCCACTTCCCTACCTCAGTCTACTGCCACCCACAAGCTTTCTGGGACCAAACTTGATCCAGGTGATCAGAGAAGACATTCACTAATGCCAGCATTGATTACTGGGGGAAAACGCTGTTTACTGGCTGCCAGGTGGACTTTGCACCACTTACCATAACCATCTGGGATGTTTGCACTAGAACTAGTTACTCGTGACTCACTCATTGTGGTAAGAACCAGAATCACAGAATAATTGAGGTTGGACCTCTGGAGGTTGTGGTCCAACCTCTGCTCACAGCAAGATCACAGCTCTCTTAGATCAGGTTACTCAACCCTCTGTTTATTCTTCAAGCTTGGCTCATCCTTATTCTGACACAAAATGCTGCAGCTCTCCCTTCTGTAATTTAGAGAGAGCAAACTGTGATCTCCACAGCAAAGTGCAGTAGACCACCCCACATCTCCCAGCCCAGAGCTATGAAGGCAGGAAAAGACAAACCAGGTGCTCTGTAGCTAAATCTACTGTTCAGTCAGGTTGCTCCAGTGTTCCTGGGTTGTTCAGGAATGTTACCCTCTTTAATTCCTAAATTCTTTCCACGTGCCATGTGCACAGCTGTAACAATAAAGAGCAAAGACTGCAGGTGCTCCATGTATGATCTTAATGGTCTAGTGATCTCTGTAGCCTGAAAGATTGATATTCCAGAAGATATGAGGACTTCTGATATTTAAACAGAAAATAGGAGAACAATCCTAGGGCTGTTTCAGTGCCTGAATTCAAGGGCAGCCTCCAAACACTTGAGCCAGGGCAAAAACTCTCATTCATCAAGATACTTGAAAAGGATTTTATAAAGTAACTGAAACACAGAAAACATCTTTCTCCTCACTAGTTTACTGATTCATCATTTCCTCAGTTGTCTTCATCTTCTTTCACATTAAGAGTTTAAGCTCTTTGGGTCAGAGGTTACTTTTACTCTGTTCATCTATGCCGAAGTCTCCAAAAAACAAAACTGGATATAACTTTTCCATTTGAAGAAAGACCTCCTAGCATCACAGACTGGTTTGGTGGAAGGGACCTTAGAGCTCATCTTGTTCCAACATCCCTGCCATGGTGTTGGAAGTTAAGGGTTTTTCTTTTTTCTCTTTTTCTCACGGAATTTTCTCCCATTTGTTGCCTAAGAGATGGTAATGAGGATACTTAAGAGAGACAAAAGAAGTGGCCAAGATGGGGGAAGGGGTGCAGCTGGGTGGAAAGTGCAGAGATACTGGGAGATTTTGGCTGGAGGGTGAGGGGCTGGGCTCAGCTCTTCGCTCTCTCCCTCCTGGGACCTGAAGGGCACACTCAGGCTGGTGCCACTGCAGGGGAAATTTTGATGCCACCACGGAGGTCAGGCCTTTACTGCTTCTCCTACCATGGGTGAGCCTTTGCTTGCAAGAGCAGCTGTTGAACTGGGATCTTTTCAATACCCAACCTCATTGGGAAGGACCCTCACCATCTACTCTGGTATTCAGAGGAAAACCCAAGACCCCCGACTCCCACCAGAGGCAGAGTTTCCCAGCTGCTTGTGGCAGCTGCCACACTTTACCCCAATACCCTGTGTCCATCCAGATATACCGTAGTTTCTGGCACCACTCTGGAGTCTTTGCTGCACTTTGTTTTCCACACAGGAGTGCCTGCCTCTGCTGTTCCAGCCTGCTGCTCTGAGGTTCCTGCTCCAGGCCCTCCGGAGTGGCCCTGAGACCAGCTGTCTTCCGTTACTTTTGTTATAAATGCCGGGACAATTTATTACCAAATTCAATAATTTGGTTTATTAAAAATTCAAATCACAAAATTTGGAATCAAATTACAGAATTTTAAGCAATAAAAAAACCCCCCACAAACAGCGCCACTTACTTGACAGAGTTTCTCCCAGGAAAAAGAGAGCCAAGGGTGACCCAGAGACACGGACCCTGGCAGTCTGAGTCTCTAGCTGGGTACACGAATTTGCCATGTTCGAGGCTTAGTTTTTATACTCTTTATTCTGCCTCTGGCAATATTTCCCCATATTTCCCTTTGTTTCTTGGTTAGCTATTCAAACCCAAATTTGTCTCCGGTCAGATTGAAAAGAGCTCCCCTCCCAAGTCCATGTGTTAATGTTCAGTTTCTATGGATCCTTATAGTTGATGAATGTTCGAGATATGGGTGATATTGCTTGATGGTCTGTGAAAGTGGCTCCCGAGGTGTGAGTTTCTGATACAGGTCCCCTCCCAATACTTGAGAAGGCTGCAAAGTCTTTTGTTCCCTTCTGAATGGAGACACCTGATTTTCAGGGTGCTCAGTTTCACCATCTGCTGCAGAAACCTCCTAAAACATAGACTTTTACCTGATATAAATTTATACAGCTTTATAATTTTCCAATTTACCATAAGAACATGAATTAATCATCTCACGTTTTTCACAGTTTGCAGAGGGAGCCCCTTCTCTCTCTTTCCCCCTGGCGGAGGCGCCATGAACCGTGTGGAGAGAGGCGGCTGAGCTGCCCCACAGCGCCCCTGCAGCCGCGGGGGAATCATCGCACCCGCCCTGCCGGGAGCCAGCAGCGCCCCTGCCGGCTGTGACTGCACCAAAGGGAAAAGCGCCTGACAACAGAGAAAAAGCTGTTATTGGATTTCTGGGTTTGTTTGTCTTTGCTGTTGTTGTTTGGTTTTGTTATATATATATATATATATATATATATATATATGTTAGCGTAGGAAAACATATAACCACACGAAGGCGATCATATGCGGTTCTTTATTCAAGCACGCGGGACACAGGGGTGACGATACACCCAAATCTGATGTCCAGAGAATACAGAGTCGATTCGTGATTTTTATAGTTTAAATTATACACATGTTAACTAACCCCCACCCCTAGATACTGATTATCCTATTCCTTAGTTACTATCTTAAATCATACCTACGCTTCTACCCTGATCCACACTTGATTTGGTTAAAACAATGCTTCTCAATTATCCCCTGAGTTGCAGTCACACTTGATTCGGTCATTACAATAGCATGGAGCTGTTTGCAGAAGCTGACGCTTGTTCCGAGCTAGCTGCGTCAAGTTCCAGTTGTACGTTCTCTACTTTCCTCCCCCTACACATTACTCAATCCAGAAATTATATTTTTTAACCCTCCACCAACATATACATATCACATATTAGTGAAGAACTGTTATTCCATCTCCCATATCTTTGCCTGAAAGCCCTGTAATTTCAAAGTTATAATAATTTGGAGGGAAGGGGTCACATTTTCCATTCCAAAGGAGGTTCCCATCTTCCATAGCAGACACCTTTCAAACCAAGACAAATGGGCAGGGACACCTTCTACTAAATCAGGTTGTTCAGAGCCCCATCAAGGAGCACTCTTTCAGATATGACTGTGTGGAGAAAAGCAGAGGAACCAAAGGACAGTGTCTCCTAGGTTAGCTGAGTGGCTGTGGCTCCGCTCACACTTCTCTGTTCAGAAAATCCCTTCTTCTTGAGGTTCTGACCTCAGAGGGACTCAAGCACCAGGAGATGCCTGTACAAACTTCTGGAAATTCCCAGCAAGTCACTGCAAATCTCCCATGTTTCACCACTGAGGGCCATAGCAGCTTCCAGAGCCTGTTGCTCATACTTTACCCCCTGTTTAAGTAAAAAGAGGGTCCATACCTTAACAACTGGGCTTTCTTCCAACAAAAGAAATTTTCCCATTTTCTTGGTGCCGTTCTTCTATTGTAGGGGTATTTACAAAAGGGGTGCAGGCTTTGATTGGTTCTTCACACCTTGGTCGGCTCTCCCCGCTGTTTTTGGCAGCTTTTTTCACCGCAGACAGGTTCTCCACACCTGCCCTCTGTGTCCCCAGCCCTACACGTGGACACTGCTGTCATCGCTTTGGGAATTCACCATTTGTTATGCTGGGGTTGCAGTTTGGAGACAGGCACATGGCAGAACTCACCAAACAGCTCAGGTTCATTGTTGTTACTGTTTATAGGGGGTTAAAAATTCCCAGGCTTACACATGTGATTGGTTGAAGTTTCAACACTGCCCAGCTCACTGGCCAATGACACATCTGCATTTAGGGTTGAAAGGGATTGGCTGGGGTCCCCTGTTTGAGTTCAAATTCAGCCTGTCATTGTTTCACCCAGGGACTTGTTTACTTCTAAGCTGGTTGAGTTTGGGGTTCTGTTATGGCCAAATTTACCTCTGCAGCTTCAAACTGCTGCAGCTGTTACAGAAAAATGCAACCTGGTCTTGCTAAGGATGCAGCTCTGTAGGAATGGCTCCACATGTGCTGCTCCTCAAAGGCTGTTTCTATTGATAGGGGGAAATTAGGCTTTTACAACAAGACTTACCTATTCCAAGGGATGCCTGCACCCCAAGAATGGGACCCTGTGCTCACCTCTCTTCCTTGAATCTTACTGGGGCTCAAAACAGTCAGTTAAACTGCACTCAAATATCTCGGCTCTTTCCCTTCATCCCTCGTATCCTCACCCCACCTCAGGAGATGGCTGCTGGGATACGTGTTTCACACAGCTCATGGCAAAAGGTGGATCTGTTGCTCAACATCCCAGACACTGGTAGAAGAGAACTCCTGGAGCGAATCCCTACCCCCAAGCCCTAGACTCTGTCCACACAGCCATTACTCTGCCACGTGGGTGCTGCAATTCCCATCTGCTCAGGAGAGAAGCTCATAAGGACAGAAGATCACTCTGCATGACTTTGGGGACTTTGCAGCTAATAATTTCCAGATATTAAACTATCCTTCACAATCACCACTTCTATCTGTCTTCCCAGCTTGCTTACATGCTGCTGAGAATGGGAGACAAGCCCCACTCCCACGCCCTCCCTCATTTGGGAACCAGCCCTGAGAGCAGCTCAGCACTCAGGACCCATGATGCTTTATGGACTCCTTGGCCATGCCCTGGGCAAAGCTCAGTGCTGGCTTCTTGTTAATCCAGAGAGGCACCTTTTTGACTCGTGTATTGGACTTGTCCTGGCAGGCAAAGAGATGGGGGCAGCTAGGAAAGAAAAATTTCAAAGTATTAACTCCAAAGCATCCACAGCCTCAAAAAAGTGTCAAAGAAAGAAGCACATGGTTGACCTGAACTATTTATAAATTGGGACTCACTGGAAACATGATAGAACTGAACCAAATTCCTGTTTCTAACCCATCTCTCTCCCCACAGCCTGTCCCCTGAGCAGTGTGTCATCAGCCAGCATCCTTGGCACTGACTTCTCCAGGATCAGGCTCTAAGCTATTGCTGAGTGCACAAACTGCAACCCTCCGATGAAAAGTAGGTCCTGGATTCCAAAATCTACCTGAAAGGAGGTCCTCAGAGATGTGGAGGTGTTAGCATATGGTGGACACAAGGAGAAAGCTTGGCTGATCCTGTTCTTCCCTACAAAGGGCTCCAGGCATTTTGCCAAGGAACATTATGGGGTGGACACTTACCCTTATGTTTTTGCCTCTACAGCCAAAGGGAAGACAGCCAGTGAAAGCAATGTGCTGATTGTGTGGGAGGGATGCCCCAGCTCCCCAGAACCAGAAATTCTGGAAGGTTGGACCTAACCTCAACAGCTGGATTTTTACCCAGGCTGAGATGTGCAGGAAAGGGAGGAACCCAGCACTCAGATCATTGTCACCCTTTGGCACACCAGAGCCCCCAGTTCAGCTCAACCTCTCCTCAGAGACGAGCAGCACCTCCTTGGGCAGCCAGTGCCACCCAGGAGGAATCTTCACAGCCCCACCTTGGATGAGGACAGAAGGTTCTGATTCATCCCTGCCCCAACAAAAGTGATAGTTGTAACAGCAACTGGACATCGTACCACGCCATGGGGACCAGCAATCCTGTGCTCCCTTCCTGGCAGTGGCAGCCTCTTTCCCTCTTATCTGGAGAAGGAGAAAGGACACAGAGGCAGGGAGAAGGAACAATTTGGGAATGTATGAGTCCAAGAAATGTGAAATTTTAAGACCTAAAGCTATTCTGAGTTAACAGAAAGAGTCTGGATCAGCAAGGTCTATGACTTCAGATCGAGCAGGTTTCTATCCCTTCTTTTAGGGCATTTTCAAAGATCAAACTTTGCAGGACTTTCTCACCTACAGAGATTCATTCCTTGCTAACCCCCACAGCAGCTTCTGCTCTCCAAATCCTAGGGGAAGTCTAGATGTGGCCACCAGGAAGAGCCCCATCCCCTTCTGGGTGACCAGGCAACCCCTGGAGGAATGAGGCTCAGCTCAGCTGCTGCTTTTAAACACTCCTGCCACAAAAATATGAGCCTGTAGGAAAAACAGTTGTGTCATTTGTCAGAACAAAAAGCTACCAAGAGCAGCAGGCAGGAGCATGCAGCAAGGAATTGTTTCCAGGTCTGGTGGGTAAGAGCTCATGGCTGATCCTCCATGCAGGTCCCATGCTGCAGAAGGGTATGTTACCAGGTTTGTTCTTATTCTGCCCCTGCAAGGGATAATCCTACTTTTATCACTCACTTATTCTTCTCACAGGAGCCATACAGGATGCTACACTTCCAGTGACAAGAAAATTACTTGAGTTTAAGATGTGTAAAATTTAAAAACCATGGGGAGAGGGAAGAACAGAAATCTTTCCCCAAGTTTTTTTATTGAATTCTTTGAGAATTAAGGATACTTGTGACTTGGATTAACAAAAACATGGAGCTGGAAAGGAGTTCCAGAGCCTGAGTAGACCACCCTCAGTTGCTGAGACAGGATGGGATAGCTCTCAGTGCATCTACAACCTGGAGTCTACTGGGCTGGAGAACAGCTTTTGAGGAGAGAACCTGGGACAATGAAAACAAACTATGTTGTGGGTGGTGGTGGCAGGAGTGGAGCCAGCAGGACCAGGGAAGTGATTCCTTCTCTCTGTTTGACACTTGTCAAACAGGGCACTGGGACCGGTTTGGGCTCCCCAGTACCAGGTAAATGGTGAGAGAATACAGCAAGGCCACCAAGCTGGTTGGAACTGGAGCTCAGGGCAGGGAGAGGCTTAGGCAAAGATGGACTTTATTACTGTCTGCAACCCTGAGATGGTATAGAGATAAGAGAGGGACAAGCTCCAATGGGAGATGCTCAGTGATAGGAAAAGAGTTAACAACCAAAGTCAGAAGAGAAGAAAATCCAATTAGGAAACCTTTTCCCCATGAAGGTGGTCAAACTGTGGAACAGGGGTTTGGGTTAGGGAATCTCCTTTGGAGATACTTGAAAATCTCTTGACAAAAAAAACTCAGATCCAACTTCAAAGCTGATCCTTTCAGTCTTCTTTACTCAAATTCCACAATCATAAATTATTCACTGGCCCTGGCAGAGGTTGAAGCTGTGGCTGCTCCATGCCTGAAAATGTTCAAGGCCAGATTGGGCAGGACTTGAAACAACCTGGTCTAGTGGAAGGTGTCCCTGCCTGTGGCACAGGGGTAGAATGAGATAAGCTTTAAGGTCCCTTCCAACCTAAACCATTTTATGATTCCATGTCTTTGTTCTCCTACTCTCCAGTGGCAGGGATTTCAGTCTCTTTGGATCCTCTTCTCTAATATTTCCCACCCTACAGTTCTGATTTTTTTCCTAAAATACCCCAACTGCACATCTTCTGTGTGGCCTTGCTTTTCTTCTCATCCCATGGTGGTGGATGAGTAGAAATGAGACCTCTCCTGTTCTCTGTGGATCTTGTTAATGCTTTGCAGGAGATGTGTCTCTTTTTTAATAGCACTACCTCTGACTCTGGCATCACCTGTGCTGGGGAACCTCTGAGCTCCTCTCCCATTCCTCAACCCCACACAGAGCCACTTCACATTTCCTGGTTAGGTCACAGCAATGAATGTAAAACATTCATCTTATTCATCTTGTTAGAAAACCAGCTTCAAATTCCAGCTGAGATCCATTGGGTGAAGAGAGCTGCATCTGTTTTTATAAGGTATCAGCCCCATCAAGGGGAGAAAGTGGAAGCAGAAGAGCTGTTGTTTATGTGCCAGATGGGTATGGACCAGTCCCAGGCCAAATTCACACCTCATCATAACAGCTTGTTAACCAGCAGGTCAAGAGCTCAAGCAGTAATCCTGCTGTGTTGCAACCTTCATATAGACATGGAAAGATTGGAAGATGTGTCCCACTCCTGGAGGCAATTGGGATATCTGAAGTCTTACCTGCTTGTGGCATTTATCAGGGTGATCACACAGTGATTGGGTAAGACACTGTGCAGATATTTCTCGTGTTCATTAGAAAGAGAGACAAGAGAAACAGTTTAAGTTGCAAAAACTTGCTCAAGAAATGTGCTTAGCCATAGGACTGTGGATTCATCTGCTGCATTTTAATGAGCTCCCTTTGAGAGCAGCACCAAAACCCTTTTCAGGAACTATGCAGGGCAGGCACCTCCACCTCCAATCCCAGGCAGGAAGAGGAGGATAGGACAAGGAAGGGTAAGGCACCACTGGAGTGGGCTAAAAATACAGCTCCACTTTGGCTCCAAAAACATTTTGGTGTAACTTGCTAACTTGAATTTTATCTGTAAACATTTTCAGCCTGATACCACTGGGAATCCTGATTTTTCTGAGAGTTACCAACAGGAAATCCCTGAGCTGGAGAGTTTAGCTGTAATGAATTTATTGTACATTCAAGCACTGAACGTCAATTTGGATTACAATGGCAAAAATAAGCATTGAGAGAATGCAGCTGGACCTTGGGGTCACCTGTCAGGAACTCCAGAGTGAAATTGGCCAGATATAGACCAGCACGGTCCTAATTTATATTTTTCCCTGTGCAGATATAATAGCTAAGACTGAACAAATCTACTACGTCTTGGAGATGAGCCCCCTCACCCTCTCCCCATCACCTTTCCTACTTTCCACAGGATTTCCTTGGCTGTTGAGGCTTCATTAGAGGCTGCCCAAAGAGTTCTGGAGTGTTTGGGTGTGTTGGAAGGCTAGATTCCTCTATTAGCACACACCTAAATCACAGCCACTTGTGTCATTCTGGGAGCCTAAAGTCCCAGGTGCAATCACGATTCCCATCCTCCCAGACAAATGAAGACAAGATCCCACCCCTCGTGCTAAAGGCACACAGGAATTAATCCAGAGCATGGGATACCAGAGGAGAGGTGCACAGGGGCAAGAGGGATAACACATCTTCCTTTCCAGGCATGTTGCCACAATGCTGCCACTGTTCAAGGGCTGCTGACAGCTTGTGCCTGGGATTTCATCCAGACTCCTGCATCAGCCTGGTTTCATATAGCAACAGGGAGGCTGGACTGGAAAACTGGGAAACTCCATTCATTTCTTATGTCCCATCCTAAGCACTCAGATGAGAGCTGATTTTCTTCTGCCGCCCATTACTCACTGCACCCACACAGCAGCACCCACGGGCTGTGCAGTACAGGAGGCACAGAGGGGTAGCACCATCACACAGGGGTGGGAAAAGGTATCCTACCACGGGGATGCTCAGAGGAAGCTGAAATCCCAGGTACAAGCCATATGCCAGATTTTAAAATAATTTCAAGCTAGATGAGAAGAATCCAATGCAAATCATAAGATATCCTGAGCTGGAAGGGGCCCACAAGGATTGTCAAGTACAACCAAGGGTCCAGGAGTGTTGTCCAAATACACCATCTCTAAATAAATGGTTTTGTTGAAGTTTCTGTTCAGTAGGTGCTAATGTTATTGTTTTTGATGTTCTCCTTAATTAATGTCATATTCCCTGAGGTTTCCTCCTAAATTCTTCTCACAGAAACTTTACAACATTTTATAGTTAGCTGGATGAATAAAATAACTAGGAGAAAAGGAAGGTGAAGTTTCGTTCCTCCAACCAAAGGTTGTGGGACTGAAGTCTTAAAAAAAATTAAATAAAATAAATATAAATCTTAATTCATAACTCTACTCCATAATTCTCTAACCTGTTTATGGTGAATCTGGGGATACGACCAGACCTTTATTTGCTTTGAGGGAGCATTGAACTTCCTCTGCCTTGCACATGCACACACATAATCATCTGGCAGACCATGGCCATGCTGCCCTGTGAATTACTGAAGTCGGGAATGGCATTTGCAGGGCAACTGAAGCCTCTTTTCTTCCCTGCAAACAGTCGGTGGCATGAGGAGCTGGTCACCTCCATCCTTTGTCTGCTCCTCCTTCAGCCCTCCAATCACTGGGAACAGCTTAGGCTGGAAGCATTTCCCCTAGCCAAGTAATTCAGAATCACCCTTGGAGACTTCATGGTCTTCCTCCTCTCCTCTGTTCGAGTGACTGCTTGTGTTTTCGGATTCCAGAGCCTCTAATTTGCTCTGCTTTCACTGCTACACTAGCACCAAAATTAAAGTGAGGGATATTAAGTCAAACTGAAGTCACACCTGTTTCACAGAGGTTTTGTCAGGGAAGAAGGTAGTTCACAGAATCATTTAGGTCAGAAAGGATCACTAACATGATTGACTCCAACCATTCTGCAGCACTGCAAAACCCAGCACTTAACCTTGTTCCCAAATGCCATATCCACACAGCTTTTAAATCTGTCCTGGGATGGGGACTCCACTACTGCCCTGGGCAGCCTGTTCTGGGGCTGGACAGGCTTGTAATGAAAATGATGAAAAGTTTTGGGACCCATTTGTTTTGGCAGGTAGGGAAGGATCAATGGTGTATGTTTCACTTGTTGATCTTATGCTGAAAATCACAGCTGAGGCACAGGTTTCAAGATGCTTAGCCAAAGAGCATGAAAAATGTTCCTCTACTCCGCTGCTCCCCAGCTTGACAAACTCTGCTCAAGGCAGCAACAATTTTCATTAAGGCTGGAAGCTTTGCTGCACAGAGCAACCCACGCGCTGCAGCGCCTGATATCTGGCTAACATCAGGGAGGATTAAAGCTTCCCTCTTAGGCCCTTTCAGTTCCCAGCAAAGATGACAGCATCTTGGAATTCTCACCCAGGACAAATCCTACCCAAATTTAGCAAGCCTCCTCCATGGACAATAGGATAGCCAAGCTGCTTTTTGTTGTCACACTATGCATTACTGACAAAGTTATCACAATATAAACACCAAGCCAAGTCAGCCAGGGCCCTCCACTTACTCTAGCATGAGAACATTTCCTGCTGGCTCAGGGGAAAAGGTTATTAAAGGCACACTTTGAGGGAAAGGTAAAGAGTGCTGCCACAGGTTGTGGACCTGCACTTGCCTTGCATCAGTGTCCTAAGTCAAGAAAGGTGATCTGTGAAAGGAGGGGTCCATCTGGTAGATGAAGACTATGAAATCCAAAGGTAAGGTGTTAAAACAAAATGAGGTAGATGGCAAAAATGTGCAGCAGGAACGTGGTTGAATGTGCTTAAACGCACCAGGGAATTATGTAAGAAGTTGCTGCAGTTTCAAGAGTTTTTAGCTGCCCAAGTCAATGCTCTGAACAGAATAGAATCACAGAATCATTAAGGTTGGAAAAGCTCTCCATGATCATCAAGTCCAACTGTTCCCCCAGTTCTGTCAAGGCCACCACTCACCCATCTCCCCAAGTGTCACATCTACACATCTGCTAAACCCCTCCAGGAACGGGGACTCCACAATGGCACTGGGCAGCCTGTGCTGGGGCTGGACAACCACTTTTGGGAAAAAAAGTTTCCCTGATATCCAATTTAAATCTCCTGTGGCACATCTTCAGCCTGTTTTCTCTTGTCCTGTCACTTGTTCCTGAAGAGACCAACATCCACAGAGGACAAAAACAGATGTGACAGACATCAATAGGTGGAGAAGCCATACAGAATCCAGAGCATTTGTCTTTCAAGGCCATCTGAAAAATATGTGAAGTTATCAATCTCTTTCCAAAACAAGCAATTTTTTTGTGGCTACAAATGTAACAGAAACAGAAAAAAGGGAATGTTTTTAGAGAATTCCAGGTAACATTCAGCCTGCCAAAAGGGATTTAAGTAAGGTGTTCCCAGACTGCAGAAAACCATCATACAATTGCTTTTGTCCTTCTCTTGCACAGGAAATGAAGGTGTCCTGCCTGAGCACACAACACAACCTGTGCTGGAGGAGGAACAGCCCAACAAGGAAGAGTGGTGTTCCTGGTCTTCAACCAACTATCGTGGAGCCAGCACAGTCCTGTTCCTGATCATCAGGAGAAGAGCATTTGTGCAGTGCCCCAACTGCCCTTACAGCCAGCGTGGCTTTACCTTTGTATGCCTCCAGAAAATTAATTCCATCACAGTGGCTAGAACATCCATCTCACCACAAGCTCCTCTGACACAATGCCTATCTCATGGCAATCACAGCCAGGTCACAAGGAGGAATTCAAAGCTCCTCTGCTACGCTCAGCTTTAACACTCACCACTAGAACCTCATCTGTAGCAAACAGTGAAAAAACAGTGTTGTCAGCAGCATTTTGGTTTTTGGGTGAAGGAACAGGAATCTGGTGCTGTGTGGGTGTTGCAAGACAGCAGGGAAGATCTCTGCCTTCTGGCAAGGACTGAGGACTTCTACCCAGAGGAGCTGTGGCTGCCTCATGCCTGGAAGTGTTCAAGGCCAGACTGGACAGGGCTTGAAGCAACCTTGTCTAGTGGGAGGTGTCCCTGCCCATGGCTGGGGGATGGAACTGGATGGTCTTTAAACTCTCTTCCAATATAAACCATTCTGTGGTTCCAATGTGCTTCTAGAGCAGAGTACTACCAGCAATTCCCATGGCAAGCACTGAGGATAAGCTTTGACCCATGGATAAGCTCTGACTTATCCAGGCCCAGAGATCTGTTAACACCAGACATACTTGATTTCAGATCTCTCTGGGCCAGGTGTCAAGCTGTGGCCAGAAGCACAATGGCTCATGAACAGGAACCCTCAGCATCTTCCAGACGAGGCACCAAGACACAGGAGAACTTCCTAGAAAGCAATTTTAGACAATGGTGGACTTGGTTTATTGACACTCTTTTCAGCATTAGTTTCAACATCTGTGAAAGAAAGGAGAAAGTCTGTGAGATTACCCCAAAGCTGAGATGTTATCAAATCCTCCAGCAGATGCCACATCTCACCTCAAGGAATTGTTCTCTCTTACTCCAGCAAAGGGCACAACTGAGCCCACAGAAGGGTCCTCTTTCTGCTGTGCACTCATATATCCAATTAAACCACTGACGATGTATTGGGTTCCAGTGAAATTCCACCAGCATTGCAAATTTGCAGGGAGAAGATTAATATAGGAAAATTATTTCCAAACCCAGGACCCATATTCTGAGCAGAGCTAGCCAGGTCAGATGAAACTACAGAAGACAACCCCAAACTACATCGAGAATTTCAGACTAACAACTGAAACTGGCTCCTAAAGGAAAAACCAGAAAAGCAAAGGCTGAAAGAGAGACTTCTGCAGCAGAGCTCCACCAAGGAAGGGCAAGGAAGTCTGTGCATGTCCTCTTTTGGAGACACCCTGTAAGGAAAAGGAGATTTTCTTCCCAAAAAATGCCTTTCTTGTAGCATGTGCAGACCTCAGACAAAAATAGATGCACTTAGCATTGGCAGTATTGGGAGCAATCAACTGGCCAGCTAGATAGTGTCTTCCTGACAGGAAAAGTCTAAAGAGACTCAGAAGTGGAACAGTCACCAAGAGATAGTGCTGGGATTCAGATTTGGGTAGGGATAGGTGACCCAACCATCCACCGTGATGTCACCATCCTGCCACCTTCTGTATGAAGCACAAAGAAAGAAATATCTCCCCAAGGGCAGGAGTTCCTCTGCCTGCCCTGCCCACAAGGTGCACTCTCACACCCTCGTGCCTGGCAGAAACACAGTGGCTGGGCTGGCAGGTTTTCTACGTGTACCAACTCTGCATGTGCAAGGTTTGTAGCTTTTTGTGCAGCTTAACTATCTGAACTGCCTTATTCCTGTATTTAAAAAATAAACAGATTTTGCATGAAACTTTGAGGCAGTGTTCTATGTTTGTATCTGTTTTACATAAACATAAGTATGCTATGGCAGTTCAGGAGTTGCTGATCGTTTCTCATCCATGGTTTCACATAACACCTGAGGCAAGTCCATACAACCTGATTTGCAAACTCCTTTTTAACAGAGATAAGAAACACACTACGTAAGGCAGTTGGCCAGATGGACTCATGGAAGTCTAGGCTCAGCTCACGGTTCAAGCACCATCACCAAAAGATGCTCTGGCAGCTGGAGCAGCTCTGCCATGGGAAAAAAACCAAGAGAAATAGTATTTTTCAGCCTGGAGGAAGGAATACCTTAGAGCCCCTGCCAGTGCCTAAAGGGGCTCCAAAAGAGCTGGAGAGGAACTTTGAACAACGGCCTAGAAGACAGGACCCGGACGAATGGCTTCCCACTGCCAGAGGTTGTTAGATGGAATATTGGAAAAAAAATCCTTCCCTGTAAGGGTGGTGAGGCCCTAGCACAGGCTGCCCAGAAAAGCTGTGGCTTCCCCATCTGTGGAAGTGTTCAAGACCAGGTTGGATGGGGCTCTGAGCAACCAGGTCTAGTGGGAGGTGTCCCTGCCCATGGCAGGAAGTGGAACTGGATGATGTTGAGGGTCCCTTCCAAGCCTATTCCATGGATCTATTAAAAGTAAACTAGTAAAGCAAGATTGAAGAGCCCTGAAGATTGAATGTTGAGCCAGTCAGTGCAATACATTCACCACTAAACTGAGCAGCAGCAGAGCTGACATTTCAGTTATTTAGGGCAAAAAAGCTTTTATACTATTTAATGAAAAATTGTAAACAAATGTTGCATTTTATCATATACAAAACAAAGTGATATTAAAATAATGAGCAATTAAAGGAATTGATTAGATATTTTTTTTCCCCTGGAAAATAATTTTTCATCTGGCATTAAGAACAGCTTGCCTGCAGACTGGAGGTGCTCACAGCTGCCCAGAGACACCACCTATGCCAGATCATTTCAGAGCAGACAGAGCACATGCAAACACTCCCACCTGAAAAAAACCAAAATCCAGACAGCAAGGGGACATACCCTCTCTGGCCATTTGAAAGGTGATAAAATGAGGCACAGAGGAGCCCAGGTTTATCTAGATTAACTCCAGTCTTCCAGCAGCACCTCCATCATATTCTTTCCACTCCTTATTCTTCATTTTCATGCAACTATATTTCAGTAATGCTGTTCAACATTGTAAAACAGCTTAAAGTAAAATTTCTCTCCTGTATCTCCCCACTTCAGCTTCTGGTCCATGCAGATGATGTCTTGGGTTTTTACTCTCTGCCAGCAGACAGACTGGGTAGAAGGAAAAAAAAAAAACAACCCAAAAAAACTCCTAATGGTGCTGGAGGCAGAGTCCATGTAGCTCTTCACATTTCAGTGCTTCCCACCAGAGACTCATGAGTCATGGACAGGCTCCTGCCAAGACTCGTGCAGCAGACTCCTGTTCCAGGCGCACATCAGCATTTTGGGCAGACGTATGTTGATTACTGGCTGGGATTGCAGAATGTGTTAGGCGAGTAGCAATGCTTCCCTGATGAAGGAAGACAGTATTTCCACTACCCACAAATGTCTACAGAGCCTGCTTCATCCCAGCCCCAACACAGCTGGAGCCGTTTTTCTAGCTGCGTGCCATCTTTCGGGGAGAAGCATGAAAAAGAACTGCAGTACCAGCTCTTCTGAAACAGGACTTGGAGCCATCAAGGCAGTCAGTTCTTCAGGCAAATCTTCTTGCCCAAACATTCACATTTGAAGCAATATTGACTTGATGAACAACAAGCCAAGGATTTTGGGGCTGGGAAGGCCACTGGGGTTTAAACCAGGCTCATAAAGAAAACAAACACAAAGGATCCATTGAAGAAGACACACAAGTTGAGAGATACAAATCAGTTTTATTTTATAAAGACAGATGAGCTTTCCTGCAATTGCCAACATAGCTTTAATGCGTCATTTACTATGGAATATTCTGGTCTTGCTTATTTTAAATACCTGGTCAAGCAAGGATAAACCAATGCTGTTGTGCTTGCTATAAAAATAGAGTGGAATCTGATCTTCCAAAACTAATATGCTCAAAAATCTTAAGGATTTCTAATGAGGGATTAGATTGAGATTGCAATGAAATGCTTTCTCAACTTGAAGACAGTTGCAGTTTTAAGTGCCACGGTTGTGCAGGAACTGAAAGGCTCTTGAAAATTGAAAGCACACTATGATCCATTCTCTCACCCTCAAACCTCCTGTTTGTTTCTCTTCCACTACACTGTTTCCAAAGTAATTTACAGGGGGTGAAAAAAAAAGAAAAATAGAAGGAGAAAGCTATGACATAGCTGCAGTCTGTACAATCCCCTTCCTCACAGCCACAAGGAGCTAGTCAATGCTTCATCAGCCTTGTGATGCTGTCTCAACTCACACCACCTGCTACATGGAAAGTGCTGAAATGGAAGAGAAACACAGGGATAATTTAAGGCTAACTAAAGATACATCCATAGAAAGCCCATCTGAGCAGCTTTGTGCAACAGATGCAAAAATCAACCGCAGTGTTTGACACATTAACAATTACAGGGGTTAAACAGGAATGGCAACACAACATTGGGGAGCAGAACTACACTTCATTTGGTTTGTGCAACCTGAGAAATAAACAACTAATAAAAAAAAAGAAGTCCCACTGATGCTGTACAAACCTAATTTCACGTTGCTCAACTGCACTGAGACGTTCCACGTTCACCTATGAAACACAGTGATTTCACAACTACTCTTTGGGTTGCTGAAAAGTCACCATCACACTCAAGCAAATGCTTTTCTGTTATACAGGAACACAAGTGTGTGTACAAACAGGCCTGTGCTGCCTCAAGCATGCCAGATCCCATCCCACAGGGTGCAAAACCGACCTAAAGTTACTGAATTTCACCTGAAATTATGCTGGTATCAGAAGATAGTAAAGGGCCCAGGATGGAGTATCTTATGCTCATCATTAGAAGTGCTGTTCTTTCAGGTATTTATTTCTCCCTCTCTAGGCCAAAGCACAGCAAGAGCTTCCTACCTATTCCTTCCCAAAGATGATGGCAGTGCTTGAGCTGCTGCACCACTTCCTTTGGGGAAGCTTTCATGAAGTTGGAACAGAGGAGCTAATTTGGGGGAGAAGATACTCATGGGTGTCTCCAACTTTGCCCTTGAAATCATGTTCAGTGTCTCAAAATCAAGGTCTCTGAGTGCTCCCATCTAGCACATCATCCTGGGACCAACCAAAGCCAACAAATCGCTGCAGAGAGGCTTGATCCAACTACTCAGCTGCAGACACAACCATTAAAAGCTAACCGAAGAAATGTGAATATAGTTTTAATACAGTCATTAAGGCGTTACCTGGGAAAATGCATATTCTAGAACAGTGCTATTATGTATACCGGTTCTCACAAACACATCTTGTTTTGACAAGAGAAAGCTGAGGTTATACATATCCATATTTTTAAAAAGTTAATTTTAGCTAACCTTATGGTGAAATTAGGAAAAGACTAGGTTGTGGGTTCAAAAGAAAACATAAACCAGGGAGAGAAAAAAAAGCCAGGCATGATGAAGTATTTTTATTCTGCTATATACTTTTATATTTCAGAGCTCACAACTGAGCCCAGATTCTTGGGTATACAATATAGAAAGCAAGAGCAATGAAATCCAAACTGAAGCACATACCAGGAATCACAAAACAGGCTGTAATTGCTTTCCCATTAGTGCAGCTGAACACATGTGGAGGTGGTAACCCACCCAACAGCAAACTGCACCTCCAGCAAACCACAGGAAGCTTCTTTCCTCAAAGTACAGATGTTTAAAAAAATTAATTAATTCAGATGAATAATGTTAAGTGCCTCCTTTTTACAGAGGGTGGAGCAATTCCACACATTCACCTAATCCCAAATTGCTTCATTCCCAGTCTGGGTTTTTGGAAGGTATCTGAAGTGTCTGAGGACACACTGTCCCCACTGCACACCTTGGAGGGCAGCAGCTGAACCCCACGTCGGTACTCGGTTCATTAAGGCTCTGCTAACGAGATCTGTGCCCACCCTAAGTGGAGACTGGTCAGGCTGAGATTATTACACAGAACCTTAGAGAAGATTTACTCCTCAAGGCTTCCACTGGTAGGAAGAGCAAGCATGGAGGAAAAGAGGAGTAGAATAACCCCCAAATGTAATTTCTAATTAAGCAGGCACAAGGAAACTGCAAAAATCACACAGATGCTCATTCTCTGGCAAGTTCACACCACCAACTGAACTGACTCCTCAGTGCAAACCATAACTTCAAATGCTACAGAGCACAGCCAAAATAAAGTTTGTAACAAATTCATGGTATTTCTCTAATACTGACTACATTGCTCAAGCGAACACAGGAGTACATGGGAGAATGTAAAGACATCTTATCATAAAAGTATTTTAAATTAAAGGATTTTTTTCTTCTGAAAAAATTAAAATAAATTTAACTCTAAATAATAATTAAGAACTTAAAAAACATTCATAGAAGGGGCTGATCAGCACTAGAAGTTGTTTTCAGGAAAGCCTTAATAAATGGATTTCAATGCCCAAGAAAAAAAAAAAAAAACAAACAAAAACCCCACAAAACCTCCAACAGATTATAAATACCAGACATAAAAGGACTTAAAGCAGAATGAAAATTTACCTGGGCTGTGAATACACCATGATCCTGTGTTATTGCGCTCAAGTCCATTTGTCTAACAACATAGGAACAGCTTTAGCTTCTTTATTTTCATAATTAATATAAAGAATAAGTGCAATTTTATTTCAATTCCAGATCACTGATTTCACCTCAATGTCTGCTATCAAATCCCTGTCTGAGCTCACTTGTCCGAACTTTTACGAGGTCTGCGGAAGCTGGACATGTTCTCATTCAGTGCACAGATCCTTCGAGAGAACTCCTCAAACTCCCCTAGGACTTGTTCATCACACTCGACCGCTACAGCGTGTTCCACTGGGATAGAGGTAAAGTCTTCCAGCTGATGGCCTGCGCTGAACCCCGTCGCTTCCATACCCATGATCTCCTCTGCCTGCTCCACCGTGCAGCAAAGCACGGGCTCGAGTGCAGGCTGAAACTCACAGGGCTGCTCATTGCTCATGGTGCCAGAGCACTCTCTAGGCAGAAACGCCCCATTTATTGCACTAGAATGTCCTGTGAAAGATTCCTGCCCATCTTGGGTTTTGTTCAGACTTCCATTTTCTCCATTTAAACTACTGCACAAGTCCTGGCCTTTCTTGGTATTTTTTTTGGAGGAGTCCATAGAGGTGTCCAAGGAAGAACACATGGGTGCAGGTTTTTTATCCAGCTCTCCAACACAGGCTGTGACAGCAACAGGTTGAGTTAAAGCAGAGTTGTAACTAGGAGGAGGAGTTTTGTACTGTAGTCTCTCATTTCCCGTGCTGGCTCGTTTTCGGAGTCCTTTATCTGGAGAAGGAAGCCCACTGGAAAAGCCAATATCCAATCTGCCGAAGCTAGAGCTCTGTCTCTTTGGAACAGGAATTGCACTGGATGTATGGTGTCGATCACTATAAAAGAAGGAAAGAATAGATCACAGCCATCAGGCATGCTCATGAGTAATACAGATGTTTAACCAAAGGCTGAAGCAATTGTTTTATCACAGCTCCAGGCTCCGTTTGGCCAACAACTTGTATCCCAAAGTGTAAAAACTCCAAGCGTGCTTAGAGCCACATGAACCACAGAAGACACCGCAGAGGACAGCTGTACTGAAAAGCAGTGAGGTCGTGTGGGAATAATTACACAGCTCTAAGGTTTGGCGAGCCAGTCACCCAGGAAGCCATTACATTATGCTCATTCCTACTGCTAAAACTATTTTATAGGACCAAGCTGCACTTTATGAAATATTACTATTGAACCATATCTTTACGTATTTATGGCCTGTACTGGGTCATCATGTAAACTCTTCAAAAGTGAGTAATAATCCTTATTCACAATTATGAATCCTCCATAAGCAAAGAATCCACCAGTGGACTTCCCTGACAGCTGCACAAAGGAGAGAAACCACACCAATTTCACTATTTACAGAGGGTTATTCTTGCCAGATCTTCTGCCTTTCTGTGCCAGTCATTCCAAAACTTTTTGGACAAATGCCATTCTCTATTTCTTAGGGAACATGAACCACCAAGCCTCATTTACAAGTCTGACTTTACTGTTTAATACAGTTCCGCAAGCTACTTTCACTGTCTCAAGCTCTATAAATCCACTTGGAAAATCCCCTTTACGTCATCTCGGGTATGTTACGAGAATTTTCCTTCATCAGCTCAATACTTATCCAAATATAATCACCACCCTATATGCAAATAGTATGCTGTACATTAACATGAACAGCTGGTTCACTTTCCTTCCAAATTTAAAAAAATAATAAACAGCTATTATTGATCTGCTGAATATACAACTATGATTCAACCACTGTCAGTATGAAACTCCTTCATGAACTCCATTTAAAAGAAACTCCTTCTGCTCAAGGCCTAGTACATTTTGGGTTTTGTCTGGCCCAGGAAAATCTTGAAACAGCAGTTATGAGTAGTCCCTAGCACAGATCCTTTTCCACATTACTTTTCTTGTTTTGCTCCCCTTCATAAATAGAATAAAGTAGATTGCAACAAGTCCCTCTGTGAAGAATAAGTGTCCCCATGGGAGGGCAGGGAGTAGTAATACTGTTGAATTTCCTCTCCCATATTACCTCCTCCCAGGCTGCCCCTAAATGCATCTGTAAGGCTTCTGTCTCTTCCACAAAACCCTCAAATCACCTTAACAAGAAGCTGTTTTTCAGAATACACAGTTGCAGACAGTGAAGTAGAGAGGCAAGGGCCACACATGAAGGCAGCAGCAAAAACATCAACTTTCTTCTTAGATTTCAACAGCTGTTTCAGACCTTTTGAATGCAAACTCCACAAAGCCTTTACAGCTTTGTCTTTTAAACAACCCATGCACCATCAACCACTTATTTTCAGAATGATGTCATATGACAAACACAGGAATCTGCAGCAGAAGACTTGTGAACTGTACTAGGGCAATTTCCACTACAGATATATTAGGGATGGTCTGTTTTGCCCTCCCTTCCCTTTCTGCCTTCATTCAGAAAAATAAATGAATACTCGGTATTACTTATTTGATGAGATTCTGTTTATCTTATAGTTAAATGACAGGTTCTAGGAATCTGCCCAGGTTCCAAGATGTCCAAATAGTCACAAAGACAGATATTCAAGACACTTCACTGGGTCAAAGGACACATCATCCCATTTTTATGTGAACTAATTGCCCAGGACAAGGTGATAGCTGAATATACAAGTCAGGATATTCTTTGATTCTTCAGCAAGTGTTGATCAGCTCAATTTAGGCACAGCAGCAACTCTTCTATGAATCAGAAGAAATGTAAATGTCCAAGTAAATCAACATGAAAACTGATGTGTCTAGCACAAGAAAAACAACTTTAAAAATTGTTGCAGTGGGCGTATAAATTTAAATTCCCCCTCAAAAGAAACATTCCTAAATTCCTTTGTAAAAGTAGCCCTTACAGGAAAATGGGTGAGCAATTAATTCGCTTGCAGGACCAGAAGAGTTTTTTAAGAGGTTGTTACAACAAGGCTACTCAAGCTAACATGTTAGGTATGCCTGAACAATACTTCTTTAGTCCAGCAGCCAAAAATATCTTCCCTTCCTTACTAAATTGAACTGGCAGAATGATCCGTACCAAGTGATCTAAACATAGCAGCAGTAAGTTGTTCATCTCTCCCACCTACAAAATAACTTCTTGGTTAGCAGAGAACATAAGGGCTGCCCCATAGCACAGTAAAGCAGGAATTATCCCCATTTATTGAGCAGATATTCAAACTAATGTATTAGAACAAAAAGTGCTTGCAGACAGATTACCTGAATGACATGCACTGAAATGGACCCTTAAAAGCAGGTTTTAAGCTGGAGAAACATAGGGGCAGAGATCAGAAACTGTCCATTGTTACCAACAAATATGAATAGGATGGGTTCAGCTTCAGTCAGGAATAAATACAGGGATAACATCCCAAATCTGAGAATGGAGGAATGAAGTCAACAGTATGGTTTATCTACTTAAATATTACCTAAGGCGTCTAGACAGAAGCAAATATGTATGAAGGACTTTGGAGATCAGCCATTCAAGAGTTAATTGCCTGGGCTCCTTGCACAGTAACCAGAGAAGGAAAATGAGAGAAGGGTGGTGATCCCCTCTTTGAGAGCCAGTTATTATGAGTAGGGAAGTCACCTTCCCTGGATGTCTCTTCCTGATCACAGGGGCCAACAAGCTCAGGCTGAGTGACAAGTGTCTACAAGGCAAACATGAGAAGATAAATAGCTCTCTATAGACTTCTAAGTAGACCAATGGTCATAGTCTTGCAGGCATGTAAAACAGATCCATAAGGGCTCTGGGTACAGTGCGTTAAACTGTTACATCTTTTCCTGTGCCATCACCTCCCTCCGGGTGAGAATGGAAGTCATACTGAGGTTTTAGTTCAAAAGTTATATTTAGACAGAGGCACAGAGCTCAGAAATACAAGGTTGATATTAGTACCTATGAATACAAGCAGCTGATGGAGGGTGTCTGTCGTAGAAGAATTATTAAAGAAAGGGCTCATAAAATCAGACCTGCTCTATTAAATTAATAGCTAGCCTGTCAGCTCTTCTAAGTGTAGTTAAACAATTTGCACATTCCCATGCAAAAACAATCTTGGTATGAGAACTTGTTAGCACAACAACCTATTCTTGGGTTGAAAAACAAATGCACCTGCAATAACAAGGGATTTGTCCCATGAGAATCAGTAAAGAAAATATGTAAAGAATCCAAGAACAGAGAGATTTGATAGACAAGTAGAATACCTTTTACTAACCAATAGAGTAATTGGCAAGAAACCTATTAATCAATTAAAGTTGCACACAAGGTCTGTAAAAACAGTGTAAAACTAGTTGTGTGAATAAAGAATTGGCTTTTCCCGCATGAAGAAAATGGAGTCTCGACTGACTTATTATAACAGATGTCTATTCCATTTGTGTTTTCCTTGAGGCTGTACTGTTACCAGAATTCACGGCATTCCTATCAAGGTAAAGTCCAGAGAAAGAATCCCAGAATAGAATCCCAGAATAGAATCCCAGTAGGATCTGAGTTGAAAGCAGCTTTCAAGACCATCTAGTTCCAATCCCCCTGCCATGGGCAGGGACACCTTCCACTAGACCAGGTTGCTCCAAGCCCCATCCAAACTGGTCTTGAACACTTCCAAGGATGGGACAGCCACTGCTTCTCTGGGAAGCCTGTGTCAGACTTCCCCACCGTCACAGGGAAGAACTGCTTCCTAATTTCTAAATTAACCCACCCTCCATCAGTTTAAAGACATTGTCCTTTGAGCTTCACAGCTCATGAAATTAAGAAAAAATACATAAAAGTATATAAAAAAGAAAGTAATTTTAGAAAACTATCATCCAGTTACTCAGAAACTTTAGAGACTATCAGGTTTTGTCCGCAGTGAGAAGGGTTTGGCATGCAGGAGCACAGCCCTTTAGTCCAAGGCACAGCTTTGAGATGAATTACTCAGGTTGGGCTGATTCAGCTTCTAGCAACAATCCCTTAGTTGATCTCCTGAGACAGCAGACAGGTATGGATGTCTGTCCAAAAACAATGGCCTGTGACTTGTGGAGTATAAAAACTGTTTTGATTAACTGTCATCAGGCCCTAATGACTTTTAGTCATCAGGTTAGGTGACACTAGAACTGGTTTCACATATGGGTATGTACAGTTCCTGTGAGAAAGCAGGATTTCCAAATTAAAAAAATAAAAAACAATGAGAAGCCTCAGGTCATCTGTGGAAGGAAATACAGGTGACCCTGCCCCTGATAAGTAACAGCTGTGTTAATTACCCAATTCAGCCTCACCCCTAATGAATCATAGCTATAGCCAATAAAGATACGTGTGATAAAAGTGAGTGGGTTAGCTGGGGAGGGAGAAGCATGGGGAAGAAAGATCCTGAGGAGAGAGATTCACTGCTGTGAAGTCAGTTTGGGTGTGCAGTTAGAGCCTGCAGTCACAGTCTAGCTAGGTAAAAGCTGCATTCAGAGTCTGCAAACTAATATATGCATAGTTTAGCAGGAAATAACCAGCAGTCAGAGGCTGCAAGGGAAACCTACAGCAGAAGGTTGCTGCAGCCAGAGTGAGTAAACAGTTGGAGTGAGGATGCCTGAGCTGTAAAGAGGAATAAACCAGGACCCTTTTCACGCTGTGATAAACAAGAAGTCTGTGTGTCGGCTCATTTCTACCCTCTAACAAGTGGGCTGCTGCAACAGTCACCAATTTCAGTGTTTCAATTGCATCCAAACCTCAAAAGCCAATTCTAACAGTCTGACTTCAGCTGTAAGTTTTTCTGGCAGCAAAATTACAAAGTAGCTATTTTCTCCCAAAATATTAATTGTCGCTAGCTAACGAATAGTCAGTTTGAGCATTCTTAGCCCTAAGGCAGAAGACACAGACTCCTAACTGTAAACAGGTGAGATAAAGTGACTGAAGTAAGGCACAAACATTTCTGAAATTATTTTCTTGGTGAACACATTTGGGTTGCAGTTTTGATAAAACCTTTCTTCAGTCAGATTCATCTGTGATTATTTAATCTGTCTGCAAGTGGCTCAGAGAAACTGTAAAGCAATATGAGGGACAAAATACAATTTACAGGCTCAAATATGTATCTTTTCCTCTCCACAAAATGTTTCCTGTGAGGAATATAACTGGATCACAGCTGGACAAAATACTAAACTTTGATTGCCTGGCCAAAAGCCAAAATCCACAGCTACAGCTCTTTGCTATGAGAATGCTTTTTTAAAACTGCAAAAACCTAAACACCATTTGATCTTTTTGTGTTGCAAACTATGACCTCA
Organism: Prinia subflava; assembly: GCF_021018805.1. Lineage (NCBI taxonomy): Eukaryota > Metazoa > Chordata > Aves > Passeriformes > Cisticolidae > Prinia > Prinia subflava. The sequence continues at coordinate 1,105,918 of NC_086249.1, forward strand.
TGGCAGTAAGAATAGTAAATGAAGGTGTTTTAGTTGTTTTATAGCCATCTGAAACGCTTGAAGCTCCATGAGCAGTTCAGAGCCAATATCATGTCAACTGTGCTAAAAAGCAATAATAGTTTCTCACCTTCTCAGAGATTACTGGTTAAATAATGCACAATAGCAATAGGAAGGCTGCCAATATGAAGTTAAGATGAAACTGCATCTTTTGGCAGCTAAGAAATTCTGCAATACATTTTTAAAAAATGAAATCTTCATACCTCAAGCCACCAGAGCTTTCATAGAAGTTTAGGGCTCCTCTTGATTCTAGCAGTATATTAATCAAGACATAGCCTCAAAACACAAATTTAAGCCTTGGCACTCAAGTAGTTTTGAGAAAAGCCTTTAAATGCAACTCAAAAGGTCATCCCCTTGCCTACAGACAAGCCATTCCAAAGGAGTATCTTGTATTTGCCAGCATTAGGTAAGTCTACTGTCTATCCACTAAGAAAAAATCTTCTTGCTGGACTGCTCAGGTTTGCAGCATGTTCTTTACTTTCTGTTAATCACAAATACTATCCCTCACAAGTGACAAAGAAAAAAAAAAGCTGAAGAATAGGTGAGAAAATGAGTCAGACTCTCTTGATTTAATGCAACCATGATCTAAAGAGCCTGAATTTGTGAAAGGTAAATCTGAACATGCAAAAAGAAATAAAACTATGTTAAAAATGTACAGGCTACATGAAAGTGGGGATTTGAAGGGAACTTACAAAAAACAGGGAGAGCAACTTTTTTAAAGAGGCAGAGAGGAACAGGATAAGGAGGAACTGTTTTAAACTAAAAGAGGGAAGATTTAGATCAGAGATTAGAAAGAAATTCTTGGCTGTGAGGGTGGTGAGGCCCTTGCACAGAGAACTTGGGGCTCCCCCATTCCTGGAGGTGTCCAAGGCTAGGTTGGACAGGGCTTGGAGCAACCTGGTCTAGTGGAAGGCATCCCTGCAGGGAGTGGAACAACATGACCTTTTAAGGTGCCTTCCAATCCAAACCTTTCTGTGATTTGGTCTCAAATGCTGGTTTAAACTGCCTGCTCACAAGAAAAAGAATCTAAGGCAAAATCTCCATAGGACCTCTTGCATCCACAAAAGCTAACCTGAAAAACCGAGCTACTTTTCTGGAAGCCAGTGAAACTCCAGGATTAAAAAACTGGAAACAGAGAGAAGTATTCCCAAAAGGAAAAGGAAACAGAAAAGATTTGGGACAAAAGGAAACACAGCAGGACATTGGTACCAGAAAAGGTATGAAGATGGAAGCAGAGTTGTAGACATGCAAGCTTGCTATAGTAAAACACACAAATTGGGATGTGAAAACATGTATTAATCATTTAAGTGTAATGCCCGAGAAACCAAACCAAAACAAATCTCACCAGGCACAGGAACCAGCCACTTAAACCTTGATGCACAGACACTGTGCAGACCTTCCAAAGTGCCAAAGGCTAGCCCAGAGCTCCAGGCAAAACAGGGGAACTCATAGAAGATTGAAGCAGAGACTTCAGAGCCCAATTTGCTCTCACAGATATATGAAAGAGATGAGCTCTTCTACAAAAGCCATGGAGGATTTTTTGGGCTTGCTTTTAATCTAAAATGGTAATGATTATGGTAGTGACAGAACTTAAATTCAGAAAAACTCAGCGACAGTGCTCAGAAAGGAAACTGAAGATCAGCAAAAGGACCAAACAAATCAGGCAGTGCAAGTGAATATGTGGGTAAGAAAAGCTCTTGTCTCTCTGCTCTTATCCTGCAAACAAAGAATAGCCTGGAAATATTTTACTGCCTTCAGTCTGTGTCAGAGGAAATCAGATGACTCACAGTAACCTGAAACAAAAATTTCCTTCAAATATTCGTTTTAACAGCTAGTGGGTTTTCTGCTCGTTTCAATGTTTGTCATCAGGTATTACCCACAGGACAGTGGACATCTGTATTCTGCCCAGTCATGAAAATCTAGCCAGTTTTTCCCTCAAAACAGACTCCTTGTAAAGACTTATTTCCATTTATATTATTAGGAAGCACTAAGAGGCATTGTTTGTAATCAACAGTTTAATAAAAAGTAAGTTAAAAATTAACAACTATTCATACAAGTTCTAGAGGTGAGAAGGAAATGAAGCACAGACATCCATGGGGAGAAGAAGGGAATATGATACTCTCAAAGAACTATACCTAATATCCCTACATGAAATATTACCCAGCCAAAAAAAAGTGCTTTGTTTTGTTAATGATTGTGCATCACCTATACAAAACAACAACAGGACTGTATGGTGGCAAAACCGCCAAGGCATAACTAAAGTTTCCAGATCAGTTCTTCAGAGACAGCATGTGCCAGAAAGAAAGAACAGATATCCACACAGAAAATGATTCCCATTTCAAAGGTTCCAGTGTCAACCCACTTCTGCTTATTCAAGATTGTAGGAGACATCCATGATGTGCACCCCTCCCACTCTACTGATGAACAGAGAAAAGAGTTACAGATGTCAAAGTCTGGCCTTTCATTTTCAGATTTTCTGAGGGGACCACACATCATCTGAGGATTTTTACACTACTGTGATGGGCATCACACAAAAACTCACAGTGATAGTTTCCCAATGAAGAAGGCTTTTCTTTATGCATCTTGCTAGAGGAAAAAACAGAAGCAGAGAGAAACTTTTCAGTTGTATCTGAAATTACTTACAGAAAAAAACTGCACAAGGGGCTGAGCTTCCTCTTTTCAGGACCTATTTACTTCCTCTGTTGGCTGAGCTGAATTTCCATCAAGCAAACTTTTTAGAGTATTGCACAAAGTGGAAACTTTTTCTACTCCTGTATTTTTTTTCCTTAACCAAAATTCCAAACAGCAACCTGGAGGTGGGGGTGTTCAGCCTGGAACAAGAGAAGGCTCCAGATACACCTTAAAGCCCCTGCCAGTGCCTAAAGAGGCTCCAAGTGAGATGGAGTGGGACGTTGGTCAAGGGCCTGGAGGCACAGGACAAGAGAGAATGGCTTCCCATTGCCAGAGGGCAGGGTTAGATGGGATATTGGGAAAAAATTCTTCCCTGTGAGGGTGGTGAGGCCCTGGCACAGGTTGCCCACAGAAGCTGTGGCTGCCCCATCCCTGGAAGTGTTCAAGGCCAGGTTGGATGGAGCTTGGGGCAACCTGATCTAGTGGGAGGTGTCCCTGCCCATGCCAGGGGGTGGGAACTGGATGATCTTTCAGGTCTTTCCAACCCAAACCATTCTATGATTCCCTGTGACCTGTTGTAGTAGGATTCACACAAGTACTTTTTAACATCAAAATCAATTTTAAAAAGAAGAAAATGTAGAGAGAAGAAACTGCTTTGCTCATTAGAGTTAAGAAGGCAGGAAAACAAACTATTCTATGATTCTATGATAAGATGAGAATGCAGGATACAATAATTGCTTAAAGCAAGAGCCTGCATGAATTGTATGAGTGCATACAATTCAAAGAGCATAAATTAAAACCATGTGAATACAACACACCTGTTGAAATACACTGACTAGTAAACTGTGCTTCACATTTTGTAAAGTTCACCTCTGTTTAAGGAGAACTGGTTAAGCCTTCTGCTCAAACAACTGCTGCAAGATAAATCTAAACTAACTTTAGCCTCAAAACATAGAAACCTGTCTGATTTGATTTTCTGCAGACAGTAGAAGATGGGTCTGAATCCTCCAGAGTGAATCAGAACAGAAATACGTGGGATTTCCCTGGAAGATACTATAACTTTCAGTTATTTATTACCGTAGCTTCTCATTTAGCAACAATGCTGAACATGCAACTGCTATTTTCATTAGCAGCAATTATACTACAGAGAGGTTATGTTGCTTATCATTCATATTCCTATGCAGCTCACTTGAATTACAGTCAGGGACTGCCCAGCCTATGACCTGTTTTGCTTAAGCAATTTGATACAGAAGGTGCATCTGCTACCAAACATTAAATACAGTCTTAAGACAACAATTAATTCACCTCCCTCTAGTGAAGAACATTGTTTTTTCAAACAGGATTCCCTTGCTACATCAGCCTCTGAGAAGGGTTCTGGGCTGATATGGAAGAGCTTGTAAGAGCATAAGAAAACAGCAGAATGTTGTGGACAGTTACCTGGTCTGCATTTTGGGAAGGTCATAATCTCACCAAGCATGCTCAGCTTGTGAAGAGGAGCTGCTTGTTTGAGACAAATCCTTACCTTCAATTTTTTTGGTAGTACCCACCTCTTTCTTTTAAATTACAAAAAACAAATACTTACCACCTAACCATTAGCCCAAGCTCCATGAAGTTTTTCAGGTTAGGAAGAGTTTGCCTTAGATCTGGAGTACTCAGCCCATGTTGGTATCTAAGCTACAAAAACAGAAAAAAAAATTCCTAAAATTAACACAGCTTTCTAAATCCCAAAAAATATAACATCATAGCCAGTTAAGTTACTAGGTTTTTAGTAAGTTTAGGATGATTATCCAGCAGTTCCAAGATATTTATTCCCCTTAAGAAAATTTTCCATTTACTACTTGTATTAGGAAACCCACACAAGAACAGGGACAAAATAATCAGTCAACCTGACTCTTAAACCTCCTTACACTTTCTCCATTTACTATCTGCAACAGAAGAACAGGCTCACAGCTTAATAAAAACACGGCCATTATGGGAAGAGACCAAACTCCATCACAATGTTCTATATTCATGAATTCCAAATACTTATTTGTGTGTACTTGTCAGTCTGAGTCTATTAGTGTATAGTGGAATCAGTAATGGAATTATTATAGTAACATCAATGAGTAAAAATACATATTGTCACACAACTGATCAGTCAATATCTGTGCTCCTTACACAGTTTATATCAGCATTTAAATTCCTGTTATTAGTATCATAATTAAATCCAGCACCCAAATCAGATGCTACTTAGTGAAGGGAAAGGCTTTTTAAACCCTGACATACTTTAACCTGAATATCGAGTCCTACAAGTTGTTATGTTGTCCACATGACATAATTGCCACTGCTGAGAATTATAAACTCTGTGTTTAACAAGTCATCAAATTAAAAATACCTCTGAGGAAAACAGCATATGGAAGGGAAAATGTCTGTCTTTCAAGTTTAAATCTCAAAATTTCAGGGAAACTTTGCAGAGGAATTTATCCCTTGTGTGGTTAAAATATGAAAAAAACCCCAACACATTACATTCCCTAGTATCTCTAGGCTACTGGAATGATGCACTACCAATTTAATAAGTGGTTCTCAGCATATGTTAACATGCTCTATCTGCTGGACTTCAATACAGATACACACACTAACTGCATAAATTCAGTGCTGATAGAGCTACTTGCTGCAACATGGAACAGTCCCACTCAAAGTTAAATTTCTTTTGTTTAGAATCACGCACCTGTTTCCATAATTCCTGACAGTAAGATGCAGGAAAGTATCTAAAGTTTCAAAAAAATTTTGACTTCTCCCAAACAATCAGTTTTTCAGAGAAAAAGACTCCTAAAATTGGGAATGATTTTTATGCTTGTCCAAGTTTCAGAAAGAAAAATTACTTTGGAAGAAAATCACCCTCAGTACTGCATTGTACAACAGTTGGCCATTTATTACAGTTTATTATTTCCATATGGACAAAGCCAAATCATATGGTGGGCTTGGGTTCATATTTTCTGCTACAATGACAGAATCTGGCTTAAGACAACCATACAATATAAATTACAAAACCATCACCACATTCTCCTTATGGGATTATAGTGGATTTGATTAACTGGAGAACTAGCCTAGAGCAAAAGAAAAAAAAACCAAAACCACCAATCTCAAAAACTTTACATTTGTTCCTCCTCCAACAATGAAAAGTTTGTGGCATACCCATTTTTACGTAAGTAATTTTTACATTTTAAGCTTTCAGAGCACGAAATAAGGTGGATTAAAGGATCTCTCCAACAGCCAAAATCAAAAGAATTCATTGGAGACCCCAGTATCCTAACATCAGCAAAACCACTGCTTCTACTAAAAGACATTTTCATATTTCCAACAGTAGAAATGCATATGAAGTAAAGTTAGGATACAAGTTTCATGAAACCTCTAGAAAAAGTTACTATTTAATTCATAAACTGCACAACATTTTGACTTTGTAAGAGATTAAAAGCAAAGCAATACTGCCTGGTGTCTGCCTCAACACAAGCTGCTGCAGATGTATTTGCAAACACAGAAACTGCTGAAAAACTCATCTAAGAACAGAAAAACCCATACAAAAGACAGCTGATGAATCGGGTTTTAGTTTGGATCCAAAATTATCACTCCGTTAACGCAGCAAAGGTTAACTCCTGCTCCACATAATTCTGTGGTAGTCTCACATATCCTGACAAAGAAATCTCTGCTTTGCTGCATGATGCAGGCCACTACAGGTACAACACCAAGAAAACGGGAACATGGAGGTGGAGGGAGCTTAAAAACAACATTTTTTACTTAAAAGATCAAAACTCCTCTTCCTCCTCTCCTTAACTTCTGACATAGTAAAAAAAATATTAGTAGGGACTGGGTTTTTTTCCCCAATCCATAAGGTACTTCTCAAACACCTTCCCTTAAGTTTAAATTTTTAGCATCCAACACCACATATGCAGGGCTGGTTACTCCACCTCATCCAATAAATAGTAAGGCACTGAACAGGAGTCATAAGGACTGAATCCAGAGGACACCACAGAGATACACCAAGGGTTGCTGGAACACCTCTGCTCTGAAGACAGGCTGGGACGCTAGGGGTGTTCAGCCTGGAGAAAAGAAGGCATTAGGGAGACCTCAGAGCCCTTTCCAGTGCCTAAAGAGGCTCCAAGAGCTGAAGAGGGACTTTGGACAAGGGCCTGAAATGACAGGACAAGGGAGAGTGGCTTCAAACTAACAGAGGACAGGGTTAGATGAAATATTGGGAAAAAATTATTGGCTGTGAGAGTGGCGAGGCCCTGGCACAGGTTGCCCAGAGCAGCTGGGGCTGCCCCAGGCTTGGAAGGATGGGGCTCCAAGGCCAGGATGGATGGGGCTTGGAGCAACCTGATCTAGAGGAGGTTTCCCTGCCCATGCCAGGGGGTGGGAACTGGATGATCTTTAAGGTCTGTTCCAGTCCAAACTATTCGATGATTCCCTGTGACCTGTTATAGCAGGATTCACACAAGTACTTGTTCGCATCAAAATCAATTTTAAAAAGAGAAAAATGTAGGGAGAAGCTGTTTTGCTTATGAGAATTAAGAGGGCAAGAACACAAGAGCAGACAGAGGTAAACATGCGCTGTCTTGATTCTCTTAAGGAACAGTTCAAATTTCAATTGTTGCTATTAAAAGTCACCTATCTCTACAATAAGTTTCCAATGCAATAATTTTCAAAAGCAGCATTTTATTTAAGATTTTAAAGATTAGATTGTTTCTTCAGGATATTACAGACCCAGCCATCCAAAGAAAACAAGCCTGTTTTAACTGGAGTGGTGTCCAAGATTTGTGTTCATGTAGAAAACCATGTATTCTCCACAGGACTTTGAGTAAATCACTAATGATGTTCCAGTGACAAAATATTAATTCTGATTTCCATACCAATATTTAGCTCCTATACACAGCTTTGTTTTCCCAAGTGCTGTTCTCATATTAGTTACTAGCAACATATACTCTACAGAAACAAGATATAGGAAACGAGATGCATCGTATTTTATGAACAGTTCAAGGCAGAAGAACTTAGAAGAATTATCTGTATGGAGAAATCTGAATAAATAGGATAATACATTTACTTTAAGGCTAACTTCTCTACAGAAGACCAGCTGATCATACCAGTGGGTATTTTCTATCATACCTATGTATTCCAACACCACAGAAAACCATAAATGTTAAAATAAGCTGCATTTAAAACTGGTTCTCAGAGGAAAAAAGTACATTCGTTCTTAAAAAACTTGTATTAGCTTTCTAAAGAAGTATTTAAAGACTGAATTTCCCTAAAAGACTAATACTAACAAAGCCACAGCATTAGCTGTAAGTGAGGCACAACAAACTGAAGTTGTAACAAAATAGGCATAATTATTTTATACTATTTAAGATGAAAAAAAAATAATATTCAGCTGCTTCAGTTTCTACCTGTATTTCCTTCTCTGCAACAGTCTGAACTTATACTGGAAGGTGTCTGTCCCCAGCAGTGAACAGCTCCAATGTGAGCATCTCTACTGCCAATCAAAGAGCTTCCATTTCATCAACCGAATTGTTAGACTTAAAAATCATGTTAGACAACAGAAAATCTTACTGCCTTCTTAAAGGTAATTCCACAGCAAAATGTTCATTCATCAAATCTACCAGTAGAGATACATAATTTATTAACTAACTAAAATACAAACCTGCAAAATTTAAGTTACTTTTCTATAAAGTCCGTAAGAAGGATTAGGACTACTAAAGTCGGCTTTAAAAGAAACCTTTGAGTTATCATTCTATTTCTGGGTAATTGCAGGTTGCACCTAAGATCAAAATTAGGGGGGTTGCCACTCTGGGCCTGCTCTTAAAAAAAATACTGCTATCCTGCATTTATGTGCAAGGAACAACTGTCCACTTCTTATCCTAATTCCTGCAGCAGTATTTAATAACTGATGGTATACAAGCACATACATTTACTTCCAGCCAGAAACCACAGAGTACCTGGATTCAAATAGCTTTTTTTTGGAGGGGAGTGCAGAATGACTCCAATTCTAAACTCATCTGTTCATCATTTCTCATATTGTTTCCCCAGCCATATTCATCTTGTTCTAAGCCATGTGGAAACAGTCTAACAGCCAGTATATGTTATTAAAGTTCAAAATAGCAGCGACTTTAGTACATATTGTGCATAATATTCATGTCGATACCAAAATCTGCTGTATTTTGGACTTCCCTTAGTCCCCACTGCAGGCAACTGGTTCTTGATGTTGTACCAGCACCTGTACCTAAACAATAGGTGGACTCAACCCATGAGTTATGCAAAGGTCTATTACACTATGCAAAGGTCTTGCAATATTAAGGCAGTCAAAAGCAATTTTGAATTATTTTCAGCTATATGTAAAGTTTCTCTTGATAGCATCAAGAATTTCAAAAGAACATCTGCTCCACAAATGTGAAAACCTACCGAGAAAAATAGAAGCAAAAGTACGGTTTCAATCAAATTTGCAGAGCTGGTCACAAGCCAATCATTTGCATAAGGTTTTCAGAAAATGTCAAACACTGGGACAGAAATATTAAGTTTCAGAACTTTTAATAAAATGACATAGTTAATTGTTTTACAAGATCCTGGGTGACTTTTCAGAGTATGACGGAGCACTGGCAGGGATTCAGATGACTAACCACTGCAATAATGAAAATGGGAAGTGTTGTTATAATGCCTGTTGCTATATAAACAACTGTGGAGGATCAGTGAAATAATGCCTGCTGCTACATAAACAGTTGTGTGTGTTTATACCTCTTGGGGGCAATTATAAAATTTTAGATTACTGAACTCTTCACATGTTGCTTGCCTTTGTTTTATTGAATCTGTCTAGTTGTTCTAGCTCTGAACACCTATGTGGGTTTACTGAAAAACCCCTAAGCTACAACATTAGTGAACCATGCTGTATCAATAGCTCTTTAGATAATGCACCTCCAAACTACGCATATAAAAATAATTTTCATTTTTTATACTTAAAAAGACTATCAGTAAGCATCAATTACAGTTTGGAAATAAACATAACAAAAACCTTTTTTAAGATTCTTGGGGAAGCAGGAGCTAAAAAAAAGAAAAATAATCACTGATTATAACAAGTCTTGAAGCCTTGAAGTCCTCAATCTCACTTTCAGAAGGAGCAAATAGAGGGCAGCCACAGCAGTGACAGCCCTCATCCAAGCAAGAGAAAATACTGAAAACCAAGTTATTTCCATAGATATTATGACTTATCTTCATATGCCTGCGTCCGTCTCCCAGAGTTACACCTGAAAAGTAGATGTTTACTTTGCAATTCATTCAAGAGTATTAAACTAACAAGAAAGCAAGTTACATCCACAACCTTGAAGACCCATATCCATCATTAATCCATTGAACATATGCTTTCAAGTTCCTCAAGCCAACCCAGCATACCTAAAGCCTTCACTAAAACCACCTTAAAAGACTCCCACCACAATTTTGATTTAGCAATAGCAAATAAGGCACACAAACAGTGATCAAAGCACTAAAAGGAGATAACTGCATTTTATGCCGTACCTTTGAAGAATATTACAATCAGTTTTTTTAAAGCATGCTTAGTCTGAACTAACTTGATTTGTCCCACATTTACAAGGGAGATGATGATATCAATAAGATAATTTCCTATTATCACAAATTCCTAGAATGGTTTGGGTTAGAAAGGATTTTTAAGTTCATCCTGTTCTAACCCCCCTGCCATGGGCCTGGATACATTCCACTAGACCAGACTGCTCCAAGACCTGTTCAGCCTGGACTTGAACACTTCCAGGGGTGGGGCAGCCACAGCTTCCCTGGGAAACCTGTGCCAGGGCCTCACCACCCTCACAGGGAAGAATTTCTGTCCAATAGCCCATCTAACCCTGCCCTCTGGCAGTGGGAAACCATTCCCCCTTGTCCTGTCCTTCCAGTCCCTCTTCTGAGGGAGCTTCTTGGAGCTCCTTTAGGCACTGGAAGGGGCTTTAGGGTCCCCCTGGAGCATTCTCTTCTCCAGGCTGAACTCCCAAGCTGTCTCCAGAGCAAAGGGGCCCCAGCCCTTGGAGCATCTCCGTGGCCTCCACTGGACTCATTCTAATAGGTCCATGTCCCGATGCTGAGGGCTCCTCACTCTCACTTTGACCAGTAACACTGATAATTAACACTGGAGATGCTACACAGTCCCTGGACCAGGCCAGTCACTAGTACAGTTCAGAAACACTGATCTCTATATTGGAGCAAAACGTCCTCACAGAACTCTGGCTGGTTCAGTTCTCACAAACTGCATCAAATTGAGATGTAAACTTTTTCTCACCACTGGTTCTTCCTGCCCCAAGTACAGCCTGTCTCTTTTCCTCTCCTCTTAGCCTGGAGAATTTTAATTCACTTCCATCTGAAAGGCAGGGGAAATTCGAGCCTGAAATCTACATACAGGAATGATTCAGAAGTGATATGGGAAACTCTATTCTCATCTGATGAAAGACCTAATTCCCTTTTACCTTCTTTGATTTGTCCTACAATTATATATATTAAGCTGCTTCGTCCTCTCATATTCACCAAAACACAAAGTCTGATCTTAATTCAAAGACATCAGCAGCCTCACTTCTAAATGAGTAGCAACTTGTACTATTCTGCCAAACATTTATTAAGAAGTTTTCTTCTAATTTTTAGAACTGCAGCAATATTTAATACTGGATTTTGTTTCACAGCAATAGTGTTTATTGGAGATAGACCTCAAGAAAATAAGGAAATAGGAGTATGTGTTTGAGTAGTTGTAAGAGCACACTGTAGAACTAAATATTTAGATGAGCCAAAAAGCTGAGTTTCCTCAAGCACTGTCTCACTGATATTTATGAAACCCTTTTTGAGAGTAAACACAACACCCCTCCAGAGAGGTCTCAAACATTAGCCTTCATGGTTTGAGTCTGGTGTCCCAGTGAGGGGAACCATTACCAAAGCCAGGCTGGGAGAAATAGCCAATTTTGTAAGTAAAGTATTCCTGTAAAACTTAGCAGTTACTGGGCTTGTTACAAAAACCAACATATGTGGGCCCCCATGCCCATAAAGGTATACCTCATATGCCACAACTGTTTCATAAAAGAACAGTAGAAAAGGCAATTTAGAAGATAGAGCTGTTACTAGCCTCCAAAAAGCTTCCCCCACTCCCAGTGAAGCACTCAAATAACTAAACCCATGTTTACTGCAGTCTTGCTGCATTTATAGCTTGATAAGATGAAACTATAGAGTACATAACCTTTACAGGTTCAGGTCAGAGCTTCTTAAAAGGGTTCAGTACCACTATTTGATGTTTACTGGATTATAGGAGATGGGCACACTTATTTCCTATTACTTCATTCATCCTGAGCTTTTGTATCAAAAATCATTACATCAGGCATAGAACAAGAGGTCAGATGTGCAAAAGTCAAAAGGAGAAAGGTAAATAACATTCTGTACCTCCATCTTAAAACATGGTATTTTCTGTGTGTGTTTAACTCCCTAAATGTAATTCTGCATACCTGAAGTTTGCTTTTTACCTATATATCAACCTATGAATACCAGAAGGGCAATATTCTCAGGGAATACACAGGTACGTACAGAGAACTCTCCCACCTTGTCCTGGACGGAAATCAGAAAAAATATATGGTTAGGGTTATAGTGCTACACACTCCTCCTCCACTTATCTGTTACTTTCACTTTTTAATAAATCCACTCCAAAACCAGCCAATTTTCCCATATGACATCAGTCCAGCTCTACCCTGTACCTTAAGATGCCGCAGGAAAAGAACCTGTAGGATTATTTCAGTGGGCAAACAATGAGCTCCATTAGATGTTGTAAACACAAAATCTTTCAGCTATTTGCTCTTTCATGTTGTGTTGGGAAAGCCCTTGTTTTAAAATGGGTGAAACTGAGCTTCTGGCTGTTCATTCAACCAGGTTTGTGAACCCTGCTCCTCCAGGTGAAAAGGCCTTTCCTTCAAGAAAGCTTTACTCAGAGCAAGTGATTCAGCCCATGACACTGTGGTTAAATGGAACAACAATTTGGTGATTCTCTGCTCCCAGCCACATCTTGCACTTCAGCTGAACTGCCTTCCAGGTATCTATCACATTACCTTTGGTGAACAAAGGAGACTGACTTCTAAAAAAGATTAGATTGTGAATCAAATGGGAAGCCCTCTCACTTGAGGAGTACAGCATGAACAGTTTAACCTGTGAAAGACTTGCTACCTATCAGGGTAACACCAGCATTCAGTGAACTCCACTTGGCACTAAGACACACAAACACAGGAAATGGTTTCCCATATGATGGATTATATTTTAAACTTTAAAGCTAAGGTCAGAGAGCATTAAACCAAGGACAGTTCAACAGTGGTCTTCCTGAAAATGTCAAGTTATACATGCTAAATTGAAGCAGAGCTTGTTTTTTTTCCTAATTACACAATATTAACTTCACAAATATTCACATGAATTACACACGAGGCCAGCAAAGAGAGCTGCAATAACCCCTTCAGTATTTCCAGTCTCTTGAAAAACAAATTAATTTAAAGCTCTGTGTGGTGGTGTATAATTTTGTGTTTTAATACCCGATGTTTTGTTCCTTTCCCCACCCTTGGGTTGGTGGTTTAGCCTAAGTTGTATCCACCCACTAGGTTGTCAGTCTTCACTGATACCTACCCCTTATTCCCAAATGTTCTCTGTCAATCCTGCCTTGTACCAGCCCCTGCCTGGACTGCCTGTTTGGAAGTCCCCTATTTTCTGAGGCTCCATTGGTCTGTTTGTATTAATCTCCTCCCATTAGCCTCTCCATTGGTTTGTGCTCTATAAACCCCACCCTGCGTTCCTCTCCGGTCTTCTCCCTATTGGTCCCTCTACCCTAAAATCCCTCTCTCATTCTGTCTCTTAAAAACCACTGCAGTGCCCTTGTTCTTGTCCTCGCCTCTGCTCTTCATTTGAGCTATGTTACAAATAAAAGATTCCTGGGACTGCATGTGGGGCCCCACTTCTCTCCTTTCTACACTGATCCTGCAGCGACTGCTTGGGACTCTCAGGACCCCAGGGGTTGTATCCTGCCCCTGCCAAGTGCCATATCACCAGGCACATCGTGACAGCTCTGGGTATCCAAACATTCTGGACTGATCAAAAAGGGAATTAATCCATACATATCAAACACTTTTATTCATTTGATGGAGAACAACTTGCTCTAAACTTCAATCACAGTATACAAAAAACCTGAAAGGCATTTATGGATGATAAAGTAGCTGACATAACAAAAGCTTTCAAAATAGGTTTTGTCCCCTGATGTGCCAAATCTTACGCACAGAAGTAAGAGAAAAATTCTGACCCAAGGAGTACAAAACATACATATTAAAGTATACAACAGAAGAACAAAGAATGTGGGGGGAGAAGTGAAAATAATGGAAGCTCAGGAAAAAAAAATCTAAATCCCACAAATCACAACTTGTCACTTGGTTGCAAATAAAAGGTAAGAGGAATTTTTATGCATTAAAGCAACTGAAGTTTCAAGAAATTAGATGCATTTTACCATAATTTCTTTTACCCATTCTGCCACATGGCAGAAACAGAGAAGGCTCCGAAGGAAGAAAGAGGGTTGCAAAGCAGGACTTGGAATTCCACAGATGGGAACATTTTATATTTGAATGTCCAGCTTTGCCTCCAGTGCACACACTCTACTTTTTAAGAAAAACTATACACTGCAGCTTTTTCCTGCACTGATACATTGTGCCAGGGCTTGATAATAGACTTCCCACTTTCCTATCTCTTTCAATTCTATAACATAGAACTTATATGCACTACAAACCAGCTGAAGCTGGCAGACAACATGTGTTTATGTCAGATTGACTATATCAGGAATTTGTTTGCCTTTTGATTACTCAATTTTGGTTCTATTTTAAAAACATACTAATTTTTTTAGGAAACTTTGCAGTCTGAAAAGCTAATGTACAGAGATGATGACAGCTACACATACAAAAGCTATGTAACACAGAGAATATGCTTGCAAGGCTGGTTCCCCAAAATTATTTTGGAGTACTGACTCTAAGCACAGCTGGTGATGTCACCTCTCCTATTCATAGAAACCCAGAACAGTCTGGGTTAGAAAGGACTTTTAAGCTCATCCTGTTCTAACCCCCCTGCCATGGGCCTGGATACATTCCACTAGACCAGACTGCTCCAAGACCTGTTCAGCCTGGCCTTGAACACTTCCAGGGGTGGGGCTGCCACAGCTTCCCTGGGAAACCTGTGCCAGGGCCTCACAACCCTCACAGGAAGAATTTCTGTCCAATAGCCCATCTAACCCTGCCCTCTGGCAGTGGGAAGCCATTTTCCCTTGTCCTGTTGCTCCAGGCTCTGCTCTTCAGCTGTCTTGGAGCCCCTTCAGCACTGGAAGGGGCTCTGAGGTCTTCCTAAAGCCACCTCTTCTCCAGGCTGAAAAACCCAAGCTCTCCCAGTCAGTCCATACATGAGAAGCACTTCATCCCTTGTCACCCAACCACACTGATCATCCCACCACAGCTGTGGGAGCCTCCAGCACTGCCTGTGCTTAGGCTGCAGGTGCTGGGTCTGTATGGGTTGAACAGCCAAGATCTGCTCCTTCATAGAGCAAGCTAATATGGGCCTTTGCCTATGAACAAGGATAGGCAGGCTTTCAGCTGAATGACAGCTGGGACTTGAGTTACAGCTAATCCAGTCTCATTTCAACCTATTTTGTCTTAGCATGGGCGATAGGAAAGGAAAAAAAGAAAGCCTTTCCCAAAAAGTTTGCAAAAAATGTATATAAATTCCCCAATTCTAAATGATCAGGTTAAGTATAAGCTCACTGTTACCCTAGGAAAGTTTCAGGAATGAAACCTCTCCTAGGAGCTTTTGGCTCTACACAGCTGGAGAAGGTGCTTTGTGGTTTTTCAGGTGCAGTCCCTTCCTCTTAACATTAAAATGAAAGCTTGGCACTTCACAAGACAAGGACTAGACTCTGGTTCAACCTGTGCTCTTTCAAGAACACCTTTCTGTACGTAGCTGAATTGGCCTTGGATTCAGACGGTGCATTCTTTCTAAACTGTATGTTTTATGATCTTAGTTTAGAGGCCTCATAAAAGATGTAGTGTGCAAGTCACAGTATCTTACACTCAAAGAGCCATACACTGCATATGCACCACTACCCAAAGAACTCTTAAAGACATTTCTGCTCCTTAGTGTTTATTGCCAAAACAAATTTCTAGGCCTAACATTTCTGCTGTTCAACTTCCCATGGAAAAGTTTATTAGTTTCTGGTACAGAGCTGATTTTTTTCTCATGTTTGATAGTCTAACAGAGCCAGAAACTGAACCTCTTACCTCATTTCATGTTCAAAAGCTGAGTTTCAGTTCAGTCTCTTACATATGGCACTAGTATATAACATTCAACTTTAATTCTATGTAGGTATTAGGAAGACTGTACTTTAACTACACCTACTATATGAAAAGTATTTTGCTTTTCTTCTATGGTTCTGTGAATATTACTTATTTTGTGCGTTAGACAAGCAATTCACCCACAAAGCAGCATTCTCAGGAAAGCAGCACTGGCTGCTCAGCTTCTGAAGCAGATTACACAAAGCACGTAAACACCACCTGCCACCATGTGGACACAGTGGCCGTGGGCACACAAGACGAGGGCTAGACATTGGTTACCTCCCTGGATCTGTACGCTGTTGATGAGAAAAAGAACTTGGGAGAGCTGACAAGAGAGTGATTTATTTTTTTTTCATATCAAATAGCAAAGTTCATGTGTTGCTAATGACTGTCAGGTGAAAGCAGAACTACTCTTTGGCAGGGCTGAGAAAGTCATGCCAATGCAAATAGGAATATCAGTCTAACACAATTCAATAGCAGTCTGACAAAACAAATGAGGATAAGAAAATAAGCCTTCCCTGTGAAACGATCCTGAGTGTGGCATTCAGGCTGAACAGACGAAAAAATAACCTTAGCTCATACAGTGTAACAAATTCCACAGGTTTCACTAAACCTGGCAGGGATGCCCAGAAGGTGATGCTCTGTCTGACACCATATGCAGAGACCCTGCTAACAAACACTAGTGATGAACTTTTTACACGGGCAGACAGGGATAGGAAAAGGGGAAGAGATTTAAACCAAAAGAGGGCAGATTTAGATTAGATACCAGAAAGCAATTTTTTACTCAGAAGGTGGCAAGGCCCTAGCACAGGTTGCCCAGAGAAACAGGGGCTGCCCCATGCCTGGAAGTGTTCAAGGCCAGGTTGGAAAGGGCTTGGAGCAACTTGGCCTAGGGTTGGTGTAGGGAAGGTGTTGGTCTAGGGAACAAGATGGTCTTCAAGTTACCTTTCAACCCAAATGTTTGTATGATTCTATGAACTGAGGTAAGACTAAACACATTCACTCCTTGGGTTGACTGTAGGAAAACAAAGAGATGTAAAATGGTTTAAATTATTTGACATCTGGTTTTGCAAGTCTACTTTTCAAGAGCCAGTAATTTAGACAAGGACAGAACACCACCATTCCTGAGGCCATGTCTAATAAAGCCAGATGGAGATAGTGGCCAAGGTCACAGCAAAAGAATAAAAAGGGTCTCACAACAGTCATACAGCTGCCCTCTGGTTCTGTGGTAAAGCTGAGATAAGACTTAGAACAAGAAATCCAGAAGATCAAGAAGCAAATTAATTTGATGTCCTTCAGTGGCTGACTGAAATAGCAAATCATTTGACACTTAGAGTGTAAATAACTTGACTGCCCCATACAAGAAAATAGCTGCAGTAAATTCCGTTCTTAGTGGTACCTAAAGAAACCATCTTTACAGCTCTATTGAAATTATGTCCTCTACAAGCAATCTTGGAACTGGACAAGGAATAATGCCTGTCAAGTATCATGCAGGAGACAACCTCTTAAACACCTAAAGAAAGTGGAACTTTGATGAACAAGATGGACATGCTCTCCTCAATGGCTACACATCATAAATGCATGCATTAGACATAATGAGCAATACAGGACAAAAATCATTCAATATAGAATCACAGAATTGTTGGGAAGGGACCTTCAAGCCCATCTCATTCCAACCCCCTGCCACGGGCAAGGACACCTTCCACTAGACCAGGTTGCTCCAAGCCCTGTCCAACCTGGTCTTGGACACCTCCAGGGATGGGGCAGTCACAATTTCTCTGAGCAACCTGTGCCAGGGCCTCACCACCCTCATCTTTCTGGGTATACAATTTTGGGTGAGTTGTTCTCCCACAGTAACACTGTGTGTGCTCACAAGGGACTCACTCACCTCAAGGAGGATGGTCACTAAATAAGGATCACCTCATCATACGTAATGAAGAACCTACACTGAAGTCAGGCCAAAGTAATTAAGGCTCTGGGAATGAAAGAAAGAGACAGCAAAGCACCCAGTAAAGCAGCAATAAAGAGGCTTTCTTTCTACAGGCTGCGACTCAAAATTCAAAGCCACTGCACTCTCAAAACCTCTTACTTCAAAGTTAAAAAAATATTAATTAAATAATTGAGATAAAAAACCTAGAGCAGCAACACCACTGCTCAAGCACTTGTGAGAGCTCAGTTCCACAAGGTCCATGTCTGTGCCCCAGCAGAACTGGGCACCACCCACACTGTATGTTCAGAACAAAGACAACTCCGAGACATGCCATTTTGACCCTGTTCTGTGGTCACTTATCACCCACAAAATACCTCACCACGCTTCAGGGATTTTCTAATATTCATGCACCATAACAAGAGATTTTCATGGTGTAATCTCAATTACTCAACTGTGAATACCAGGATGAGAGTTCACTTCTTTCTCTTACTGAAGCCTCAGCTTCCTCAGATACTCCACACACATCCCTAACTTAGGAACTACAGAGTTTATGGGGCTAGTACTTGCTGAATGCTTTCCCACTGTCTAATGCTTTGGAGAGCTGTGCAATTCACTCCCATTTTTAGCAACTCTATTGTATTTCACCTTTGATAATGATAGTGAATTTTTTTGGTAGGTATTATTAGACGTGACTTAATTTCTCTTTGAAATCCCCCCATTTCTATGCTAGTGAGAGTCAAACATCTGAAATTTTAACTGGTAATTTACGGCCTTAGATAATGTTATCCAACTCAAAGAGCTCCTCTGTGAACTTTGCGAGGGATTCAATTTCACAAACAGAAAATATGGGTATTGAAACAATTTGTGCTTGCATACAGATGGAAGTTATTATGAACTCTCAGAATTAACACACATTGTTTCAACTTTGGAATGTAACAGCAAAGCAAGTTTCTCCAAAAAATACTCTACCAAGCCAGCACTAAGCTGCTACTAATTCCAGCTGAATTCTCCTGAGTGCAAGATGTGGTTTCCAGTGTTATTATCCTGCTGTTTTACAAAACAGTACCACTTTATCTCTAGAAGAGTTTTTATGTCAGTAATTTTATTTAATATCAACCCCATCTCACTTCTTCCACACTCACATCTCTCCTTGCTGCCAGAATTCCAGGTAATTGTAAAAGGAAAAAAAAAACCCATAAAAATCTGTGAAACCAGGGAAGCTTATACAAATAATTTCAAGATGGTTCTTTAAGTTGACAGAGTTTTTTTTTCTGGGCTCTTTGTGACAGTGTTCAAAACTGGCATGAATGATTCAAGTGAGGTGACAGAGACCCAGGCTCTTGTTTTCATGCTCCAGTGAAGTCCCCACTATTCTTCCCAGGTACCTTCCCACAGCACACAGAGGGAATTAAGCAACTGATTTACATTTATTTCTGACAAAGAGGACTTGTTCTCTGAATTAAGGCAAACACCTTTGGGTGATGGTCTGGAGATAAGAGAGAGGCAGCTGTTCATTCTCCATCCAAACCTAATTTTTCACACATTCACAAGAACTAAGCATATCTGGATACTTCTCTGAAAGCAGCCCTAATGTCTGTGAAAAGCTATGTAAACACGACAGTTTCAGCATCCCAAGGAACACACAAAGGATTCAGACAATCTTAGGCTTTTAGGTCAAGTCAGCCCCAGAGCACAGAGGTTTTGTGATGCATTTCTGCACATCATCTACCTGCTCTGCTTTCACAATGGAATTTCCCCTTGGCAGAACTATAAAAAGCAGCAATATTTGACCAAGAGCATCAAAACAAAGGTGACTACAACAGTTTATGTGGACATCAGTAACACTTTCATGATTAAATAAGTAGTAGAAGCATCGCCAGAAGTTCTGATTTACTTTTATTATGTTTTTATATCCAACAGCATACAATCTCAGGCATTAATATGTGAACCACTAGTGTTGTACTAACCACTTTGAAGTTTGGCCACTGACTAGCTTGCACCAGCACCAATGACCCCAAGTAGAGCAGGAAACTCTTTTTATACCAACAAATACTTAAAGTCTTCATTTACTTTTATAAGTTTAAACACACGCCAGTGACTTTGGAAATCAGCTGCAAGGAACTGGAAGGCAACATGGGTGAGTGATCGTGTGTTCAAGCACCCAGAGTCGTTCAGAAACAGGACAAGAAAATCCGAATGACAGGTTTCAGTAGGTCCAAGAGTGGTAACAACTCAGAGGTGACAAGTCAAAGAGATAAACAGGAAAACAAGTAAAGTGGTTCCTACAAAAAATACTACAGGCACAAGTGTTAAATAACCCAAACTACATGAACAGGAAAGACAACCACCCTAGGCTTGATGAAGAATTCACCATTTTGATGGAAAAAACAATGGAGCTTCATCCTTGCACCACATAACTGAATGGCAAACTCCAGAATAAGGTAAAAACCAGGAAAGGCTGAAAGGCAAAGAGCAAGCAGCATCACGACACACAAGTTACAGAATAAACTAGTGTAAGCAGAATGAACTAGGAAGCAGAGATTAAGGAAAGCATTGATTTGATAGGAATGAGGAGAGAGATCTATCAAAGCATTTGAGGGAAAGACTAATCTCTTTTTCTCACAAATCTTTCCTCTGGTGGTCAATTGTGAGCAGCTGACTGCCATTACTAATACCACCAACAAGAAGGTACAAGTCTAAGATACATTAACAGCCTAGCTAAGTGAATTCCCAAGATCAGCAGGACTTGATTAACTTTGTCTTAAGATACTTTAGCCTTTAAGTAATTTCAGAGGTTATTGTCCAAAATACACTAAGCATGGGCAAGTATGGAAAATGGTAAATGCAATCTAAGCTTAAAAAACAAAAACACAGAAAGACTCAGAAGCTTATCTTCAGTTTGGGGTAAGGAATGGCAAAAAAGTGATGGAAGAGAAAACTGGAAAACAAACAAGACTAGTAGAAACTAAGCACAAAAAGATCAGATTTTCAAGAATAAAACTGTAAGACTAATGTAATTTCAAACAGGTTAGAAACAGAAATGTCATATTTCTGTTGGAATTTAAATCTCTTGGCATTTTCTGGTATAATATGCTCACAAGCATGCTGGGGAAATGGGATATTGATGACGTATGAGTGAATACAGAGAAAGTACTCTTTCGATGTAATAAAGAATGGTTCATGGCTACAACTGAAATGCTGGCAAAATGGGATTCCACCTGGAATAACAGAACCCCAGTTCTATCCGATATTTTAATTAAGTAATCTGGATAGGGCACAGGCTCAGATGTAGCCAGCATAAAGCTGAGACTGAGTTGTCAACCTCTGGTGTTACGCCACTTAAAAGTCGGTCTGAAGATCCCTCACCTGTCTCACGATTGTCAGAGGCTGAGACCCCAAGAACCCTAAACCACAACACAGAAGTTCTGGCCTGACCGAGGTGGGATCCAGGTTTCTCCCTGCAGGTGCACTGACTGGACCAAGAGGGGCCCCTCAGAAACCCGTGCAGAAACAATGGACTGTCACGGTATCTGGGCCGTGTTTGCACCGAGCTGATCATGCTGACCAAGTCCAGCCTGCCCCGCTCCTTCATTCTGCAACACTCACGAGATCTCCCCCCACTCACTGGCCTGTTGCCTCTTACCTCAAAAACAGACTGTAATAGCACCCCAAAAAAGAGAGCCTTTGAGGCCTCCCTGACGGCGAAGACGGATCTATTGGTGTGCCATGAGGACTGCAAAGGTCTATTGGCTCCGCGTCATGAGGACTCGCGTCTGCTGTCGGTAGCTATGACGCCCCTTTCCTCTTTTCTCTCTCTCTCTCTTTCTTCTCCTCTATTGCATATTGTGGGTGTCAATAAAGATACACTGATTTTACTTGAACTAAGTTCTCTTTGTCTCTTTTTGCACTTTGAATTCAAAACAAACCATCACTACCGTCCATCTGATTGTGACACGTCACCAAAGCAGAAATAAAATTAAGAACAAAAAAGTTCATCTTTAAGAATACATTCAAGTTACAGCATGTAAAATGTGAATTAAACAAGTCACCTGCACAAATTCAGAATGGACTGTTTCATTGCTGTGCAGAAGATACCTGGGGCTGTTCGTTGCACACAATCATGAGGTTTATTTACTCTGCTAAGCTTTTAAGAGTACAAACCTATTAGAACCCAACAAACTGGGAATAAAAGGACAAGACTTGGGAAGCATTTCTCCCATCCTACTCAATGTTTTTAAAGTGACAGTAGTATCACTGTATCCAACTTTGAGATTGCATTTCAGGAAAAATGGATTCAGATGGAGAATTTGAGACAAGAGAAGTGTTGAAAATGTGATTTTTCAATGCATAAAAGTTTGCAAGGAGGAAGAGACTTAAATGGAACAGATTATTATAATATATAAACAGAGGCAAGAGAGGTTTGGATTCAATGTCAGAAATTAGATATTTTTAGTGGCCAAGACAGTCAAGCATTGGAATTAAGCAGTACTTATTTCACGTGCTTTTCTGCACAGAACATCACCAGGGATGGCAGAGGAGCAGCTGACCCTGCCCAAGGACCACAGCCAGACCTTTTTCAGACCAGCTTTCTGAACATTCTCTGAATTCCATACCAAATGTGTTAGCTGCAGGTATTGCTGCCATCTCAACTACAAGTTTGCAAAGTCTCTTGCATTTTTCAGAGCAAAGGATGGATTTTTAAAATACGTTAAAAACAAGGGAGTAAGGTTGACTAGAGGACTTTTTAAGTAAAAGTTACACATTTGCAATACTTCTTATTTTCCACGTACTATATTTTCTTATAAGTTTTCAAAACAGTGTTAAGTCTATAGACTCATAGAATGTACTGTTTGAAAAGGAGAAAATTCATTATTATCTGGCAAGTCCTTCTCTAAGCATCACAGGAGAAAATCTCAAGCAGAAGGCTGTAAGGTGAAGTGAAAATCATGTTTTCAAGGACATTTCTCTTAGTTCACAGGTTTTCACCACAGAGACCAGCACGAAAAGACAGCATGTGCACACTCACATCACAGTGACACCAAGCAGAGATAATAATAATAATAATAATAATAATAATAATAATAATAATAATAATAATAATAATAATAATAATAATAATATCTCAAAGTGTACCAACCTGTGCTATATTTTTGTTGAGAAGATAAACTCCATATTCAAACTGAAGCTTCTCCCCTCCTTTTGCATATAAAGGAAATCTGATGGGAAAAAAAAAGGGGGGGGAGTAGAAAGTATTTAAGATGAAATAATTCAGATGCTTATGTAAACTTCAAAATCCCCAGATTCCTTTTCTGAGAAGGTAAAGATTTAAAAAGCTCCCCTTGCTGATTTTTCCCAGGAACCCCTCCATAGGATGTTATTTACGAACCCTCTGCAACTCCATTCAATCAGCATTTAAAAACTGATGCCAAAACTCAACTATGGAATTCCATCTTTTAAAGTATTTCAGGTTTTTAAAAGACACTTTATGATTCTCCCAGAGCTGCAACATCCCTCTCACCAATCAAAGTGTAATTTCAGAAGCACACAGCACAATTCCACATCCCATGTTATCCCTCTGCATTCAGCCAATCACACTTGTTAGCTCATTTCCAAACAGAAATAATATTTTAAAAAAGGTGCTCTCTTCTGATCATAATCCTGTGACTGACCGAGCACAAAGCCCTTTATACAGAGAAGAAATCTGCAGGCTCACTTACCAGAATAACACTCAGAATAAAAGTGATGACTTTCAACAACCTCACGCACACACCAAAGGCTTGAGAGTCACAGCATCATAGGTCACTATATCCCTTGCAAACATTTTACTACTGATCTTTATTTTTCCTACATAATAAATATTGCTCACCATTTTAAATGCCCAGATGTAGCAAATAGCCTATAACAACATAGCATGGCACTGCTGCATGAGACAAGAGAACTAAAACATTAGTCCCTTAAATATTGAAACTCCTTGACAGTGTCTGCATTAAAGAGTATAATTTTATACATCTACTTAAAGAATATCTGCTTAAGTGAAGCAGTTCTCAAACAGCTTTAACAGCTGTTTTGTACACTGTACTTCTAAGGATTGTCTTTTGACTCCTCCTCAGCACCAGAGGTCATCATGGTCAATTCATCAATCTTAGTACAAATTAAAATTTCTTTTATTGGAACTACAGCATGAATCAAGTTTTTGCCTTTTCAGGAACCCCGTCCTGCAGCTCCTAATCAAGATGCTGAATTAATTATCCACATAAACTCCACACTACAGTAGAAACCAAAGTGTCTCTCAAATATAAGGTAACAAATACAGGAGATAAATATCTACTAGAAACAACACACATTCTGGAGAGGTGATTAGGCAAAGTGAATTTTATCATCCATAAGCCCCACAGTAGAGTACATTTGTAATTTTAGGAATTATATAGCACCATTAAAGCTAAAGGTTAACAGGTCACGATCACAGCAGATCAAATATTGAGATGTCAGCTTCAGGTTTTACTCTACTTTCAAACTTGCTAGGCAACTAAGTCACGAAACATAAAAACCTCTGGGAATAGTATCTATCTAGCTCACCTTGCTTAATAGAGCTATAAACCAAACTAGTACCCCATGCAAGAAAATGAAACTTCTTCAAATGAATACATGCTGCAGAAATTCCATAACACATTATTCTAAGTGTTAAATACGAAGCAAGAGGAATTCATTTCAGTATCTCCAATTACACTACCCAGACAGAGCAAGGGTTAGATTTAAAGGATAAGTTTACAATTAACAGTCTAAAACAAACCCATTTTTTTACAATAAAAGCACCATTAGGAACACAAACCATGTTTCCCTAGAAGGTAGCATTTCATGAAGTCACTGGTAATGGGAATCATGTATTCTATTATTAGACACAGAGCTCTTTGATCTATGCAGTATAGAAAGGGGGTAAAAACTGGCTTATGGTGCTCACTGACCTCTCCCACACAAAGATTCTTTTAAAAGGGAAAATCAGGCTTTTCTGCTTATCATGTTGATCCTGCTTCTTTGCCAATATTCACATTTTTATCCTCTAACTTCCACTAATTGATGTTGAAAGGCTTTAAACCACGTACATCCTCAAGTCAGCTTTTACAACACAATCACTTAAACGAATGTCTTGAAAACTGTCCATCGATGTCTCTGCATATACACATTTATGACTCAAGAGAAAAATATTACTAAGTTTTATGCCTCTCTGTGTTTTATCTTGCTTGCCCATTAAGCCTGGTCACAAGCAATAAACTAAAGGGAGAGGAACCCAAACATTTTATATAGTGCTTCAGTGAGTATAATTGAACCCAACTTGAACTGCTGCCTCCCTGTGTGAAATTCTTCTTGCCTGCTCCACAGAAAAGCACTGACTGTAAGCTTAACCTCTCCCTTTGGCATGCTGCAAAAAGCTGAGTCTGCTGTGTAAGGATTTAGTTACACTAAATACTTCTGAAAAACATTATTTTTGTGTTTTTATAATCACAAAATGCATAATAAAATTCAAAATGGCATCTGCCTACCTATTCTACTGCAAAGTGCACCTTTCTTCTTTCCATTCTTGCTGATACATTTTGGGAAAAAAATAAGCTCCTTTAAAGCAGAACACAGATACTTATTCTGAGATAAAAAATTCCGAGGGGTGTAATATGTTTAGTGAAAAGAATCAAAAAACACAAGCTACAGGTACCCCTTCTATAATCAACAGAAAATATTATCTGAGAGAAGTTATCAAGTGTTAGAAATTTGTTCTCAATCCAGAACAGAGCTCAGAAGCTGAGCTCTGGTCCTCCTCAGAGTAGTACTCACACACTCCAGGAAACCATGCATCTGCCATGTGAACAGTCAGGAATTATGAACAAAACAGCTTCTGCTCAGTGAGAGTCAATATGTGCCTTTGTAAAAATAGGTTGTCATTTACATACAGCTACAGCACATTTCAATAGCATGTAGAGTTCTTAAAATACAATGCTAACATAACCTGAATTTATAGTAGATGATCTATTTCTGTATATAAAGAGACAGGCAATACAGCAATAGTAGTGTTAATAGTGACTTGTAAAGAAGATCCTGGTTTAGAGAACATTAACCTGATGCAAGAAAAAATCCACCATGTTTAGTAACTTGTAACAGGTTTACCCCCTTTGGAGCTGTTTCTGTACCTGGTGTTTCCACTGCTTTCAAGACATATCAGCAATGGTAAGAGCCTGTACTGGAGAAAAGCACAAGAACTAGGAGTGATTAAGGGAATAATCATCCAGCAGGCATGCATAAAGGTGGCTTTAGGATCTATGAGAATTGTGCCAAAGATGCTGAAATTAAACAAGCCCCACTCTGAATTCAGAAGGTGGAGAACTCTGGATAAGAGTGATCCAAACTGCACACCAGACTGATTTGAACCAGATGGTCAATATGTGCTTTGAAGAGCCAAGATAACATCAAGAAGATTCTTGATCTTAAAAGCTTACATTTGTTTTGGGAGTCACGTTTTGCTTATTTAATCCTATAGGACTGTGACAAACCCTAAATTTTCACTAATTTTTTTGAGTCATGTTCTGTTTTATAGGATTCACTGGGATACAAGTCAGATGACCAGTGTTACCCAGCTGCATCACAGTGCATATCTACAATCCATGCATATCTATAATAATGCATATCTATAGACCACAGGACATTTTTAGGCACATAGCTCATATCCCTTTCCACGGCATGTCACTTTGGACAAAACTTGTGTTTTTCTATGGTGATGCCACAATGACTGAACAGTTTCTCCCCTAGTGAACCATCACTATTATGTTTAAGACCCAAGCACTCCCAGGCCCACAACAAGAGGTTTTGATTGTAATTTCTCATAGATGTCCCCCCCCAAAAAAACAAACCCAAAAAACAACAAAACCAAAACCATCACAGCAAAATAATAGAAGCAGATCTTTTAATCATCTCTGAATAACTTCACTTTTGCAGAGAATAGAGATGACAGTTCATCTGCCCTAACCTTACCTCTCTCATCCTCACCCACCTGATCTCTCTCCCATCTCTCCAGCTTGGAGGGTTCTCAAGAATAAGCCCCTCCTCTCTACCTGCAATCTTAATTTCAGCAAGTCATTATCCACCGTTTTATTTTGATCCATTCCCTATTAATTCCTGCCACACTTCCTAAGCAGACATCACCTACTGGATAAAGAACTCTTCAGCTTAAAACTTGCTTTCCTGTCAAAGGCACCTAATATTCAAATATTTAAACCTAGGGAGGATCTGCGGATATGCAATGAGTAAAGAAACAAGTGTGAGCAGGTCAAGGCTCAACAGAGCTGTGAAAAAGAAAAAGCGAGGCAGAGGTTACACGCTATGTTCAACATTACCCTGATGGGGAAAAGTAACATCAAGTCAGACTTTTAAATAAAAAAACAGGGCTGAAAGTTTACCTGAATCCACACTGAAACTACAAAACCAGCACATTACCGTCAACAATGGAATTAAGTTTTGAGTTCAGGGACCTCACACTTCACAAATGCTAAGTTTTTAAATAGTTAGTTGGAATATTTGCATAAAAATATCATTCTAGTAGGTATCAAGCTTAAAGGTACCCAACTACACCATCAACAGGACTCTCAGGGAGCCATTACTTTATTTAGTCTAATTAGACTTTATTCTAACATGGTATTTAATCAAGTACACTCTGTAGCTATAAGAAACACATGTAACTCTTTAGAAGCAAAGTATAATCTCATTACAGTAAATGACATCAAGGTTACAAAGACTAGACAGGATACTAAATCATCCACTCTGGTTTAAAAGTCTTTCTGCTAAAAAAGAGAAAGCCAATATATGTGTTTCCAGTCAATATGAAAAACCAATAGTGGCTGGTTGTCAGGATTTCCACTCTAGTTGACTCATGCAGATGCAAACAGCCAAACAGAGATCTCAGTGTCGAACCAAGACAAATTCCCATTTTCAGTTCAAGAAAGATTCCCGAATATGTATAAACTACAAAATATAAAGTATATTTTGTATAAATATATGTATATATAAAAAAATATAAATATATCTTATATGTATATATATTATGTTTATATTATTTATAATGTATATTATTATTACATTATTTATGTTATATTTATATAATGTACATATATATTAGATGTATTATATGTACATATATTACATACATATAAAATATATGTATTTTGTGGTCTGGTGGCAGTACAGGAGCAGCAGACAGGATTTCAGATGAACACTTTTGCCAATTGT
This sequence comes from Prinia subflava, assembly GCF_021018805.1. Taxonomy (NCBI): domain Eukaryota; kingdom Metazoa; phylum Chordata; class Aves; order Passeriformes; family Cisticolidae; genus Prinia; species Prinia subflava. The sequence goes on from NC_086249.1 coordinate 1,134,190, forward strand.
GCTTGTCTAGGGGCCTGAAGGAATTTCTGCTAGAAGTCAGCTCTGTAATTCTATGGGATCCCTCCAGGAATCAGATTAGAGGCTGCAGCCCAGCCCATGAGACCACAAGCCACTGCTCTGTGTTGTCCTTCATCCAGATACAAGGAGATCATCTTGTAATCCTAAAGCTACAGCCACAAGGAAGCCTAATGTATCACCTCTAAGGCAAGTTCAAACGACCCCACACACTCAGCTATTGTAACACTTTCCTCTAAACAAACTTCATCCTTCCTAGGGGTAGGAAGGTTAAGTCACCTTCCATTGTTAATTTAAGTCTTTTCCATGATTCAAGACATAACGAAGAAGGCTGTGCTCATGTGCTGCTGAAAGTAAAACCAAGAAATTTCAGGGGCAGATAGAGAAAAAGCCTCATGCAAGTATTTTTCATTTTCATATTTACAGTTTGAGGTGTGATGCCACATCCATAATCTATCCTGATGGAGTTTTTTTCCTTACAAGGAGTATTATTGACTTCTTAACAAAAGAAAGGGTTGCAACCCATCTCTTATTGACTTTTAAAGGCCCTGGCTTTGGTAACAGCACAGGCAACAACTTGCTAATATAGTGTCTTCCAAAACTGCTCACTAATACTGATGTATTTAAAAACCAGAAAACTGACTTCAGAAAAAGAGATCTTTTGAAGTTGCCCACAGATGCTGATTCTAGAAAACCAGAGGCCTGTTTTAAAGCTAAAACTATGATTACACTACTTGTGGAGTTTTAAGCATTAAACCATTCTTACAACTCAAATAAATTGTGCTAAGTATTCTACTCTAACCAGTAAAACTCTTCACTGTCCTACTTTTTCCAGCTGACCCTCAACGAGTACTCATCAGCCATCAGGATCTCATTTAATTTTGTATCTTTAGCTCATCTTTAGCTGTTTTACATAATCACTTTGGTGCTGGATGAACACTTAAATCACTACAGGATTCCTGGCTCAGGCAGATGGTAAATGTTAGGAAAAGTTGAAAGAATCCTTATTCCATACATTTATTTCAGACCCCAAGTATCTCTTACAAATTCAAGTCCAAATACATTTACTGTTGTGTTCTGTGATTTATGAACTCTGCATGCAGAAATATCACATATGTACCAATATATGGATGGCCCACTTTTATTGTCTATAACCATCTGCCTTTAACACAAACTATTTTTAAAGCTTATGAAATTGCTTCATTTTTAACTGCTTTCACCTGTTTCTACTTTGGTAATACGCCATATGTTTTAGATCTTTTATTCTCTCTTCTGTTCAGACTTCTGGCATATCCCAAATTGCATTAAAGTCTCAAAAGTTTAATCTGTACTTCAGAAAGCTCTTAAGGGAAGAAGTCAGTGAAATAATGGTTTTTTACACATCACATCCAACTGTCTTGCACAGGCTGAAGTGTGGCACAATTAAAATATCATATTACATCTCATTTGGCAAATCTAAGTAAAATTCCAAATATTGTTTAGAATCATGTTTCATAGCCTTAACTTTTCAACTGATTCAGAACTTTAAGGACCAGGAATATTTGCAGCTTTATAAGCTGAATTAGGACACTTATGGTTTAAGAACACCTAATTACCACAAAATGGTTTGTGTTAGAAGGCACCTTAAAAGCCATTTTGTTCCAACCTCCTACCATGGGCAGGGACATCTCCCACTAGATTGCTCCAAGCCCCGTCCTACCTGTCCCTGCACATTTCCAGGGATGGGGCAGCCACTGTTTCTCTGGGCAACCTCTGCTGAGGCCTCTCCACCCTCAGAGGGATGAATTTCTTCCCAATATTCCATCTAACCCTCCCATCTGGCACTGGGAAGCCATCCTTCCTTGTCCCATCACTCCAGGCTCGTGCCCAAAATCCCTCTGTAGCTCTCTTGGAGCCCCTTTATGCACTGGAAAGAGCTCTCAGGTCTCCTTGGAGCCTTCTGTTCTTACAGCTGCCTCCAGAGCAGAAAGGCTTCATTCAGCCCTTGGAGCACCTCTGTGGCCTCCTCTGGATTCACTCCAGCAACTCCACATCCTTCTGATGTTGGACTCCAGAGCTGGAGGCAACTCTGCAGGTGGGGTCTCACCAGAGCAGGACAGAGGAGCAGAATTCCCCTCTCCACTCTGCCCTTGCCATGGGATCAGCCCAGCATACAGGGGCTTCTGACACGTGCCAGTGCACATGGCCAGGGTATGTCCAGCTTCTCATCCAGCCATTTTCCCAAGCTGTCCGTCTCCTCAGGGCTGTTCTCAATCCATTTTTGACCCAGCCTGAGCTTGGGATTGCTACAATCCTAGTGCAGCAACTTGAACTTGGCCTGACTGAACTTCACAAGGCTGGCACAGGCCCACTTTTCAGCCTGTCCAGGACCCTCTGCATGCCATCCCTTCCCTCTGGCACCACACAGCTTGGTGTCACTGGCAAACTCGTCTCACTGTCCATGTCACTGACCTAAAAGTTAAACAGTGCTGGTTACAATTCCAAATCATGAGAACACCAATCATCACTGCTGTCCATTTGGACATCAAGACATTATCCAGTAGTTAAGTGCAGACTGGAATCTTAGTCCAAAGACTAAATGAAGCTGACACCACCACATTTTCACATGACTGTATTTAGATTATCTTTGACACTTCCTGCCCAACTGGGTCAAATTTGTCAGAGAACAAACTCAACCTGTTTTCTGCTTTCACGTCTCATTTTCAAGGACAATAAGCAAAATGACTGCAGAGAGGTGGCTGCAGAGCAGACTTGGCAGAATGCAGCTGAAACCCAGTTATTCACTATCATACACATAAAGAACAGATGTAATTTTTGTGACTGTAAGTCACTCATGTCATAGCAGAGTCACCTATCAGATCTGGGGGAACAACTGCATCTCACACAACATTACTAAAAATGGGTCAGTAACAAAAAAAATGAGTTTCAAACTTTAGACCACAGATAGGACACTCAATAAAAGGATAGGACTAAATAGCACAATCCAGATAAGATAATAGCCTGAAAAAGTCACAAGTTCTTGTTTGATATGTTTGAAGTATGAGCAGTGTACAAGAAAAGGTTTAAATATTTACTGAAGTTTGAGTTATTTCAGCCTCACCCCCTTTTGGGGTCTGCAAGGGGAGCAAGCAGGGAGGAAAGAACTAGTCTTTTCTGTCCAACCTAACCACATCCTGTTTGCTCACTGTAATGGAATGTTGTATCCAGAGGAGGAAGTTTGTGTTATTTAAAAGTCCTGGGGCTTCTCTGAACCAGAAGAAATTAAACCCTGAAAGCCTTTTAAGTGAGAAGGACCACCACTGTCCAAACAGCTCACTTGAAATCACAATTTCCCAGGACACTTCAAATCAAATACTAGCACAAATAAGCTGCTCAAGAGCCATAAGCACCAAAATATCCAGCATTCCTAACATCTTAACACTCCACCTGAAGATCAAGGTGCAAGAAGTTTTGGCTGCACAGCTTTAAAACCAATTTCCTTCTAAGATAAGCTGCACCAGAGCTCTATCAACTTCAGAGCAGAGACTACACAGATATGCTACAGAAGACCCAAAATTAAATGAAAAGACAGAAAAAAGGACTACAAGCATGCCTTTTGCTTGTAATTACAAATTAAGACATAAATTATGAATTACAAATCACAAGCAAATTCAGTCTGGATTACTACATGGTTTTGAGTTCCTATTTAACAGAAAAAGCTACACTTGTAAAACAAATTTGATGACAAAAATACAGACTGCCATGAGGGAAAAGCATATCCCCATTCAAGCTTTATACAATACATAAATATTAGTTTACTGGGAAAAGAAAACATTAGTTTAACTTTATGAAATGTATTTTCAAAATGCTTTTCTGAACAGTTCAGATGATGATAATCAAAAGCAGAAGCACCTTTCTGTGGTAAATGTAACTGCTGTGACCTTGCTCTTGGGGAATGCACAATAGCTTCAGTATGTACAGACCACAGAGAGAAAAGCAAAGATCCAGATTATGAAAGCCAGGCAGTTTCTGACAAGACAGTCACCACTTAGTACAAGAGGGTATCATTCTACTGCTTCAGCAAATAATTTCAAACACCTCTAAATCACAGCAAAAAAATCCATGGAGCCAGTGACCCTGATGGCTTTTTGCAAATTGGGCATTTCTGTAACATATTTCAGCTTGGATTCAAGGCTTGCACTATACAAACCATGATGGATGTCACAACATATGGATTATCTGTAAGGAGAGAGCAGACATCCTTGCAATCAGAACTTTAAATCTCACTGCCATTGAAGGATCATTTTTAAGAAGAAAACACTTTATACAGGTCAAGTCCCTGCTTATTTAAAAAAATGAAGTAATGTTTTGGAAAAACAAAAATTCTCAACAGGTATATAATGTTTCAGTGTGTCATGGTTTGGTTTGAAAGATAGGTGTCTGCTAGGGAAAGCAGAATCTTCCCTCGGATGGAGAATGTAAAACCCCTCCTTCTGAATTATTATAATTTTGAACTTAAGGGGTTCTCAGGTAAAGAAGATATGAGACTAGGAATAACAGTTTTTCACTAGTATGTATAAGGCAAGGCAAACAAATAATAACTGTGGCACTAATAACAAACAGAACGAGGAACCCAGTGACACCTTCTCAGCCGCAGGCACTTTCCCTTTGGTGCAGTTCTGTTCACAGCCAGCAGGGAGTGCTGCTGGCTCCCGGCGGGCAGCAGGTGACAATGGTGGCTTTGTCTGAGACGGGGAGGGATGGAAGAGAGGCCTCACTCCACAAACCCCTGGGGCTGTCAATCCCGGTGCCCTGTCATGACTTTTGGAAGCAGCAGGCTGGAACAGCAGGGATGAGCAGAAATCCTGGGGCAGTGGATGAGATGTATCAGAAACTCCACGGCAATAGCTGGGACTACTGGATGTCCCGGCAGGGCAGGGGGTGCGGGGCCTAAGCAGCAGAAGAAAGTCAGCTCCTGGCTGGGTTATAGTAGTGGTAGCTAAACTGCTCTCCCCAAGTAGCAGCTCGACCGCCCTCCTCCGAAAGCCGAGAGCGAGTGAGAACGCCCAACTGCCTCAGCTCCCATCCTTTACTTATCTTTTTGAGAGAAACTCCCAAAAACCAGAGGAGTGCCACCAGACACCCTCTTTCTCTGAGGCCTGGCCACCTCCCTGTGTCTCAAGGACCCAGCCATCTGTGCATCTTAGCAACTCAATAGGAAAAATATCCACAGATAAAAATGAAAGAAAAAGGAAAGAAAAGAAAACTGAACCCCCAACACAATGGGAGTAAATTAAGACTAGTATGTCCTCACAGAAACATTTCTCAGCTGGTCTCAAATGTCTGGGGTCAGTGGTCTCATCTACTGCAATAAACAGTATCTGCCTTCTCAGACTGGCCAGCAGCATGTAAAAACTTCTAGTTCCCAGAAATAGTGTTAACAGTATCTAAATTCATTAAACAACACCTGATCTAATTCTTTATCTATACACAGCAATATCTGCTGACTCAATGAAGGCAAAAGCATTGTTTTGCTAATTAAGAATCAAATAAGCCTGGATTGTAGCTAAATATCCCCAAGAATTGTAGAACGTAAAAATACAGTTCAAGATAAGTTCATGGCAAAAAGCATTCTTTGAGCAATACAGCTGAACCCATAACACACATTCAACCTACCCCAAAGAATCAACTTTTCTTTGATAGCTATTCAATTTCTCAAGCAACCATCTCCCTCCATCTAAATTTTCCAAGATTTCTTCCCAAAGCTGCCATTTCATTACCTCAGCCAAAGTACCAAATATGATTAAAGATTTCTCAATTGTTTTGGAAAACCTTAACATCAGTGAGAAGTTATTCTTCATGTGCTTGTGTTCTGATTTTCAGCCTGCTTTGTCTGCAAGTGACTTATTTGTTACCAGGCACAGAGCAATAACAACTTTAGTGGTGTTGTACTAAGTCTATTGCAGCTGAAATCCTGATTTACCCATTCTTCCAGACTGGAGTAAGGTCATAATAAGGAGGATCACTTACAGATTATGCTTATTCAACAAGTGTATCACAAATGCTCCAAAATTATCCACAGGCCAGTTCAGCAACACTTATCTCCACTTATTTGCAAATCTAGCTTGCCACACTTCAAATAAATTAAAGATAATACATCAAGAAAGTTAATTTGGAAGCATTTTTGGAGCAGAACTGGCAATGAATCCCATGTGTTTGCTTTATTCAGAGGCCTGAAAAGATATTTTTTGCATCAGAATTTCCACTGTCAGTAACTTACTTTTCATGATTTAACACTGTGTGAACCACACACAACATACCAGTTTTCCTAAGCAATGCAAATGAGTAGGTCTAAAATACAACACCAGTTTACCAAAATAATTGCTTGAGTGTGTGCAGATTCAAAATATGTCCTGCCTGATTTACCTAATCTTCTCCACTTCTCTGAAATTTGTTTCCTTAAACTAATGAAAGCAACCCCAAACTGGAGTAATCCAGTCTGCTGGGGTTTGAGTTCAAGATTCAGTCAACAAACTGTGGAGAAACATCAACACTCCATAAATACAAAGGTGCTGCAGACCTTGTGCGTCAACTTTAGTTGTATTAAGATAAACTTACAGAACCACTCTGAAGACCCAAGAAGGGCACCTGTGGTTTATGCTTGATACACTCCTCAGATGCAACAAGTCTGAACCATCCTGGTGGAGGGTGACCTGTTTTTTTATACATTTGTCCTTCCCACAAGGGGACACTCTATACTTCATTCTACCTTCAGTACTATGGCCAGGCAAATGCTAAGTTCTCACCACATCTGCCTATTTCAAAGTCATAATGTAAAAGTTATTGTAGCAGAAAAAATTGTAAATTCTCAAGGTCCTCATAGAAATGACCTGGATCATGCAAGTAAACCAATCTGAAGCAGATGAAGCATATCCCAGAAGTTACTTTCATTCTGAAAGCTCTCAAAATATTTAACCAGATCAACAGGAGGGCTTAGAAAAGTTGGTAAAGAAACTTGAAAGTGTAGTAACATCTTTATACAGTATAACCTTAAAAACAAACACCTGTACTTACTAATTTGCTCTTGAGCAAAAACCTCAGGTATTTCCCCCAAGGAATAATTTCTAGAAACTCCTAAAAAGGATCTCAGAGAAACCCTGTGTTGTTACATTCCCCTCAGGGACCCCTAGAGCTCATGTCATGTAGTTTGACCCTTCCTTCCCTTTCTGACCCCCATTGGCTATGTGCCAACTTGCCCCCACCCTCAGATGTCCTGAGAAAAGACCCTGTTCCCCTGGGCACGTCCTCTTTCCCCTGGAGACCACCTGGAATAAACATCTTACTGCAGCTAAGGGTGAGAGCCTCTTTTGAGTCCTTTTTCCTGTCTTTTGATATATTCCTCCAAGGCCTGAGAAGGACTGAGCTATCTTAGACCCTTAAGGGAATTAAAGGAGGATTTATTTATCACTGTGTCTTCGTTTAAAGGACAAGTATCTACCAAGGAGGGCAAGAACCTTGATGGGATGGAAAACATGAGCCCCTTCCCTCCAAATTACTGTAACTTTGAAATCATGGGGCTTTCAGGCAAAGATAAGGGAAAAGGAATAACAGGGCTTTACTAGTATATGTATGTACACCAAGAGAAACAATAACAACGATAGCGACAACAAACAAAACACTGAAACACAACCACATCCTTCTCGTGGCTGACGAGCGCTTTCCCCTTCGGTGCAGTCACAGCCGGCAGGGGCGCTGCTGGCTCCCGGCGGGGCAGGTGCGATGATTCCCCCGCGGCTGCAGGGGCGCTGTGGGGCAGCTCAGCCGCCTCTCTCCACACGGTTCATGGCGCCTCCGCCAGGGGGAAAGAGAGAGAAGGGGCTCCCTCTGCAAACTAACGGAGGGCAGCTGGTCTCAGGGCCACTCCGGAGGGCCTGGAGTAGGAACCTCAGAGCAGCGGGCTGGAACAGCAGAGGTGAGTACACCCAGCGTGGTAAAAAAAAGTGTAGCAAAAACTCCAAAGCAGTGACAGCAGCCATGGGGGTTGGACACCACTTGTGGAGTTGAAATGTAGTGAAAAATCCCAAAGCACGGGAAGAAAACAACAGGGCAGGGCAGTGGCAGCCAAGCTTTCACAAGCAGCTGGGAGACACTCCCTCTGGAGACGGGTCAGAGTCCCCTTCTCAGTGAGATTGGATGTTGAAAAGGTCCAGTTCAATAGCTGCTCTTGTGAGGAGAAAGGAGAAGCAGTGAAGGACAAAAAAACTCCACAGCAGCAGTGAATTCCCTGGGCAGCAGCAGTCTGGCACCAAAACCACAACTGTCTCCACTCTGATCTCGAGAGAGAGAGAGAGTGAGAGAGCTGAGCCCAGCCCCTAACCCCCAGCCAATTCTGGCAGTATCTCTGCATTTCCCAAGAGAAAATCTCCCAGCTAAGAGACAGAAACAAACTGCACTCCCTCCCCTGTCCTGGCCACATTTTTTGACTCTCTTAAGTATCTGTTGTTCCCATCTCTTAGACAACAAATGGGAGAAAAAATTCCTGAGAAAGAAAAAAAAAAGGAAAAATCCTAACCTCCAACACTCTGCAATGAAAAAAACCCAAAAGCCAAGTATGTAGGTATAAGCCAGTCAATAATGAGGACACCATGCATTATAGTAAAGATCAAATATAGGGATTACATCACTGCAATTACTCAATGATTTATGTTGGAGTTTGAAAAGCTGCTAAAAGACTGGTAACTGAAATAAACAAATTTAATAATGCATGTTACTGCTGTGGTCAACACAATTAGGAGCAAGGGAGGAACGTGATCTATTACTTTAGAAAGAAAACTGCAATTTTAGGGATTTGATGTAAAACCTTGGAGTTGGTAGGATTGTTTCTCCAACAGCTGGGAAAAGATCTCCAGCAGGAGCTAATTCTGAAAAAATCTAGCCCAACACAGGTAAATAGCCCAACAGGGATTAATTTACTTAGCTTAAACTCTCTCCTTTTCAGAAATCTGTTGTGAAATCAAGTACTAAGTCACAAGAATTTGGAAGGCTGTAGCATGAAGGACTAAACCTTCCAATCTATATGAGAGAACACAAAATTGAATTCATCTTTATAAACCCACACACAGGGAGTTCTACTACTCAGAAATCTGTTTTCAAGATACAAATGTTCTAATTTGCAACCCTTCTCAAAGGGATGTACAGGAAGGAGTATGATCATCTGCTTCAAGAACTACTGAAGCAAAACAGGCCAATGTTCTATTAAGGTTCACAGGAAGTGTGTTCAGACAAGTTATTAAAATGGTATCAAATTACTTTGCAAGACATAATTATATAGTTGTGTTTTATGGTGTCAAAACAGGAAGACCTCAGCAAGTTTAAAGCTTAAGGCAAATTACCTTGCCTGCGCTGCCAAGTCACTAACCTTCAAAGAGAAATCAGACTCATTCAAGCATCCCAATCCTGTCAACTAGGTACAATAAAACTCTTCCATCTTTATTTGGATTATGAAGAATTAGTGTTAAAATGTTGTAACACTTTGACTGCATATTTCCAAAGAGAGGAATTTGTTTTTTCACAGCTTCCTGTCAATAGAGTCAGCTACTTTCCACACGTTCACTTCCCCTCAGTCCTTTCCTTTGCTCTTTTTTCAAACTTTTGTGGAAAAATGAAGTAATTGATGCTGCAAGCCTGACTGCAGCATCCACACACACACACTCAGGGTTGCAGAATTCCCAAGTTGTAAGGGACTTCAAACTCATCTCATTCCAACCCCCTACCAGGGTGGGGACACCTTCAGCTAGACCAGGTTGCTCCAAGCCCCATGCAGCCTGGCCTTGAACACTTCCAGGGATGGGTAGTCCATAAACTCTCTGGGCAAACTTTGGCAGTGCCCAGAATTTGAACGGAGCAATTGGCCTCCCACCAATGGTCAGTGCTGCATTCCTGGCAGTTCAGTGGCCTCAGACTACAAAGGGAACCTTAACCAGTAATTGCCACTAACTTCACGTTACAGCACACAGCTGCAAAGATAGTGGGAAAATAAGCAAAGTTCCAAAACGCAGGAGAAGACATCCAGAGAGTGAATTTAAAGACAAGATGGTTTCCTAGAAGGAAAACATTAAGGATGTAGCTACATGTTCAAAGACAATAATTACAGAACAAATTAAAAGCTCCACACTGAATATTCAGTTGATTTATAGTAGGTGGCAGGTTACTATGCTTTTTCAATTAATTAGAAAATTCTGTGTTAAAAGAAAAGTATTTCTTTTCTCCCATTTATCAACCACTATTCTGGCACTGGCAGCAGCTCCCCAGTGAAACTACACTTGCTACTGGCTATGGGAATACACTGCAGATAGCAAAACATAAAAGGCAAGTTTTCCAAATAGAAATCAAAACTCATGAAACACTAAGAAACACTGCTTATGTTTTTCTAGCATTACTGGATGCCAAATCAAAGCCAGATATGTGCCAACAGACCCAGAATAACAAAGCTGAGTAACTCTATCCCAAAATTCCAACGAGAGAAACTCAGCGACTGTTCCACAGCAACTGAAAGCAGTAACAAGTAACTTCAAATTCCATATCACCTCAGACTACCCAAAACTGTTTAAGATGGGGGCTTTTGGTGTTGATTTGGTTTTTTTTAAGTAGATGAGTGTATTTACAATATACTCACTCTCGCTCTTTCTCCGTCAGCTTGTCATTTATATTATCTTTGATTGTAGACCGGGAGCCCTTGTGAATTATAGGATACCTGAGTGGCACTTGTAAGAAGAAGGATATCATGGAAACTAGGTGAGCGGTATAGCCCAGGGCAACAGCGATGCTTCCATCATCTTTTGCTGTCAATGACAAAAAGATTCTACTATTAATTGCATCCACTGAATCCTAGTATTCATCTTTATTGCTCAGAGAACAACAATTAATGTAGCTCTCAGAAGTCAGAACTCAAGGACAGAAGGAGGTCTGGAGTCATTCTGCTCCACGCTTTACAAGTGTTTGCACTTCACTGTGTTGTGTTTGCCTCTTGTGACAAGGCACAGAAAACTGATGATGGCTTGTTCTCCAGCAAATTTTACTTTCAAAGCTACACTGCCAGGATGGGGGAGGGTAAAGAAGAGATGGGAAAAATAAAACAAAATTCCCAAGACAAAACTCAAGTATTAAGCTTTCTGTGTTTCTCTAGATGGAGTTGACAAGTGTGAGAGGGATCGGGGAAAGCTGCATTCCTCCTCAACTTTATTCACGAGTGAGATCAGTTGAAGAGACACTGACCCCAAGCTATGAACTCTGTTCTCTGCCAATAGCTGGAAAAACTTATATTAACCCATTGTTTTAAAGTATCATTTTCAATTTGACACTTAAGGTTTCAACCTTAAAGCTTCACCTGCCAGGAATACACATAGATCTTGCAACTGTCTATCTTTTAGCCATATAAAGGCTTTTCCTTTCCCTTTTCTCTATTTTTAATTCTTTCAAGGGATACAGACAGCACAACAGTCATCCCTTCTGATGCATCCATGAAACCAGCTAAACAGCAGACCTTCAAGAAAGCTTATAATGACATTCAACAACATACTGAGCTCTATCAGAGCCTGTCATAACATACGTATTTAAGTTATACCCCTGTCAAAATGGATTTTGTAAAAAAGGTTCAAAATTTGGAGCAAAACTTGCTTTTTAGGGATTTTTTTTTTTATCCTTCAGACAACTAATTTTTAAGAGATAGTATCTACTGAGTCTGATATAACATCCACACCAGACAGCTAGGTTTCAAATTTAACTGCCTATTTCACTAAATTGAATGCTTAGTACTTCTTCCTCACAACACAATACTTCTAGAGACTTGGATAAAGAAACAGTAATTCTTTTGCAATGAATTAATATCAGGAAATTAAAAACGGGCCAGAAGATAGCACACCACTGATTCCTCATGAGTTAGTAAACTGAGTTCATTACCATATTTAGTGCAATCAGGGAAACAAAGCAATAGACTTAATTTTTGTCCTACTGACAAATTAATTTGTTTTAAAGATTATTCCTCCAATATTCTAGCATCCAATATACATATTATTAGTACAAGTTGATTACTATGAGGTGGCTCTAAAGAGTTAGACAATTGATGGAGGTTTTTGCTCAAGAAACTAGAGTGAACAAGTACTGGGAGCACAAAATCTTGAAGGGAATTTTAATGAATTTCCAGTTCATGTCAAACATTTGTTGATGAATGCATGCAGTTTCCTGTAAACTGTTATACAGGCAGGCATATCATGTATTTGCTTTTGCAATAGGATGAGGGTTGACAGTTAAAGTAGAAGGTCATTTGTAAAGTACTCCATACTGTCAGAGAGGTTCAAAGTCTTTTTTTTTGCAAGGTATTTATTTGGCAAGTTCACTGGCAACTAGAGAAAACCAAATGGGGATTTATGCCTGTTGCCCTACCTAGATTTATGGACTAAAAGTAGTCCCAATGGAATTTTAGGTCAGACACAAATATTTTCCAGAATCACCGAGTTCGGAAGGCACCTCTGGGAATGGTACCCTCCTCACGCCCAGAGCAGGTTGTCCCCTGGACTGTGTCCAGCTGGGTTCTGAGCATCCCCAAGGATGGAGACTTCATTGCCTCTCTAGGAAACCTCTTCCAGTGTTTCAATATGCAGTTTTAGAACACAGAGGTGCTTTACTAAGAGTCAAAAGAAACCTCCTTTGCTTTAGGTAGGAAGTACCAACAAATAATTTGCAAGTTTTCTTCTAGTTTTAATCTTTCTGGTCAAAAATTTGGACCCCAAGCTATTGGTACTAGTTTTCTTAATTTTATGAAGTTTAGAAGCAGTGTTAACTGTAACAACTACTTTAGGAATAGGCAGATACCTTGAAAGTCTTCAGAATTAGGAAGCTTGACTCCACAAACAAAGTAATCCTTTTGGTTATTCTGTAAATTTAAAATCAACAGTGGAAAGTGAGCATGGAACAATAACATCCAGAACAGCACAACCTGCACAAAACATGACAACAAAGCTAATAAACAATAAAATTAAAAAAACACCTAAATACTCAACTAAACTTAGAGCGACAGACACAGTATTTTAATCCACATCTCACATAGTTCAGAAAATAAATGCAACTTCTTTTAAAGAGTGAAGAGCTTTATATTAATTCATTACATAAAAGATTTTGAAGCTCAACAGTTTAACATATGTTTCTGTGAACTCAGCCAGCCTACTGTCAGGGTTACTTATGTAATTGTACGCAAAATGGAAAACAGCCATTAAATTAAAGCTATTCTATTTTCATAGAAGACACTGTGCAAGAGGTGCTGGGCTAAGTTCCTTCCTGGTAACATCTATAACCTAAAGACCAGATGTAAGAAAGCTGAAATAAACAGAATGAGCAAAGAGCAGATTCTGTCACAAATAAAACATAATATTTGTTTGCAGTGTAATAAATAGGAAGTCCATTACACATCAAGCAGATTGTCAGGATGTTGAAAACATACCAAATCAATAGGGTAGATGTAGGATAGCTCCGACAGCAACTGCTTGCATCGAATAGTCTGCTGGGCATTTGTCTTCAAAAACTGTTCTCTTTGGGGAAAGATTCCAAAACCATTATTTTCTTCAAAAGCTCCAAATAAAGGTATCGAGCTGTCATATCCCTTCTGCAGCTTTCCAATTATCACCTCCTATCCTCCAAAAAGTTAGGTAAATCCACTCAAAAAAAAATAAAGCACACCAAGCTAATTTTTGTTGTCAGGCGTACCATACATTATAGACATATTTTGACTGCAAGAATCAGGTATTACAAAGCTGTGTTACACTAAAACACACCTAAAAGTCCTATCAGAGTCTACACATACACCCAACCATCTGTTCTCTTCTCTTCTAGACTTGCCACTGGTAATTACCACTTTAGATATCTACAAATTGTAGCACGGATGTCTTAACAGAAATTTTAGGGCAACATGAGGAAGAATTTGGTACCAGAAGTCCCATTTTCAATGGCCTGCTCTCAAGGTTATCTTTTTTTTTCCAGTTACAGAAGAAACACAGGTCCTTTTACCTCTTAGCAGTGCATTCCTTTCTTAATTCATAGAGGGATTCATTATGCTCTTCAAGTTTCTGGTATTCTGTCCCAAATGCATTTTCTAAGCAACATGAGGAATCAGGAAAAAAAAAACAGGATAAAATATATTCTTAGTTATCCAAAGTTTTAAAAGTAGATACCGACAAAGTGTTGGCAATAATCCTCCACTTATTCTTACCCTCCCATTTTCCATATTATGCTCCCAGACCAGAGCAGGAGGAACACCTGTCTTCATGCACTACACACCATTCACCAGCCAAATACAACCCATCAGATTTCATCCTCCTTTAATACCTATTCCTCTCAAAACCACACAGAACAGTAATCCAGTTATGGGGTCTCAATACTTGCATAGTCAAAATAAAGTACATGGTAAAAACCGTCCTTTTTGGTAGTGACTAATTACTTTAGACTCAACTAAGTATTTAGAACAAAAGATTCTGCAACAAGATCAAATATGTGTATAGTTCGGTCTTGGTGAGCTCCAAAGAGGCAGGGATACAGAATTTCACTATAGGAGACATGCCTGGTAAAGATGATACCAAGATGAGTGAGTATTCATCTGTCACTTACATATCAAAATACTAAGATTTTTTTGTCTTCTCATACTTAAAACTGAATCCAGATCACAGGTATAGCAACTTCCATCATGACATTATGAAGTTCCTTTATCATGGCAATGCTTGCTGTACTATACTTCAATTCTTCTGATGTTCTCATAAAATGTCAATTGAACATTTTTTTTAAGATTTAAGATTGCCTTGGAGAGGTGTCATAGTAAGAAGTTATGTAGCAACAAGATACCAGAAACTGCTGTCTAAAACTCAGGATAACGTAGAGAGTGAGAAAATTACACCTGTCTGCAAATTTCAGATATAGAAAAAACACAAGCACATTACAGCCAGACAACAAAATAGAAAAGAACCAGCACTTTCATTCTGGTCATAAACTACGCTAAGGTTTCTACACTTACCTCTGTCAAGCAAAGTACTTTTTTGCTTATGCAACAATGCTACTTCTTGACCAAGGGCCTTCTTCTGTCGCTCCAGTTCATTACGCAGCACCAGGATCTTCAACTGTAAACATTCACTCTCCTTTTTCTATGGGGAGAAACACAGCTTAAAAAAAAAAGTTTCTCTGCACAGAAGCAGTTTCATGAAAAGGTGATAGGAGGGAAGGAAAAAACAGGACAAGGCTAGCACCTGCCTAAAAACTGAGTTCATAGATTACCACAGGAAACAGATTCCCAAAAACTCTAATCGTTTTGCTGCGTTGGAAGGAAAGAAAATGCAGCTGTGTGCCACAGTGCTTGCTCCTCCTGTGGGATGCATCTCCTCTCTTGAGCCCAGACCAAAAATTAGGAACGGTGCTTCACCAGGACACAAAAACTGACAGCACAGCACCAGCAGCAGGATGAGCATCCATTCCCTGGTAAATGGCTCACCCACAAAAGGGAAGGTGAGCAGTAAGAAGTCTATACAAAGTCGAGGCAGCAGCTGGAAAAAGGCTGGAGATGTTCAAGCTTGCACTATTAGATTTGATTTCCAGCTTAGGACAATGAGAATAAGAGGATAAAAAGAAAAAGCTGAGAGAGTGTTCAGCCTGGAGAACAGAAAAGGCTCCAGGGAGACCTCAAAGCCCCAGCGGTCCAAGAGAGCTGGAAAGGGAGTTCGGACAAAGGCCTGAAATGACAGGACAAGGAAATGGCTTCCCAGTGCCAGAGAGAAGGGTTAGATGAGATACTGGGAATGAAATTCTTGGCTGTGAGGTTGAGGAGGCCCTGGCACAGGTTACCCACAGAAACTGTGGCTGCCCCATGCGTGGAAGTGTTCAAGGCCAGGCTAGACCAGGCTTGGAATAGCGTAGTCTAATGAAAGGTGTGCCTGCCTATGGCAGGGGGTTGGAACTGGATGAGCTTTAAAGTCCCTTCCAACCAAAAACATACTAGGATTGTATGATATAGTTTTGCTCTCAGATATTTAAAAGTGAAAAGCCTTTGCAAGGAGGGATGAGCATATCCATAACCATAAAGCTCTGGCTTGGAATGACTTACAAGAGATTTTATATTGTCCCTTATGGAAGGTGACTTCTTCACCTCTTCATCTACAAGGTAACCCCTGTAATTACAGCAGGCAAACAAGCTCCTATTTCCCCCCATTTTGTCAAATCCTTGAACTAGTTTGACACTTTTGGAATTTAGCTGAGTACTCTCAACTCAGAATCTGCTTTACAGCAATAAATTAACTTCACACTACAAATGTGCCTTTTACAAGGCACCAGACACATACCAGTGGGTACCAACATAATGAAGTCACCACAAACCACTACTTGGTTCAACACATCTTTGAACAAAGATCATCTTTCCTGGGCAAAAAGCAGAAACTAATGTCAACAGACTTCTCTTGGGAGGGGAGGAAAGCAGGCAAAACCAACTGTCAAAAGCCATTGTAAGATCTAGAACAATTTCTGTTTAAAATGAATATGTCACTTGAGTGACAGCATTTGCACGAGCTCTGTTCATCCAAAGGGAGTCAGGGTGCAAGAAGATATAGCCAGTAGGCTCACCTCACTCTCAATCCACCACAGGTTCCTGTCAAGTTTCATATAAATCATTAGAAGTTTGTTTTTCCTGAAAGACCTCTTTCATGCACTGTGCACTTTGACAGTATGATTGTACAAAATAAAGGTAAAAATAGGATAAGCAATTTATCAATCCATGTAACGCACAACTCATATTGATGGTATTTCACAGCTCTCAGATGAGTTCCCATTTAAAATGACAGGTGTAAAGAAAGGTTTCAAGTTCAAGTGTTAATAAAAAAAATCTAGACTTACAATCAAGATATCAGTCAGATGCTTCAACAAGCCCATAAAATAAGGTTTTAATAAATCAAACATACCAGTTCATTCCTTGTAGATGTACATCTCAGCTTTTCTTCAATCTCCCTTCCTATTTTCTGAACAGTTACCTGAGTCTGTTTAATTGCACACTGAGCTCTGTGGAGCCTGCAAGGAGAAAGTTACAGCTGTGATAAAGGTTCCCCACATGTGCAAACACCTCAAAACCAGCATCAGGAATGAAAACTCAGACTGTCAGCTTTCATTCCAAAATATCAAATGAGGAAGCATAAGGAAGGCAGGGTTAGATGGGATACTGGGCAGAAGGTCTTGTCTGCAAGAGTGGTGAGGCACTGGCACAGGTTGCCCAGAGAAGCTGTGGCTGCCCCATCCCTGGAAGTGTTCAAGGCCAGGCTGGACAGGGCTTGGAGCAACCTGGTCTAGTGCAAGGTGCCCTGCCCATAGCTGGGGGCTGGAACTGGATGAGGTTTAAGGTCCCACAACCACAAACCATTCTGTAATAACTTGCATAGTTTATGAAGAAAACCACCAAGTCTTTAAATTAAATCAAGTATAAAATCTCCTCTTCAATTTTTCAATTCAACAGATGCTGACCAGGCTGCAGGTGAGAGAGCAGGTAATTACGGGTACCTCATTTAATTTAAATCACCATTAACATGAAGATAAATACACACAAGCATTGTTACCATAGGCCAGCTGTAGAAAAAGTGCAAGCATCCTTTAGCTAACACACAGACACCCAGCCAGGAACATGACACATTCCTCAGTATCTCCCACTATGCTATGGGCCCTTCTGTAGCAAAACCACAGGTTTCTTACTCAAATCACATATGAAAACTTTAAGAAATTAAGATGCATTACTGATTGTTAGCCCTGGCTTCAGTGTGAAGAGAGAAAACCAGTTATTTGCCATATTTATTGAAAAATAATCAGACAGAGGAAAAACATAGCAAAAACAGAGAGACATTAACATCTTTCTTAAAATTAATACGGGGTAGAAATTATTGTATTTATTAGAAAAACAGAGAAGTTGTACATGGAAACAAACCATGCTAGTAACATTAATAAACAAGTTCTTGTGATTTAGGACTTTTACTGTGACAGCTATAACTGGTCTGTAAGCTGCACAGATAATTTGGCCTTACAGACACCACCTCAACCCGCCTGGCTCGTTAGAGAATAGAAGAAAACAAGTCCCCGGGTATGTTAATGATAGGTTGGAGTCCAACTCAAAGAGGGGACCCCAGCCAATCCCTTTGAACCATGAATGCACCCCTACCATCGGCCAGTGAGCTGGGCGGAGTTAAGACCCTTAAGCAATCATGTTTGCAAGCAATGGGAAATTTGAAGCCCCTATAAAAGGGGACTCCCAACAATAAACTTCAGCTGTTGCTGCATGAACTCGGTGTGTTCTTGTTGCGTTCCTGTCTCCAGTATCAGCAGCAATTGTTGACATCGATGTGACAGAACAAGCTGCTGTGTGTAGAGCAGGGAGACAGAGGGGCAGCAGGGAATTCCTGCCTGCAGCATGCAGAGCTGCAAAGAGCAGCATGGAGAGCCGGGGAATCCTGGCGGGGCAGCGAGGAGAGCTGCGAGCAGTGTAGGGAGCTGCAAAGAGCAGCGTGGAGAGCCATGTGGGTCTGGACCCCTGTAAGACACTGCCAGGAACATGGGAGCGTAGGCCCCAGAAGACCCTACCCTCCAAGTAAGGACTTTTATTCTAAGGAACAGAGGGATAAAGTATGAAAAACAGGCTTTACTAGCCTTGATAGAGGGGTGCGAGAGCCACGGACGGGATTTGTCCCAAGGAGCCATCCTGGACTTAAACATGTGGGAGCGGGCTGGCAGATACATAATTGCAGCAGCTGCTATTGCCAATGAGACCGTCATCAAAGTTATCAAGCCCTGGAGGCTCATCCTGGACTTGCTAAGACAGGTGGGGAACGAGCAGGACGCAAGAATGGCAGAGGGGATGCCGTAGGTACTGCCCAACAAGGCATGTGGCCGGAACAGGACAATGGGCAAGGCAGTGGGAAGCGTGGGTGCTGCACCAGGGGTGCGTGGGAGGAGGATGAGTGGAACAGCCACACTGCACCACAAAACCACATGGAGCCACAAAGCTTCCCCGGGAGAGCCTGCAAAACATCCTGCTGCTGGCAGCTGAACCAAGCGGCTGTGGTGCTGTTTCAAGCAGCAGAGACACCCCATGCTGCCGTGCTATGCTGAATGAGTATCCTCCAGTTCACCCGTGCCCTGCCACACCAGCCAAGACCCCTGATGCCGCAACTGCCCGTTCTGCCACTCCATGCCCTGCCACTAGCAGCCGTGAAGCAGCACCTTTCACTAGCAGCTGTGAAGCAGCACCTTTCACTAGCTGCTGTGCCTTTCACTAGCTGCTGTGAAGCAGTGCCTTTCACTAGCTGCTGTGAAGCAGCACCTTTCACTAGCTGCTGTGAAGCAGTGCCTTTCACTAGCTGCTGTGAAGCAGTGCCTTTCACTAGCTGCTGTGAAGCTGTGCCTTTCACTAGCTGCTGTGCCTTTCACTAGCTGCTGTGCCTTTCACTAGCTGCTGTGAGGCAGCGCCTTTCACTAGCTGCTGTGAGGCAGTGCCTTTCACTAGCTGCTGTGAGGCAGTGCCTTTCACTAGCTGCTGTGAGGCAGCGCCTTTCACTAGCTGCTGTGGAGCAGTGCCTTTCACTAGCAGCTGTGAGGCAGTGCCTTTCACTACCTGCTGTGAGGCAGTGCCTTTCACTACCTGCTGTGAGGCAGTGCCTTTCACTAGCTGCTGTGAAGCAGCGCCTTTCACTAGCTGCTGTGAGGCAGCACCTTTCACTAGCTGCTGTGAGGCAGTGCCTTTCACTAGCTGCTGTGAAGCAGTGCCTTTCACTAGCTGCTGTGAGGCAGTGCCTTTCACTAGCTGCTGTGAAGCAGTGCCTTTCACTAGCTGCTGTGAGGCAGTGCCTTTCACTAGCAGCTGTGAGGCAGTGCCTTTCACTAGCTGCTGTGAAGCAGCACCTTTCACTAGCTGCTGTGAGGCAGTGCCTTTCACTAGCTGCTGTGAAGCAGTGCCTTTCACTAGCTGCTGTGAAGCAGTGCCTTTCACTAGCTGCTGTGAGGCAGTGCCTTTCACTAGCTGCTGTGAGGCAGTGCCTTTCACTAGCTGCTGTGAAGCAGTGCCTTTCACTAGCTGCTGTGAGGCAGTGCCTTTCACTAGCTGCTGTGAAGCAGTGCCTTTCACTAGCTGCTGTGAGGCAGTGCCTTTCACTAGCTGCTGTGGAGCAGTGCCTTTCACTAGCTGCTGTGAGGCAGTGCCTTTCACTAGCTGCTGTGAAGCAGTGCCTTTCACTAGCTGCTGTGAGGCAGTGCCTTTCACTAGCTGCTGTGGAGCACTGCCTTTCACTAGCTGCTGTGCCTTTCACTAGCTGCTGTGAAGCAGTGCCTTTCACTAGCTGCTGTGGAGCACTGCCTTTCACTAGCTGCTGTGGAGCAGTGCCTTTCACTAGCTGCTGTGAAGCAGTGCCTTTCACTAGCTGCTGTGGAGCAGTGCCTTTCACTAGCTGCTGTGAGGCAGTGCCTTTCACTAGCTGCTGTGAGGCAGTGCCTTTCACTAGCTGCTGTGAGGCAGTGCCTTTCACTAGCTGCTGTGAGGCAGTGCCTTTCACTAGCTGCTGTGAAGCAGTGCCTTTCACTAGCTGCTGTGAGGCAGTGCCTTTCACTAGCTGCTGTGAAGCAGTGCCTTTCACTAGCTGCTGTGAGGCAGTGCCTTTCACTAGCTGCTGTGAAGCAGTGCCTTTCACTAGCTGCTGTGAGGCAGTGCCTTTCACTAGCTGCTGTGAAGCAGTGCCTTTCACTAGCTGCTGTGAGGCAGTGCCTTTCACTAGCTGCTGTGAAGCAGTGCCTTTCACTAGCTGCTGCGGAGCAGCACCTTTCACTAGCTGCTGTGCCTTTCACTAGCTGCTGTGCCTTTCACTAGATGCTGTGAAGCAGTGCCTTTCACTAGCTGCTGTGAAGCAGTGCCTTTCACTAGCTGCTGTGAGGCAGTGCCTTTCACTAGCTGCTGTGCCTTTCACTAGCTGCTGTGCCTTTCACTAGATGCTGTGAAGCAGTGCCTTTCACTAGCTGCTGTGAGGCAGCACCTTTCACTAGCTGCTCTGAAGCAGTGCCTTTCACTAGCTGCTGTGGAGCAGTGCCTTTCACTACCTGCTGTGAGGCAGTGCCTTTCACTAGCAGCTGTGAGGCAGTGCCTTTCACTAGCTGCTGTGCCTTTCACTAGCTGCTGTGAGGCAGCGCCTTTCACTAGCTGCTGTGGAGCAGTGCCTTTCACTAGCTGCTGTGCCTTTCACTAGCTGCTGTGAAGCAGTGCCTTTCACTAGCTGCTGTGAGGCAGTGCCTTTCACTAGCTGCTGTGCCTTTCACTAGCTGCTGTGAAGCAGTGCCTTTCACTAGCTGCTGTGAGGCAGTGCCTTTCACTAGCTGCTGTGAAGCAGCACCTTTCACTAGCTGCTGTGAGGCAGTGCCTTTCACTAGCTGCTGTGAAGCAGCACCTTTCACTAGCTGCTGCGGAGCAGCCATTGCCGCTGAGCCACGCTATGTGACAGCACCAGACTGCGCTGGCTCTGCCACCGCTCTGCAGGGGCGCATGGCTCCACAGAGACAGAGGACCTTGATGCTGTCCAACTGCTCCTGCATGATCATTTCACCCGCACGCACTGGAGACACACAACCTCTGACATCACCAGTGTGCTTGGACCGCCTCATCCCGGAACTGATGGGCATGGCTTCGAGTCTGCAACTTTGACCCAGCCTCTGTGGGGTGCGCCCAGCTGTCGCTCTCACTTGTGGGCAGCCCTGGGGAATGCGTCATCAGGGGTACCAGGATACCAACTACACATAACACCCAGAAGCAGCAATGGATTGGAAAATCCTAAACTCACCGCTGCAGCCACAAGCTCTCTGCCAGAGCTATCCCTGGAATATATACAATCTTGGAACTCAAAGGATACCAATGCAAAACGCCAGAGCCACAGTGTCACCACTGCTGTGTTGCCGACAGCCCTGCCTGATTCAGAGACCATCTCACAGCAGGTAAAGCAAGTGACTATCACAACTGGGGACTATGAAGGGGCAGAAAAAATTGATGTGCCCATGTTGGGGGGCTGGCAGCCTGAGGATGGGACAGTTGCAGTGTATCTCATACTAAGAGGCAATGGAACTACACCTGATAAATACACCCCTTTCCAACAGCCAGTTCTTTCTGAAATGTGTCAGCTAGTTGCGAAGCACAAATTGGGTTGGCCTGCTGTTGGTAATATGCTATAAATCCTAACCACTAAGAAGATAGCTCCCTTTGATATAAAGCAACTAGCAAAATAATGTTTACAACAGTTCAATATATGGTTTTCGAATTGACATGGCGATGCAGTGCAGAACAACAGGAATTAAGAAATCTAAAGGTCCCACAACAAGACCAACGTTATGAGGCAGGGGTTCCTCAACTTCTAGGACTACCACCACTGGGGCACCCATGACTCCAAGCCAGGTTGCATCCATTGGTGCTGGCATGGGTAAAAGGCTTGGGGTTGCAGGCATTGTTTAAGGCAGCAAACATGGCCAACCTGACCCAAACATTCAAAATCAGAAAAGGGGACAAAGAACTGTATCTACAATTTACAGAGAGACTACAGAATGCTATGGAAAAACAAATTGTGAATACAGAAGCCACAAAAAATTTAATTTTGCAATTGGCAAGGGACAATGCTAACGAAGATTGGAGGATTATAGAATGGCTGTCTAATGGAAATCCATCACTAGATGAAATGTTAAATGCCTGCACCAAGGTTAGATCTACTTCCCACAACATGTCCTTGTTAGTAGATTCCATTGCAGCTGCTGTTAAACTGACACCCCTATGTTACAGATGTGGACAACAAGGCCACCTAAAATTGAACTGTCTCCATAAACCCATTCTAACAGCGACATTTCAATGACACAGGAATATAGACACTAAGTGTAACTGGTGTGGGAAATCGAGTCATATGGCCAGACAATGTAATTACAAAATCTGTACTAATAAACTATCTTTTAAGGTATCTTTTAAAAACCAGGGAAACGGATGACCCAGTGTGAGAGGAAGATGCACGACTATACAAGCATCTCCTCACCTTCCTGCGCAAGCCTATGTAAACAGCTCACAGGAAGGACTAGAGGAGCTACTGGAATGGATGTTTCCACCACCATCTCAATTACTATAACCACTTTTAAGGTACATGAAGACCCTATTGAAGCCCAGGGGCTGAACTGGAGAGGATTGAGTGAACTATTTATTGGAAGGTCCATTGCCATGCTACAAGGTATTTTGGTACAGCCTGGTGTTACAGACTTAGATTTTACTGGACAAATACATGCAATGGTGTCAACCCTTACTCCTCCCTTGATTATCCCTGCAAAAACCTGAATAGCCCAATTTATCCCTTTTAAGTCTTCTGTCCTAAAACCAGATCCCCAGGTGTGGGGAAACCAAGGCTTCGGGTTGACAGGAGAACCTCAGGTATTTTGGACCCAGGTTGTGTGTGATCAGAGACCCAACATGGTGGGTACTATCATGATGCCTCAGGCAAGGCTCTCACAAATAAAGGTCAATGGGATGATTGACACAGGGGCCGTTGTCACCATCATCTCTGCCAACATTTGGCCTTCATGGCCCAGCACACCTGCGGGATCTGCCATTCTTGGCCTCGAGGGCACCACACAGAGCTGTTTGAGTAGCAGATCTGTGTTGGTCAAAATTCCTGAGGGTCAAAAAGCTACAATTCGATCTTACATCACTGCAGCACCGCTTAACCTGTGGGGACGGATTTTTAACAGGGGGCACTGTTCTAAAGGGCGTAAAGTATCCTACAGCCCTAAAATGGCTTACAGCTCAACCCATATGGGTATCACAGTGGCTCCTAGAGAAAGAGAAGCTACACACCCTTAAATCTTTAGCAGAGGAACAAGTAGGTCAAGGGCAAATACAACCATCCATGAGCCCTTGGAACATCCCAGAGCTTGATATAAAAAAGAAGTCCGAGAAATGGAGGTTGCTCCATGACTTGAGAAAAATCAGTTCAGTCATGGAGAGCGTGCTGTACAATCAGGCATGCCATCTCCTACAATGACTCATGCCACCTGGGATATTCTAATTGTGCAGCTAAAAGATTGTTTCTTTACTATTCCTTTACATCCAAATGATACCCCAAAGTTCCCTTTCATGGTGCCTTCTATTAATAACACTGCACCAGTGGAGCATTATCAATGAAAAGTTTTGCCAGAAGGTATGAAAAATAGCCCCACAATTTGTCAATTGAGTACGTTGCTCAGGCATTGTCATCAGTCAGACAACAATTTCCAGAGGTGTACTGTTATCATTACAAGGGCGATATCTTAAGAGCAATACTAACTAAAAAAGACTTTTCACAGATTTGGCCAAGCCTGATGCAAGCATTAAAAACTTTTGGGCTGCAAGTAGCACCAGAAAAAGTACAGCAGCAACCACTCGGGAAATACCTTGGACTCAAGATTATGGATCAGACCATACAGCCCCAGACAATTCAATTCTCAACAAAAATTTAAAACTTAAAGGATGCACAAAACCTTTTTGGTACCATAAACTGGCTCAGACTCTATCTAGGGTTGACCACCCCACGATTAGCACCCTTATTTCACTTCCTAAAGCGTGATCCTGATCTAAATTCTCCCAGGCAATTAACACCAGAGGCAAAAGCCACTCTTGAAATAGTAGAGCAGGCTATCACAAACAGATAAGTCCACCAGATATGCCCAAAAGTGTGTATTACTGTGTTTATTTTCATTATTGATTTTCATCCTACTGCTATCATTGGAAAATGGGATACTCAGTGGTCTGACCCTTACAATGTTTTGGAGTGGATGTTCCTGCCCCACCAACCTAAAAAGACAGCGCCTACCGTTTTTGAGTTAATTGCCCAGTTAATCATGCTGTGAGAGAAATTTACTATTGAGTGCAAAAGATCCTTCCAGAATTATACCTGTGACACAAGAACACATTGGATGCTGCTTTGCCGACAGCATAACAAAGAGCCTTGCAAAATTTCTCAGGGCAAATTGGTTACCATACACCATGTCATACATTATTGCAAATGAGTAAAACCACTGCACTAGCTCTAAAACCTCTGCACACCCTTAAAAGGCATTACTGTATTTACTGATGATTCTGGGAAAACAGGAAAAACCATTGTGACATGGAAAGAAAAAAATGAATGGCAAACATTGGAAGGTTATGAGAGTGGATCACCTCAGTTGGTGGAGCTACGTGCTGTAGCTATGGCCTTTCAGCGTTTTCCCCATATTCCTTTAAATATTGTCACTGATTCTGCCTACGTTGAGGACATCACACAAAGATTAGACCAAGCCCTGTTAAAAGAAATTGACAATGCACAATTATTTGGCCTACTAAAAACTTTGTAGTATACTATCCAGGCCAGAACTTGCCCTTACTACATCCTGCACATTAGATGTCATACAAATCTCCCAGGTTTCATTGCAGAGGGCAACACGCAAGCAGATCACCAAACTGGCGCTGCCTGGACAGCACCACAGCCAGACATGCTTGCACAAGCAAAAGCATCACATGCCTTCTTCCACCAAGGTATTCAAGCCTTACAGAGGAAATTTCTACTGTCACAGAGGCTCATAATAGTCAATACCTGTGCCGACTGCCAAGGCCACACTGCTCCACTGCAGATGGGAGTTAACCCTCATGGCTTAAAAGCTTTGCAACTCTAGCAAACAGATGTCACACATATACCCGAATTTGGACATCTAAAATATGTACATGTGTCAGTTGATACTTTTTCCGCAGCTATACTGGCATCAGTTCATACAGGAGAAAAAAGCTGGGATGCCATTGCACATTGGTGATTAGCCTTTGCTGCTTTGGGTATCCTCCATAACATCAAAACAGACAGTGGCCCTGCATATACATCACAAAAAATGAGACAATTCCTACAGCTCTGGGGTGTAGACACACCACACTGGTATTCCTCACTTAGTAACAGGACAGACCATAGTAGAACGTGCGCATGGCACCTTAAAACACATCCTAAATAAACAGAAAGGGGGAATGTGTGGTGAAACTTCACAGAGAGTGGCAAAAGGTGTTTATACCTTGAATTACTTAACAGTACCAGAATAATCCCAGAATCCAGTTAATTTTAAGTCACTTTTTATCACTGTAGTTATCTAGTGATGTCCAATCACCTAAACCTAAAGTAATGTTAAAAGATATTATCACTAATAAGTGGGAAGATGCCTGGAATGTATTACCAGGGGACATGGGTATGTTTGTGTTTCCACAGACACCCGAACACAATGGGTACCTGCCAGGTGTGTACATCCTGCCCTATGTTCTGCTCGGGACCACAGACAACACCTTCCTCATGATGCCCCAGCAGATGCTGTGGAGTAGTGATTTAAGCAACTTGTGCAACTGCTACACGGAGATCTGGCACTTTTTAAGGTGACAAGTTTATTTAAGAATTTTATCTATTTAAGGACATGAAGATTTTATTATTTAAAACATGAGGACTTGAAGATTTTACCTATTTAAGGATATGAATTACAAACCTGAACTAAGATAGACTGTGTTCTGTGTTGGCTGGTTTTCCCACTGTTCCAAAGTTGAAATGTTTCCTGTTATAGAGTTAAGTTGTAAGTTTGTAACTTCCAGTAAAAACTTCCAGTAAAAATCTGCTGCATGCCAATTTGAAAACTTGTATTGTTGGTAATCCCATTTGACAACTCCTGGTTATGAATCTTTGATGATATATGGGATACATCACTGCCTGGGAGTGGGTAGGCATGTCATTGTGCTATCTTGTCACCCTGTCTGCAAAGGGCCCTTGAGAGGGATGACAGAGAATAGTTCACATTTTTTTTAAACAGAAAGGGGGAACTGTGACAGCTATAACTGGTCTGTAAGCTGCACAGATAATTTGGCCATACAGACACCACCTCAGCCCACCTGGCTCATTAGAGAATAGAAGTAAACAAGTCCCCGGGTATGTTAATGATAGGTTGGAGTCCAACTCAAACAGGGGACCCCAGCCAATCCCTTTGAACCATGAATGCATCCCTACCATCGGCCAGTGAGCTGGGCGGAGTTAAGACCCTTAACCAATCATGTTTGCAAGCAATGGGAAATTTGAAGCCCCTATAAAAGGGGACTCCCAACAATAAACTTCAGCTGTTGCTGCATGAACTCGGTGTGTTCTTGTTTCATTCCTGTCTCCTGCATCAACGACATTTTCTAAGTTACAGTTCTAAATTACTACACTTAAGTCACCAGATGTCTTTAGTTCCTTCACACTGTTGCTGCTTCTAAACACCAGTAACAGCATAATTTAAAACAAAAATCTAAGTAATTTCTTTGGTTTCTCTTGAGTCTCTCAAACTGCCCATTGCACCAGCAGCCACAGAGCTGGTCACGGGCAGTTGTACCCCATTCCATATACAGGAACACTGCTATGCTGGCTGCTGAGGGGGTGGAATGGGGCTAAGACTGCTGAAACCAACAACCCTGCATCACCCCAGGGCTTGGTCTATTGTTGGAGTCCATGTTTCCATGGATCCTCCACAGAGAGTGAGAAGTGCAGGGATTGAATTAAAACCTTCAGAAAAATTAGAATATATAAAGCCAGACATGCATAAAGTAGAAATCTAAGCCTCAGTTTTAAGCTTCACATGCCCTAAGTGCCTAGTTGTTAGTGTAGAAGTAAAGAGTTTCAGGCCTAGTGATAGAGTTTAGATATAACAAAAATAGAGTACTGTTTATAATTTTTGGTATGAATTTTGCACAAATAAGATAAAGTTTTTTACATATTTTAAGATAGAGTTTTTCACATAACAAGACAGAATTTTTACGCACAATAAGAGAGAACTTTTACACTAGCAAGATAGAGTTTTTGCACTGATAGATATGCTATATGCGTAGGTTTTTGATAATGCTTTTTGTAGTTTTTCGTAGTTTTACGAACTTAGAAAATTGCACCTAGACTGGGTAGTGTGCAGATAAAGATATGAATATGCATTTGTAACTTATGGATAAAAAGCCTCTGGGTTGAAGGTGGAAGTATTGATTGATCAATCCCATCTATTGATCCAACCTCCACCTTCTGCAGCCTGAGGAAAGAGCCCTGCCAGGGAGCTGAAACGGGATTTTAAAGGTACCATCTATTGTAGTCTTTGTCGCTGGGATCAGGGCCCTAGGGTCCCGTCCTTTCCCTTTCCCCTTGCGGCACTTACCCTGGAACTCTGTTCAGGGCTGCCGGGGACTCTGCGAGGGTTTGGGACCCCAGAACCCCTTTCTGCAATCATGGCCCTGCGGCTGGGAATTCTGCTGGGTTCGGGACCCCTCATTGCCATCTACCCTGCGGCCGGGGACTCTGTGTGGGTTCTGAACCTCGGGACCCCTCATTGCTATTGCGACCCCGCGGCCGGGACCCTGTCTGGGATTCGGGACCCTGGGACCCCTCAATGCTATCGTGACCCCGCGGCTAGGAACCTTGCTTGGGGTCTGGAATTGGAGGTTGTTTTATCCCAAGGCTGGAATGTTATGCTAAATGCCATGTTAAGACTACTGTTTATTCTAGAATTTTATTTCTAAGACTTATACTCATATACTTTATACTCATAACTGACTGTGAGACTGTAAGACCGCTCATGTAGGACTCTCGCACCTTCAGATACATGCTTTCATGTAATAAACAACTTCGTATAAGACCTTAAAATGTTCTTAGACCTTTAAGACCTATTAACCTGTAGAAATGGCTCGGCAGTCTAACACATCTAACGAAGAACTGAGACCTCCTGGAAACCCTGATCCTACTGGGAACTACTTCTTACACCTCCACCTTTGTGAATGCATTCTGAAGCTGTTGGCTATGGAACATGTGGTTACGCAGGTCAAAGCCAAGGTTTGCTGACCATCCTGAACATTACTCAGAGCTCTGCTGTCATGTCATCCAGCAGGATCTAAGTTTTCTACTTCCATACTTTCCAACTTGTCTCTTTCCAAAACTCTGGAACGTTTTTCTTCTACATATAAGAAAGCTTTATCCAAGCTAGAACTTTTAGGTAAAGAGTAATAGCTGAGTGACATTTTCCCTTCCTCTTTATGTAGTTTAACACTGGAAGAGCACTCTAGATGTAGTCCATTAGGTGATCACAAGACAGTTTTACAATTTTTCACAACACTCCATGTAGGCAGCAAAACCTCCTGGAAAGTGTTCTACTCACTGAAAGAGAATGGAGAAATTGTTAGAAAGGTCATTTACTACATGAGTTCTTCACAGCAATTTGATCAATACTCATTAACATAAATTAACAGCATTAAACTGTATAGTAACTAAGTTCTCCTATCCATGCCCAAAGGATAAGAAAGAGAGACTGACTTCTCAACACAATACATATAGTGGAATACTTGTTCAACTGGGTGAATCAGTATCTAAATATGTATTTCTGACATATAAAAACTGCTATACAAAATAGTTCAGCAATAAAATCTGGTTTTAATAAGAAATTTATTTCTTTTTAAGCCAAGCATAATCCACTCATTCTTTGCACAGTTAAACTTTGCTGCCTTGATGCCAAATAGGGCCATTTACACAGCAAGACAGAAAAATTACTGATACTGGTTGACTCAGTCCCAGTACGTCTACTGTTGTTCAAATGGTAACATGACTACATCCAAAGGTAGATCTTCCCAGACAAAAATTTTAGGGACTTCATGTCACAAAAAGCAGCAACTATCAACAGAATTTTTTTTCTCAGCCAAAACGTTGTCCCCACAGGTTTGGTCATCAAACAAAGGGAATACAAACTAAGATGTAAGAACAGTAACATGGAAATTTTGTCTATCACTTCTGCACAAGCAGACTTTGGTGGAAGCAATTATGACTGCGCCAGTGGAGATCAGCAAACTGAGGCCATAAATCTGGATTAAAAAGTATACAGAATAAACAGAGAGAAACTTCAACCCTAACTGACCACATCTTGTTTCCATTTCTAGGCTAAATACAGGTCCAATGCTACAGCTTAGTCAGCACAAGCTGTGCTTTGAGCACAGTCCTGCTTCGTTTAATAACTGCCAACAATAAGCCAACTGATGACATCACCTACATGCCATCAACCAATGTGGGATTCTTCCTACATTGCCCAAGACTTCATTTTTTAAATGTATTTTATTAAAATTAGGACTTCCGTAGCACTTTAAAAGCTAATTGAGGGCTTGAAGAGGCCACTGGCCTTCTACCAAATTTCCTCCAGCAATAGGGAAAGCAGAGCCAGTTACAGCAGAAACTCCAGTCTTTTTAAAGGGCTAGTTTAGCCAACAGTGTTGTCATCCAGTGTCTGCAGCAGCTCAGAGCCATAGACAGCCAGAAGCAGAGCAACTGGAACATGAAATGTGACAGATTTACTGCTGTTGCTTGGGGCTCTGAGAGCTGCTGTGCAATTGTCCAACATCAGGCCAGTTCCATGCTGCTGCCTGGGGAAAAACCAGAAAGCAAAGCAGACATTAAAATTCCTGAGCATCCTGACTGATTGGAGGTGGAGATCCAAAAGGCTGCTGTCTACTTCTGTTCCCATAGCACCTGCTTTTGAGATGGAGGAGATTAAGAAAACACAAAACTCTCTCTCTTCCTTTCACAGTTTGGAAAACAGTTGGATACATTGAAAGTGCAATCCATGTACTGTAAGCTACGATTAACAAAAGCTGCATCCCTACTTGGTCTACAAAGGACCAGCACATAAAATTTCAGTGTCTACTCTACACTTTCTAGATCCCAAATTCCTGAAATACAGGCTCTTTGGGTTATTTCCTCAAGGCTTTTCAAAGCTTACATCAAATTGCTTTCCTCGACCACTGCCTCTTCTCTCCCCCCGAAAAAGCCCATAACCCACGTTCTACCTTGGCTGTAAAATGTGAAACCATTCTAGCATACAGTATCCCACCAATCAATCCAGTCTGGGTAGCAGCTTTGATGGGGACAGGGGGGAAAAATGATTACCATGTTTTAGACTCCTTCATCATTACATGATTTCTTTGACATAATGTCCTTGTCTTGTATGAAAGATCAGTTTTCCTTACTTCCTAGGACTAAACAGTGCAGTGGTCCAACATATAACTTTACAACTTCGGAATGTGCTGTAACAACACATTCACTCTCCTTAAGCCTGCAGTAAGTCTGAAGGTTCAGCTGGAACACTTTCCTTTACAACATGTTGCAGTATCCTAGTCTCTCTTGGTCATGCATTAGTCCAGTGATTTACTACTTCATATAGCAAGTTTATTTCTGGCTGAAATCTCTATATACTGAAAGCTGGGGTGTAGTGTCTTGGTTGGAAAGACAGGGATCTGTCAAGGAAGGTGGAACTTTCCTAGGAATGGAAAAATTACCTCCTTCCCTCCAAATTATTATAACATGGAAATTAAGGGGCCTTCAGGCAAAGCTATGGAAAAAGGAATGACAGTTCTTTACTAGTATGTATATGTACAACAAGGCAAACAAATAACAACAATGGCAGCAACAACAAACAAAACCAGAAACCCAGCAAAAACAGCCTTCTCTCGGCTGTTGAGCGCTTTTCCCTTTGGTGCAGTTCCGGTCACAGCCAGCAGGGGCGCTGCTGGCTCCCGGCCGGGCAGGGCAGGTGCAATGATTCCCCCACGGCTGCAGGGGGCGCTGTGGTGCGAGCTCAGTTGCATCTGCCTCCCATGGTAATGGCCGGTGGGCTGGATGGCAAAAATCGGCTGTAGCAGGAATCTTGGAGCAGTGGCTGGGATGGCAGAGGCAGGCATAACCCCCCCAGGGCAAACAAAATGCAACAAAAAACTCCACAGCCTTATTAGGAGCTGCAGCAGTCGGGTGGACCCAGGATGCTGGGTTAGAGTGTAAGGAAAAAGCCTGAGGCGGCAGCAGAAAGAAGTGGGGTCTGGCTGCAGCATACAGCCAGGGAGACACACCCTTCAGGAATGGGGAAGGGGTCAGGCTCCCAGGCTGTCCCCTGAGGCATCCAAATACATGGTGAGGGTCCTTTCCAGTCAGATTGGGGCTTATCAAGGTCTCAGTTCAACAGCTGCTCTAACAAGCAAAGGCTCACCCATGGTAAAAGATACAGTGGGAGGACAAAAGCTCGATAGTGGCAGCAAATCCTCCGGGCAGTGACTGCAGACCGGCCGTCTCTCCTCTGATCTGGAGGCCACAAGAGGAGCTGAGCCTAGCCCCTCACTCCCCAGCCAAAATCTGTCGGCACCTCTGCCCCTCCCAAGAGAATGCCCCTCAGCTATGATAGTGCAGCCAGCTGCACTCCTTCCCCTCCGCCTTGGCTGCATCTTTTGTCTTTTATAAGTACTGGTCATTATTGTCTCTTAGCAACAGATGGGACAAAATAACACAAGAGAAAGAAACAAAAGGAAAAATCCTAACCTCCAACATTAAAATAACATATGCTTGTATTTACATTAATGAAAGAGTCTCAGCTTTATCAGGCAGTTGATACATGATTTTGCAGTTCTATCATCCACTCCCAATATCTATTTTCTATCAGACACATCTGGATTTTTCATGTAGAGAACTTTAAGCCATAAATACATCGATTAATTATAGCAGTCATATACTACAGCTCCTTCTCACAAGAGAAATAAATGCCTCTGGTCATATTTGCCAGAACAACCTTAGTTTGCAGCATGACTAAATTTAAACTGAGAATTACTATCTGGGATTTAGAAAACAGAATGGAACACTTCTGGCAATAAGTGACATGTAGGATCCTAGAAGTAAAGAACCCAAACTTATTATTAAAGAAAAAAAAAAAATAAAGACTTTCCCATTAAATTCAGAAACTAGAATGCACGCTACTTTATATCAGTCCCCGAATTTAGATCCTGCAGAGTGCCAGCCAGTGTGAAATACGGGCTTGTATTTGTTAAAGCTGTCAAGACTGATGCACGGGCCGCACAGCTGAAGGCGGCTGTGGGTGAGAGGCGGTTATGAGCGAGGGACAGTTGTAAGTGAGGTTGTGATTGGCTGGAGGAACGCATGCACAGCATATGAACGGGAAGCTGATTGGGTGATAGGACGCGTGGACAGCAGCACTACAGCTGAGCCAGCCAATGGGCACCCTTCTTCTGTTAAGTTCTGTTAGGCCTTGGTTTGGTTTCTTTTATGTTCAACGGAGATCAAAGGTATGGAAAGGGGCGATTTCTGCAATAAAGCCATCTTATCCAGATGCATAAGGGGGTCTGTGTTGCCTTGTTCCTCATTGCTACAAGCCAGGTATAAGATCTTTTTCATAACCCCTTAAACCATCATTTGCTACATCTGCTTTCCCACAAGAAAAAATTCCTAATTTATAATCATATACTCCCCTTCCAATTTCTTCAGAAACCTATACCTTCAATTTTTCAAAAGCAGATGTAAGGCAAGAAAATCCAGTAGGGAGTAAGAAAAGAATAGAATGCAAGTCTGACTTAGTCATTTGTGACATTAAACCTCTACAAGAGCCAGTGCTGTAAGAAACTCACATAAGACAGTACTGCTACAGCAGATGACTTTCCATCACTCTTTCAAACAGTTCTGACTCCTACACATGTAAATTACTTACATGTAAGCCTATGCTTACATTGGAGAGTCTACCTTTAAATCTTCCCATTTAAGACTCAAATTAAGCTTTAAAATAATCAAGTCCATGTGGATTTGTGGACTGCAACAGTGAATGCTCTGAGCTATCTGAAAACAGAGAAGAAAAGGAAAAAACACATCTATCGAATGGGCAGCAGGGTAGGTTCCAGCCTCTAGTTTGAGGAATATTTAAGGAAGCTAGCTATGATATAGATCACCTTCAATACTCACAGGGCCTGAATGGAAGAGGAGAGCCTTAATATGAAACTCAAGTTTTTTGAAAAA
The DNA here is from genome assembly GCF_021018805.1 of Prinia subflava. Lineage (NCBI taxonomy): Eukaryota > Metazoa > Chordata > Aves > Passeriformes > Cisticolidae > Prinia > Prinia subflava. Next base: position 1,168,107 of record NC_086249.1, read on the forward strand.
TGAAGCAAAAAAAAGGTGAGATGTCTCTAGTTCTCTTATTCCAATTCACAGATTTAACTCCAGTTAAATGGATAGATTTATGGGTTTATGTTTTTAATTCAAAAAACAAATGTGGCAAATTACAAAGGAAGCTTCTTTTTGTTCTTTCTCAGTTTGTGATTACAGAAACCTTGCTGCCAGGGCACACAGAATCATATTCGAGACACTGTATTTATTAAAAAGGGTAAATTAGATGTAAATCAAATTTCTAAGGTGCATAAACATGTCAAGATGACTCCTGCCAGATGGACAATAACACCAGTAGAATTCAACAGCCTTTTCCTAACAAAACTTCATAGAAGTTTCAGTTCTCACTCTGAGACAGTGAGCAAGCCTAAGACTGGGATTCACTGAACAACTGAAAAGGAAGATGCACAAATTCAGACTGAATGTATTCCAGGCTCCACCCTAAAAAAACCCCAGTTGCTCTCCACTTGATTGTGTTCTTCCACTCAAAGCCACACAACTGATAAAGTGCTTGTGACAGCAGAGCACAGGCTTGTGCAATGGAGGAAGGAGGTAGAACACTAGCCACTATTCAGGTGGCTGATGTTTCAAACCTGCATACTGCTGTACTTTCCTGCTGGACACCACCTCCAAATTCAAATCTGAGTTTTCTTCCCAGAGAAGCAGAATGCTGCAGCTATAGTAGTGGAAACTCCCACCTAACAGGGATGGTCATAACATTCTCAGGAGTGTTCTGCAGGTTCTTGAATATCCATGCCTTCCCTATCCTGCCCTGCTTAATTGAGCAAATTTATTTGGAGTATTTTCCCCACAACAAGATCTTTAATCCATTTTATTTGTTCTCAGCCAAAAGTCTGCCTTGGCTTTCCCTGGTGTAGTTGGATAGCCCTGAGGATTTTACATACATGATTGCATTCATCAAAATCTTTGCCTGGGCTGAGAGAAAGCAACTCAGCACCATTCTCATGGCCATATGCAGGACAAAGGTGTAACAAAAATAAACAGTCCTGATGTTCACAAAATTCTCCTTTATAAAAACTTTCAGCTATCTGTCAGTAAATTGCTCAGATTCTCCTTTGGTGACACTTGTCTATTTAGATTAAAGATAAGGAAGACATTTTTTTGCAATGAGGATGGTGAAACACTGGCATATGTTGTTCAAGATGGTAGTAGGTGCCCCATCCCTGGAAGTGTTCAAGGCCAGGTTGGATGGGGCTTGGAGCAACCTGATCTGCCAAGGCAGGCACGTGGAACTGGATGATCTTTAAAGGTCCCTCACAATACAACCTATTTTACAATTCTACAACATGCTGGTTTTCATCCATTTCATAGAGTCAGAAAAAGGAACAGGACTGGGTTCTGACTTCTCAGTATTGCTTCATTGATAGCATCTTTTACACACCGTCACAAATAAAGAGGCAGAATAAAGCTACTTTTCAAGCCCTGCACAGCTTTGAGTAACTCCTGTCAAAAGTGCTTTGAAGCCAAATTTTACCAAGAGCTAGCATTATACCTGTGCTAAAAATGTGCCACTGCAGGGGCAGCTTATTGTTTATGGCATATTAGGAAAACTGAAGATCAGAGCAGCAGCAGACTACTAAGCCGCCAGTTAACAAACACGTACTGCTGTTATGCTTCATGGACTGTTTCAACTTGCTATGACCCATGCCACTCTGCTACAGATTTTGGCAAAAGGCAGGCTTCTAAGTTTAGTGTTCTAATGATTGAATAGCCTCAGTTCCCATACAGCTCAGCACCATAGAGGTAAAATGCCTGGGAAGAGATTTGTCAAAAAGTCTGCTGCCACCAATAAAAGTCCCTGAGGAACCTCTCAAATAATAATAAAAACAACAACAACAACAACCAAACAAACAAAAAAAAAACAACCCCCAAAAAAAACCCAAAAAAACCACCAGATCCCAGTTTTCATCTCCATAGCTACTTCTCAGGAAGGCACCACAGCACAATTCCAACCAAGTTTTCAGGCCAAGCAGGATGACACTTGTTAAAACTGTTCATCCATTTCAGTACTGCTTAATTAAGCATACAAAGGCACTCTAGAGATCCAATTCCAGCTCCTATTTATTCATCCTGGCCTTAGGCTGCCTGGATTTTCCTGTCCAAAGTCAAGGGGAGGATACCTGCCTGGTCTTGGCTGCCTATTGGGTACAAAGTGCCAAGTTTTCCGAGAGCAAACCTTTTCTGTTTAGAAACATCAAACCTGGCCGTCACAACACAACACCACCCCCCTCCCCAACGCTTATCATTTCCAAAGGGATGTTTTAGCAGAAGAACTTTGTGATTTAAGAGCAGGTAAGAGGAATCCTACAAAATGTTTCACACTTAAGATGGTGTATTTCTGCATCTACTGGGAAAGGATGATAGCAGCAGAAGTAGCAACACTGAAGTCTGAAAGTCTGCAATATGATTACCAAGATACTCTCAGAAAAAGCTACTGCAAGAGTATCAGGTTATTTATTAGTGATCACCTTTCCTGACCCATTCACACTACAAAAAAGATAGTGACTGTTCCACCTCCTGAACATCCATAACTGCAACATTTAGAGAGGTTTTGGTCACAACAGAAGAGCTGGGACCCTTCTCTGAGTAAAGGACAGCAAAGGAAAAAGCTAGAAACAGGAGACTTAATTGTCAGTGCATATTTTAAAATCTAACTAGATCTTTTCTACCTGTCCTTATCTTTATGCAGCTACCAGCATGCCAACAAGCAATATGGCAGCAAAAAGCAACTCATTTCCATGTAGTCCCATCTACTGCCTAGCTCTATTGGGTTCCCTTCTTTCAAGGAGATGAAGATGGAAATAGAAGAACTTCAGAAAAGTTCAAAAGACAGTACAGCTTTGCATGGCTTGCATCTGGATTTATCACATGGTGTGCAACTCTCTGAAGTCAGACAGCCGATGATGAGAGCATGTCTTCTTCCTGCTTTTCCTCCTTTTAACCCCACTAAACAACTGCAAGTCTAGAGTTTGCTATTGTATAGTTGATTTAAGTAGTAATTCCAAAGTCTGGCAGAGCTCCTGTCAGACAGGACACTGACATTGTTCAAGATGGACTGGTTTATGGAAGACAAGTCAATGTACCTGAGATACACCTTAGCATTGAGCAGCTTAAGCCCAGAAGCCCTTGTGCCACTCTACTATTCCCTACTCAGAGCTTATGAAAAACAGCTTCACTTTCAGCATTATTTCCATGTGTTAAAAATAGCTGCATAAAGGCAGTTAGTACATTTGGCATATGCAATTCCAGTGACTCTGTAGTCTCAGATAAACTACTCTGAGGAGCAACTAATAAGTTCCTCTGATAACAGGGTCTCTATTGGGATTGGAAACGGAGCAAACGCAGATACGACCAATGTGCTTATAACATATTCTCCTCTTTAGTCCCAAAATGGCTGGTTTTATACAGTATCAGATAGTTTACAGTTGCAGGTGCACTTCTATTGGCATTCAGCATGAGAAAGAATGCAAACAATCTTAGTTTAAGGCAGCCACCGTGTTTCTACCCTAACTGTCCTAGCTGAAGCATGCACACACCTTAATTTCTAACTGCGCCACAGGTTTATCTACTACTACATGGGCCCAAATCTGAGGCCTTGCAGGCCCAAATCTGAGGCCCAGTTTGGGATAGCTCAACCTTCATTCCATAAGACATCCTGCTCTTGGCTACATTCATCAGCTCCATAGTAGCCTACATTGACAATATATTTTGTCTTCATTTCTAGTTTCAAAGATCAAGTTCTGTTTGTTCAATAAAACTGTTAATAAAGACGGGAGATTTCAAACAAAGGCAAAATAGCTATTTAAAAACATCTTCCCTAAAATAAGGAGAGCTAAACAAAAGCTGATTTTATATCATGTCAACATGTTTTAGCCTTGGACACTAGAAGGTGATTTTATGAATATCTCAGTTTCAGATCACAAACACTACCAGCATTTGTATTCTTAAACAGTATCTCTTCAGTGATGAGATATGCACTCTTCTTTAAATGAACAGTTATATTACAGATGGCAAACCCTGAAGCTAAGCCTGTCACTTGAACCATACCTTGGCCCCATGAGAGATTAATACCCAGAAGTATTATTCAAATCAAATTCTGCCAGGTTAGATATTAATAATATTAAGCAGCTGCCTGGAGTTAGTCTTTTTACCCATCTCAGCACTCAAATTATACCATTGTCAGATTCTGTTGTTGGTTTTGGTTTTGTCGTAAAAGAACACTTTTTTTAAGCAAAAACACATGCAAAATGTTTTCAATCTGCACTAACTGTCTGGCTAAATACTGCAAACATACCATGCCATCTGCTGAAGAACAGTTAAGCCATAGAGACAGCAGTTCTGAATGGAGTAATAAGAACTATATGAAGCAAAACTTCAAAGGGGCAGATTTTCACTAGTTAGAGCACTTTTTGTCTCCAGGCAGAATATGGGAGGACTTTAGGCATCCACATATTTAGAGGCACAAGCCAATTGCTCTATAAGTGTCAACAACAACACAAAAAGCTGTTGCAGAATATACTATATTAATTTTTGTATTTAGAAATTGAAGTAAAATTTTATTACATAGCATTATAAGCCCTTTCTTTAGTGATATCTTCCCAACACCATTTAATACTAAATGTCTATTTTTCAAAGTTTTAAGAAAAGATAGAAAACCAAGAGAATACTAAATATAAACCTATTCCCATTAGTGCTGCAAATATGCTCAGAACTTGATTAATGGAGACATGTCCAGAACATGACCTCAGATGAATTTGGCCCATCTCGAGTGCTGTGTGAAAGGTATTAATGTATAAGCTATTACTACTAGCAACATAATGTTTAGAAAGTTTTTAAGTTATCTCTTTTCAGGCAATATGACAAGGGACAAAAACCTCAAAATTTGAGCTTTCCGGTTGATGTGGTGAATTTTTGTCAGCTAGCCCTTTTAAGCAAATGGCTGGAAGAACATTTGTCACTTCCATATGGCACAAACAACTTACAAGCTGCACCACGTTTGCCTGAGGATCTTGTTCCTATCCAGAAAAAGAAGGGTTATGAGCTGTAGAGGTTCTGAAACGTTCTTCGTTCAAAGAGGAGTTGCCTAACATTTAACTTTTTCCTCCTGCCTAATTAACTTGTAAACCCACATAATTCAGCATCTGAATACAAGCACTGTTTTAATCCAACACACACAAAAAAATTTTATTGTTCACACACTCTGTCATTCCCAATTAGTTTTATTAATCAACATAATTTGAGCCAAGCATACACTTTTCATTAAGGTCTATTCACAAGCTTCATAGATTTTAGCCATTCACTTCTGAGGAAAAAAAAACTACATCACTTCTACCCCCAAAAGCAGTTTTGAAACACAGATCAATCACAGAAATTCTCACTGTGCAGTCAAGAAGTTAGGGGATGAGCTAGAAGCAGTTCTCTCCATTTTGGCTAACACTGTACCACCACAACAACTGGGACTCAGATCACATTGTCACCAGGATTTGCATCCTTTTGTAAAAGTTTAAATAAAGCCAGTACAAGTTGTTCTTCATATTCACATTTATTGTGAAAACATTAGCAAACCATATGTGCAGCTTGTGAATTTTTACAACAGACAAATATCTTTATCATGAGAAACTCTTCAAGATATGGGATTTATGTGACCAGATGCAAATCTTTACGGTGTGGACACCTCAGTATTTTCTTTACAGCCAATGGACAGAAGAAGGAAGACAGCAACTCATTTCCTCCCAAAATATATCCTGTCTAAGGAATCATAACTCAAATTATGCCCATCTCTCTCTTCTTTTCAAAGAGGAACACACTCATACAAACTATCTTTGGGAAGAGTTCATGGGCTGGTTATTCAAGCATGGACTCGTGGAGGAGGTGGCAAACCAAACTGACAAAAAGTGACTAGAGATTATTTTAAAACAAATACCATCACCAGGCTTTTCAGCTTGATAGCAAAGGTATAGAAAGCAGCAGTATAGAAAATGCACCTGTAAACAGCAGAGTTAATATGAGATGGAATAGAAAGGATTCTAAACTACACAGAGGACTCTGCCTTAGTTCCTAACTTTCCTAACTACAGTGATATCAGACAAAAATGACACCTACGTAGAGTCACAAGTTATAGCTTCTAACTTATGCTGGAACTAAATAAAGCAATGTAAACCCTTTGATATGGTATGCAGAATCCACTAAAATACAGTTAGCAACCTGCCTGGATCTGAGACCTGGAAAACCCTATGTCACCCTGTTTTTGAAGACTTTTCTAAGCCTTTTGATTTGTCTTTCGTATTGGAGTCAGAATTCTTACTTTCTCACACTTTCTACTATAAACAATACCTCTGTTTTGCTAACTGTCCTTCATTGTTTACATATTTTAGGTAGGAGGAGAAAGTTGATTGACAGTTGGCTTGACCAATGTGGTTTGAGAGGTGGGATTCCATCCTCCAATCCACAGGCACCTTTGGAAATGTATAAAATTGAGTCCTGTAAATAAACTTGGCCCTTTTCCTGCTTTGCTCATCACTGTGTCCTTGTGCGGTTCTTGTGTGTTGAATTGCGACAACCCTGTTCCTTTTGAGACAAAATAAAAAAGGAGGATGTCTCAGCTCAGCAACAGGGCTTAACAGAAACTAAACCCCACAGCGTGCCTAGGCACTGTGAGAGACTGAGCCTGGACTCTCACATCCCCAAAACAGAGAGAAGCTCCAGTAGTCAGGGTTCAAAACAGCACTGGTAAGCACTCAACAAGGTGAACTTTATCACAGCTGACATCTTAATTTCTTGTCAGCTTGAGGAAAAACAGTCAGGCATGTTTAGAAGAAGGATTACAGATCAATTACACAGGGGTCCAGCTAGTCAAGTTCATGATCATAGTGAGTCTTTTCTGGAACATGCTTCATACTACATAGATGTGCACATAAAATGTGAAAAATCCTTATGAATAAAATAATCAGGGTACAGCGCACATGCTTTCCTTTTTCTGTTTAACAAAGACTTAACGTTAGATAGTACAAGTTCTTTTCTAATGAACTGTGCCAGAATGTAATCAGAACTTCCTAACACTCCCGCTGATTGTTTCCCACTAAAAGCACATAAAATACACATTTAGAAAGCAGCCTTCAGTTTAAATATGATTTACAGAATCAAGAAACAGAACATTCAAATTTTAAGAGAGCTTAAATAAGGACATCTGAATAGGCAACATAAGCTGACTTTTCCTCTCTCTTCAGACAGGCAATACTGACACCTACTGTCAACACTGTCAAATAGATTTAACTTGTACAACTGATTTAAAGAGTCAAATGTATTTTTACATAGACTTTTGAAAGCATATTAAACATTTCCTATTCAAGGGTTTCCTTCATAGCACATTTACTGCCTTTACTGCAGAACTGAAGTTAATAACCTGTCTTGTAAAATGACATTTAAATAGAGATTCCTCAAAACCAACTTATTGACAGTGGTAGGTGGACCACAATATATACTTTTTCATAAATACTATTTCTGAACTATTATAATTAAAGCAGATCTGAAAAAGGACGTCTTGTTTAACTTAATTCTAACACTTCAATTTTTTTTATCACCACAGACATTTAAGTAGCCACCCAAAAGCAAAAAAACACTGTACCTTTCTTAGACCATATCTGTGTTGGAATAACTGGGTCCTGACTACGCTCTCGTGTATTTACAAAAATTTTATTGTTGTTGAGAACAGAGTAAAGGCTTTCCACAGAAACTTTCCAACAAAGAAGCTCCATGATTTTGACATTCACAAGGCATGTCCATGGGCAGCTGCACAGTCAGTCCTAGTTCAGAGCACTCAAGCATCTACGTGTCAGAAGCCCAGCGGCCACCACTGACCCCATATACAGCACAGCCCAGCTCCTCACTATGTGAGTATATTGGCACAACTTTGATATCTCCTTTGCACATTCCACACCATGTGGAGGTTGGTTTTTTTTTAATATTTGGAAAGATTCCTCCCACACATAGACACTACAGAAGTTACAATAGCTACACAAAATATTATCAAAAACCTTACCTAAGCAAAGAGAAGACATCATAAGAGTTACGAACACAGTTCTGATCCACCTGGAGAAGACTGTTCTTCAGGGTACCTGAGTGATCCTTCAGGAAAAAGAAGGAATATTATTTCAAAAATTTAAAAAATCCATCTTGACTAAGAGTATGCACTTTTAGTAGAATAAATGATCTTGCATTTAATGTATTTTAAATCTGTACACATGTTTTATCTATGGCAGGTAGAAACAATTTAAGGTGGCTATAACACCACTTACCTATAAAGGTATAAAAGACTTATCAGTTTACCTGTGTTCTAGACACACAGTGTGTTTTCTTGAACTTTATAATCCACAGCTGTCTGAATTTTATGCACAGAAACACTGAAAAGTGCAATTGACTGTACTGCTATCCTTCAGCTTCAGACCTCAGTGTCATGTGCCAGAGAATTACATGAACATGAGATAAAGCTCTATCCTTTATCCATGCTGTAACACATTAAAAGATCAAAGTAATCCTAGTTTTGAGTGATGGGAACAAGTTTCTGGAAGTTACAAAGTCAGAATGAGATAAGGTTGTTCTTTTAAGAGACCAAAGCATCTGTTCTGCACAAAAGGTATCAAAACAGTAATAGACAAACAGCAATTCCTCATGCTGCAGATGTCAGATATTGAGCTTTTCCATATCAGGCACAGTCACACAAATTCCTAGAAAAGTCACAAACTCAGAAGCATTGCTTTACATGATGAAGTAAATTTTAAGCAGGTCAAGCCAGCTGGCAGCACCGTCTGAAAGGTTATGGACTGCAGGAAAAAAGGCACCTACTTTAGTGTATAAAGCACCTCCATCTGGTACCTGTGATCAGCCAGCTTTCCAACAGATAGAGATGGATTCTGAGTACTACAATCCCAATCCCTACCTAAAGATTCTTTCCTGCCCCAACAGGAGTCTGTCTCCCCATAGAAGATGTTGAAATTCAGAGTTAAATGTTAACATCTCCTGACACAACTGTGTTAACCATAGGCCACACAGCAGACATTCCTTTCCACCAAAAATATGGTTCCACCTAAATAATACTGAGATATACACACTATGTAGCACATCACTTTGCTACAGAGGCACCATCCCAGCAGCTCTCTCAGCTCTTTATTTCCATACTCAAGACACTGGATGCTAAATGCTGAAATCCAGACATCTCTCCATTAAAAAATACCAAAATAAAAACATCTTAATGTCTGAAAGAACTAGGATGGTGGAAAAATGAAAATGCACAAAGTACCAGCATCACCATGCCCTATCCCTGGAAGTGTTCAAGGCCATGCTGAATGGAGCTTGGAGCAAACTCATCCAGTGGAAGGTGTCCCTGCCCATGGCAGGGGTGTAGAACTGGATAAGCTCTAAGGTTCCTTCCAACCCAAACCATTCTAGGATTTTACAGCATGAAGTTGATGGCGTTTCAACAAACACTTGCCCTCAGAAAGCAAAGTGCAACATTTCTCAGAGAACAAGAGGACCTAGAATAACTGGTTTCAGGAGTGAAAGAATTTGCAGCAGCAACCTGTTTCAGCCTTTTCTTTTCCCCCTGTACTACAGCTGGAAAGGAATTTTCCGAACAATCAGGCATCAAGTGGTGTATGCAAACTGTTCTACCCTGAGGAAATTTGCAGAACATGTAATGTAAGGGTTTCAGACTTAGCTATAAGGAAGTTTACCCTCTGGAAGAGGAGCGTGTCTTTTTCTCTGCCACATTTACTAGATACAGGCACATGTACTTGGAAACACACAAAAAGGCTTTGCTTGTGCAAAAGTGGCAGAATCTAGCTGCTAAAAAAATACTTAAAGGATATGTGTATGTGGAGAAGACTTTACCTACAGTGATGGAGATCACAGACTGAAAAAAGAGAGAGATGCAGCTCTCCAAAGATGAGGGTCTTTCCTTCTTGATGGTTGAAAATGAAGCTACAATTCAGCATCCCTGAAAAATATAACTTATGTTTCTCTTTCCCATGCCTCTGACAACTTTTGAGCTATGGAGAGTTGTATTGGCTAGTTCTGCTTTTAGTTCTTTAAGGAGAAATCAGAAAGCTAGTCATGAACTAGAAGCTACACTTGCTTCCCTCAATGCACCTTCTGAAAAGGTATCTGTGCAAGAACAAGGAAGGGTGCGTTCTAGCAGTTGGAAGCAGCAAGCATAAAACTGTTGAAAGGCAATCTGAAAGTCAGGAAGGCATTGAGGAAACCAGAGGATAAGAAGCCTGGCTTTAGGAAAGTTAGTACAGCAGCCAAACTAATTATGTTGGACCTGGGTAAATACTGGTTTTACACATATGCATGAAGCCTCAGACAAAACCAAACAGATTCAAAAAGCTGCTCAAGGATCAGGAATGCTTTAAATCCAGGTTAACAGCTTCAAAATATATCCCTGAAGAACATATCTATCTCATTTAAACATTGATCCAGTTCAAGCAACTCCAGATAAAGGTTCAGTGTATGATTAGTAGAGAGGGTGAAACAGAGAGGAACAAGTGCTTCAGTGGTCCAGGGCCAGAAAGGAAACAGGAAAGTACACTGGACATGGTTCTGATGAAAGTAGCACAATCCTGCTGAAATCTTCCAGCAAAATTACTGCTGCAAAATAATAATAAATTTGTTCAAGTTCAGAAGTTGGAGATACAATTATGTGAAAGTCAAATGTGATCAAGAACAAAGCAGCTATATTGGCAGCACAGTTTTGTATTTACACTGAGAAGAAAAGCTGTAAACATTAGAAGAGTTACAGTCAGACATCTATACTAAAGAAAGAGTATCCTTCAGTGTTCAGAAGGCATCCACAAAGGTTTCTGAAAACTTTGAAACCCAACCTTTTTCCTTTCCATGCGCTAAGTATCCATGGCAGTAAAAAGCCTGCAACTTGAATAAGAACACGACTCAAAGAAAACTTCTTTTTGAGCATCTCAGCAACAACAAAGATGCTGCTGGACAGAAGAGGTGGAAGAAAGGTAAAGTTCCTAATACCTATATATCATCAAGGATACAGAATTTAAAAGTTTTATGGCATCTCTAGAAAAAAAAGTCAAGAATCAGTGACAATAACAATAAAGAGGCTCTGGCTGTGGTTCTTTTATTCAAGTAAGACAATTCCTATACTACAATTGCCTGGGATACTTAGAATTTCTCCACCAGTAATGCTACAAGAGTTTCCTACTTTGCTCCTCTACGTGACAGGCTACAACTGTATTTGCAACCAAGATACAGAATGAGGAACCTGCAGGGTGAGGGACCCCACCTGCCTCCAGCTCTGTGATCTCCAACATCAGAAGGACATGGAGCTACTGGAGCAAGTTCAGAAGAGGCCATGGAGATGCTCTGAGGGCTGGAGCCCCTCTGCTCTGAAGACAGGCTGGAAGAGCTCAGGATGTTCAGCCTGGAGAAGGCTCCAGGGAGACCTCAGAGCCCCTGCCAGTGCCTAACAGAGCTGCAAGAGAGCTGAAGAGGGACTTTGGACAACGGCCTGGAGTGACAGAATGATCCTAGTGGATCCTTTCCAACTCAGAATATTCTGTGGCTCTGTGACAGGGGGGAATGACCTCACACTGACAGAGAGCAGGGTTAGATCAGGTATTTCAAAGAATTCCTCCCTGTGAGGGTGTTGAGGCCCTGGCACAGGTTCCCCATAGAAGCATGGCTGTCCCATCCCAGGAAGTGTTCTAGGTTGGACTGGATGGGGCTTGGAACAACCAGGCCTAGTGGAAGGTGTCCCTGCCCATGACAGGGGGCTGGAACAAGATGGTCTTGAAGACCCCTTGCAACTCAAATGATTCTATGATATGATTCTAAAACCAAAACCAAGAAGTACCTTTAAACATTATGATCTAGGGAACAAGTCCTGACAACAACTGGAAAAAGAAGATAATGTTCCCATCCTCTGACTCAGGACTAGGCTGTCAGTACTGAAATCTTGACAATCTACAATTGCATCCTGCTTCACATAAACTGAATGCAGAAACTGTAGCTGTGTGTCAAGGAGTCATTTCCTCTCCAACCAGAGACTCCTTAACACAATCTATCTGTACCACACTACTGCCAACAACAATTTGAGATGAAAAAAACCTGTCAGATGCACTATTTACAACAGGTAAGTTTAAACCTTTTCATCATCAATGAGGTAATAATCAGAGACAATATTGGGTGGACAGGTATAAATACTGCAGTGTATCCTTGAGGAAAAAACCCATGGGGTACAACAGGTGCAGCATGAGCAAATAAATAACTTCCCATTAAAGACCTACAAACTGTAGGCTTCAGACTGATAATCAAAACTCATGGTTTTATATTTGCCATGAAAATGAATCTTAACAACCACATCACTTTCAATATGTCCATGTTCTGCCTCAAAGAACACAGTCAAAACTTACTTTCAGTAATCAGAGGATTTTGAGACCCTAAATGCTACACTTTAAAATCTTTCCAAAACATCACAGATATCCATGCAACCAAGGCAAGATATTAGTTCATATCTGTCATGTCAAAAAACTATTCCTTCTCAAAACAAAGCATTTTAATGTTCTGAGCACCCAGATGTGAAAAATCAATCTCACTGGTTGAATTTCAGTTTGTCATCAGTACCAACAAGCCAGGACAAATACAACAATACCTTCTGTTCAAATGAAGCTCCATAATAACCATCATTGAGACCAAAAATGATCTCATTTGGGTTTCTTGCATGGATCTGTAGGGAAGGAAGAAAATAAATCAGTTTACAGCCAGCTTACTGCAAATTTTCACACCAAATGAGCACAAATTGCTCCAGGAGTCTAAAGCAGGTTTTCGTCACCTGTAATTCTAGAAGTACATAAAACCTCACAGAAAACTGAATTTAATCATGGAAAACCTGTTTGCTTCACAGCTTTAGCAACAGTCACTATGTTCAGCTATTCTAATTTGAAATCAGGAATACTAGATAGAGCATCTTTCCTATTATTGCATTTCCAGTTGACAAGAACAAATAAGATACCATGGTAGGAGGATGGAACTGGATGACATTTAAGGTCTCTTCCAACCCCAACCACTATACGATTTTATGATTTAAAGCTCTGATGTAAACTAACACGAATATCTGTAATCAAACTTTAAAATGCAATCCTCAAACACACTCATTTCCTTTCTCAGCATTCTACATATGAATTCATCCAGACATTTTGTTTCTTGAAGAAAAAAGTTGAGAAAAAATGTTTTCATATTACCTGCTGGCCCAAGTACTTTAACCCATCTAGATTGACCTTCCATTCAATCAAAAGCTGAAAGTGCTCCTTCTTGCCACCCCAGATTCTCACAACAAAACAAGAGACAGAGGTATCAAGATGATCAGGCATTATTCCAAAGTCAAGACTCCTCCAAGTTGGATTCTAAGTATTCAAAGAAGAAAAAATACAGTTTAAACAAGCTGAAACTAGTCCATAAACTGACAATTCAGAAAGTAGCAAAGCCCACCTCAAAGATTTTTAAAAATTTTAAGAATGAGGAACAGCCATTTCAAGCTCTGCTGCTTCCTTACCCTGTTTGCTAGAGAGAATTCCTGAGTTAAAAGGTACATGCTGTAAAGTACTTCAGAAATTGTGCTTCCCTCCATTACAAGACATCAAAGAATTTACTTCAGAAATTACTAATTCAGTTTAACTAAATCAGGAACTTTCAAAATGGAAGTAACATTTCTTTCACAGTTATAGTTCAGCTTCTGAAAACCAGAGTATAGCTTGTATTCCCGAAGTTAAATGGTGAAATATTCCCCAGTAATTAAATTTGCAGAACTTGCTGACATATTTGCTCACATTCGTCTCCTCCCTGATTGATGCTCAGTCCTCAAATGCTGTCACTAAAAGCTTATCTTTGCTCCACAAGATCACACACCTGGAGCTTTTCAGAAGCAGCAGACATTAAGCTAAACTGCAAATTCCATCAGAACTCAGATTTGCAAAGACGACATGCTCCAAGAATTTCCATTCATCTCTAACAACATTTAAAGAACTGACCCAAGCTCTAACTTTCAATCCAGCATTACTAGTGCCAAGAGAAAACAGGGTGTCCAAAGGCAGAAATGGGAAAGTGCTTTTATTTATATTTACTTCTCTCCCTCCTCTGCTCTGCTCTCCCTCCTCTGAATACAGAAACAGTAGCTCCTCCAAAACAAAATGTAGGAACCCACCATCCCATGAAAGAACTCGCCTTCTAGTGCTTAAGCAGCTTGGAAAAGGCCTAGGATCCCTGAACTGGGATGAGTCAATTTGAAATAGAATGCCTCTGAAAAGATGGGAGAGGCAAAGTTACCTGCTAAGTATTACAGAAGAAATGCATGAATCAAGTCCTCCTAACAAGAAGGAATATTACATAGCTTTTCAGGCATAAGAATACCAGGTCATTAAAATTCCCATAGGTTATATATAGGATGTCCTCAAAAAATCTTTTATTTAGATTTTTGTCATTCCATCTCTTATATCCTGCGGTTAGTTTCCCTTTTTGTTTTAACTTTTCCTGACTTAGAATAAACAGAACTAAAAATCCTAACAATTTAAGAGAAAAACTGGAGAAGTTAGCAGCCTTGAGTAAACAGACAGCTTTTCCTTCATTCAAGAGGGTTTCAAAGCATTTACCCAGGGTCCTATAAATGGAGCAGTTCTACCCTGTTAATGCAGGCATTAGAAAGTCTTCAGCAGGTCTTCAAACTCCCTTAGCCAACAATTGCAACATCCTACTCCTATCCTCCTATAACCCTTCCTCATTTGTAATAAACTGTTCGGTTTTGGCCCCTTCATTCATCTAAACTGAAAAATTTAGAAAATCTATCACATTTTCAAACTTCAGTTTCTTAGAGCTATTAGCTCTTCAAAGAATGTACATATATACCTGGCAGGTACACATTCCTTGCTGTTTTCCTACCCAACACAAAGATGTTAATAGAAATCAGCATTTCTACTGCTCACTAGCTCCCTATTATAACCCTCATGAAAAGAATCTGAAAAGAAGGAGGAGAACACCATGCTCCTAACAGAACTGAACAGTGGAAAGACACATTAAACAATTACGGTATTCAGCAGAAAAATCAATATAACGCATTAAAGACACAATTTTGAAAATAAAGTTTTTCCACATGAAAGTAACTTACCAGAGAATTCTTGATCACTTCACTCTTATAAAATTCTAAAGAAAAATAAGTAAAAAAGCACCTTTAGATTCGCTTAAACACTGATACAAGTCTTAGTATTTGAAACACAAAAAACTAAAATAAGTAACAATCAAGAAAGACAAATATTAGTGGGTCCAGTTTATTAATAACCCATTCATGAGATAGATTTTGAAAAGCAGTCATGCTTTTGACTAAAATTACTCCTTCACATTTACCTATTACAAGTCAGTATTTAAATTTAGTATTTCATCTTTATACGCATGATAATTCTCAAGGTTTACGAGGCTTCGATTTCTGAGGAAAGAACACGGCATGGTACTTAACAGTATTTGGATGACATTTGCAAAAATGACTGGTTTGCCACACACCACCTCTTCCTGGAACACAGCAGATTGGATAAATTAATTACAGCACCCTCCTGAGGAGCGATGGTGACCTGTTCCAGGTGCTCGGAGAGGGAACAGCTAAGTTACCCGGCAGAGGTGCCAACAACCCTGTATTTAAATGGGAATAAGCAACTGCTGGGTGCATGAACCCTGGCTTTCCCAGTCAAAGCAAGAGCTTAAAAGACTTTAGACAGACAGCCCTAGAGGCAGGAATACAGATTTTTTACAATAACCCAGCCCACTGGAGACCTTATCAAAGGATAAAGCTTTGATGAAGTGCAAAACAGTCCCTAACACCAAACAATGCAGAAACAGTCATCAGTGACAGGTTTAACCAACCACCACAACGAAGTCCAGGCAGCAAGCTCAAGTTTTGTATTCTTATCCTTCTAAAACACCAACCTTGGCAAAAAAAAAAAGCAAGGCAAGATGCCAGATCTGTCACTGTGCCAGATGAAAATAAATTTAAGAGAAAATCAAAATTCATCTCCAGTCACACCAAAAGGAGCATGATAACATCTCTCCATAATGAAGAACAATACACCGTAGTGGGAAAGAAAAGCAAGAAAGAGAGGCGATCTAATGCTCAAACACAGTTCTCTAAACTAGAAGAGATGCCTGGATGCTTCACGTCATTGGGTGACAATTATATTGTTTCAAAACCTTGATAATAGTATGCTCTGTGAAACAACTGGTATGCACAGAGTGGGACACTCTTCTCCACAAAGGAAAACTAAAGCTCCAAAAGCTTTAACTTTTATGTGCCCTTGAAAGTTCCAAATTTCTTACATCATCACCCAGGGAAGAGCAATGACAAAAATAGGCTGATTTAAGAGACTACAAAACCTGTCATCTGTTTTGCCTTCTGGGCTGCTAACACTGAAAGCTTCCATTGAGGAAACTGAGGAAACTAAAGAGCTCTTTTCCAGTGTTAGCAAAGGTGATATAACTAACGCCAGCAAGTTGTCAAGACAAAAGAAAAAGAAAGAGAATTCATATAAGAATTCAAAGATTAGCTAGCAAAAAGGTTGATAGCAAGCCTGGTTTACCTTTGTAGATCTTGGCGTTATCACACAAGTGAAGAGTGAAGTACGTATCCAAGAGGCGATAACCATTCTTATTAATAATGTTACGTGCAGCAATATTCCGAAGATGACGAAGCCGGCGCTAAAAATAAGAAAAAAAGAATTCAAAGAACTTTCTTAGATTGAAAATTAATTTTTCAAAGCATTTTAATGATTCCCAAAGCACTGTTGTGAAAAAGAATCCCACCAAACGCTCAATTTTCTCTGTCAGACAGCACATGTAAACAGCCAGGATTCAGCAAAGCCAGAGGACAAGCAACACCTACAAGCTTGGATTAAGCAACACTGATATTCAAGAGAAGCTATTCTTATTCATGTCCTGTATGTAATTTTTATCCCACATGACTAAATCACCCCAACTGTTTGAGCAGTTTCAAGCCAGTATATGACACTATCAGCTTCAAACATAGGAGCAGCATCACCCAGATGTTTTGCACCATCACGCTGGAAACACCTCCCAGCCAAAGCTATTTTCAACAAGCATTAATGGACAAAGAGCTCAAACAAACCACCACCTAACCCAGAGCCATAAGGAACTGACTGAACAAAGCTCCTGATTTCACAGCAATCCTGAAAACTGCTCTAACAACCTTAAATAAAAGTAAAATACATCGGGAAGAGATACCAAGATTTTCAGGGAATATTAAGGGCACAGCAAAATTTGAGATTTTCACCATCAGACACCATCTGCTGTGATGAGACAATCTCTGAATAGAGTAGGATAAGTCACTAAAACATTTAGTTTAAGGGATTTAATTGAACTCTAACATCTTGGTTTACTACAATACTGCACCTTGAATGAAAATCATCAGATCAAATCAATCTCTCTCTCCCACCTGTCTGTGCCCAACAGCTTTAATACCTGTGGCTAAGGTCTTAGCTTCAAGGCACACCACACCCTTAATCTCTGACAAATATTTTACATTATTAACTTCTTAGAAAATTTAACTAGTTAACAAAGCAATTTTGCAGGACTGTCACACTTAAAACATTGCTTAGCTGTTTCTATTGTAATTTCAAAGACTCATGCTTCAAACAGCCGTCCACGAATGCAGTGCTTGGCAAACTGCCACTTCAAATACATAAAGTTCTCACCAAATCCTTCAGTGTCACATTATCGCAATCTCTCTCTCAACTCACCAGTGTCTCACCCACTACCATGGGGATGTTGACAAATGGCTCCACATACTTTGTGGATCACCACAATCCACCAACAAGCCTCAAACAACTGGTTTAGTGCATACTATTACCTCAGAGTTCATCTTACACCATTTTTTCCCAAAAGCATCCTGATTTGTAGGGCTGAATCCACCTTAAAAACTGATTGACCAAAAGCATATTTTAAAAGCTCTTGAAACTTTTCAAAAGACAATTTTCCTGATTGTAGCTTGTCTTAAAATGTTTTTAACAAGAGTTGAAAGGCCATATTCTGTTTTAGAATCATAGTATGACACTTTATATCATTTAACACCACTCCAGTGATATATTAGTTTTCCTTCATGGAAAGGTATGAGGAATATTAAATTTCTGTTCATGTGACAACCTAAAAATCGCTGATGGATTCATTCCATTCAAAGTCTGTTTATGACTTAGAGGAAAAACAGAGCTTGAGCTGGGATGCCCAGGCACCTTTAGTACATACATGATCTACAAAGTTAAAAACAAAAAATTCCAACTAACAAAAAACATTCGGTGAGACTACATGGCCTTATTTTCTTAGAAACTGGTATCAAAAATGTCAACAGAAATATTAAGCCTCACTTCAAAGAAGCCACATGGACCTTTAACATTTTTTCACATCTAACCTCAAAGCTGAGTAGCTTCGCTGGCCGTTTTTATGTGCAGCTGAAACACTCCTTAAGAAACTGCTTTGAACTTGCATTTTGCTACCTATAAAAATGATTCAAGAATTTGATGTGCCATCTCTCTTTTAATTAACATCAGTAGCACAGAAATCAATCAAATACCATGCTCATTCCATTCATCTTTCGTATCTTTTTTTTTCCTTTCATCCCTTATAAAGAACAGCCCATACTGCACCCTAACAAAAAGGGCAACTTTCTCCAGGTCTCTTTAGGATTGCAAACTAATTTGTGTGCCTGCTTTACACAGTATGTTTCATTGACAAAGTCAAACAAGTTTCTTACCATTTACAGTACACAATGAGGTCAACAAAGTTTTTTAAAAAAAAAAAGTTGCCCAATGTCCTAATCTACACCTGCACCTCTGAGGAAGATGTGAGTCCTTATCTCCACGGTCTGTGACTTCCTTGCACCCTTCAGGATCTGGGGTTAAAATCTCACTTCTTCCAAACCAGCTGCAAGAGGATCGTTAAATTTGGAGCTATGAGACCACAACACAGTTCAGAACTCAATGTGCAACAGGTAATAAATAAATGCCTATTTGAATCTCCAGTTCAACCAGCACTCTCCTCCTATCCACTTAGCCTGGCTGATAGGGAACAAATTTCCAAATACACAGCCAATTTTATCATTCTTATATCACACATTCTTTAGTGTGGGGTCATGATGACAGAGACTTGAATCCTGATAATAAATCTTCCCATTTGCTCACTATGTTCACTGATATTATACTGAATTATTCAAATTTCCTCAGAACTCTACAGAGGCAACACTTAGAGTTAATTAACCTCTCCTGATGAAAGATAATTAGCTTCAACCAGGAGACTGTCAGCTACAAAGATATACCCAAAGACAACTGAAATAGGCTCTAGAATTCTCATCAAGTACTTTGTTTTGTAACAAAGTAAATATTATTCTGAGGGAAGTTTTAAATCTCTAGTGTTACCTCCTATGGATTCCATATCATTTTGTGCTGGAGACACTGGAATACACAAAACAAAAACCCCACTGTGTTGCAGCTCAGCTAGCACTGGCATGAGCCAAACACTGCTGGCCCCCAGCACTGCATCACCCTTTCTCATTCCTTCCACCATAAATAAGCACTTGTGCAGCTGCTCACAGAATCGTATCTGGGAACCAATCTGGATGGAAACTAACCTCCTCTCCCTTTTCCTGGGTTAGTTCCTCAATATGGTTCACCACCTGGCTGGACAAGCAGCTGAGCACACCAAGGAGGGGCCTGCACAGCAGCAGGAGGCCGAAGGCAGAGAACTGCTGGAATGAAACCAGCAGCTACAAGTGTACGTGGAGCAACAGAGCCTGGCACTGCCGTGAGCCAAAGGGAAAGAAGCTCACAATGAGGTGCATTTCAAACTGCAAATGCAATTCTTTTTAGAGAATAAATCAGTACACTCTATGTTGAATACAGTAGCTGCAACTAATACACAATTCTTTCATTTCCTCCTCCTCCTTCTAGGTGAAGTGATGAAAAGGATCCCTTTTCTTTAGTGACAAGTTTCAGCTATTTTGCTCTTTCAATGAAAAGAAATCTTGATCATGAGGGTGGATTCCCCCAGGATAAGATGCTCTGCAGCCAGAACAGTCATTCCAAAATGCCCACCTTAAAAATCAAAATACGAGGGCTAAAAAACAATCCAAGTGCCTTGGCAGCTTCATGAGTCACTTAAACTTCAAAAAGGCCAGCGTGAGTGCAAGATGATAGTGGAGGACCTGCTTTCATAAAAAAAAGAGCAAAATACACAATGGGTATAGCTGATTTTCATCGCTGTCTCCTCAAAGAGTTACAGGTTACCAGCAATACAGGACTGAAGACCAGCAAGTATCTTAACGAGATATCCTACAGCAAAAAGAGTTATTTTTGTAGAACTAATACCATGGAAAAGGTTATTTACCTTCCCAAAAGCTCTCAATTCAGCACAGGGAGCCTTTAAAGTGGCATATGTGGATCAGTGCTTAGCACCGTAGTACAGCAGGTCTAACAGCTCATTCTGAGGGGTTTGTGACACAAGTTACTTTGCCTGCAATTGTCCTAGACCTTGGCAATTCCCAAGAAAGCCAGTGGAGCAGTGAAATTACATTGCAGGCCTGGTTATCTTTTGCTTTAATTGCCATTCTAAGTTGCATTTGATTAAAAGCAACTGCTGTATAGCAACTATATGTTGACTCATGAAAGAAATTGATGCTTCCTTCTATGTTGAAGATGAATGACTACAAACCAGTAGACGAGATCCACTAATTTTCCATTAGGAGAAATCCTGAGTAGCTTGTATTTTAAAAACACTGCTGGCATGTAAAGATAGCACAGGTTATAAGCAGACAGTTATCCCAAAGAAAGTCTGATCAAGAAAGCTGTAGGAGAGATCTGAAGAGCAGAACCTACCGTCAGGTTTCATCCCTCATGCCTGCAGAGGCAGAAAAGCAGCTTCCCAGAGCTCTACAACAGCATCTTAACAGAGCTGCTGCGGAGTGCAGCACGACCATCCCTGCTAAGCGACTACCAGCTTCACTCAAAACTCAGAGAAAGAGAGGCACTCCGTTTTCATCATTCTGAGGAACCATTTGCATATGGTGTGTTCCCATTTAAATATCAAATAACAAATATCTAGTGTTCCCATTTAATGACTTTCTGGGAACCCCCTTCAAATTTACCACAGGCCATAAGCAAATCATACTGCTCCAGAATCAAGTATTTTCATCATCAACCTTATTAAGATGGTTTTTTTGTCAGATGATTCCAGACAGTCTACAAAGTCATCTGAGGTCTAAGGACTGAATCTGTCTGGTCCCTTTGTGCTTTAGCTCCCTCAACACTAACATACCATAATTTTTCACTACCTCTCCCTAGAATGCCACCTTCAGCATCCTGATGCATGTTCCCATCCTGCACAATGTGTTTTATGCAGTCTTATGGTGAGGGTCAGAAAATTGAACCAAGGTAAAGCTGCCAAAACCACAAGTTAGTAAGGGTAACTAACTGAGTAAAGTCTGGATAAGTTCCTCCAGCTCAGCTCCCTACAGCTACACAGATGTGTCCACCACAAAAGAGGACAGGGCAGGCAGACTTCAACACTTAAGTTTCTTTATGGCTTAAGCTGATCCAGATGCCACTCTTGGCTTTCCTCCAGGCCTGAGAAACAGAAGTGATACAGCTATTCACTTTTTTTTTTTTGTCTAATAAGCTAATGTAATTAATAAAAATCACTGCAGAGATGATGCAGCAGGGAGGTAAGAAAAGGGAGTAAGTCAAATGAGAGAGAAGTGCACTGTGGTTAACACAAGGTCTGGACTGTTCACGGCAGAAGAACAGGACTACCTACACCAACCTCAAGTATTCATGGAATTTCATAATGATTTGTTCAAGGTCATATAACGGGTAGCAAAAGCAAGCATGGAGAGTTCTGATTCCTCTTCCATCTTAACCACTTCATTATTTCCTTACAAGGATCTGATGATCCCAGAAAAAAAACAAATAATGTCAGTATATCCAAGCTGGATGAGAACACAGCCAAACTCCATTTTCTATTTCTGGTACTCAGCCATCCCAGTGACTCTAGCTCTGGCTCCGAGTATCAATTGTGAAGCTCAGGTCACTAACACGGGCAGCAGCAAAGCCGCCTAATCACGTGGAGCCTATCATGCTACTGGCAGCTGAGATGATCTAATGGCTCACAGCTGGGAAAAGGGGGAGCTCTGTCTTCTCTTTGTCCCATATCTGCCTTCTCCCAGTACCATGGTCTTCACTCCTTAGCACTGGCTCTTTTAGCAAAGCTGTTCATGAATTCTACTCTCAGCAGGCCCTTTGTCATGTTAAATAAATTTGCAAAGCTGTCAAGGGAGTATCTGAACTTTAGGAAGGCAAGCAGTTTGGTTTCCTCCAGCAAGAACCATCCAAGATGCCATCAAACAGCCCAGCTGTGAATGGAGGGTTTGGCTGAAAACTTCCAGATGTTACTAACTGACAGTGGGCCCACTGCACCCATGGCCATAAGCAAGTTTCAGAAATTCTATCAGGCAGATTTTTTAAGAATTTTATAAATAGGATACATTTTCCAGAATTAAGCTTAAATTCAATTGCCCAGGAAGGAAGTTTTATACATCTGTGACTGAATTTGGAAAAGGCTGCCACACCCACCCATTCCTGGTAACTTTCCATACAACTCATGTAACCAGAAACTTTTGCCTGAAATATAAACACAATGGTAAAACCAGCATTAAGGAAGCTGTAAAATCATCTTGCACAAGCAAAGTAGAAGTTTACATAAATTACTTAGCCCAAATTCACCAAAATTATATCATCACTTAGGGTTCTCTCAGAGGCCTGATGAGCTGAAAAGCAATTATTGTATTTCCAGAACAAAGAACTTTCAACACTGGCTAAAATTTCAGCACCAGATCTCCTTCCTTAGCTCCTAATGGAGTGCCCTTCTTATCAAACAGTTTTTAATCAAGACACACCAAGAGTCTTAATTTCTGGGCACCATCTCCATTTTCATCTCCATTTGTGGTGCCCTCCTCACAATTCTGTCAAGTAAATTCTCTGAATTCTTTTCAGAGCAGGATCAGCTCTGACCTCTGTATAAGATGGTACACACTCTTTTTACCTGGCTTTCACATGAATGCTGTAGCTTGGTTCCTTGCTTTATGACCGACAGAAGCTCGGGAAGAATTTAAGCAAAATCCTTCCAACTATTTTAGCATTAAGGCAGGAGGCAAAGATTAGTTAACAACACAAATGTTACTACAGCAAATCCAATGTTTTTGAACTGAACAGACCTGAGCTTGCAATGTCAGCTATTTAGATGCCTGGATATTTGTCAGAATTAAGTCACATTAAAACAGAGGGCTCTGTGTGCTTTGTAGCTCATAGCAGACAGGTTGAGGTCTTTTTCTTAAAAAGCATAAAACCCCCAGCCCTGAAGCAAAAACAAAAGTTACCAAAATGTGATCTACATTTAGCCAACATGAGCATTATTTATTATCACAGCACTGCTCTACACCTCCATATTATACCTTCCAACTTCCTCAGATTTTCACTAGTTGCTTTCACCTCTCTGTGCCAGTTTGAATATTAAGAAGCAATCACATGATCCAATCTTGGAAGTCAAATGACAGACAAGAATTCATACTTAATGTTATGTAAGTTTTCAAGCTGCCTCATTTTCCAATTTAATTTTTTTTTTTTTAAGTGGAGCAAACCTCACAGAAGGTCTGGGTCAACTCTGCTGCAAAAACAAAGCTTTTAATATCCAAGAAATGTACATAGGAAGTTTAGGCTCTACTCAGATGTATAAAACCACAGGAAGGGTAAAAAATTGCTTGTACTCCAATTTGCACACTTGCTAGGAAGATTTATGAGGTTTGCAATTTAACCAATTTCCACAGTTCGGAATCAAGAGAATCAAATGGGCTTTCAGATCTACTTCTGATGCAACGCAGAGGCATTTAATATGCAATTTTGTGGGACACACCATAAGGAATTTTTATTAATTCTATTTTAATGTCTTCTAGCACACACTTGAAGACAGCAAGGCCCTCAAAGCAACACAGCCATAATTAGTTCATATACAGCCACAATGAGTTCAATGAATAACTTGTGGTTCTTCTTAAAACTGCCCCTCCCTCATATCTCCATTTCCTCATGTCAAGTGATCAACCCCCATCCAGGAACTCCTTTCCCTTTTTAAGATTTAGCTACTTTCTTGCAAGTGCCTTCAAAAAACTATTTCTACTAGGAATCAGAACCGAGGACAACACTAATTCAAAGATGCACTGCAGGAACACAACTGCACTTTCCTCTGAAGGTACAACATGCTCACACACATCACATACCTCACATTCCCAAAGGTCTTACTCAAGGAAGCAGATCCATTGAACCTGTGCAGAGTGATTTACCCAGACTAAATGACCACAAGAAAATTCAAAGCCTAAATGGCCACAAGAAAAATCAAAGCTATTTCATCAACATGGCTCAAAGTTTTTCAAGATGCACAGTTGTGAACTTTAGTTTACAGTTCCTTAAATCAAAATGCCTTCTTTTCTTTACATTTCTGGGCAGCTGAAAGGCTTTTCAAAGTTTCCCTTAAGAAGGAAAACATCTATAAAGTTTTCACGTGAACACATCAAGGGTCAATACAAGTTTCTAATCATCCATACCCCATGCCATGGCTACTCCTGCTTCTGTACTGCACTGAGAGCTTCACCAGGAACAGTCAGGAAATGGAAGATGTTCAAAAGACATCAAGTCTGCCCTAATTCACACAAGGAGAAAGTGAAACAGGAAGAACAAGGAATATCTCAATAGTTAACATGGCCCATGCAGAAGTAGAATTATTTTCCAGCTATCTGAACACAAAACAGCCCTTTGCAAGATCAGTATGGAGTTAAAGAATGCAACGTCCAAAGTCAATGTCAGATCTAACAAAATGTGTTAGTCTATGGCATGGTCTGCTTCTTTAATACTAATTAAAGCAACAATAGCATCAGAAAATAATTTAAACAGATAACTATACCATAACTGAAAAAAGCATAAGACTATGTATTCCTCTTGAAAGGCAGCTGTGTTCTCTGACCTACCCTCCCCTGTACCCTCTCCTACTAGCTAACCCTCTAAACTCCTTCCTCACTAAGTAATTGCATTTACGCTGAAGAGCAACTCAGACCTCAACTTCTATCCCCATGAAATGATGTAAACAGCTGGTACCTGTTCAGCTGGCACAAAAAAATCTTCTCTTTGTACCCTATAATCACATGTCAAAAATCTACACCACTTACTTTAGAGTCCAAAATGAATGAAAGAACTACGACTAAAACTGATGTAAGTTCATGATGTTCACACAACTCACTAATATTCTGCACCTTTATCCTTTTTTTACACATCCAGAATTTGTGGTAATTTCTGCATAAAGTTTGTAAAAGCCTGTTATTTAAAGCATACTGTAGGGCCAGGTACAGACGACAAATTCAGTCTTGGGACACAAACAGGATAGCTGGTTAGGTATGGCAAAACAAGACTCAATACACAGAATTAACTTAAACATAATGTTAGCAGGAACAGTTCAAAAGCCCAATCATGAGCCTATGCAGGATCTTGGGCAAATGAAGCTCTTTCTGTGTATTGTTTCAACAGCTGTGTTTGGTTATGGTCACTATAACATCAAGAGCGACAGATGCAGCAAGCTGGCAAACACCACAGCTCCAAAGAGTAACAACTGTCAGCACACCCTTAAAAATTGCACTAAACTATGGTTAAGAAATCTTGGAAATATTGCTGACTGGCCAGGCAAAGCTCTTCTTGCTAGGTGTTTACATAAGATGCAAATAATAGGAAACTAGACTTTCCACCTATTTAACCAAAACCTTTCAGAACAGCTAGCTAGAAATAACACCTTTCCTTATTGATGTTTTTCTCTGAGTTAGTCTAAGTATTTAGTCTCACGGAGCAAGACTGAAACTGTAGCTGCTTCTTTGACACAGCATAGGAACTAAACTCACCAGACAGAAAAGAGAACATCAGGGTGCAAGTCCCGCTGCATTAATAAAACACTGCAGCAGTTGAGAGAAGTCCCTTAAACCTCTTAACATGACCTTGGGGAAGGGAGCATTAGTCTACATTAGCTGTGGGAATAACCTGGGAATATGAAGGTGATACTCAGACAGAAGCACCCAAAAAGTAAACAGGGCCTTAGAGAACCAAGGGCATCAACAAAATCAAAGCAATGACAATTTTGACCTTAAAGAAGCACTTAAGGATGCTCTAGGTCGCACAAGCAAACACCATATGATGATTAATAACCTGAAGCATATTAATGCTTATCTTGTTGCTGGATGATAAACCAAGGGCAAATAAGTCAGTTTCCCTTCATAAATGAGACTTTGGTCTTTAGCTAGAAAGTTGCTCAATTAAGAGCATTGCATAACACACCACAAACATACCAAATAAAGCAGGAAAACAAATTTAGTATGGTTTCTGGACATAAGAGTCTCTCTCTAACTTATCAACAGATCATTTGGTCTGCAAAACACACCTGCATCCCTTATGGAATACAGGTAGTACACTGCAGATAACCACATTTCAGCCCCAGGTTACCAGCCAGCCTTTTGGGCTAAAATTACAATTTTCCAGTAACTGTAACAACTGCTCCTCCTGCTTTGTCTCTAACAAACACTAAACACTGATACAGTTGCATATGGATACAACTGAGTAAGCTCAGCAGGCCACAACTCACACTGTGGTTGGTGTTTCATTGGAGAAGCAGTTCCCTCCCACTCAGCATTTAAAGATAGTGTGTGTCAGAGAAGTGAAAGCAATATTCCAATACAACACTTTCCATCCACTATTCTGATTCCCCCCTCCCCTCATATTTTATAGGAAAGAGGAAGTAAAATATTTAAGAATCAGTCTTTTTTTTTTTCATATAACTCAGGAGAATATGTAACAAGAGTAATATAAAACTACTGTTTAAAAATACACCAGTTTCTCACTGTTTAGTTGAAAGTCTCATTCATGTGCAGCCCTGGGCCCATACAGTAATTTTTTTCACTTCTCCTACACAAGACCCTTCAAACACTTTTGCCAGCACACTTTGAATCACCCCTTTCTGCCATGTTGCCCAAAATGCTGTGTAGGAGTGATACACATTTTTAAAGAAAGAAACCAAGTCAAATCTGGAACTGAACCTGGCAGGGGACACAAAATAAGGGCTTCTTCACATATGCCACCCAGAAAAAGAAAGTCAAAGAAGGTGTTACCCCCGATAAACAATCTTGGAAAACTGGTAACAACTGATGAGAAGGCTGATTTACTCAACAACTGTTTTGCCTCAGTCTTCAGTGACAACCTCTCTTCCTGCACCTCTTGAATGGATGGACAGCAAGATGGGGACTTGGGGAACAAAGCCCCTCACACTGTAAGACCGGGTTCATGACCACCTGAGGAATTTAAATGTGTACATATCAACGAGATGCATCACAGAGTCTTGAGGGAACTGGCTGATTTAGTTGCCAAGCCACTCTCCATGACATTGGAAAAATCATGGCAGTCAGGTGAAGTCCCAGGTGATTGGAAAAGGGGAAGCATAGAACCCATCTTTAACAAGGCCAGAAAGGAGGACCCTAGGAGCTACCACCCTGTCAGTGTCACCTCTGTGCCTGGCAAGATCACAGAATACATCCTCTGAGAAGCTGTGCTAAGGCACGTGGAAGACAGGGAGGTGATTCAACAGCCATCACAGTTTCACCAAAGCAAAGTCCTGCCTGACCAACCACTGGCCTTCTATGATGGGGTGACTACATCAGTGGACAAGGGAAGAGTTACAGATGCCATTTATCTGGACTTCTGTAAAGCCTTTGACACGGTCCCCCACAACATCCTTCTCTC
Source organism: Prinia subflava (assembly GCF_021018805.1). NCBI lineage: Eukaryota > Metazoa > Chordata > Aves > Passeriformes > Cisticolidae > Prinia > Prinia subflava. Next base: position 1,196,060 of record NC_086249.1, read on the forward strand.
CAAATTGGAGAGATGGATTTGATGAGTGGACTGTTAGATGGATAAGGAATTGGTTGGACAGTCACATCTTGAGCATAGAGATGCTCCCAGAGTTAAGCTAGTATGGAAGCCACAGGAGCCATGTATGCTGAGCACTGCTCTTGGACTTGTAAAAGTGCATAAAACTCCAGCTGGACTTTTAGGAATCCCATCCTTAATTTTAACGGAGGCTACGGATTGTTCTTGAGAAGTTCCACTAACTGGTTGCTCTGTTTTGCTCTACCTTAAACATACACTTCTGACAGCTGTACCTGAAACCTCAGTGCTGCTCCTCTCCACAGAAACTTCCATTATCTGTCAAGAGATATTTCTGAACTGAAAGATACAGAAAATATTGGGTCATCTGGTCTGACACTATCCGTGGCTGTGCACAATGGCACAATTTACCCCTTCCCTCTTTACCACCACATCCACACTCAGCAGATACATCTCCCTCCCTCACTCTCCCAGGCACTGGTTCTGGAATCCGTGACTATGTGCTTTCTTGTCATTAGACAACCACACGTGAAATCTCTTTTGGCCAGCAATTAGCACAGTAGCACTCAACAGATCATTTGACTGTGGCATGACTGCCTCTCTACATTCAGGCTGCATTTTTCTGTCCAATCCTTTCCACTGAAGACATGTAAGAGTCTGAAAGGTTTGGATCCTCCAACCCTGCATTGCTTTGAATGAATCCTTTTGACAGGATTGAACAGTTTGTTTTGAGCATTCAGAAATCCTTAAGTTATCACGACACTCCCAGTTTTCTTGCATCAAGGAACTGGGAATAGATATTACTGGAGAATCTCTGTTCCTGAAGTACAATTATTTCACATTTTCAGCTCTGTTGTGCTCACTCTTACAGCAAGAGAACAACATCCTGACACAATTACTAAGGGATTCAAATGGGAATTTTATGCTTAATCACATGCATTTCTTTATAGCCATATCCTCTATTTCTCTCTCTTAAATAGAGAATACAACAGCAAAAGGCATTCTCTGCCCCAGTCATCCTGCCATGCAAACAAGTTAAGGAAGAGGTCAGTCAGTTTTGACATAAGTGTGATCATGGTAGCAAAAGGTTTTAGACTTAACTTTTCACTCCTGCAAAAGTGTCAGAAGCAAGAATATTGTTTTCTTATCAATGTGAATGTTACTGGAACAATTAAAGCTAGATTAAACCCAAATTACACTATCAGTACTTCTGCCCCTAAAAAGTCACTTCAGTCATTAAAAGCACTCATCTCGAATTCACAGTTGAGAATTTGTCTTTAGAGAGGTTTATAGCCATTACTCAGACCATCCTGCTCTCAATCCTTATAGTCAAAAAAATGTAGCACTGGGTGTTTTAGAGAAAGCTGCCTACTGAAACAAATCACCAACTGGTTTCTGTGCTGGCACACAGCAAACAACTACCTTGCCTAACATAGCACCACATAGCTTGGATCAGCCAGACTGTGGCATTACAGAGGTGGTAATATAGACAAGGAATGACTTTTCTTTTTCATAGTTCTGCAGTAAAATAGCTCCAGTGTGCTGAGCCCCTTCAAGGCATCTCGCAGTTCAGTAACAGACTTTAGAGCTCAGATAATACAGAGAAAGAGAGGGACTTGCTATCAGTGCATTCAGTTGAGCCTCTCAATTTGATTCCAAGTACAGACACAGTACACAGATCCCTCAGCACATGGTCCCTGTGTTAGTGGAGCACACACCAGAACAATATCTCCGTCTCTGTCACAGCCTTACACTTGCTACAATTAACATATAAGCATCCTCAATAAATATTTACTCAACTGGAACATCCTATAATTGATGACTCAATTTCTGTTCCTAGGAACTCCTCTAAAAGTTTCTGCTCCTAGGAGAAAAAGCCTGTGTTTTGGTCTCACTTTCACAAACGAAGTCCAGTGACTAATACCTCAGGCTTCTCCCTGCAGCATTCACTTGGTCCTTGCGCAAGCCTGAGAAAGAATAAAACCAAAAATTCAGCAAGGAGAAGGCTATATTTGATCTCGTGGACAATCCACTGTTTCCTGTTCATACAGAGCAGCATTCATGTTTATGTTTGTTAAGCGAGCAGACCCACATTTCAGAATAAGTACTTGCTTGCAAATTAGGGTCGGGTGGCCAACAGCCACCTCCATCCCCTGCCTTTGCCCCTAAGTGGATGTCTCCTAGAACATGTTTAACAAAACAGCAGTTATAGATCCACTTCAAGTTAACATCTGTTGATTCTTTTCTCTAGGTACTCTTTATAGTCCCGCCTGGTAACATGTAGCTCAAGTAATACAGATTGCTTGTCTACCTCGTAACAACATCAGCTGCACTGAGTCAATGAGCTAAAACAACACTCACATCTTACAGTATTTCTAAAGAAAAGCAAAATTTTGCTAGTTACTTCCACCTTCACCACTACTGCTCCAGCTCCTGTACAATCAAAATCATCACTTGCAAGAGGGAAAAGGGGCACAGAGCTGGTTTATAGAGATTGCTAAATGCTTAGGCAGAACCTAGTGTTCCTCATTTAAAATTCATGCTCTCCAAAATTAAAACGTGTGACAAATGCACAGTAAACCAAAAGCCAGCTATCAGCAAACAGGAAAAAGAGAGTTAGCTGAAGGAAGGATGCAATGGGGAAGAGAACATTTCACCACTTTTCAGAATACACCTCATATTACATCCACACTTGCTCCCCACTTTGCCAAGAGAAGGTAAACACCCCAGCTGCTCCAGCCTCACGAGGTGCCCAAGTTTAATACCGATTGTCAGGGTGTTATTCCTGCTGTAACTCCTACCTTTGGTCTGTTCCAGATCCTTTGCAGGCACAGAAGTAGTTTCCTAGGAGGGGAAACACCACCTGACTGCCCCGGGAGAGACGCACAGACCCCTAGGCCCATGCTTCCTCTTGCCTTCCTCCCAGCCTAAGACAAGCTCCCCCTTGCCTCAGGGACAGCCCTTCTACCAGCCTGGGGACTACCTCAGCTACCCTCGGGGAAGCCCCACTGACCCTCACGCAGTACCTGTCCACAGGGCACCCCACGCCTCAGGGAGCAGCGCCATTCACCCGAGGGAGGAACCCCTGTACACCCCAGTTTAGGAAACATCTCTCTTCACCCCAGAACAACCCATACCTCAGTGAGCACGCCCCTGTACACCTCAGGGCATCCCACACCCAAAAAGGCAGCCCCCCTTCATCTCAGAACACCCTATACGTCAGGGGACACCTCCGATTCACCACAGGACACCGTCCTCCGCCTCAGCTCCCTCCGAGACCCGCCCCGAGGCCGCGCAGTACCTGCTGCGAAGGCAGCTCCACATGTAGGGCGCGGGCGGCGGAGCCGGGCGGTAATGCGGCGGGGCCGGCAGCCGAAGTCATTCTCAAGTAGGGTCCCCGCTCCACTCCCCCAAGGCCGCCGGGCGCGCAGGGGTTAATGGCGGCAGCAACGCCGAGCCAGCCGCCCGCTACGGAGCCATATTACCGCAGTGCCGGGGGGTGGGCGAAGCCCCGCCTCCCGCACGCCCATTGGTCCTCGCGCCTCAGGGGCGGGAGCCCACCCGCCTTCTCGAGTTACGACTGGCTTGATCTGACGCCAATCAACGCCCCTCTTCGCTGGCCCTGTCAAACCGCTGGAACGCGCGCCGGCGTCGATTAGAGGGCCCGCTTCCGGAAGGCGGGACGGCGCCCAGCCGCGGGCGGTGATTGGAGGAGATCGAGTTTGATTGACGGCACGGCTCCCGTCACGTGTGCGGGAGCTGTTGTCATCACGTGGTGGGACGGAAAATAGTTCAGCGGAGGGGACGGGGAGGAGCGGGGGGCGGGGCGGGGCCGGGCCGTCGCCATGGCACCCGGAGGGGCGGGGCGGGGCCGTCGCCATGGCACCCGGAGGGGCCGGGCGGGGCCGTCGCCATGGCACCCGGAGGGGCGGGGCCGGGCCGTCGCCATGGCACCCGGAGGGGCCGGGCGGGGCCGTCGCCATGGCACCCGGAGGGGCGGGGCCGGGCCGTCGCCATGGCACCCGGGGGGCGGGGCCAGGCCGTCGCCATGGCACCCGGAGGGGCGGGGCCGGGCCGTCGCCATGGCACCCGGAGGGGCCGGGCCGGGCCGTCGCCATGGCACCCGGAGGGGCGGGGCCGGGCCGTCGCCATGGCACCCGGAGGGGCGGGGCCGGGGCCGGGCCGTCGCCATGGCACCCGGAGGGGCGGGGCCGGGCCGTCGCCATGGCACCCGGAGGGGCGGTGGGCCTGGGCCCGAATCTGGGGATCGGCAGTGTCGTCATCGTCACCACCCCCTTTACATCACTCCGACCTGCCCACATCATATCCACCTGCCCCATGTGACACCTGCCCCACAACAGGCTAGCCTGTCCCGTGTCACGTCCATCTATGTCATGTCAATATAAAAAAGACCTTAGGCTATTGCAGAAGGTCTAAAGGAGGACCATGAGGGTGGCGAAGGGTCTGGAGAGCCTTATAAGGAGAAACTGAGGCCACTTCTTTTGTTCAGCCTGAAGAAGAGACTGAACAATGAGAGTAGACATCATTGAGGTCTTCAGTATCCTCAGGAAGAGAAGCAGAGGGGCACGTACGAATCTCTTAACTCTCCTGACCAGTGACAGGACCTGAAGGAATGGCCTGAAGCTGAGTTGGGGAAGATTTAAGTTGGATATTAGAAAAAGGTTCTTCATCCAGAGGGTGGTTGAGCACTGGAACAGGCTCTCCAGGAAAGTGGTCAGAGCACCAAGTATGACAGAGCTCAAGAAGCATTTGGACAATGCTCTCAGGCACCTGGTGGAGAAGTTGTGCATGTCCTGCACATGGCCAGGAATTAGACTTGATCATCCTGATGAGTCTCTTCCAGCTCAGCGTATTCCATGATTCTATCATTTCTATTCTTCCCCACATCACATCCAGTTGCCTCACATCACACCAACCTTCTCCACAACACATCCACCTGCCCCATGTCACCCCAACCTGCCTCATATCACCTCAACCTGCCCAACAACAGACCAACCTGCCCCACATTGTGCCAACCAACCCGATATCAGACGAACCCGTCCCACATCACATGGACCCATCCCATTCCATGCCAAGTCGTCCCACATCCATGCCAGCTCATCTCACATCATACCAACCGTGATGCCCACACACACCAAAGCCCAATGCAACCATCCCCTCAGCACCTACCTCCATCCCATCCCACCCAGACAACATCCATCCTGAGCAGAGCGGGGGCCATGCCCACCTGGAACAGCACCATCCCCATGTACTGTGCAGCTCTCTGAGCATCAGTCCTCTGCCTGTGTCCCACCAGGGCCATCCATCCCAACAGCACTCTGCAGCACCTGCCTGGAGCAGATGGTCATACTTGAGACACTCATCCCCATGGCACTGCCAGGGACCATCAGGGACTGAGCCAAAACACCTGTCCCCACACTGCTGGGAATACCAGTCCTGCCCTCCCTGCAGTAGCAGTGGGAATGCCTGTTCCCACTGGGCCGGGCAGCTCTGAAAGGGTTGAGTGTGCTGTGCAGTGTTGGAAAACGCCATCCTCTTCTCTTCCTCTCCTCCAGTCCTCCTGCCCTCAGCACCATACATCTCCCACACCATGGAGACCGTCCTGCTGGATGCCCAGTAGGCCTTCAGTCACCTGCAGTACTCCTGGGTTTGTAATATCCATGCTGTGGTGAGGTGCTGTAACAGCGATGTCTTCAGCACTTATTTTGGTCTAGGGTATTCAAAAGTGAACCTCTTAAAAAGAGGAAGTAAAATGAAAACTGGAATGGAAAGTCAAGTTCTCTGGGGTTTGATGGCCATCCTTGTGGCATGAAGTTATCCTCTTCCATCCTGCTCCTTCCTTTGCAGCTGCTTACCATGGTCTGCTTTTCTCCAAAATGTTTCCTAGTTGAAATGGAGATGCTAAACTTTTCTCCTGGGTGATTCCCTGCTTTGTCTCATAGTAACACATCTATGTGGACTTTTTTTCTCAAATTGTTTGATTCTACATGAAGGCATCAAATAAATTCAATACCTCAAGTTTAAGTCTTGGACATTGTTGAGCCTGGCTTTGTGTGTGAGTTCTGGATGATTCTGTCTCTGATCAGGAAAATTAATTAAAAACCGGCCTTTTTTGGAAGATTTTCTGGAAACAAGTGCATCTCCATTTTTTCCTTCTGACAAAAAACCAAAACAAAACCCTTCTATTTCAGTATTTTCTATAGCCAGTGTTCTATTTTCATGCACCCAGACTCCTTAGATCAGGAAGTTAAAACATAGTAATTTTGGACCTGTTGTATCAGTTTGATTCACCTCCTGGTTTCTGGTTCATTACAAGACACATTCTCCTTCCTTTTGAGCATTCCATCTTCACCTTGGATGATTGAAACTTGATTTTTAGGATGAAATCTGAGAGGGGTCTCTTTGCTCAAGGTGTGAAAAAGGCATTCAGAATGACAAATTTATCTAAACATAAAGATACTTTGAGAACGCTTTCTGCCTTTGAGAGTCTGGATATGTTTCCTCCAGAGAGCAAAACTAGTTCTAGCTTAGACTTGGAAAATCAGAGAAGATCACAGCTGCAAGAACAGGTTTTCCTGAGATAAATCACTAAACACAATTTACGGAAACAATGTGAAGATGCCACTGCTTGTTTTCCCAAAATATTAAAAAAAACCCAAAACATCCTTTAAAAAACAAGTAAGTCCATCCTCAGATGAAATGTGATGTTTCTGTGACTGATTTTCCCCCACTTCATCACATTCTCCTTCTATAAAAAGAATGCTATCGACATTATTCTTATTCTAAATCCAAAACAGAACCACATACCAGCTACTATGGAGAAAATTAACTCTATCCCAGAGAACACCAGGACACTAATTTACACAGATTTGCTGAATTTAAAGTCCATCTGTCATTACCCAAGCAGGATTTTCCTACTTTTCTTCATTTCCACAGGAACAGAATGTGATGATTAAATAGTTATGTTTAGAAAAGTCAAATGATTTACTTACCATAGCAGTTCATTTGCCATGTATATGGAGATTGCATTTGCTGCCTGATGAAGACTGAGAGCTCTAACCCACAATTCAGGGACTAAAAAGTAAAATATTGCCCAGAAAAAAAATCAGATATGACCCCAAAACCCATGTGGATTTATTACTGATTTTGTAGCAATGCAACTTGTACAGCTGCAAAGAAGTCCTGGCAGATTTCCAGCTCACACTAGCTCAAGTTTTGGCCTCATTCTAAATTTCAGATTTATTGCTGGGTTTTTTTATGTCAGCATTTCCAAGGGCATTATAAAATGAGACGTTTGTAGGGATAAGGTTTCAGATTTACCTCTGCTTTTCATGAGTTTTGAGAGGTTTAGTACCTGCCTTGTATAGTTCACCACAATGACCATTCAACATGATGACAGCCATTGATTAACCCAAATCGTTCCTGAATTGTAGGGTTTACAATAATTAGTTCCTTAATTAGCATTGTTGGATTATTTTAAGCAGAGTATTTACAAGCTTCAGCTGGAGAGTGGCTTCTTTTGTCCCTAATTATGAACAGTCACTGGAGGCAGTAATGCTGGAGCAGTACTGCCCAACTCACCCATGTATATGGCATTACATAGGACCCTGAGTAATTTACTGATGCCCTAGGAAACTGTCATATGAATTTTTTAACCAAATCAAAAGGCTGTCATTATCTGTCTGTATCATTTTGATATCTCACAGAATAACCTTTATTATGTTGCCACGGGTGTTCCTCAGTGTGTTATCATAAAAGATGAAGTTCCCACGACTGCAGCGAGTACACTAGATTCATCGCTCAGCTTGGGCAGATGGGGAGGTTATGGATGTGGGAGCATTGTGTGCATCCCACATCCATAACCTCCCCATCTACCCAGCCTGAGTGGTGTGTCTACTGTAGAGGGAAAGGGATGGCGCCAAGAGGGATCTGGACAGGCTGGAGAAGTGGGTCTGTGTGAACCTTGTGAACTTCAACCAGACCAAGTCCAAGGTCCTGCACATGGCTCAGGGCAATCCCAAGCATAAACACAAGCTGGAAAAAGAATGAACAGATAGCAGCCCTGGGGAGAGGAATTTGATGGATGAGAAGCTCAACAGGATTGATCATGGGCCCAGAAGCCTCCATATGCTGGACCAATCCCACAGCAAGGGCATTAGGGGAGGGAGGATTCTGCTCCTCTGTCCTGCTTAGGTGAGACCCCACCTGCAGTCCTGCCTCCAGCTCTGGGGTCCATCATCAGAAGGACATGGAGCTACTGGAGCAAGTTCAGAAGAGGACATGGAGATGCTCTGAGGGCTGGAGCACCTCTGCTCTGGAGACAGGCTGGAAGAGCTCAGGATGTTCAGCCTGGAGAAGAGAAGGCTCCAAGGAGACCTCAGAGCCCCTGCCAGTGCCTAAAGGAGCTGCAAGAGAGCTGAAGAGGGACTTTGGACAAGGGCCTGGAATGACAGAATGATCCTAGTGGGTCCTTTCCAACTCAGAATATTCTGTGACTCTGTGAGTCTGTGACAAGAGGGAATGACCTCACACTGACAGAAAGCAGGGTTAAATTGATATTTCAAAGAAATTTTTCCCTGTGAGAGTGGTGAGGCCCTAGCACAGTGCCGTGCAACTGAGAGACAGGACTTCAAAGGAGGGATGGGATGGGATACTTCAAAAAAGTAGTCCAAGCAAGAAGCCCAAGCAAAAAGAATTGGAATTGAAGTCCAAGCAAAAAAGGGGCTGAAGTCATTTATTTTCCTCTCAGTTCAGTCTTATATACTGTTGCAGCTCTAAGCAGTTATAGCTCTAAGCAGTCATATCCTTAAGCAAGAATTTCTCACTAGTTACAGAATCAGCCTATTGTTTGTGTTACTTGGCAGCCTTACAAAACAACATAGTTTCAAAAACCTTGATACCTGCCTATGCTGTACTTTCCCAGTTCTTCTCATATCTATGGTCACTTATCCCATGGCCTGTATTGCACCAAGGCCAGAATATCTTTAAGCTCAATTGTGCTCTCTGTTTTGTCTGTTTTTTCATATCTCCCCCTTCCTTTTGCACTAATAAAATTTTCTTTATTGATTTATTGATCAGTCTCTGTAAGCATTGCAAAATACACGACACTGCAACAAGTATGCATAAAATAATACCCAAAGCATAAATGGTTACTTTTACTAAGCTCCTTATCCAGCTGCGAAGCCCCCATAACACTATGGGTACAGGCAAAACAAATGGCTTTACAGAAGCCCTGTGGCCCTCTGGCCCCACCACCTGAATTAGTGGCGGCTCTGATAACTATGACTGCTTCCCCCAGTCCCTGTAAGGGGTTGGGGTACTTCTGTGAGGGCCCAGGAGGGAGGTTATTTAGCCTGAGAAATGACATTCTCTTGAATGACTTCAGCTCCAGTATCTAGGAAATCAGGTAAGCATTACATGATGCCCTTGTAACCTTAGGGTGCATTTACAGGTAGGGCATTTATCAGAAATTGCTTGTACCCATAGTATTTCTGGAAATGTGTTGATCCAAACCCCCCCACCCTCTCTGGATAATCTCCTTTAGCAAGTGCTGGTGTTTGTGGGAGAAGAATCAGTTGTGTAACACGAGTCCCCATAGGGACAGTATAGGGTGGAAAAGGAGTCCAGGCCATGATCTTAATTTTGCTAACAGAGTTTGAATCTATGACTCCAAGGAGAACAGAAAGCCCTGATGGGGTGGTGGAAGATCTCCCTATTAACAGAGCACTTCTCTGGGGTTTTGGTAGTCCAAAAATTCCTGTAGGGAGTAAATGAACAGAAGAATCAAGTAATGTTACTGTGTCAGAGGTTGCCAGATCCAGTCCAGCGCTGCCTCGAGTTGCTGGGTGAAGACTTGAGGTGATCCCTGCTGCAGCATCTGCTGCAGTAGCTGTTGTGTTGGCTGGGTCATTTGTGTCTGAGCATGACGCCGCCCCATGCTCCAGCTCTGGTTTCCCTCCTGAAAAGACAGTGCCTCCTAACGAAGATTATGCTGTTTACTGCCATGATACATGACGGGGGCCACTATCTTGTCAGATATTTCCAAGTCTCCTAAAAGTAAGGCTTATCTTCTTAAACGAACTCACTTATCATGAGGGTCTAGGGGAAACAGATCTGGCTCATCATCAGAGTCTATGGGACCAGGATCAAAGGGGTCTTCATCCTCCCCCCCTCCATTCCTGGGGCAGTGGCTGGCAGCAAAAGCTGTCACAGATCACAGTACACAGTATCTTTCTTTCACCTCCAGTGAGGAATGAGGATTAGATAGCTGTACTAAAGAATTTGTGGCTTTCGGTGGGTCTGCCACTCGTCCAGGATCATTAGCCACAGCTTGAAGCTGTTCTTGTTTTTCCATAGTGTCGTAAATCACCGTCCAAGAGGGGAGCATCCCAGCTGACACTTTATTCCCCTTCATGGCATGATCCCATAATTTCACCCATATACCATCCTAAAAGGCTTTTATGGCTTTTATCTACTATGAAGATAGTAGATGCAGTGACATTTTTTCCCTTAGCAGCTGCCCACTTCACCATGAGTTTTAAATCACAACAGGGTAAAGACTTGCTATGTTTCTTAAGCAGCTCAAACCTAAGCAGAAAAATGTCTCTCTCCTGGGCAGAATTCCCCTGACCCATGTTTCCTTTTCCCCAGCACTCAGTCACTCACCTCTCAGTCCTCCCAGTCATTCAGATGGATTGTAACAGGCCCAATCCTGCTTCTTCTGGAAGCACTTCCAGTTCTGGGGAGTGGGGTCACCAGTCACTGTACAGCTTCTTCAAACAGAAGAAGCAATTGCCATGTGACTGAGAGATGGGACTTCAAAGGAGGGGTGCAAAAAGTAGTCCAAACAAGAAGACCAAGCTAAAGAAGTCGGAGTTGAAGTCACTGAAGTCCAAGCAAAAAAGGGGTTGAAGTCGTTTATTTTTCTCTCAGTTCAGTCTTATATACTGTTGCAGCTCTAAGCAGTTATAGCTCTAAGCAGTCACATCCTTAAGCAAGCAAGAATTTCCCGCTAGTTACAGAATCAGCCTATTGTTTGTGTTACTTGGCAGCCTTACAAAACAACATAGTTTCAAAAACCTTGATACCTGCCTATGCTGTATTTTCCCAGTTCTTCTCATATCTGTGGTCGCTTATCCCACAGCCTGTATCCCACCAAGGCCAGGGTATCATTGAGCTCCATTGTGCTCTCTGTCCCCCATTTGTTTTCCCATAGCACAGGTTGCTCAGAGAAGCTGTGGCTGCCCCATCCCTGGAAGTGTTCAAGGCCAGTTTGGATGGGGCTTAGAGCAACCTGGTGTAGTATAAAGTGTCTTTGCACATGGCAGGGGGATGGAACAAGATGAGCTTTAAAGTCCCTTTCAATCTAAGGCAGTCTGTAATTCTGTGATCTTCAGTTTTCTTCAGGTGAATTCAACAGTCAAAGACATCACCAGATTACTGACTCAGTCATGTGTTTATGTGTTGTCTAAACTCACACTGGCAGTTCCTCACTTTGACATGATAGAATACCTGAAGGTATTTCTTCTGGACTTTTTTTTTTTTTTCAGAAGCAGAGCCAGAAGATAACTGCTACTAACAATTCCAAAGAGCAATTTTAACAAAATCTAGTAAAGACTCTTGCAGAATGAAGAGTATTTTTGAAAAGCCTGTAGAGAAAGCTGGATGAAATGCCAGTGAGGAATTGTCAGAAATTACATCTGAATATTTAATTGCCATTTCTGGAAGCATTACTTTATCAGTGGTCTTTTTGCACTGAAGTTGATACATGTGGCCTCATGTCATTCCAAATGACATCTGGTGGAGAGATATCACCTGCAAGTTATTACAAATATTATTTTATAGACTTTATTGCAAATTTTGTAATGGTAGAACCTTTGTGAAGGGAAGAAATGACCTTGTGGCTAACAATAATTCCTACTTCTGCCACAGATCAGGTCAAATATGCTTCTTATTGGAGTGTGAGATCATTGCAAAATCACTCCAATAAGACAACATACTTCCCTGATGGGTAGAAGGATTCCAAATGCAGAGCAAAATACTTGAAGTTTTTGAGGTGTTTAAAGAGAAAAAAGGACAAAGTCTGCACTGAATGCATATTAAATAATGTCATTTACAGCCACAGATGTGGGCTTAAAAGAGTTTGTCTAGCTTTGCTTTGGGAGGGATCAATCTCAAGCAATAGTGACTAAAAGAGACTGGTTTTGTGGGCATTGAACTCATTGAACCTGTTTGTGTCCAAGGTATTTCTTAGGGTCAGTATTTTTAGTTGCAGCTGAATATGTTTGCTCCCTTCACAGAGGTTATTTTGAACTGCTCTGAGACACTTGCAGATACCTAACGTGTTTTGGTCATCCCTAGGCAATGTATCAGAAGGTCACAGTGAAAAGCACAGTAAAAGTCAGATCTTTTCAATGTGGAGGCCCTTGGTTTTAAATCAATAGTAATATAAGTCTTTAATGCAATAAACTCCAAGGGGGGCTGTATTAATTTGCAACAGGCCATTGTTTGCACTTTACCATCACCATCAGCTGCATAAATGCGGAGGTATTAAAACTGACTTAATTTATCGTAAGTTTCCTGAGTGCCCCAGTATAGATAAACCCCACCTCGGACAGAGACACTTCATCATGTTTTTGACACACCATCAAGCTGTTTAGGTCACATTATGTGCGCAGAGGAGATCCACTTTCAGTAGAAGACATTTTCAAGTCAGCTCATAACCATTAAATGATTTCCATGCAGGACACAGAAGAGGACTCCTGGTGCTTTGGTGTAGGGTTTGGTTTATAATTGCAAAAGTGTTTAAGGTTTGTTCTCACCAGAAGACCCTGTGGGAAAGGCACAGCTGCAGGCTGGATGGTTGGAAATTGATTGGGGGGTGAGAGGCAGTTCTGAGTGAGGGGAGAGTCAGTGGGAAGTGAGGCTGGAGGGATGCATGGACAGAGTGTGGCTGAAAGGTGACTGGGTGGAGGGACGTGAGGACAGCAGCACTGCAGCTGGGGCAGCCAGTGGGTGTCTTCTTTCTGCTGAGTTCTGTTAAGTCTCAGTTTGGTTTCAGTTATGTTATGTAGAGATAAAAGGTACATAAAAGGTGCAATTTCTACAGTAAATGGATCTCCTTCGGATGCATAAGGGGGTTTGTGTGGTTTTTTTCCCCATTGCTACGCTTTGGAGGGGAAATGATACTTAGAATATCTGTTACTCTCCTGGTGCTTAGAAGGGCTATTATTTACATGGGAAAAACTTCCTTCTCAGACTCAAACATATATTTCAAATCTATACTGTGAATGAGATAAGGGAAAGTAGTGAAAGGACTAGAGCACAAGTGTGACAAAGAGCATCTGAGGGAGCTGGAGGGGCTCAGCCTGGAGAAAAAGAGGCTCAGGTGGGCCCTTCTCCCTCTCTACAACTCCCTGACAGGAGGGTGGAGCCAGGTGGGAGTCAGGCCCTTCTCCCAGGGAACAAGGCACAGGACATGAGGAAATGGCCTCAAGTTGTGTGAGGGTAGGTTTAGGTTAGATATTGCAAAATATTTTTCATGGAAATGGTCATCCAGCCCTGGAAGAGTAGGGCACTGGTAGAGTCCCCATCGCTGGCAGGATTTAAAAAATATGTGGATGTGGCACTTGGAAACATGAATTAGTGGTGGGCTGGGTAGTGCTGGAGGAGCAGTTTGGCTCAGTGGTCTCAAAGGTTTTAAAACCTAAATGATTCTGTAATTCTATGAAACTAAATATATTTTAAATGAGAAGGCAATTAAATGAAGGCAAACAGCACATGGGGTCTATCACACCTATCCACCTCAGAGTGGTTGCTATCACTGGGGACTACATTAAAAGCCCATGTAAATCAACCAGAAGACGCTTTCTCGTTTCAGTGGGTAGATCAAGGCCAAAGGGACTGCAGGCTGCTGAAAGGACTGTCTTCCAAAGCAAAATTCCTAAGCTCCCATGTAAGTACAGTTATGAAATATCCCCAGGTACATTACGAAAAGTCACTGAAGGAAACTTATTTCTGAATTCTGCTTGAAATGAAGTCCCTCCCGTTACTGCAACTGTATTTTGATCTTGCAGGGGTGGTAATGTGATTTTATCACTTAATCTGATGCATCACAGTTGTTCTTTCCACTCCAGAAGTGGTTGCATTTCATCTATGGGAAAAGTAAATCCTTCTTTGGAATATTTATTGAGACCTTTAAGGTCCTTTGAATCAAAAGTTTCTGCAGGATGACCCATTGATGAAAGCTAAATACACATAAGAAAAAAAATCAGTATACCCATTGAATTGGAGCCTACTGGCTGTTAAGCCTCCCCAGGACAGCATTTACACCAAAACTTTGTACTTTCATTGGCTATAAGCATCTTCCAGACAGTATATTGCCATTATACCAAAACATCAAGACTTTCTTGATCTTTGATACTTATAAAGTATCATCTATAGGTCATAATATTCTGACTGACTTTTCACTCATGAAACCTTTACATCCATTTAGAAAGAATTTGGGATATCCAAACCTTCTGATGTGACAAGGAAGAAGAATGGATGGATACTATGGCTGCTGATGCTATACAGCCTATTTGCATAAAGGTATAGAATCACAGAATCATTTAGGTTGGAAAAGACCTCCCAGATCATCAAGCTCAATCGTTCCCAAGATTTCATGCAATGGCAGTATACGAATTTTGGCACAGAGGCTAATATTGGCTCAGTCAAATGTGGCAGGAAAACAAAAAACTGTTGGGGGAAAAATCTCCCACTATATGATTAGCTAGAAATGTGGATCAGATCTAAGAGGAATCAGGGAACCAGTAAATAATCAGACCATGGATGGAGTTCCAATTCCCACCAGGCTTACCTTATGGCCTTTTACAGCCTGTTAAAACATCTTAACCCCCCCAAACCCCATCTGAGAGAAAAAAAGATAACCACAAAGCAAAATAGAGAAATCCCTACATTAGCATTTTTTCCTGCCCTTTCAGCTGCCTAACGTAGTCCCTTGAATTCCTGGCAGAAGCAGGCAAGAAAACGCCTATTTTTGTGATAGCATGGATTTTTCTTTAAATGAAAAAACTTCATTTATCTAAGCTGTTGCCAAACAACCATTTTCAAGGGGATCATTTTACAGCACTAAGCTTTGAGAATGTGCACCGTAGAAAAATAATGTGTTATTCCTTGTGGTACAGCTGCTTGGGCTAAATTGACAAAAATTTATTCAGAGGGTAATGCATCCGTTTCTGTTCTCTCCTCAAAGAAGGCCGTTCCAATCTGGGTGAGCGATTTCTTGGCATTGCCCCAAAACACTCGGGGGCTTTGTTACACTATCTTGGAGTTACTGACAGGCACCTCATGAGGGCAGCACGTCCTCTCCGTTTCTTCTTTTCAATCTCCTTCACTAGACCCAGATCTGATTCCACATTGAATTAAAAAATAAAAAAAAAATTAAAAAAAAAAAAAAAAGCCCTGTGCACACACTACAAACAGCATTATTCTGCTTCTGCTATGTTAATTAATGAGAGGCTCAAAGCTGATGCTGTAGAAAATAATGCTGCCCTGCTTCACAGAGAAGGAAAAAACAGCTGAGCAAACCCACAGAATCACAAAGATTGGAAAAGCCCCCTGAGACCATTGAGTCCAACCATTCCATACCAAGCCCACTACTAACCCATGTGCCCAGGTGCCACATCCACTCATCTGTTAAATCCCTCCAGAAGACCCTGCCACGGCCCTTGGCAGCCTGTTCCAATACCTGCCTGCCCTTTCAGTGAAGAATTTTTCCCTAATATACTATGTAAACCTTTCCTGGTGCAACTTAAAGACTTTTCCTCTTGTCCTGTCCCTTGTCCCCTGGGAGCAGAGCCAAATCAATCCTCACCTGACTTCACTCTCCTGTCAGGGAGCTGTAGAGATTAAGTCCCCCCCACAGGCTTCATTTTCCCCACACTAAACCCCACTCAGCTCCCTCAGCCACTTCTGGCACTCCAGCCCCTTCCGTGGACATACTCCTGCCCCTCAGTGTCCTTCCTGTCGTCAAGGGCTCAAAACTGAACCCAGGATTCATGCTCAGGATGCTCTATGGCTTGGCAGTCAAGGAAGGGATAAATCACTGCAGGTGGCCTGCATCCAACTTTTCCCTGCCTTTTCCATGAACGGAGTCATGTACCCTTTTGTTCTGTTTACCAGAGGGAGAGCTCTGATTTGAGGCAAGGATGACAAAATAGGACAGTAACCATGTATAAACACACGAGGAAAAAGTGGTGAAAGTGGAAAGTCCCCTCTTCCAGCCTGTAATGAGGGGCAGATTTATCAGGATTCCTGCAGGTATAATAAGGAATGTTAAGAGGACAGGGAGATCTTAAAGAACCAGAGGAGTGCAAATGTACTTCATATATCAAGCTAAACAAAAGCAGAGGAAGGGAAGTTGCTGAGCTAAAGGCAAGATAGGTTCACAGGAAAACAAAGATGCCCATTTCTTAACAGATTGTAAGAACAGCTTTATTAGGGCTGGTCTATTGTAAACAGCAGCCTATGTCAGCCAAGGGAAATGACCTAGATAAGGCAGCTAGAGTACAGCAATTCCATCCTGACACCATCCCAGCAACACACAGCATAGTCATAGAACCAAAGAATCACGGCACTGTTATGGTTGAAAAAGTCCTCTCTAAGATCACTGAGTCCATCCATCAACCAGGCACTACCCAGGTCACTGCTAACCCATTGTCCACAAGTGTCACACCCACAGACTTTTAGAACACTTCTAGGGATCATGATTCTACTGTTTCCCTGGGCAGACTTCCAATGCTTATCATCACAGAGTCAGACGTGATAATTTTAACTATTAGTGCCTAGTTCATAGAATCACAGAATCGTTTGAATTGGAAGCGACCTTAAAGATCGTCCAGTTCCCCTCCCCCACCATGGGAGAGACACTTTCCACTAGACTAGGTTGTTCCAAGACCCATCAAACCCGGACTTGTTCCGTGACTTCCAGGCATGGGGCAGCCACAGCTTCTGCAGGCAACCTGTGCTGCTGTTTCACAGGAAGAATTTCTTCTTAATAACCCTTCTAACCCTGCCCTTCTGTCACTGTGAAGCCATTGCCCCTTCTCCTATCCCTCCATGCCTTTGTCCAAAGTTCTTCCACAGCTCTCTGGGACCCCATTTATGCACTGGCAGGGGCTCTAAGGTCTCTCTGAAGCCTTCTCTTTTCCAGGTTGAACATCCTCACCTTTCCCAGTCTGTCTGCAGAGAGGGCCTTCATCCCTCAGAGCCTCTATGTGGCCTACTCTGGACTTGCCAGGTCTTTGTCTTTGTGGGACTCCAGAGCTGAAGGCAGCAGTGCTGGTAAGCCCTCACAAGCAAAGGGTACAGTTCACTTTCCCTGAGCTGCTGCCACACTGTAGGATCAGCCCAGGATGCATTTGGCCTTCTGCACTCTATTGTACGAGACAACCTGGGCTAGTACCTTGGGCACAAGCTGAGATCAGACAAAATTTCCCCTTTCATAGACTGGTGATAGATAGCAAAAAAAAGAATGTTTGGTGTCAATCTCATGTTAGACTTTAATTAATAGTACTTCCAGCACAGCCAAGAATTTTGCAGAGCTGGTCCAACCTTGCAGTATGGAAAATCACAGGATATTCATTAGTATATCCCTTTTTGCAAGAATGGAGCCATGTTTGAAATAACTCTCTCCCTCTTCTGTGTTAAGGGCATTTTCAGTCTGCAGCTATCCTTTGATCTAAAACGATAATCAAAAACACTGCTTGTAAAAGCTCTGCAAGAACCGACCTCCTCCAGTTCATGGAATCCTCAAAGGTGGATTCCAGTGACTTGTCTCAAAGTGGTTTGGGCAGAGCTCTTCTTGCTACGCATGTCCAGAGAAGTCACTGGAAACACAACCTTAATATCAGCTAGCAGAAAACAGATACAAACCAATCCTAGGGGTGAGGAAAAGGAGAAGCAAGCAACACACCAGGTTTATCTTCCTGAGCAGGAGACTTTCAAGTGCCATTGGCCAAACTTGAAAAGGGCAAAGAATAAGTTTGGCTTTCACCTTGGAGAACAGCATTGTCAGGCTGTGAAAGTCAGCCAGCACTGATTGATTACTTCCATGGTTCACAGGTCAGACCCAGCCCAAAAACAACAGGTTAAACCCTCCCTTGTTACGAGAAAAGCCCACACGAACTTTTCAGCACTGTGAGCTATTTCTGGAGCACTTTGCACCTCTAGTAGTAGAAGTCTGGGGGCTCTGACAAGAATAATCAGAGTGGTTTGAGTTGGAAGTGACCTTAAAGCTCACCTTATTCCAACTCCCCTGCCATGGGGCAGGGATACCTTCCACTAAACCAGATTGATGGCGTGGAACACTTCCAAGAATGAGGCAGCAAGAGTTTCTTTGGGCAGCCTGTACCAGGGCCTCACCACCCTCACAAGGAAGAATTTCTTCTCAATAGCCAATCAAAACCTCTCCTCAATTAGCTTTATTGCCTATTTACAGAAGTTACTATTTGGCCCTTGTCCTATCACTAAGCACTCTGTATAGAAACTCACTCTTTTTTATGAAGCTCCCTTTTAAGTAGTGAAAGGGGCTGGAAGGATTTCTTCACCTGAGGACCAGGGATGCAATCCAACATTTTCTGTTCTAGGCAGCAAGAAAACCCAAAGTAATCTGCTGTAAGGAACAATAGCGCATGGGCTTTCTGTGTCTGCTCAATGAAGGAGGTCCTTGTACAGTCCCAGGCAAAGCCCCAGCCTTAAACCACAAAGATCTGCTTAAGCTATCCTGGCTGCCTCATGCAGGGAGAATGCAGATGGTAGAACAGAATCATTAAGGTTGGAAAAGACTTTTAAGATCAAGTCCAACCCTTAACCTGACTCTTCCAGGTCTACCACTACACACTTCCAGAGATGGTGATTTTGGTGTGAGTCTGCTTTTGTAGAGACAAACCATTTTTTTTCCCCACAGGAAAAAAGGCACAACTGCAAACATACAAACTACTGCTGTAATACCAGCCACAAACCCTGCAACACTGAAGGGACCAAAGCAGCCCACTATTTTTGCCCAAGTTTATTTCTAGAAATTTGTACAAAAATTGATACTCTGTAATACAATAATCTATCAAATATGACAGATAAACATTCGTCTTTAGAGGCAAGATTCCAGGAATGTGAAGTACCATCCTCTTGCATGGAAGAAAGGCACATTTTAGAGCTCAAGATACACTCAACTGAATTGTTGAAAAGGCAGCTCAGACATGCAAGTAGTGCAGTGTTTCAGGTTCATACATAAACAAATTGTACTCTCAAGAAATCTCACTACAAGCAGTGTTAACATCTACGTAAACATTTTATAAATACTTTTAAAAGTAGCTTACTTTAGATCCTATGTGTGCAAAGGCTACTTCTTTACATTCACTGGATGGAGTAATTAGAAGCCATTTGCAGGCCAGAAGTTATTTGTCGATTTCCCCAAGTACTTCTGGGATCCAGAGCACTTGCGTCAATAGTCCCACTGCATTTTCCCCCTACAGGCTGCCCTAAAGGTCTGCAACACCAGGGCTACACGTCTGCACCATCCCACTGCTCCTAGAGCTTATCCTTGGAGTTTTGTGGCTATGAAAAAGTCCCATACTTCCAGAAACAAGCCCTTGTGCAAGCAGCACCTGGGACATACCTGCTTCTAAGCTGACATTTCAAATACAGTGGTGAATTTACAGCCACAAAATCATCCACTGCTATGGACCAAGATTCACCCCACTCTTCCCACTTGGTTTCCTGCACCATCCAGCATAGATGCCACACCAGGGGGGTTGGCAGCCCAACTGTACTTCCAGAAAGGGCTTTTCCAAAGCAGAAATACCCCTGTGCTACGTAAGTATGTCTCAACAGGGCTCTTGTGCAACACACCCGTAAAGCTGCTATGCTGCTCAAATCAACCTGCTGCTTTTTAGGTTGAAAACCAGATGGAACCTGTTCTCCCAAAACTGCTTGTGCTAGTGGGTACAGTAGCTGTAGGATTTTTTCTAATCCATTGCTGATGATCCAACAGCATTATATAGCAGATTACAAAGGCAATCATTTAACTCATCCAAATCCTCACAGCAATGGGGAGTTGTGCTTTTTTTTTGTGTGTGTGTAAAAAGATGTTTGTAATGGGATTTCTCTAAAGCAAAGCCTTTCTTTATTATTTTTTGAAGTGGTCTAGCA
Organism: Prinia subflava; assembly: GCF_021018805.1. Taxonomy (NCBI): domain Eukaryota; kingdom Metazoa; phylum Chordata; class Aves; order Passeriformes; family Cisticolidae; genus Prinia; species Prinia subflava. The sequence continues at coordinate 1,216,304 of NC_086249.1, forward strand.
ATACTTTAAACACTTGCTTTGAAGGATACGTACACCCACACATGCTTTCAAGTACACAATGACAACTTGGACTCCTGGAAAAAATGTGTTGGTTCTGAGAGAAGGAGGTGCTGCTGAGCCAGTGCCTTCAGTTGACTTCCAAGACCTCAGTCTCCGGCAGGCCAAATTTGCTCTTGTATTTGTCAAAGAGCTTAATCAGTGAGTCCACATATATGCTGTGGTAGAAGTCCACATCCTTCTGGGAGGGATTATCGATTTTGGGGATGGTGATGGGCTCTCCAACTGATAAAAAAAGGGACAAATCCACATTAGCTTAAATGCTCCTACAACCTGGATATTTGTCCTCTATAGTAGTTCAGCACATCCATTCTGGCACAGCACAGTTTGCCATTGTATCAGAGTTTGCCTGATTCCTCCCAGTTTTACCAGGCTCTGAAGCACAACTGTCCCACAACAAGGACACATCACATCTGCAGCAATATCATATTTCTTTAGCTACACAAATGCCTCTACTGTTCAAGGTGGCTAGGAAGTCCCCCTTCTGTTTACAGCAGAGTGATAAATCCCTCCTCAATTAACAGGAGCCAAGAGTCAATTCTTCTTAAATATTCCCCTATACACCCCACAAAAGCAAAGCGGACCTTTTTACCCCCCTCCCTCAAAGCCTCACTGCTTTGCATTAGAAGACTCAAATGCAAATTTTAGTGTTGGATTTAATATTCAGCTGTCAGACATGCATCGCACTGGAATATAGGGGGCCAGGTTGCTTCTGACTTGAGCTATTCAAGGCCAAAGAAAGTAGAGCTACAGCCTTTCCCCCCCCAAAACAGCTCTCCTGCAAAATTGCCTGGAAGCAGAACATTGACTGAAGGCTTGTAACCTCTGGAAACTCTTCTAGCTCATTCTCAGTTTTGCTGGAAGGTTTTATATAGAAGGGAAAACCATTTTATAGTCGAGACTCCAAGACCAAACTACAGCGGGCGTACAGCATAGACTCCACTATTCTGCTACCTAGACAGGCACACAGCATATTTATACCAAAACCTTACCAACAGTAGTGATGGGCTTGGAGTAAGGTAACAACCCCCAGGTGTTGGAGGAGAAGAGGCCACGGCCGTGAAAGATGCATGGAGCAAAGCCAATGTGCTTCTGGAACTTCTTCTGAACCCATCTTCCCCAGGAACCCTCTTCAAAGATCACCTGCTTGTACACTTCATTCTCCCCAAAGGAGTAGACAGGAACCAAGTCCGCTCTAGAAAGACAGAAATATTCAGGACCCCACCCCCTGAACTGTAGCTCATATGACAGCCCCACACTTGCTGCTGTGTGTTCTGTCAGGCTCCACAGTTGCTGGTACCATTGCCCAGAGCTTTTTTTGCAGCACAAGGATACTGACACAAGCCAGCCGATTTGGCATGACATAACAGATATACTTTGAAGGCATATAAGAGAATTGTACTGACAATAGGCCTGTGGAACATTTTGCAGTCAGGCATTGGACGTGCTTCCATATATACTCAGCTCCTATTTTTGATGGCCTCCTTTCAGATACATGATGATCGGGGCACTACACAGTTCATCACTCCATACTGACACTGCCTCTCCTTGCCCTGGAAGCCTCCTGCTGTCCCAGGGATCCCTCTATCCCTGTACCTTGCTCAGAGGCAGAAGCCAAAGGACAGTCATGTCTGATGCTTTGGGCAAACATCCACATAACACAGCAAAACTGCAGAAAGGAGAATCCTCCAAGGTATCAGCTACTTCAGGGAACAGAATCACAAAATGGTTTGGGCTGGAGGGGACCTTTGCAGGTCATCTAGTCCTAGCCCCTTGCACTGAGGAGGGACATCTTCACCTAGACCAAGTTGTTCAGATAAAAGCACCTTCCAGGTGTTTCCACAGTAGCAATACTGCTCCAGCACTGAGGTTGCTCCTTACCCATGCCGTAGAGCCAGCTTCACAAATCCTTTCCGGTTCTTCAGCGTCACAGAGTTCTTCCCCGGGGTGCAGTTCAGGGACTCTGCTGCCCCTCCCACCACGATGATGATGGCATTGCCACTGCCATTCTTGGACAAGATGTAGTCGATGCTGTCACGATTCACAGGACATATACCTGGATTGAGGAGACAGACACAAGGGTCACGCTACGGGGTGAGCTGGTGACTTCAGGATCTTCTCCTACTTACAGCACTAAGTTTATGCCCCAGTTGAGGTGGAGTGGTCCAATCTCTCTGTGGTCAGAGAGGGTGGTATCAGCCGGCAACCTATTCCTCAACTAAACAAGCAGTTTCATAGACCTGGCAGCACTAGAATTGGTCATAAACCCCACACACATCAGCTCTCAAACATTTTCCTTTATCAAAAGACTTCAGCAACGATTTTCTATGCCAAGTGATATCAAAGGCACTGGTATTAGATATCCTCCCTCTGTGTAAACTTCACAGTAGGATTTGGTTTACCTTTAGTAAAGAAGAAAGTAGTTGTGTTATTTTGATGGATGAGAGTCTGATTTTTACCAATTCCTCAGCAAAATTAGGTAGTGGAAGAGATGTGGGAGAATACTTTAGTGATATAAAAAAAATAAATAGACAAACCTTTAAGACAGATCTGATATAATACGAAGCTCTTGCAATTTACAGGAGAGAGTTTATCTAAGTCAATACTCTGAGGACAGTGTCTGTGAAGTTCTTTCCCTCTATTCCACAATGGAAAGAGCAGGACCTCCCTTCACCTTTAATAAGCAATCTCTGCCCTAAAGCATCTGTACCCACTCCAGGGAAATGAAAACCCAAAGACAGCACCTGTAATATCCTCTGTATTGCTTTAAAAATGTGAAGAAATTTGATTGCTCTTTAAACTCTTGCTTTTATTCTACAACTGGTGTCCAAGCTTGCTCCTGCCTCACTTTTTTGGCCAGAATAAGGTAAGGAGAAGTGGGATGCCATCACTTACATTCCCATCACACAGCAGATCTAATTTGAGTACTTTAGGTCATTGTCGTATTACACTCATGGTATTTATTGCTTGAGCCAAGAACTAAATGATGAACAGGCCCTGGGGACCTAGGCAGGACAGGTCTGCCAGCCCTGATGTCTATCTGGGCATCAGGGTCATCACCTATCCCAGCTCCAGATAAGAACAGAGCAGACCACATTTGAGACAGATCAGCTGGAACTGAGGATGAAGAATTAGTTTCCTTCAGCACAGCTACACCTCTCTGACTGTTTTTCCTCTGAAAGGCTCAGGCTACACTCACTGCTCCAACTTTCCACTTTGCCCCATTCTCCACACCAAGGCTCATGCTGGCTACACAGGCCTGGCAACCGATTTATGTTCAGCTCTTTCACACTTATTAGCAGGAGGAGATTACTGCTGCTCACAGCACCAAATAATTCCTTCAGAAATTGCAATGAGACATGGAGACAAGTAGCAATAGATAAATTCTGCTCTTTAGCACATGCACACAGTATATAGTGTTTCCTGGTCATCCCCTTGTGCCTTATAGGATCTCTGCTGTACCTTAACCTCTAGGAGGCTGTAAAATTAAGAATTAGTACTAACTGTAAACCAACTATGTGTATTGGAACAGCATTAGGATTTGTTAGAATTCCACCTGGAAGTGGGTCATCCACAAAAAAAAACCAAAAACCAAACCAAACCAACAAACAAAACAAAACAACAACAACAAAAAAAACCCACAAAACAACAACAACAACCCAAAAAAAAACAAAAACAAAAGAAATAAAAAGAAATTATCAGCACTTTCCAAGTGATGTTAAGGCCTTTGTATCAGCACCCTTTAGTTCCAGTATAGGAAAGTGAAGACAAATTACAGCTTTCAGAAAGTTAACTTTATCACACCCATAGTCTTGCATAGATCCTAGGAACAGAGGAAGCATACATAATTTTCCTCTGATTTAAGCACAGTGTTCAAGGATAGCCAAGGCAGCAATGAAAGCCTACTCCCACATTCCTTCCAAAAAGGAGAAAGCAACTCTGGCTGGCCACAAGACTTGTCTGCCAGTCATACTGAACAGAACAAAGATGGTTTTTTAAAATATAAAAAGGCTTCATGGAAAGGTAAGCAACACAACTAAATTTACAGATGTGACAGACTGGAAAGCAGATCCCAACTTCTCATGTGCTGCTGTCCTGTGAATTCTCAAATTATGCACTTCACACAGCAACTACGCTCAGTACAAGAAGATAAAAAACAGCTTGAGACACTGCCCTTTCTAGATAGGGACAAACACCTTTTCTGCACCAGATCGTTAGTTTTTCTCTCCCTCAATTAAGACAGTAATCTCAGAAATGGTCAATTCTAACCAGTCAGAGTCAGGTACAGCTACCCCTGTCGTCTTCCCAGCCATGGTACTTATTAAGATATCTGTTTTGAAGTCATTTATTGATGAATCCATTCCAGAAAAAGCCAACATGTTACTGGATTGTTCAATTCACAGTCTTTAAGTATTACTCCCTCACCTTTATCTAACTGACAAGTGTTCTCACTCCAAAAAGGAAGCTCAGGCCATGCAAGAAGGCTTTACTGGCATTTTAAACACTACTTCCTCTGCCCAGGCATAACTTACAAGCCCTCCGGCATCAAAACCCCAGACTCCCTTAAAACAGACCTATTAATGTAATTCAGCACACTTACATCACTGCATAATCTGTGTGATCCATCTACAGGAATACATTCAGGGAAGGGGCTCTCTGAACAGCTGGTATCATTCAATACTTCAGACTCTTTAACCCTGGCAGGCACCCAGCAGTGGGAGTGGGTAGAGACAGCATCCACCACCACCACAAAATACGGATGTGTGACAAGTTATGTGACAGTGAGCCCAGGAGCTGAGCTGGCCATGGTTACTCAGTATTTTCAGTCAGTGCAACTTTTTCCTGTACCTTCTCACAATAACTAGGACAACTTGGTTCCATGTCTCCACCTTCCACAACTACAGTTGTTAGATATCTCTACTATGCCTTTGGACAAGAGTAGCCTAGAGTTCAGGATGAACACAGAGGAGCAGCAGTCCCTGCAGCCCAAACTAGTCATATTCACAGAATCACAGAATGGTTTGGGTTGGAATGGACCTTAAAGATCATCCAGTTCCAACCCTCTGCCAGGGATAGGGACACCTTCCACCAGACAGGATTTCTCACATTTACTCACAGCTTCCTTTTGACAACTATATGAAAGCAATGTTTGAGTGATGCTACCAGCAGGAAGTGGTTACGTGAGCTTCCAACACAGCTCTTCACTTGAAAGAGGTGAAGACAGTTCAGAGCCAAGGAGCACGAGCAGAAATGGCACAGAGTGATTGTGCTTACCACCAGACATTAAGTAGTCCCTCAATATGGGCATCCTGAAGTTCCCAGCCAGGGTAGCAAGATACGGTCGGATCCCAGGGAATTTCTGGCCGACACCCGTGGCCTCTGTGCTGAAGTTGCAAAAGGCACCCAAGCCCATGATGCCATGTGGATGGTACCCAAAAATGTAATTCCTGGTGGTCAGCAGATTGTGGGTTTTAACCAGCTAGGAAAGAAAAAAAAAAGCTCAATTGAAGATGGATATTTTCAGGTAGTAAATAAAAACGGGAGAAGCAAATAAAGTCGTATCGCCCAGGTTTTGTCTCTCTTCCCAGCACAGAGAACAGCCTAAGAGATCATGTATAGGCTCTCCTCGATTTCAGAGGCTCTGGTAGGAGCAGCCATTTAGACTTCAGTTTCCCAAGCAGAGGGAGCAGGATAAACAGGCTGATCTCAGACACAAGAAGCCTGCCAGCCAAGTAGGAATAGAGCATGGGTTGCTGCAGCCTTTTGCTTCTCTCCTCCTTCCTAAGGAATTCTTACACACCTCTTGCCCAAACCAACCAAGTTCTTCAGTGCTGTAGCCACAGCTACACCTCCTTCCAGGCCCTCTCTCAGCCCATTAGTGGCTCACATCCCAGTATGAGGGGGAAAGAACATAAGCATCACTGTCTCACAGCAAAAGCAAGTTCACTTAATGCCTCAAAAAAAGAGCCAACCCGTTAATAGCCAACAGGCCACCTTCCAAGTGGGAAAAGGTGCAGAAGAGTGGTGACCACCTCCTTTTAAGAGGTTCTGCCCTGGCGTACATGCCAAAGGGGCAACAAGACACCTCAAGCCATCTGTAATTCCTGCAGGGCATTCTCTAGGAGTTGTCATCATATTGTTCTCAGGCTGTGCAATATTCCTAACCATTTGCCCCTCTGTTTGCACAGCATGGACTCTCCACAGCTGTCTTAGGTAGCATGGAACAACCTATCCCCTGGAACCACTACTGCCAGAGGGGGCTTTTTTGATGCTGTAGGTAGCAGCAGCATCCCATGTGTCACAGTATCTTCCCCAGGCAGTACATATGCAGTCTGAGGAAGCACACAGCACAAAACACAGAAGGGCTGCTGCATGATCCTACAAAAATAGAGATCAAATTTAATTTTTTGCCATATGTCAGAATAGTCAGTGTTGTAAGAGACCTTAAGGATCATCCAGCCCCAAACCTCTGCCATGGGCAGAAACACCTTCCTCTAGACCGGGTTGCTCCAAGCCCTATCCATCCTGGCCTTGAGCACTTCCAGGGATGGGGCAGCCACAGCTTCTGTGGGCAACCTGTGCCAGGACCTCACTACCCTAAGCATTAATAATCTCTTCCTAATATCTAATCTAAACATCTCCTCTTTTCAGGCTGCAACAGTACCACTTTTTGGCAACTGCAACACCCCAGCAGATTTCACATGGACAAGCTGAAGCTTTGGCACCACATCCCTCAAACTGTATATGCAAAGGCCACTCTGCATCAGTTCCCATAGGAAAAAACCCCACGGATTTCCAAGAAGTGTTTTGGCACCAAACAAGTTCATTCTGTTCAATCATGCGACAGCGAGTTGAAGTTCCATTGCGACACACTAAAGCAGCACACTCAGAAACTTGATTCCCTCCTCCCTGTTCTCAGCCTTGCCCCCAGATGAGGCTACAGCTCCTGTGCTAATTACAACAGCCGCTGTGATACAGGCATGATGCAGCAGCAGGTTCTGCAAGTTAACTGGCCCTCCACAATTTCCTCAGGCTTTAAGATCATGTAGAGCTCCAGCAAGAGGGCACAGATGCTTGTGGTTGCAACAGCTCTGCAGAGCCCCATTGCCTGTATCACACCAAGCCATCCTTTCATTCCCTTTACCTTCTTTCCCAATTAGTAGATGACTTTGCTTTCAGTTCCCAGGATAGGAGGGCTGTCCCCTTGATCAGTTACAAGAAACAGGGATCACAGACGAAAGACCAAAAACCAATCTCCAGGAAAAAAAGTAGAGATATGGTAAGCAACCTCTCCATCTATCAGTTCTTGCTCAGGATATAGAGAGACCTGAAGCTACCCAAGGCAGTGGTGGACTCCTCATCCCTGGGTGGAGTTAAAAGCTTTGTGCATGTGGTACTTGGGCACATGCGTTAGTGGTGGCCTTGACAATCCTGGCAGAATGGTTGGACTTGATGATCTTAGTGGACTTTTCCAGCCTAGACAACATTTTGACTTTTTGACTACAGGCCTGGTAGATACAGACATGCAGTTTGGCTGGACAAGCAGCAGACACTCCTTCCTTAAAGCTCCTGTCAGAGCAAGGTGATGATTTCCAAGCCTCATCTCTCACCTGCACCAAGCACAGCTCCTTTTATAGGAAAGACAGCTGAAAGAGGGTTTGTCCTTGTCATTCTGGAGCACGAGGCATCTGCATGTTGAGCTTGGCAGAGCCACACATATGGAAGACACACTATTCTCCTGCTCCAGCCCCTCCACCACGTGCAAGGACATCCAGATCTCAGTGGAACCCATCGCTTGGATACCTCATAGGAGCCCAGCCAAGCTGCAGCCTTATCACTGTGGCTGTTTTCCAAGAGCTCCTATTATGGACCCATAGGGCTGGCAATACCCATGACAATCAATCACCCACACCACTGCAGGAGCTGGGCAGGGGGTATGCAGGGATCCAACTAAACAACAGCAAGGGAGAAGGGCTGAGATTTAGCCTGGTAATCATTCATATGTGCTTTTCCCCTGTGTGTCCCATGCAGGCTGCCACTGCCTTCTACACCTGTCCGACAACACAGAAGCTCACAGAAGGTAAACATGGAGGGTGCAGGTGTGGGTCAGTCTGTTCTCCCAGGTAAGAAGTGACAGAACAAGAGGACACAGCCTCAAGTAGCACCACAGGATGTTTACATTAGGTATTAGCGGAAAATTACCCAAAAGGCAGTGGAATAGTTGGACTCAATCTTCAAGGTCTTCTCCAACCTTAGTGATTCTATGTGTTCTTCACCCAAATCAAGCCAGGGAACCCAAGACCAAAAGACATCAGACAGGGTTGGGCACTTCTCTGCAAGTGGAGGTCTTGAATCTGTTAATGCACAAACTCAGCCCAGAAAGGGTCTGACCTGCCAATACTTTCATCTCTCTCCTAAATTTAATCTAGGGGCAGGAATTCCTGAAATAGTGTGAATCATGTATTTCTAGACTCAAGCACGAGTGTTGATAGTGAAGTGCACAAGATGGGGCTTTGGAACGACAATGCATTTAAGGTCTCTTTCAGCACAAACCATTCTATGATTCCATGCCTCTCTTCAGGAGGCTGATCACTTACTGCTGGTTCTTTGAATCCTTCCCCTTCAGAAGCAAACAGTGTTATCAGGTTGCCCCAGGGAACTGCTGTAGCTGTCACTGAACAACACTATTGCAACTCTGTTCTGAACCTCCAACTAGTTTTTCCTTTGCCTTCAAGGTCTTCTGCAGTCCCACAGAGCTCTTTGGAGCCTTGGTGCTCCCAGGATGAGGCAGAGTCAGCACATCCCTGCTGCATCTCAGCCAGATAATCAGTACTGGGAGTGAAGCTGAACCTTCACCCCCTTGCACTAACACACCTGTTCCCAGCTGCTCTTAGAGACCAAACCTGTTTCTCTGGGAGCAAAGTCCATCCACTGTCTAATAACAGATTTCTTTACACAGAACTAAGCCAGCCTATAGAAGCAGTAAGCCAGTGCAATAGTGCAAAGAAAACAAGTGTTAATATTTGAGTGCCAGATACAGCTAAAGAACCATATTGCCAATTTTATTTTTAGGAACAGTGGCACATTCAGTAGTGGAGAAAGGGGACTGCAGAACCACTGCTGCTCAGCAGCAGATGCCAAAGAGCAGGAAAAAAATCAATTGTTTGGGTGGGAGCTGAGTAGCACTGACTATGGAAGCATGGAGAGAGCAGAAAACCAGAGCTCATCCTGCAGGATCCAAGCAGCAGGTCTCATGAGCATGTAAGCCTGCAAAACGACCCAGAAGTGCACTTAGCCCTATCACACCCAACAGCATAGGGAAGAAATTATCTTACCTTCCCAGCAGTGCAAGCCAGGACCTGAAGACTCCCAGCAGCAGGCTCCCAGTATTATATATGTCACAAATTCACAGTATGGCTTGGGTTGGAAGGGACATTAAAGCTCAGCTTGTTCTAACCCCCTGTCATGGGCTGGAATGCCTTCCACTACACTAGGTTAGGACATAGCAATCAAACCCTTCTATTTCCATTCTGTAACTCATGTCCAACAATCAAGGAGGAAGGAGCTTTGCCAGGAAGCTAGCCAAGACACAGAATACAAGACAAATTGAGGAAAACAAAACAAAAAACCACTTTTGGCAGCAATTCCTGCTCTAGCCAGATGCCCACTCTCTCGCTGCAGTGAGCAGGTCTCCCTGCACACACCTGAAGTGCTCCCAGTCTGACAAAGGTGAGCCAGAAGTTTGAAGTCCTGGCTACCTAGAGTCCTATTGCACATGGAGATGCTCACATGCTCAGGTGACAGCTTCTTTACCTACACAAAACTTTTAGATCATGCTGGCACTCCCAGCATGACATCCTCAGATCAGCAGTATGTGCTTAGGAGGCGGCAGGAATCAACAGCATGAGATGGAGATGGTGTATGCAGATGAGATGGAGATGGTGTATGCAGATGAGATGGAGATGGTGTATGCAGATGAGATGGAGATGGTGTACAGACATGTCTGCTCCAGTCCAGCACCATGCATACACCTGCATGGGCTTGGGCTTCACCTGTCCCTTCAGGTCCAGGACTCAGTTCACTGGAACATTCCTCAGCCTTCCTGTACATGCTGCTTAGCTTAAAGCACTATTTACAAGGTCAGTCATTAAACAGGAGACAAACTTAAGTTTCTAGTGCCCTAAAATAGCTTATTACTGTCATAGCAGCTGCATGAAGTCCTAGAGAATGTGGCCAACCACTGCTCATGCTGAGTAACTGAGCCAGACTCAGGCTGCTTTCCAAATCCACCTGGTATTACAAAACATGACCTCGTATCTCCAGGTATGGGTACAATAGTCCTGGTGTTTCAGGCTGGGAGGCACTGCTGACTCCAGAGAGACCAGCCTAACTAGCACAATCAGAGCAGAACTTGATTCCCATGCAGCTGCTCTAATACAGCAAGGCAAATAGGAAGAAATTCTTCCCTGTGAGGGTGGTCAGGCCCTGGCACAGGTTGCCCAAAGAAGCTACAGCTCTCCCATCCCTGGAAGTGTTCAAGGTCAGGCTCCACACGGCTTGAAGAAACCTGATCTAATGGAAGGTGTCCCTGACCACGGCAGAGGGGTGCAGTGAAATGAATTTTAAGATCCCTTCTAACCGTACTGTGATTCTATGAATTAAATCTGAGCTGATAGCCCAACACAGCTCGTACCTGTGCAGGCATGGATGTAGCTACTACAGCTCTATATGCAGACTTTTCTGGAGCCAAGTTCAGCATTACAAGTGCCACCAGTGTGACTGCCACTGGTGTGATCTGCCCTTGCAGTGCTCAGCAGACACATGGCACAGAATGAGATGCAGAAGCAGACTGCTCTGACAAACCATAAACCAAGCCCTACTAACCACTACACAGGTCAGGATCCAGGAAAAGGGATTTTTGCAGAAAGAATATTTAAACAAGTGATCCTCTGTAGACCTGTCTCCCTCTCAGCCAAGAACAGGTAACTAGTTTAACCCAGGAGTTGCCATGCTGTTAGCAAGCCCAAGGCATTCTGGTTCTTGGTACCATTCCTAATATCCAGAGGTTTTACTCATGCCAATGCATTGTTCATGCATCAGTCCCGTAACTGCAGAAAACCATCTCTAGCACCTCTCTACCCTAAGATCGCTGCAGCAGCTTTTACCAACCCTGTAGCCAGCTGGCTGTTCCCCAAAACAAATGCAGGAGTCATGTCCCAGCTATCAGCCCTCTTGTTCTGCCCTTTGCATGTGAATTACCAGTAGACTCTACAAACCTTGCACAACTCCTCCCCCTTAGTGGCAAAGGAATTACACCCATAAGGAGTTCTCACAAATGGGCTATGTGAACTAGCAAGTATTTATTTTAAAACTGCTACAAAGTTTAGTTTATCTACCCCATCTCATCTCTAAACCTACTTAAATAACCAAGCTCTTTGGCAAACTTTTAATATCCTCAGAGAATGTGACCTGCAGGGCTTCTGCAGAGCATATTGACACAAAGGCAAGGATAAATGTGCCATTGAAGGAATGATGGAACCAGCAGAACCAGCACTACAGGTGACCCTTTGGAATCAAGTCCCCAGCATAACGAAGCTCATTTCAGCAATATCCAAGGCAGAAGCGTTTAGTGCAGCACTGAGGACTTGGTACTAAAACACAACACATCTGAGACCCATGTTCAGCAGCAGAGCCTGCTCAGATCTCTGTCAGCCATTAGAACCAGGCTGACTTCCAGCCTGTGCAGGCGTAGTGAATTTTTCCATGTACACTTAGACTTGCCAAGAATTACCTGTTAACAACAGCAAGTTTCATGGTGAACTTGGAAGTGCTGGGCAGATGGTCAGACTTGCTCTTTTCCAACCTAAATGATTCTGTGTTTCTACGAGTACAACAAAAGGCTTGTTCACCAGCAGCACGTTCAGGCACCCTGAGAGGTCAAGTGACTTTGCAAAGGAAGAATCCAGTCTAAGCCGCTTTGGCATCCTGCTGGAATTGGATTCCCTGTTCCTTTCTGAGGCTGGACTATCTTGGGGATAGGTAGTTCAAAAGCCGTATCAAGGTCCCTCCCTCATAGTCAAGCGGAATAAAACTTGTCAACAACCTTACATAACAGTCCTTTCAGCTGTGTGCCCTTCCAAAGAGGATCGAGTTCCCTCCTAGCCGAATTTGACCCCTGCTCCCTTCCAAGTCATCCGACTAATTCTGCAGTCCCAGAGCAGTCTGGCAGCCCTGTGCTCTTTCTGCAACATGCCTGAACCAGCAGGAAAAATACAGGTATGTGGTGAGCAAGTTACAAGCTGGAGAACTGAAGCTATTCCCACTGCTGGAAAACCCACTTCTCCAAAGCAAATAGACTCGAGGACAAATTTCAGTGCTCCCTGCCAAGTGCTAAGACTTCTGGTGCACAGGGGTCCCAGATGTTCTGGCCCAATACATCCCAGAACACAAATGTTACTGGAAAATAGGCAAAAACTGAGCTCGATTTTATGATTTATGAGATGGGAACAGTGTTAGGGTCAGGTCAGGCCATACACAGGACCGCTGCAGCACAGAAGAGAACCACAGAGTGATTTGCATTGGAATGAACCTTAAAGATCATCCAATTCCCTCCCATGGGCAGAGACACTTTCCACTAGACCAGGCTGCTCCAAGCCCCATCCAGCCTGGCTTTGAACACTTCGAGGGATGAGGCAGCCACCACTTGTTGGACAACCTGTGCCGGTGTCTCCACAAGCTGGAGAGATGAATAAAGATTGCAGATTGCCTCCAGGAATCTGGGAGCATCACTAGAAACAGCAGCTTCTGGCAATCACATTGCCACCACTGGTGAGACATTTCAGATTTTCTAACCACAGCTGCCACAAGCAGTAGTATGGCAATGGTAACTGAGCCATGTCCTGCTTACAGTTCAGTGTCACAGGTAAGACTAGTGCCAGTGCAAGATACTAAAGTAGTTAAATCCCAGGGTGTAGAGTTAAACTTTTACTTACTCTTATTGGAAAATAATCCCTGAAGTACCTCCATATAGCCCAGTTTCTCACCCACTGGGATCTTCTTCCCCCTATTGAGAAAAATAAATCATGTTTTTAAAGCTCTTTCCACATGGCTGTCCATCAAAAAGCCTAAAGGACTCCAGTGCTTGCTGTCTCACTAGAGGAACCAAAACTTTCATTCCTCCAAGTGTGACACCTGCATCATTCACTGACATCACACTCTGGAATACAAGATACTTCAAGCAAATTAAGACCTGGCTGCAAGCTCATGGTAGACAATTCAAGCTAGAAACACTCAGATTCAACCTTTGGGAAATGCCAAAATCCTGGATGATTTCAGTCATCTTGAAGCAATGGAGAACGTGCTCATCTGGCTATAAGAGTAGTTGCCAAAGCTTGTTACCACTGCTGGTTCCCAGAGCTAGCTTCTACAGGTTTTTGGGTCTTTTTTCCAAAATGAAGTCTGCTTAATTTGAAGCAACACTGACCCCGTAGAGGACCCGCATCTTAATAATCACATCACAATCTGAACCTTGCAAGACCTGGAGAGGACAGAAAGGCCTTGAATCTGAACTACAGAAAGAACCTATGCCTTATAAATATGATGGTAAAAGCCAGCAATGGCATAATAGTAGTGAGTGTTAATTTTGTACTGCCCTCAGCATCAATGAAGCCTGCAGTCACTGCTCATGATGAGGGCTGACATTAAAATGCTTCACTGAATAATGCTTTTGGTTAGTGATTCAGCCAAGTCACACTAAGAAGGGAAGTCATCCATTACAAGGAAGTGCTTCTTTGTCCAAATATGGGGACAGGGACACTTTAACAAGGATCTGTTCTGCAATATTTACCTTTCTTTGGTGTATTCCAGTCAAATACCAGCCAGGCTAAATATAGAGCAGCAATCGCCCAGCAATCTGTGCACAGTATGTACATGAGGATTAAAGTGCAAGCAATACCTGGAGAGATGCAAGAGAGAAGAAAACAAGGTTGAATCAGGTTTTGGTCTCCATTTACACCTCTTGCCTTTTGACTCGTCTATGCTGAAATCTTAGTCTCAGTCTGATGTCATTAATCCTCAATCAAATTTGATTTGGCTAAAAACCCCTTATGCAGGGCTGAGGCAGCTTCCTCTAGTGCTCTGGGAAACCTCAACCTCCCCTTAATGGTGCCTCCAGACATCTCTTTTATCTCCAGGCAGGACAGCTGCTTCACCAGACTTGATGAGCACCAAGACTTCTTTGTGGGCCACACAAAGGGTTTTTTTTCCCCCCAGCTACACACATCTTCCACAGGTTACACGAGCTCTACATCAGCCATCCTACCAGGGTGTCAAGGATACCACCCACAAATGACATTGTCATTTTAGCACAAACTGAATTGGGAAGGTAGAGTGAGACATGCTGAGAGCAGTCATTCCCCAGTTTAATTATTAACAATCCAATGGAGCAGAGCAGTCTGAGGTTTCACATAATCCAAGTACCCAGGGACAAGCAGGCTTTACTCTTTTATAGGTCTAACACAAACACTTCTTGCCCATCTCTGGTACCTCCTGGAAGGAGATCAAGCCAAGAGAAAGGCATTCCTGTTGCAATCACTCACATCAGTTACCAGCTGCTTCTAATAAATCTCTGTGGATATTCCCATGAGGGAGCCAAGTAAGACATTTCCAATTGTTTCAGCTTCATTTGCATGGTAGACACAGACACGAGCTAAACATCATACAGTCTTTCCATAGCTCTTATGATTTTCTAGAGCCAGGAAAAGTAATTTATAGTTGAAAATATCAGTGCAACTGGTTTACAATATCCACACACGCCAGGAACTACACTGCTGCAGTACACATCCAGTAATTAACACTTATGTAAAAGTTAACATTTTTGCATTAAAATTCTCCCAGAATTACTGCCAAAACCCCTTTGCTCTAGGCCAAAAGCTGTTACCCATGATAAGGAAAGTGAGAACCCATTGCAGCACAGAGATGATTTGCAGTTGTTTCTCTACTTTGGATTTCAATAGCCAGAACAAATCCTGCAGAGCAGAAAGAATGTTCGATCCCGTGCCTAAGGAAAGAAAAATAAAATAAATAAAGTTACATTTGCACACTAAGCAAAGGGAATATTTTTCCTTTGAAAAAGAATCACAGAAGGAAGAGTCAAGTCCAACTTATTCAATAAGAGGTTTCAGATAAATGTGCAGTTTGCTTTTGGAGCAAGGCTTGCTAAAAGCTAATATTTTCCATGGAGTTTGGGCATCCTGGAAGAGGACGGACTGCCATCTGCCAACATCCAGCTTTTTTCAGAATACTGGAGGGGATTAATGGGTAACCATCAGTGCCCATCTGAGCAAGCCTCTGTTCACTTGACCATAGAAATGCAGAGGATGTTAACATGTTCCTAACACATACCTCAAACTGCCAGTTCCTCCAAGTGGTGGTCGGTAAGAGGGAACCCCATGAGCTCACAGTAAGATAAAGATCAGCTGCCTCAATGCCTCAAACCACAGGCAAGCAGACACCAGGCCGTGGTGTGAGCTGTTCTCATTCACCCTTCACAAGGCTGTTCACCCTGTTGCACAACTCCCAGTGCTGTTCAAGGAAAGCTCTGTGCTCCAGCCTTACTCAGCACAGCCCAAGGGCTGGTTGAGCAACACCTCAACATACAACCCTGAGGACCCACTGCTCTACAGGTGAGAAAAACTATCAGCATTCCTAAAGCAGTAAATAAGAAGGAAGGAGCTGAAAGCCACTCTTGTAGAAGCTTAAGATATTCAAGCAGGGAAAAAAACAAAATTGGTAAAACGCTGAAAACACTTGCTTTCTATAAGAACCATCCACTGCAGCTTTTAGCAATACACTCAGCCTCCAGAAAGAAACACTTGCAAGTGGGTTTTCCTTCACTTTTCTTCATTGCTTTATTTACAAGCACCATAATAACTGGCCAAAATACAGATCATGTTCATGTGTATTTACATATTTCCTTTTGTTTTTAAGGATCAGCTTGTAATTAGGACTATGAAAGAAGCTATTACATTGAATAGTTTCAGTTCTTGCTGAGAAGATATGATCCTCCTAGTGGTAAAAGCACAGCCAAGTGTTCCCAGTCAGTCAAATGAAAGTGATTGAAAATAGCTTCTCTAGGTATAAGCAGGCACTAGGATTTTTGGTAGTTTCTAGAATGATACTCTCACTGGCACTGGTCCTTTAAATATGTAAAGCAGCTGTTTCAGAGGAATTAAGGTCAATTTAGATTAGATAAGGAAGAAGTTTTATACGCTGAGGGTGGTGAAACACTGGCACAGGTTATGGGGAGATGCCTCATCTCTGGCAACATTCAGGGGGAAGCCACACCAAAGGCTGCAGTCTAAACTTAGAGCCAGACCACTCAGTTCAGACCCTTGTTTCTGCTTAGTCCATGTTACACGGACAATCCCAGCAGTGCCTTGGGCATTAATTACTCAAAGCAGACCAAGTTTTAGGCTGGGCTAGATCATACCACTACAACTGCCAGTCAGGCTGAAACCTACAGCACTAATCCAGATTGAAGCAGCAGCTAGAGCAGGAGGCAGTTCTTTACAAGATAATATAGTACAGTATCAAGAATGAATATAGCAAGTAGTTCTGTTTGTGAGGTGAGACAGGAGAACATATGTCACCATGCATTGATTTGCCACACTAGAGTATCTAAGCAGTGAGATTCATGCTGTAAATCCCATGCTGTAAAATCTAGCAGCAAATCCCCAAATTTGGGGTGAGGGATAAACTTCACCCCATTTTTTACAAAGTCAGTTGCCTGTCCAAGGGTAAAAGAAATTTTTGGGTTTGGAATGGTTTGTATTCAAGGGCACCTTTATAGCTCATCTCAATCCAATGTCCTGCCATGGGCAGGGATACATTCCACTAAACCAGGTTGCTCAACTCTTGCCAAGGGGTCACAGCTCCAGGAAATTGCTATCCCAAAAACCTCACAAAATTGCATGTGGACAGGCTTTATGTAGACTGAGGATTACCAGATACAAGTTTACAGAAAGCGTTTAGCAATAGTGGTGTCTCTGGACATATGTCTATGTCCTCAAAAGAAGCCAAAAGTCTTACAGATTATCTGTGACTCACAATAAAAGCCCAGCCCCATGTTATTTTTTCCCTCCAGCACCTGCATGTACACTACCAAACCTCTTTGGCTTCATAAACCAAACACTCAAGCCTTGGA
Organism: Prinia subflava; assembly: GCF_021018805.1. Lineage (NCBI taxonomy): Eukaryota > Metazoa > Chordata > Aves > Passeriformes > Cisticolidae > Prinia > Prinia subflava. The sequence continues at coordinate 1,233,564 of NC_086249.1, forward strand.
CTAGCTAAATCCCTATCCTGTTCCCAAAGAGAACTGATTATTCCTCTAGATGAGAATTTGTACTTCAGCATTTCCTAGATGTTTGAACTAATTGTAGGCATTGTCAGCACTGTAAATATACCAGTATTGGGCAGCACAAGTCAACCTGTCAGATTGTTTTTAAAACCACATAAAAATCACATTCAACTCCTGCAGACAGAGGGAAGGCAGTGGTTTGGCAGACAGCTCTAAGCACCTGCCCTTGGACAGATGTCCTGGGTTAGTTATTTGCTGGAAGCAAAGACATCCTTCCAAGAGAACAAGGTTCTCCACACCAGAAAATTCAGCAGTTGCTGTGGCCTGAATATTAACATTTAATTCCCAGTTAAGAATTGAAAGATGCCCAGCAGCAAAGGAAAGGACTGTGGGAATGATCAGTCAACCTGGCAAGTTCATCAGGTCTACCTTTGCACCAAACTTGCAGACTCCAGATTGACCCATTTCATCAACCAGGCATTTACAGATTTTAGTGCCAAGACAACCCTTTCTAGACAGTCCTGAGCTTCCTGTTCATCAGGTCAGACCTGATACTGTGTATTCAATCCCCCCACTCAAGCCTTGTCTCCCTTCAGCTTCAGTAGCCCGGAGGCACGTTTGGAAAGACTCTGCATGCTCTGGAGAACCAGGGCAGCTATTAGTGACATAGAGCAGAAGAGCTTTGACAAGTCAACAGCAATGGGGGTAAGGGAGGGTTGGCATTCAGCCACAGAAGAATAACCCAACACTGACACTTGAGTTCAGCCCATTAAAGAAAATACTTGCTCTTAAGGGCTCACCTGTGGGCTCACACCAAGCACCCTTCACATACTGAAAACCCAGAACATTTTCTCTAACTTTCAGAAAACAGATTATCCTAACAACCTAGTTTTAAAGGGTCCAGTAGACATAACTATACCTTGTATCCATTCCTATCAGTCTTTTCCCGAGGAAGTATTCTGGGTCCTGAAGAAACCCAAACCTCCATCTTCTACTGCTGAAGCCAGTAGCTTGTGGCCACACAGCACAGCCCCTGGAGCATATTCCCAGGTGCCTGTTCTGGAACTGGAAAGCTTGACTAGATGATCATTAAGATGCTCTCTAACCCAAGCCATTCCATGACTGTTGGGGTCAGCCTTGGCAAACCTTATCTCCACAGGACATACTTTACCAACAGCTTTCCTGGTCTCAGATGAGATCCTGAGCACCCCAGCTCACAGTGCAGCCGATTCCCTGGAGTACTGATGGGATACCCCCTGCACTAAGCCATGCATGGCTCCAGAGGATGTTCCTCGTCACAATGAGCAGAGTAACTTCCCCAGGAGTCCTCCCTGCTGCTCAGAGATGGCAGTCATCTGCAGCCTTCCAAGGAAGCTCAGGCGCATTAGCCAGCTATCCTGTAACTGGTGATGGGCTCAACATATGTTTATCATTTAATTCAATTTAACATCAAATGCAGGAGTTGCTACCAAGGAGACCCTGGAGTCAGCAAATAGTTTTACCAAGCATTTGACTCCTGCAATACGGACTCAGCATCTGGTGCTCTTCTAGCACAGTTTATTTCAGATAAATTACACAAACAACATTTATCTAGGCAGAGAAGTAGAATCAAAGATCCCAAGAACGGAAGTAAACAGGACTTCACACCCGGGCAACCAGAAGAACCCAACGGACACAACTTTGATTAAATGTCAGACAAAGAAATTAACTGAGAGTTTTCCAAACAATTACCATGTTAATTCTTGGCCACAAATTAGGCGGCTTTACACAGCTTAGAGGAAAACCATTAGCTCCATCAAAGCAAAAGCTGCAAATGAACATTCTGAGCTACATATTTGGCAGAGAAGCTGAAACTGGAGGCATAGCAAAGATAGATAAGATAAACAGACCAGTACTAGAATATTCAGGAGGACTCAGCCTCCCATGCAAGAGCAGGAGCCCACACAGCACGCTGGTGCACCTGTAAAACCCCTTGAGCAACACAAGTTCTTTTGTGTCTTGGGTTTACTTGGGTGCCCCAAGCACAAGCATATTCACTATAGATTAAACAATTTGTTAGGAAAATAATGAGCAACCAGCACGGAGTATAGTTATCCTGCCCCATATACAGCTTTAGAACAGTTTGCTCCTGTCCCAGGAAGCTACTCAATCCCATATTATCTGCAGTACACTGTGTCTGGAGACCAACAATATTAACAGGGACATGCAAATAAAAATTTGTATCAGCTTTTTTAGAAAGGAGCTGGGATTCTCCACACCCAGTAAACACATCTGTCATGACATTTCTCATGTTGGTTCTGCATTTACCCACAGCACTAAACTCAGCCCTCAGTCTCCACACTCACAGCTGTATGTAGGTTCAAGTGATGTAACCATAAGACCTCACTGTCCAGACCAGCCAACAAACTTAAATCTAAGTCAGCAAGACTGAACAGGTCTGGGCAAGAGAAAACGACCCATCTTACTACAGCTCATCAGTGTGTCCAGAGCACATGACAGCTCTAAAAGAGGGGTTTCATATGAGCAGGCCCAGACCTCCACCTCCCAAGCAACTCTGTCAAGAGAACACACCTCACTGCAGCCAGCTGTGATCCTGTTCTCCCAAAACAGGAGCTCCCAGGCTGCCCACCCCAGATCAGAACTAAAGATGCAGTGTAAGACTAACTCCAAGGAAAAGCTAAGCAAAATCATCCTCCTCATCCCAAACTTCTGACTGGTGAAGCAACGTTAGAAAAGACACTTCAGCACAGGACTGCCTTTCAGTGTTCCAGCCACAGGGGCATCTCTCCTCAGGAGAGAGGGATGAGACAGACCTCCCTGCTGCTCTGCCAAACACAAGGACGAGACCTCCTGGGCATCCTATGGCCAAAGGGGGACAGGTCAAGATGAGGAGATCACAACCCCTCCTACCCAACCAGGTGTCTCAGAGCAGCATCCTACTCTAGGCATTGGTCCAAGATCTGGTTTTGCAATACTGGGTTGATATCCAAGGGCATCCTCTATATATATACAGGGATGTCATCTGCACCTTTTTTTTTTTTTTTCTTGTTTTCAAATAGGCTCAGACTTAATTCAGCCAAATTGCCAAATTTACAAGCACCAGGACAAAATCAGATGCCGTGAAAGCAGTGAGACTGAAGGACAGCATAAGCCATTCACATGCTCACCCCAAAGTCAGCCCTTTGCACAAGCATGATGTTTGGAAAAAAAATACTCAGGGTGGTAGAAAAAAAAAAGAAATCAAGTGGGTTTGTTCTACACATCCTCTAGTGGGAGAAGTTGTCCAACATGATCAAGCAGTACATAAGGTCTCATGAATGAGCCTCTATACCACCTGACCTCTGCTAGTTTTGATCTACAGGGGCCCACATCAGTATCCCCAAAACCCAGCCCAAGTCAGAGCTCCTCTGGGAGGCACCTGGATTCGGCTTTGAAGCCAGTCCTGTGCTTTCCTGCCCAGGAAGAGTACAGCACGGGCAAGGGGTTGGTGGATGTTGCAGTCACCAAGGCAGCATCCCGTCTCCCCTGACAAAAATAAGTTAAATTAAGTTTAAAAGCACAAATATCACTGCAGGATCCCCACGAGGTGCCTCAGAGGAAAATTGACCTGAGGAGAGTTAAGACAGCTTTCCATCCCTAATCAGGATTATCTAGAGATGAGGCCAATCACTGTCCCTAAACCACACTCCATTTTGAATTATGCATGCGTCCTAGATCCATCATTAACATGCCAGTGCCAACAAGGTGGCTGCTGAGGTCTCAGGTCAACCCTACATATTTTATAGGTTTCCTGAATTATTTATTCTCTGCACTTAGTTTGCAGTTAACTCTCAATTTAACAGTTCAGATGCTGCTAATTCAAATGACCTCTCTCAGCTGAAAATATAACTTGTCTTCTGTTGGTAATGCAAGCAAGCAAAGTTATTTTAAGAAACAGATCTGAATACAGGAAACACATGCAGGTCTTCTCCCCAGTCGGTTCACAACTGAGCCTTCAGATCAACCTCTAATACCCTTCTGGCTGAGATGAGCACCAGCAGCTCTACACCCAGGACTGGGCAGGACAGTGCAAAAGGAAGACCTCAGGGGTTAATTCACCAGGTACATGTCCTTTCCGCTCTGCTAATGACATGTTTAATCAAAAAGCCATTTCACAGGTCTCTTCATCCCAGGAAGTATTAACAGTTTGTTTTTTGAGGGCAAAACGCCTTTCTCAACACAGAGCAATCGCTTAAGGACCCTGCACAAACCACAGGGTAAATCGTCCAACTGCATTTTCAAGCAAAGGCCCCACTGTTTGCAAATCCTGACCTTTCTCTAGACAAACACCCTTGCAGAAGGGATACAAAACATTTAGACTTGCTGAATTTATTCCTGCAAGATCCTTTGAGATGCCTTTACAAGCAGGCATGGTAGCTTGTGGTTTGGGATTTCCTATACCGTCTCTCCAAAGCTTTTAATCAACATGTTCCAGCGTGCAGGGAAGTGTTCAGTGCCTGCAACAGCTCTGCCTACCATGAGTGTCTGCCACTGACACCCATTCCACTTCTCTCAACAAGTCACTCACCAGCACAGAGCGCTGTGAAAGCAAACTTGGCAGAACTGGTTACCACGAAACTCCCGCTGAGCACTCAGTCTTCATCTCCTCATTACAGAACAGCAAAAATAGCAACACGTTTCCATTTTCCCCTCTCCCCTTGATGTAGGTGTGCGGAACACAGTATTATGAAACAGTTGCACTTACTAAAAAGGCCTTTTCCACGCCAAATGATTCTATGAAAACAAAGCTGAGACTCGGCTTTATCAGCCACGCAGTGCCGATAAAAGTACTACACCTCTCTTCCTACCACGACAAAAAGGGGGGGAGGGGGAAGCCTCTTCCCACGCCGGTCCCCCACGCCCACGTTTTGCCAAGGTGCAGGCTCACTGCAGTTCGCACCTCGGCACATCGTGCGAGCCCAACCAGAGCCGCCTCCCCCGGCCCCGGGAGCGCACCCAAAACACAAAACCTGCGCGGAGACCTGTAATCCTCAACCCACGAAAAGCTGCGGCTGCCTCCCCGCCATTGCACACCGCTCTGCCCGCTCCTTATTCCCCTTGAACAGCGCTCCTGCGGCCAAAAAAAACCAGAAGGCGTGTCACAAAGCTTTCGGTGCAGCTCCCGCCGCTGCCCCGCGCCGCAGCATCGGTGTCCGGGCAGCGGGACCGTCCCCACCCCTGGCCCTCCCTGCCCGCCGGTACCTCGGAGCACGCCGGAGTAGGCGGCGATGATGGTCTTCATGGCGGGAGGCGCGCTCAGGAGCCGGGAAGGGCCATGGGATGGAGAGGAGCACCGCGCTGCACAGCCCCGCTGCGGCCGGCGAGCCGGGGACGTGCCCGCCGCCCATCCATATATAGCTCGGGAGCAGGAGGAGGAGGAAAGGAGGGCGGAGGGGCGGGCCCGGCGGCGGTGGGGAAAGCTCTTGGCCCCGGCGATGCAGCTTTCTGCAGGGGATCGGGATTTGGGAGCGGGGAGAGCAAGCGGAGGCCCGCCCCCTGTACAGGCTGTTGCATGCTGTGTTTCATGGAATCACAGAACGGTTTGGATTGGCACAGATGTTAAGACTCATCTATTTCCAACAGCCTGCCGTGGGCAGGGTCACCTTCCACTAAACCAGGTTGCTCAGAGCCCCATCCAACCTGCCCTTAAACACTTCCAGGCGTGGGGCAGCCACAGCTGCTCTGAGCAACCTGTGCCAGGGCCGCAGCACCATCACAGACAAGAATTTCTGCCCAATATCCCATCTAACGCTGCCCTCTGGCAGTGGGAAGCCATTCCCCTAACCCTAGCCCAAGTCCTGTCACTCCAGGTCCCTGTCCAAAGTCCATCTCCAGCTCTCTTGCATCTCCTTCAGGCACTGGCAGGGGCTCTGAGGTCTCCCTGGAGCCTTCCCTTCTCCAGGCTGAACACTTCCAGCTCTTCCAGCCTGTCTCCAGAGCAGAGGGGCTCCAGCCCTCAGAGCACCTCCACGGCCTCTTCTGGACTCACTCCAGCAGCTCTGCATCCTTCTGAGGTTGGACACCAGAGCTGGAGGCAGCTCTGCAGGTGGGGTCTCACCTGAGTGGGGCAGAGGGGCAGAATCCCCCGTCCCTGCTCCCCACACTGTGGGATCTGCCCAGCCCACAGGGGCTTCTGGGCTGGCAGAGCACATGGCTGGGGCGTGTTCAGTTTCTTGTTCACCAGCACCCCAAAGTCCTCATTTTTAGGGCTGCTCTCAATCCATTCTCCCCCCTCACTGGTGGGGAGGAGATCACCCCATTCCTCTACTAGTGACGGGCTGTTTAAGATGCCATGGCCCTGTTCTTATTCAAATGCTCTCCCACCCCACTCTTGGCTGATTTTATCTTCCCCAGTTGGCTTTGGGAGTTCTGGGTTCCTAAAATGCCATAATAAGTCAGCTGAGACTCTATTTTCCCCGTGCAAAAAAGCCAAATCTTTATTGTACAGGTCATATTTTATAGGATTATCAGAAGGCATTGTGTTGAATTTAATTGATTAGCAATACACTCACACTTAGGTCATTGATTGGTACACGGTATTTTGCATAATTATCAAACTTCTGTATTTTTAGTTAATTTACATACTTTTTCCCCTGATTCTCATGGACAAATCTTATCGTTTATGCACGTGCAGTCTGTTTTTCACTCAAGAGTAGTTTGTTTTCAACTAATTTTCATTCCCAAGATTGTTTCAACTGAAACTTGCAAGCTATTGCTACCTGCTTAGCTAAAGTAACAGGGCCTAATACATATTTTGCAAGACCTTTCTTTTATAACATGTTTTACCTGTCTGCAACACTGAAAGAATTGTTAAATTAAGAGAAAAAGTAGAAAGGGGACAAATTTAGTAGTTTTGATGATTTTTAAAGGAATTTTAATGAAAATGGAATTAATGAAAACTTTAAAACTTAACAGAAGCTCTAATGGTTTCATTAAGTATCATTTTCATTATGATAACCTGCAGGTAATGTCCAAACCACTGACCAAGCCTCATTTTCTGCTAACAACATATTTAAGGGTCTATTCAACTGACCCATGAGCAACAAGGTGTTATTTAGGTTTGCATCAAGGTTTAAATGAAGCTGCACTTGCCATTTGAGATTTCTGGGGACAGATGGGTCTGTCCCAGCTCCCATGACGTTAAACCAGATTCTTTATAACTGTATTATGTCTGGGTAAGTTGGTAAAGGAGTGACTTTGCTCTAGCTCTGGACAAAGGAGGCCTCTGTCTCTTCCCTAATATTAGTTTAATCTTCTGTCATTTGGAGAAAATGGAATAATCTGTATGTAAGAAGCACTTCAACATCCCTCGAAGAAAAGCCTGTGGAAAGCAATGAGCATGCAGAGCTCCTTTTATGTGCAGAGGACAGGTAGCAAGCACAACTGAAACAGCCCTGAAAATGCTTCAACACTTTTGGCTAGTTTTCTGGGTGGGAGCAGGATCATGCCTAGCTGTGTCAGCAGTTCTTTCCAGTTGCTTCTGGATGTGCTGCAGCAATATCCACTTTTTGGCCCAGAGAGACATGCCAAGCAGTGTGTTTCATTGAAAAAAAAAAAATTATATTTTCTGCTGTGAAGAGCTTAATTCTGTGATTCAGAGGTCAAAGAATGGTTTATTTTTCTTCTCAGTTCCCTGAGGCATTCCCACACCCGTCCTTATGAGTCAAAATAGCACCAGAACTTGTTTGCTCCCTATTAGGCCACAAGGCTGTGTTCCAACACTTGTAGTGGCCTGTGGAAATCTGCATAATAATGTAAAATTGCAAGAGCCTGTCTGAAGAAAGGGTCTTGACCAACAGGCCTTGGCTAAGACCTCCAAAAGGGAGCCCAGAACCAAAATAAAGCACTCTAGCATACTAGTGAGTGAAAAGAGAATGTTCTCCTGCCTGCCTGTGTTCCCTGTTGAATTAAAGTTGCCTGCAAGCAAAGAAGCACTGAGATATCTCTTCTTAGGGTAACTGAAAGGAAAGCCTGCAAAGAAATCACTCTGCTAGGTCATGACAAGCATGAGACAGGCAGATGGAAAATAGCTGAATTGGTGGGATGACTATTTGTCCAGATCCATCATCTTGCTATTTATATATTCACCTTTTATATATTTTGGCACAAATTCTCTGAATCCTGGTTATGGAAGCACAAAACAGTCTGGGTTGTAAGGAATCTAAAGCTCATCCATTTCCAACCCCCTGCCATGGGTCTTCCACTAGGCCAGGGTGCTCTGGGCTGCATCGTACCTGCCCTTGAACACTTCCAGGGGTGGGGCAGCCACTGCTACACTGGGAAACGTTTGCCAGGGCCTCACCACCACCACAGCCAAGAATTTCCTCTCCATTTCCCATCTAACCCTGCTCTCTGACAGCAGGAAGCCATTGTCCCTTATCCTGTCCCTCCATGCCCTTATCCAAAGTCTCTCTTCAGATCTCTTGGAGCCCCTTTAGGCACTTCCAGGGGCTCTGAGGTCTCCAGTAGCTCCACATCTTTCTGATGTTGGAGGCAGCGCTGCAGGTGAGGTCTCACATGAGTGGGGCAGAGGAGCAGAATCATTCCCTCCCCTGCTGCTCATGCTGTGGGATCAGCCCAGGCCCAGGACATGGGGGTTTTCTGGGCTGTTTTTTCTTGCTCCATATACTGCAATTGTCTCCCAGCCTAGATGGATGCATTGACATTTAAGTAAATGAACTGATAATAAAATCATTTAGTGCTTCGTGGATTATTACAACTATCAGGAGTAAAGATGCAACCACCATAGACAGCCTCAGCCTCAGCCTCAGCAGATGCTTTAATTTGTGAAGTTTCAAATTGTGTCACCAAGTTTCTTGTGAGGAAGGGGAACTTAAGCCTTGACCTGATAATCCAACTGAGCCCCAGAGCAGCCTCTACCTTCACAAGGGCATGTAGTGACACAATCAGGGGAATCCCTTTAAATTGCCAGAGGGCAACGTTAGATGGGATATTGGGCAGTAATTCTTGTCTGTGAGGGTGGCAAGGCCCTGGAACAGGTTGCTCAGAGCAGCTGTGGCTGCCCCATGCCTGGAAGTGTTCAAGGGCAGGTAGGATGGGGCTTGGAGCAACCTGGTGTAGTGGAAGGTGTCCCTGCACTTGGCAGGGGCTTTAAGGACCCTTCCAACCCAAACCGTTCTTGGATTCCTTGACTCTCACTACTTGAGCAGTGCAGTGCAGTATCTCACTTCTTTTACGAGTACTTGTCCTGAATTTTTTTTTCTTCCTCCCCCATCCACTCACTGAAAATCAGCAAACAGTCCCAAATAATAGATTAGAAATATATTGGCTTTGTTCCCACAAGGATGTTTTTCCCAACAAGAAGCCACCCACCGGCTGCTGGTTTGATAGATGATTTTGGAAATACTCAGCACTTGTTTTCTTGATGTTTTGGTAGATGCAGGAGATACACAACTTTGTTATTAACCTGTGTGTCTGGCATGATTATTCTTGAACAATAACATCTTTTCAAATACCGTACTATTACTTTGCATGAGTCTGAAAAACATGGGCTGTGGACAGAGAAACACAGATAGGAGCCAGTCCTCCAGTTGTCTGCAGCCAAGAACAATTCACTATAGGTTTAGACAGCTTTATTTCTGGGTTTAGTGGCAACATCTAAAAATCTCACAGCAAAGTACCAAAGAATACTTACTTGCAGTCACTCTTTTTTAAATACATATACTGAATTTTTAGGGCAATGCCTATTGAATAAAGCTTTTGAGAACACGTTTATTTTTGCCTTCCTACTTCTATTCAGAGGCTGCAGGAATCGTTTGCAAGGTGTGGGGCGGATTTGCAATACTTGTCAGAACTTGGTTACAGCTCTGTAGCTTTGTTTCTGTACAGCTACTGAGTGGCAGAAAATGCCTTGTTTTCAAAGAATCAAGTGTTCAATGTCTTCACCCAGAGACTTGGATGTATATAAGAAACTTGCTGTATTTGGCTTGTCAGAACACATTACACTCGAGTGCAGGGCTTGTGTGTCTTTGTAATTCCCTTCTCTGATTTATAACCATAGAATCATTTACCTGAGTTAAACCTGTGCTTATGGATTTTCAAGTTTTCTCTTTTAGGGCAGTAGTATTTTTAGAAGATTTTTGTTTCAAGGGTTGGTATGTGTCTTAAAAACAGAGGATTTACAGCTGCCAGGGCTGTTCATTAACCCAGTAGTCTCTGCACAGACGGCAACCACAGCACCTGAAAAGGGCATTTTTGCTACAATTTTGACTCCTGAGCCTCCCATTCTGCTATAAAAAGGCGAGTGGGGAAAGATTATTTTGATCGGTTTCTGTGAAAAATGTGAAATGTTAATTCATGTTCTTATAGTTAATGACATATTGAAACTTTAAGTTACTGTATAAGTATATGTGATACATGAAGACGTGAGTCCCAGCATGTTCTGTAACATTATGTTAAGACAAAAAGCAGGTACCACCCCGGGTCCTTTTGTTCAGAAATAGAGAAAGGATGAATGGAGCGTGCTGGGAGGAAACTCGATAGAGACAAGAAATTAGCAGGGCCATCAACACAGCCAGACACCTCCCTCCTCGAGCATCAGGACGGTAGCAAGAACCATGGACAGTATCTCGACCATTCATCAGCCATGAAGACCTATAGAAACTGGACATTAACATCTGAACTGAAAGAGAGAACTCTTTTCAGCCTAGCCGGAGACACCCATGGACTTGAATAGCTAGCCGGGAAACAAAGGGAAATATGGGGAAATATTGCCAAGGGCAGAATAAAGTGTATAAAAACCAAGGAACCGAAGGGGAGGCAGCAGACGGCCAGGTTCTGTGTCTCACGGTTCACCCTTGGCATTTTCCCAAGAAAAAAACTGTCAAGTATCTCCGCTGTTGGTGGGTTTATCGAAATTCTGTAATTCGATCTTTGTTAATAAACCAAATTATTATTTTAATCGGAATATTGTATTGGCATTTATAACAGTTTCTCAGACGAAAATCACAGAATCACAGAATCATTAGGCTGGAAGAGACCTCCAGGATCATCAAGAGCAGGAAACAAAGCACAAACGCGGAAATATTATACCTGAGAACAGTTTATTGATAAAAAGAGAGGTGTTCCTGCTAGGGGGGAGGAGGGGAGATAGGAAAAGGAGCAGAGAGGGCGAAAAAGGGAGAAAGAAACAGAAGACAGGGACGGCGTTACCGCAAGGACCCAGCTCTTGGTGCGGCAGGCGCAGCGTGCTCCACGCGGCTCCCGGGCGCGATTCCCGGGCGCGGCTCCCAAGCACCGCGGCACGGAACCACCACGGCTGGATGCCGCCTGCGGGTGGCGGTGCCCGGGGCCTTCAGGGATGTTATAAATGCCAATACGATATTCCAATTCAAATAATAATTTGGTCTATTAATAAAGATCTAATTACAGAATTTCGATAAACCCACCAACAGCGGAGACACTTGACAGTGTTTCTCCCGGGAAAATGCCAAGGGTGAACTGTGAGACAGAACTTGGCCGTCTGCTGCCTCCCCTTCGGTTCACAAATTTGCCCGGTTTGGGGCTTGGTTTTTATACACTTTATTCTGCCCTTGGCAATATTTCCCCATATTTCCCTTTGTTTCCCAGCTAGCTATTCAAATCCAAGGGTGTCTCTGACCAGGCTGGAAAGAGTTCTTTTCTCAGTTCATATGTTAATGTCCAGTTTCTGTAGATCCTCATGGCTGATGAATGGTCGAGATATGGATGATGGTGCCTGATGATCTGTGAGGGTGTCAGCCGAGGTGCGGATTGCTTGACCACCTTGTCTTGATGGGTCTCCTCCTGGTACTGGTTTTCCACTAAACCTTTTGTCTCTTTCTGAATGGGAGTTCCTAGGGTGGAGCCTGCTTTTTGAACATTTTTAGTTTCACCATCTGCTACAAGGTCTCCTGAAACATATACTTTATACAACACGCATTTATACAGTTTTATAGTTTTCCAATTAACCATAAGAACATGAATTAATCATTTCACATTTTTCACAAGGGAGACGGGCTGGATCGCGGGAACCGTGCACAGGGCGGAGCAGGGGAACAGGGCCACAGGGAACAAGACGCGAGACAGAAGGGCCAAGCTTGTTGCCATGAATTTTCCTGGTTTGCTGAGCGTTCATATTAAAGGAGAAACGTACAGTTTCTCACGCTGGTGAATTGTAAACACAGGACCATGTTTTGTAAATACTGGCAATGTTATGAATTCCTTCTCCAAGACAAGGGGAGGTTGAATGACAGCCTCCTGGACCAATGTGACAGGAGAGGTGGCGATACCCTTCTCCAATCCATGGTCACCTTGACACAGATATATAATGGAAAAATAAACTAAGGGCAGAGTCTTCTGCCCTGCTGCTGTTGATGCACCCAGATCTGTGTCCCCAGTCTGTTTTCCTGGTTGGGCCTCCACGGTGATACAAGCTGGTCCTCCGAGTGAGCCCCAAGCAACCCAGAGTGAAATGGCCCCAGTTGGGCAGCAGCTAGCTGCTCTTATGTGCTAAGGCTCCTCCCGCAACTCGGCTTGGCGGGCATATTTGGCGGGAATTCTGGGCATTGGATCCGCCGGCAAGCGGCTGGAGGGAGGGGTGTGCTTGTAGTCCTGTCGTGGAGGTTTTCTCTGCCCCGGCTGGCTGCCAGGTGAAGCCTCTCCGGGCACAGGGATGCCAGCACAGTCTTTATAGGAATCTTTCATCTCATGTGTAATGTATGTTGAGACATAAATAAAATTCAGATTGGTCCCTCTCAGAAGATGATAGATCTGTTCCTGTGGTAGAGACCATAGCTCAGATGCCACAGTCAGGTCTAACTCAGTGCTTATTTTGTAGAATCACAGAATCGTTTGCATTGGAGAAACTCTATGAGAGCAAGTCCAACCAGTCCCCCAGCACCTCCAAGCCCACTACTAACCCATGTCCCCACTTCTACATGGCTGTTGAATCCCTCCAGGGATGAGGACTCCAACACTGCCCTGCGCAGACTGTGCCAGGGCCTGACAACCTTTCCATGAAGAAATTTCCCCTAATACCCAATTTAAACCTCCCCTGGGACAACTTGAAGCTGTTTTCACTCATCCTGTCCCTTGTTCCCTGGGAGCAGAGCCTGACTCCCACCTGGCTGCACCCTCTTTGTCAGGCAGTTGCACAGAATGAGAAGGTCCCTCCGGAGCCTCCTTTTCTCCAGTCTACACCTCTGCAGCTCCCTCAGCTGTTGCTCATATGACTCCAGACTCTTCCCCAGCTTTGCTGCCATTCTCTGGACATGCTCCACCACCTCTTCTGATGCCTGCAGTGGGATGAATTCAGATGGGAAATCTCTTTCTGCTCTCTCTGCAGACTACAGAGGTTGTGCATGAGGATCATCCTCATGGAAAGGGAAAACCTTGCGTTAAGCAGGAGGACTTTGCAAGAACACCAAGTTTGTTCTGCCAAATTAAGCCCCACCAAAGAATTCCTCCCAGACCACAGGGACCTCCAGATCAGGCCTGTTTTCACCCCTATATCCTCCTCTGAACCATATTCATCCCCTCACAGAAAGCAGTGTAAGTCTTATCATCAGTGAACGACAAGCCAGACAGTAAGAGCTGGGATTTAACAAGGAGTTTGAACCAGCAAGATTTGCTTTGTCAAGTTGCCAAGCAGGCAAAACTGTGACAAGACTCCTTCTTACTCTTACAGTAGGTATTTTTCTTTCTGCCACAAATGTGACATCTGTGCTTTGTTTGCACTCTGTGTCACTGAGGATGTTCCCCGCTTTGCCTCCAAAACATTGTGTCCTTTTCCTTTACTGGCTAATTTAGGCACAGGAGGCTAGGAAGAATCAGCCCAAAATGCAACCTGAGTCTCCACGTGCCACTTGGGAGGCTCTCACAAACAGCAGTGCTGACAAAATTAGGCTCCTGGACATCTGCCCCTGCCTTTTTGAAGGTCCATCCATCACCTCCCTGAGGGTATTTTTAGCATTTGTACTGAGGCAGCAGAAAGTCAGTGGAGGATTTGTCTGTCTTTTGATCGTTTTTCCTGCCTCGATGGGAACACTTCACATTCCAGGTAGTATTTATGGAAGTGTTGCTGTTCATCACCTGAGTGATGAACTAAATCTTGATCTAAGGGAGAACAGGTGTGTTCCCACATCCCCAGACATCGCCTGCTTCTCTACAGAACTTCAAATAAAGCCAAAAGCTGTGTAACCTGAGGGTATGGAGAGGGAAACTGAGGCACAAGCTTACTGGGGAACTAAGTTGCTCTATCCTTCTGAAGAAATAATGCAGATTTAGGTGATTGTAGGAATTTCATGCTTGGTCCTTCACCCCTTTCATTAGTCTTGAATTCATGAGCTTTGAAGCTCCTCTTGGGTCTCTCTTGCTTCTGGATGTGTCTTCTGGTAGGATCCTTCAAGTCCTGTTTGTTCTTGTGGGTGGGTGGAAGAGTTCTGTCACCCCAGGTTCACATCAGTGCCTGGACTCTCTTCTCTGTCCATACTTCTGAGATAGGTGTTACAATTTTAGGAGCCCAGACTGGTACTTTCCAATGCTCCATCACCATAGAAGTGCCTGCCATATGAGCAGGAACCAGCCACACCAAAATAAGTGTCAACCAGGGTATCTCTGAACCCATTAACAAATTGTGCATGGCCCATTCTTTGTTGTACAAATGACAACCACTGATCACAGAATTATAGGATCATAAACACAGAATGGTTTGAGTTAGAAGGACATTAAAGATCTTTTAGTCCCAGCCCCCCTGCTATGAAGAGAGGCAACTTCCTATGTTGTTCCAAGCCCCATCCAATCTGGCTTTAAACACCTTCAGGGATGGGGCAGCCACAGCTTCTCTGGACAACCAGTGCCAGGGCCTCATGGGAATTTATTCTTAATCTCTACTCTCAATCTGCTCTTTTTCAGTTTAAACTATCATGCACTTTCTAACAGGAGCATAACAGGGCAATGTGTTACAGATGCATGAAGTCATTCTGGGCCAGGTCATTGGCATGGTCCAGTGACATTGGCTTATGTTTTGCCAGGGTGCTAAGACATCTGCTACCATGTCCAGAGCCAGAAGGAGCTGAATGAGCAGGGAGCAATGCCTCCCTCCCCAGGAGACCTCAGCAGAGCCCATGCTGAGATACCTGCAGATATCTGAGCACCACCATCATCATTAAACTGGTTGACCTTTGCATATGGAGGATCCATCTCATGTGGCGAAAAAATTGTCCAAGCCCCCAGCCCATGGCTTGATTTTCAGCCCAGTTGTGCTTTACACCCTTCCTGTTTGTGTCACACCCAGCTGTTATCTCACAGGTATTTATCAGGATTACTGTTCAAAGAATTCCCTTGGGAAGGGGATGTTTGCATGACAGAGCTTTGCAAACCCTGTTCTCTATGGGCACATTAGGAGTACATTGACACATAAAATCACAGAATGGTTTGGGTTGGAAGTGACCTTAAATACCATCCTTCCAACCCTCTGCTGTGGGCAGGGATACCTTCCACTAGACCAGGT
Source organism: Prinia subflava (assembly GCF_021018805.1). Lineage (NCBI taxonomy): Eukaryota > Metazoa > Chordata > Aves > Passeriformes > Cisticolidae > Prinia > Prinia subflava. Next base: position 1,249,108 of record NC_086249.1, read on the forward strand.
TGTTCAAAACCCCTACCAACACATCCCTGGGACTTTTGCATCCTGGGACATCCCCAGGAGAGAAACTAAAGAAGAACAAGCATTTATTTAGCTGGTTGGTCAAAGCCTGAATTTATCCAGACTGTGTTAAAAGCAAATTTGACCGATGAGCAGACCACTGATGCAAGAAAGGGACAAACAGAAGGTAAAACCCCAAGGGGCATGGAATCACAGAATCATTTGGGATGAAAGCCCTCAAAGATCATCATGTTCAGCTGTTAAACCAGCACTGCAGAGGCCTCCACTAAACCATGGATGTGCCACATCCACATGCCTTCCAGAGATAGTGATTCCTCCACTTCCCTGGGCAGCCCGTTATAATGTCTGACAAACTCTCTCAGGGAAGAATTTTTCTCTTATATCCAACCTAAACCACACCTGGGGCAAATTGAAGCTGCTTCCTACCACTCTGTCACTTGTTCCCTGGGAGCAGAGCCCGACCCCCACCTGGTTGTACCCCCCTGTCAGGGAGTCATGAAGAGTGCAAAGGTCCCCCCTGAGCCTCCTTTTTTCTCCAGTCTGAGCTCCTCAGCTCTCTCAGACACTCCTGGTGCTCCAGACCCTTCCCCAGCTCTGTTCCCTTCTCTGGGCACACTCCAGCCCCTCAATGTCTTTGTTGGAGGAAGGGGCCCAGAAATGCCCTCAGGACTGGAGGTGCCTCAGCATGCCCAGCACAGGAGGAAATGCCCCATTTCTTCTGTCCTCCTGTTGGATACCAGTCACAGGAGGAAATGCCACATTTCTTCTGTCCTCCTGTTGGATACCGGTCCTGTATCCTTTCTGATGCCTCACCACCCATTAGGTGTTGTCTGGGGTAGGAGCACCAACACTGCAAACCTCCATGCTCAGTGTACACAGCCACTATTTTTGTAGTATTGGAGCAAAGAGTGTTTCCTCTGCGACTCACTGGTTAATGGTACAGCCATTTCGAAGCCAAAAGCTGGCACCAGCTGTTTTCATTGCACTTGCCTTTCTTGTTCGTGTAGTTGTTAAATTATTTAACATTTACAGAGGTTTTGAAATGTAACCATTTCTTCCCCTTCTAAGCTGCACTTATACCTCTTTTTTTTCACAAGTGGAAGCAAAGTTCAGGCCAAAACTGCAAGAGAGACACTTCACAGTGAGCTTTGTGCTAGAGGGCATTATAATTTTTTTTTTTAAAGTCCCACCCTCACTTTTCCCCAGTAGACAGATAGGAAGATTTATGCAAGTCAGTGAGCAAAGATTTTGGCTGTTGGCAGCAAGTCATGGTAGAGCTGCCTAGCTGCAGTCTAAAATTAGAGCACCTAAAAATTAACTGTATGTCCAAAGAACTTTGGTCCCTGTGCTGAATTAGCACTACTTCAGACAGGAGAGAGAACAGGAGGAGAATTGCTAACAGACCGTTGACCAGCTCCACTTTTAATCCAATTGCAGGGTGTTCTATAAAACAAGAATTGGCACACACAGACCAAAAAAGGTGATTTTAGTGTTTTTCTTAAATAGATTTGCTTTCTTTGCTAAGAGGAGTGTGGGAGAATGAGACATGGGAAAGTGGTTAAACATAATAGGACACCTAAACCACCACAATTTGAGACTGTTTTCTCTCGTCCTGTCACTTGTCCCATGGGAGAAGAGCCCAGCCTCCACCTGGCTCCACCCTCCTTTCAGGGAGTTGTAGAGAGGGAGAAGGTCTCCTCTGAGCCTCCTTTTCTCTAGGCTGAGCCCCCCACCAAGTCCTTCATATGCTCCTCATAGGACTTGTGCTCCAGTCCCTTCCCCAGCTCCGTTGTCCTTCTCTGGACATCCTCCAGCACCCCTTGCTACTAAAAAACCACAAAAGATGCTGTTTGGCAGGGCTCTGGTTTCCAAAACACCTTTTTCTCTGGGTCTTTGACTCATGCACTGTTGGATATTCTATGCTGGCACTTGAATTTCAAAGCACATCTCTAGAAGCCACGCATGGTTGAAAACACCTCCCCATTGTGGATGAAGAAGACCTTGCAATAGAAGGAAGGGAGCTAACACACCCTCCCCACTGCACTTTCTATGTTGCATGGCAGGAAGGGTTTGTGGACATACTGTGGGACGCTGAATCTTAATTTCTCCTGGGTCAGCCAATCTTAGCAATAACCTGAGCCTCCCCATTGTGTTAGAATAGCTTGAAATGTGGAAAGCATATAATTTCTATAATATTTTTACAGCCCTGCTACTTCAGGAATTGATGTAGAGATTGTGTGTGATGTGATTACATGTGATGGACTAGAGCTGCCTGAGTCTGCCATGCTGTTAAACTTAGGGGGCTGTGTCACAATCAAATATGAAACTATAAAAAACGAAGAACTAACAAAGTCTGCAGGAAGAGGGTGCCAGCTCTATTTCACAGCCCCTGCAGGTCCCAGTAGAGTTGTTCCACACAGGCATGTGGGCTGTAGGCACCAGACAGACTCAGTCTTGCAGCCTTTATTCACCAGGCAGTCATGCTGACTGCAACAAGGCTGTTTCTGCAGATGCTCCCTGCTCACTCCACGGCTGCAGGAACAGGCCAGGAAATGCAGAATGAGAGTGGTACTTCTTGGTGCCATCTACAGGCTGAAGGGCAAAAAACTAATCTACTCACCTGAGGTTGTTTTTACTCTCTGCAGAGCCTTTCAACAATTCTTCATCTCATCCGACATTTCTGGAATGTTCTAGGAAAAGTTTATCATAGAATCAGAGAATGGTTTGTGTTGTAAGGAACCTTGAAATATCATCTATTCCAACTCTCCCTTCTTCCATGGGCAGGGACATTTTCAACTAGACCACGTTGCAGGTCTTTTCAGCAATCTGCCACTTGAGAAATTTGTTGGTCAAATATGGACCAGTGTTTTGAGGACACCCAAAAACAGATCAACAGCTTTGGGGTATAAATGGGAAGAAGGGAAATCCTCCTTTCACAGGTCATTTTCTATCAGCTCTTTTGTGCTGGAGTATTTTCAGACTCATGGAAGTACCAGCTCCAGAAGTTGAGATGATCATCAAAATATACATGTCTGTGTACACTCAAGCACCCATTCTGATAGGGATTATTATGGAGATTTTACTGGGTCTAACTCATCAGATAAACATGGTTTAGCCTGAAAAACTGTATTAAGAAGACATATGTGATGACATGAAGGCAGACAGAGAAGGGAATATTCTTATCTTCATTCCCATACTGAATGGGGGAAAAAAGCCATGTGCCAAAGTACATCCTTGAGAATTTGAGTTAAAATTTGGGTTAGGTATAAATTCTCTGGGAAGGTTGTGGCATCTTTGTCACAGAAAGTCTTCAAGAGCATATTAACACCATGTCTGCCTGGTGACATATGACATGGATGGACTTGATCCTTCCTTGAGATAAAGGGCATGGCCCCATCGACCTCTTAATACCCCCTCCCAGCCCTGTTTCTCTGTGACTGCAGTCCTGGGAACCGTAATATCAGCTACATTGTCACCTCCACTGCCCTAAGAGGATTTCCCACAGGATGTGCCTTAGCTAATAGGCTTCGGAAGATCTTCTGTGAGGCCAGTTTTAGAGTGACCTCTTAGGAAGAGATGAATATTTCTTCCTCCTTACAGACACCAGTGTCCAATGGCTTTGCTTGTTACTGAGTTTCATTGCTTTTAATGCCTCTAACACTCCCAATGCTCTGCACTGGTCAATACAAATGAAAGTGAAGTGGCAGAAAGCTTCCTTACCCAAATAAAGCTTTCAATAGAGATTAACCTTTCCTGCTGCTCCAGCCGTGGCCAGCCCTGAAGTTTGGCAAGGGAGAACCAGCAGCACATCCTCTCATTATCAGTGTGGTGTGCTAGGGCTGCCCTGACCCCTGTGCTGCTGCACACATGCTCTCAGCAAGATGTGAAATCCATTCCATCTCAGTCTTTGGCCAAAGGATGTGGACATCCCAGACACAAGGAGGTCTGATACAACACAATTGCAAGAGTTTCTACAAGGGAACTGAGGCCAAATAGAGTAGCAGGCTAAGAAAGAAGGAGAAAGGAAATAGAGACTAACAGAGATGGCCACTGAAAGAGGAGGTGGGGCTGTAGGGACTCCTGAGCCATGGGGGTAATGTGGAGAGGACTTTTTCTGTGTCATTTGCACTTTCCAAGGAAGGGAATAATTTTTGTAATTTTTTGTATTTTTGTGAATAATTTTGTAAATACCTGTCAAATCTGGTCATCACTTCTTTACTTCTAATTCTTAAATAAGAATTTAGCCATTCTGCTTGCTTGCTTTAAAATACTTGTAATTTCAAATTGTTTGCCTGTTTCTTCCTAGGTTGATACTTTTTTCTCCCCCTCTTCGTTTAAATTAAGTATTCATAGAAAAGAGGGTTGATTCAGGTTAGATATAAAGAAATTTTTTACAATGAGAGTGGTAAGTTATTCTATGATTCAGGAAGATTTGGGTCTGAACTTTACTACAGTCTTCCTCTGACCAACCACAAATCACACAGCTCCAGATGATCTGGGAATCTGGGACACAGGTCATGCTTATTCTTGCTCTCTGGCCTTGTGGTGTTCATGATCCTGGATTGACAGTAACCCAGCGTCAACAGAGGGGTTAAAGGACCTGCTACTCAACCTCTCCAGGGATTATGGATCTTGTTTACTTGTACAGTGCTTGGCAGTTCCTGGAAGCAAGGCACACTGAGTGGTTTGTAGGTAATGTCAAAAACACAGCGTGGAAAAATCTGGCACCCAGCTCATTCCCTCCTCTGAGGGACACACTGATTCTAGCAAGTGAGCATCTCTAGATTTCCCAATATCTGATGAGGAAAGTTTCTGATGAGGAAACTGAGGTGCTTAGCCTTCCTAGGAAAATCATGCCCCACAGCAGCTTAGAGGATCTCCCTCTCAGAAGGAGAAAGCTCAATATTTTGTAAATAATTCTGAAAATCCTGACTTCACAGCCCTGTTTACTTGCTCTTGACAATGCAAACCTGCTCTCCCAGTTCAAAGTACTCTGTGATGTGGAGATGTTTCTCAGCATCCACAGGCATCCTTGTCCATGAAGCTTTTGTTTGCCGTGAACAACCAAGTTCTGTCCTTGCTGGCATTGGTGAAGATAAAAGCACTGCTTGCTAGCACTTGTTCCCTTTCAGTTCTAGGGGATCAGAAAACTTTCTTTACAAAGAATTAAGCATGATTTTTTTTTTCCTTTGCATTATTTTTCCTCTGTGCATGAACAGTTCTCTGTGAATGCATGATCTTCTATGCATTCATAGTTTTCTGCAAGCATTTCATAAACCCAAGTGATTTCAAATCCTTCCTGTAGTGCTTTCTGTATGCAACTTTCTGTGTGTCTTGAATTGCTCATTAAAATCGTGTTTGGGCTGTATTTTGTTGGCTTCTTACAATCAAATAAAATATGAATCCCTTAGTTCACAGGAATTATTTTGTGTCCTGACATCCAAGATGCCGGCTCACAACTATCTGATTTTACAGGTGCTTTCCCTCCTGATAAGTGCATTCTCTGTTTTGAAGGCCACATGTTGCCTGAAGCACACAAGTTAATGGCTTAGCATCTCCTAGGGGGCTGGGGTCAGGACATGGGTAGGAGTAAAACCCAAGCACAAGCTTGAAAAATGGATGAATCACATAAAATAATTCCTTAAATCCAATATGTACCCTCCTGCCTTCTTGGTCATTGGAGATTATTTCTTCACTGATGAGTTTTTATAACCTGAACAAGGTGGTTTGCCAAAATCTTGTATCAGATGTTTCCTCCAAGAAATGTGTCAAGAGGTGAGCTCACATGGTAGGAGATGCAGAAAAGAGTTTATTGGGTACAAGTCAGACAGAACTAACAGATTATCCCCCAAAATAAGAGTCAATATTATTGAGGAGACCTGTGCTTTCTAAATGTTTTAAATGTTATTACTTCAAATGTTTAAATTGAAAAGGAAACAAAAAAAGTCATTTTTTGTTTTGGATTTGGTTTTGTATTTCTTTCTTTGTTTATTCTAATGCAAAGTGATGGGTTTCAGATGCACTTACAATTTCATTTCCTTTCTTGAAAGGTATGCCATAAGGGAGGGATGTTTAGCACACCACATTATTGAACTAAAGGCAGCAAATCTTTCCCTGAGCAGGAAACCACATATTTTTCTGCAACAGCAGAAAACATTTTAATTTTGTTTGCAACAGCAGGCAATATCCTAATCACATTCTCAAGGCAGTAAAACAGCTTTGCAGCACTAGAGCTGCTGAAGGGCAGAAAAGCATATTTCGCTTGGCTTTCCTCCTCTTGGAGAATTAGTCCATATTTTGTATTCACCAGTCATCAGAGGTTTTCTTCTGAGCCTCATGATCTGAACCTGCTAAGTAAGGCAAATCCAGCTTAGAGCCTCTCACAACAGAAATACAGGAGAGATCAGGAGGGAAGAGGTGGGAGGACGAGACAGGCAAGAGGGGAATACTGAATCACCACACTTTTATTTCTTACTGTATTTTGCAATTTAGAATCTTCACAGAAGTTCCAAAAAGGGTGAAATTTTAAATTTCTGCAGGAAAGGGAATTGGTTATATCTCTTCTTCTTGGGCTTGTTTCTCAGATCAAAACCGGCTGAGTACGTAGGGAGTGGGCATGCTGGAAGGAAACGTACAGTGTCGTTGTAGCTTTAAGTGAGTCACCTCCTTATTTTGAGGTGACAGCTTGGAGGTACCTCAGTTTGAGGGTGCCTTGGAGGGGCCTCCAATTAAGCCAGTTTCAAGCTGAAGAGTCAAACAGAAGGATTGTTTGGTTTGGTTGGTCTGAGCACTTTTCTTTCCTTTAGGCTTCTCCTGCCTTGTGTAGCATCAGAGGAGTTTTAATTCTCCAGAGAGCTCTGAGTGAGGCTGAAATAGCACAAAAGCTTCTTGACTTACAGAGTTTCACTCACAGACACCTCTGGCCTCTTGAGATGGGACCTTTCCTTGTGCTGAGCTCCCTGCCTAGAATAGATCCCTGGCTGCAAGGATGCCTATGAGAATTATTATTCTTATTGTTATATTTAACACAAGCCCAGGCACTGACCTCTCCCTCCTGGGTTATATAGGTCCCTGAGGGATCAAGGGTATTTTGCAGTCTGTGAGATAAAACTGACCTTGAAGGAAGCCAATTACATACAGCCAAGACTCTCCTCTGACTCCTCCTCTCCAGCTTTGGATCTCTCTGACCACTCCAACAACTTTCAGACAGCTCCAGCATCCTCCTTCCCTTGCCTCGTGAGATTTTTTTCCTGACCATTTTCTGCCTTTTCTATCTTTCAGAAAGGTATCACAAGACAGGAAGGTGATGGGCCAGCCCATCTCTCAAGTATGTGTGTCTCTGGCACCAGGGGCATCACTGTGACAGCCCCAAAAGCCCCAAAAGTACCAAGATCTGCCTGTGACCTTGTATCCTGCCCCCCTCCATTTCCTACATCCCCCAAATATCACCACATCTCCGCAAATCCTCTCCCTCTCCTCACTGCTGATTTCCACCCCAACAGCAGCATCTTTTCCCCTTGCATCAAGGTCTCAGCTCCTTGTCCTCACCTTTGGAGACCTCCCCCATCCCCAAAGCAGACTGTGCTGGGACGCTTGGGGACATCCCCATCACTTCCCTCTGGCACTGGTCCCCACTGGGATGTTTCCAGAAGGTCATGGCAACATTCCTAAGATCTGTGGGTGGATGGCCATGTAAAAGGAAAGGCAGAAGAAAGGATAGAGAAAGAAACCTGGAGCTAGAGTAAAGCTTGGATGGTGATAAACTCCAAAAGAAAAGGGTGGTAGATAAAAGGGTGGTAGATTCTTTTTTTTTTTTTTTCCTGGTACAGAAGCTCTTCCTCCTGCTTGGGCACCTCTGCCCTAACTAAGAACAAAAAAACCTAGAAAGCAAGCAAGAACTCATTAGCATGTGACCTGTTTTATTGGACTGAATTAAGCGTGGGATTAGAGGAGTGTATAGAATGTTGAGCAGGGCTCCATTAAATTCTTCCTTGCTGCTGCTTGTTTTCAAGGGATGGGAGGGATTTGCAGGGGGTTATTCAGATTAAGAATCTGGTGGAATCCTTGCAGCCCTGGTCAGGACAAGAGGCAGGAAAAGGAAACAAACCCCCATGATGGCCTGGTATTGTCAGTTGAGATAGAGTTTTCAATTTTTCAACAAGTTTTTCTTGTTAAATGCACTTCTTGCAATTTCAGGAACAAAAATGAACTGTGTGTGATCTGCAGGACTTTTGGTGGCTCCTCACAAGTGGGGAGTAGGATGTGAGAAAAAGAAAGAAATGAAGGGAGGGAGAAAGAAGAAGATGAAAATATCAGGGCTCTGTAAGGGGGAACTAAGCAGATGGCTTCCTGCCACCTGAAACTTGCATGCTGCAAAATCCCATTAAATGCAAAGTTTAATGAAGTTCTGGATATCAAAAAGAAGCATCAATTTAAAGCCTTGATCACCTGCCAAAAGTGGCTGCTCCAAACCCCAATGAATATTTCTGACCCAAATCACTTTTCCTTTCCCCCATGTGCTGGTCATGCTCCTTTTTCCTAAGAAAATGGTCTCATTTGTAAAACAAAATTCACAGTGACCCTGTCACCACAGCTGGTGACTGGTCATGTTCCTGTGCAGGGGTGTCTGGGATTAAGTTAACCAAACTGGAAGCAGGGCTCCTAGAGCCCAGGTATGGTGAATCCTTTGGATGAGTCCCCAGACATTATAAATTTATTTCTAATCTTTATTTCTAAACTAATTATTAAAGAACATATTCGGAGCAGGCAGCAGGCAGCTGAGGGGAAGCTGCAGTGCCAGGTGTAGATGAAGCTCTGGTGGGAAGAACTGGAGGCAAGAGGCAAGTGCCACCCCTTGGCAAAACAAAAGGGCACAGGGGCCTGTGGCACAGCCAGGTGAATTGCCATGCCAAGACAAAGCAGGAGCCGAGGGCTCAGGGAGAAGAGCCCAGGCTTCCAACACACTCATAAAAAGGCCACATGAGCTGGGGGTTACTTTTTTTGGAGATTCCTTGTCACTTGTGGAGGCTCCCACCCCAAGCTGTTATGTTGTTCTTGCATTATTAAATTATTTGAAGGATCCAGATGTCTGAGACTGTGGTATGAGAAACCAAGGATTGAGCCAGTAAGGATGCCCAGTCCAACTGTGCAAGTGTGGAGTGTGGCGCTGCCAAGGGGGCTTTGGTCCCAGCTCAGGTGGTGTGAGCGTGACTGCTAGAGTGGGTCCTGGTTTCTTTATAATAATTAGAAATATTTTATAGTTCCAATACATATTTCTAATGGAATGTATTCAATTTCTTTTGCACCAGTGGGCTATGGCATCGTGCCACTGGGAGTGCTTGGCATCATGCTGGGTGTATGATATTTCTGATAAACTGTGCTTCAGAGAAAAGGGAAAAGAGCCCAGAGCAATTAAAAACATGAGGAGCACCAAACAATGTTCATTTGTTGATCTAGATGAATTATATTTTAAAAAACATATGCCTTCGTCATCAAATTATGGCTCATTGTCCCATTTCAAAATGAAAATAATGCAAAGGAAATAATTTCAATAATTCAGATCTGTCTGGAAATATCTGTAAAAACTGACATCCATGCCAGACTGGGAGTGTTAGTTTTGTGCTGGGGAGTTTCAATTTTGCTGACCACAGATGGGATTTTTTTTTTTTTGTCTCTTTTATATCTTCTATGTGTCCTAAACGGAGAAAAAAATTAAAAACCTGGCTCTATGCCTCTTTTCCCTACGCTATATAGAATATATGTTAACTGTGACTATGTTGAAGTTGTAAAGTAGTTCCAGAGAAGGGGAAAACTTGGAGCTTGATCTCCAGGTTTCATCTTGCTCGAGGGACTCTATATAAATTCCAGGTGGCTGTCTTCTGGGACATTATATTTAGCTTTGTGCGTCTCAAAGAGCTTGGACAACTCATTTAGGTATTTTTGGTGGACTTGATCAACTTCTTCCTCAGAGGGTTTGTACTTCTTCTGCACTGGAATTGGCTTCCCAACTGGAAAAGAAGCACAGATGTTAGGAGGAGCCAGTGTCAGGTACCTCTGAACACTTTGCTTACCCTAGCACAGAGCTGAGGTCAGCCTCTCCAGGATGCACAGGTCAGTATGACCAGTTATTTCCTGGAGCCTGGGAGATAGCACAACCAAGGAGGGATGATGGCTCAGATCCTGACCAAGCTTTTGGTCCCCAGGATCACACTGGTCCTTGCCTCAGTTTACCCATCTGCAAAGCTGGTTAATGTCAAAGACCCTCTGTGTAGCCTCTTAAAGTAAGAAGTGCTGTATCCCGATGCAGTCCCAAGAGCTGCTTCTCAAATCTCAGATATGCTGCAGATAAACACAATATAAAAATAAGATAATATTTGGGTTGGGCTTTCCAAGTTGCTTCCACATGGGCCTGGGAATCTGCATTGCAAATGGGGAAAGTGAGGAACAGGGGAGCCCCACACTATTTAAACAGATTTGCAGTGAAGGTGCTTCCACTTTGCTCAGAGTAAAGATTCTGTGAAAGATCTGATTTTTATTAGGAACCAAGTACTTACTTATCTTTTAAAAATCTTGTTTTATTCAATAGAAAATCTAGTTATTTTTATTCCTATCTCTAGAAGAGCCTTTCCATCTCCTCCAGCTACCAGGAGCAGGACCAGGCAGCTGGCAGGGGACAGAAGATCCATGAGGTACCTCTCTTGCTTTTGTCTCTTACTCAAATTGTTTTTGTCAAGTGACAGAGGGTTTCAATGTCTTACAAGGCTATACTTCATCCAATTAATGAAGAGCCTATGTGACACTACACAGCTCATAAAACCATTGAGACAATCCAAACAGGTTGTAATACAATTAGAAGTAATTGCTGGTTGTCAAACTTAATCAATGGTGTAAGTTCTAACCATTCCAAACAGCATTTTTAATTAAATTACTTCACAGAGCATCAGTCGCATTACACTGGTGGGCCAAGCATGGAGATGTTGAAAAACTTATTAAAGCCCAAAGATTTTCTTGAAATTTGGTCTCCCAAAGACATGATCTCTGGTCAAAATGGTTCATCTTCCTCACATGCAAAGAGGTTTAGATTTGCAGGTGTGTCTGCACAGGACAATGAGCAAAGCTGCAAACTGCTTCAGTGTTCAGAGAATCACAGAATAGTTTGGCTTGGGAGTGACCTTAAAGAGCATCTCATTCCACTCCCCTGCCATGGGCAGGGACACTCTCCACTAGACCAGGTTGCTCCAAGCCCCATCCCAGCTGCCCTTGAACACTTCCAAAGAAGCAGAGCAGCCACAGCTTCTCTGGGCAACCTATGCCAGGGCCTCACAGCCAAAAATTTCTTCCCAATATCCATCTAACCCTGCCATGCTGTTACTCCATGCCCTTGTCCAAAATCCCCCTTCAAGTTCCCTTTAAATTTGCCCTTCAAATTCCCCCTTTCTTGGAGGCCTTTAGGTACTGGCAGGGGCTCTAAGGTCTCCCCAGACTCTTCTCTTCTCCAGGCTGAACATCCCCAGCTCTCCCCGCCTGTCTCTCTGGTGCTCCAAGCTCCCCATCCTTCTGATGTTCTTGCCCTAGAGCTGGAGGCAGCACTGCAGGAGGGGATCTCGCCTGAGTGGGGCAGAGGGGCAGAATCCTCTCCCTTGACCTGCTGGTCCTACTTGTGTTTGTAAAATACCTTGTGAGATGTTTAACACAACATTATTGCAGTGTTTTTGTCACCGCTCTATGGTGTTGGGGTTGTCTGTGTCTCACAGGAGTGATGAGGTTGGCCACATTTGCTCTGGGGCTTTTCCCAGCACAGCCCAGATGGCCTGGGATCTGTCGGAGATCAAACCAGATTGCCAAAGAAGCAGTGAGACACGAGAACAGTTTGGAATGCTGCTTTGCAACCCATTTCTAGCCCACCGCTGCTTGTGCTCTCTGGCATGATGCTTCAGCCTGGCAGGAGGATGACACAAGCCAGGGACTGTCCCTGTTTCCCCAGTCTGACCAGCCTGAGTGTGTCTGGCATCATGTCAGGGTTCTGTGGATTGACTCACCCACGGTGCAGATGGGCCGTCGGTAGGGTATCAGCCCAAAGCTGTACTGGAAGATGCCTCGTGCATGGAAGAGGGGAAGGGAAATGCCCATGATCTGCTGGAGGCAATGCTGAATCCTCCGCAGCCAGGAGCCCTTGGGATTCTTCACCTGATCAAAGACATCGTTCTCCCCAAAGGAAAAGGCAGGGACCAGGGGAGTGCTGCAGGGAGCCAAAACCAATAGTGTGTCATGATTAGCAAGGCCCATTCCAAGACCCCTTCATTCTTCTCCAAAACAGAAACAGCCCATTAACCACAGAGCCGAGCACCCGTCCCCCAGCAGCCCTGAGCCACCCCCTCCTCACCCGTTCTGGATGGCCAGGCGCACAAATCCCTTCCTGTTCTTCAGCAGCAAGGTGAAGGAGCCCGGGCGGGCATCCAGGGCCTCCTGTGCCCCACCAACAATGATGGCCAGCAAGTTCCCACCCTCTGGCTTCTGCAGCACGTAGGATGCACTCTCCTTGTCAGAAGAGACGAGGCCTGGAGAGCAGAGAGGAATTAGAAGTAAAACCCACCTGTAATGCTCACCTGTCTGTGGTTTGCTCTGGACTTTTTTCCCTAAAATCTGTCTCTGGAGAGGTGCTAAACACTTTATTTTCAGAGCTGAAAACCCCAGCCCAGCTCCCTTAAAAGGTGCTAGATTTGCACACAGCTCTGCTGGGTGAGTACACAATTATCCATTTGCTGTCTGGCTCAGAAGTGAGAGGTGAGGGAAAAAAATAGGAAAAAAATAAATGGGGAACTAGCTGCACTTGAGCCCTAGGAAAAATCTGTTTCAATTTGCTGGCAAGTGAGACCATGTTCAATTCTGAATAATTCTGAAGTCAGAGAAACATTTGCTTTAAGTCAAAACACACATACGCTTCAGTGGATGGTGCTAATTGAAAGTGGAATTTGACGAAGGATTTGGTCCTTTGGTGTTGTTTACTTGAACAAGATAGAAATCTTTAATTCAGAAATGACAAAGCAACATTGTTTTGACTATATAAAAAAAAATAAGCCCTTGTTTCGGGGACTGAAATAATTTGCACATTAAAACCTCATTGTGAAATGGATTCAATTGACCTTAAAAATTAGTTATGCACCCAACTCCAACATTACAGTGATTAAACCTTCTTTCACTGGGGTTATTAAGTCTCATATATCTCACTGATTGGATTTCTCATTCTCCATGTAAATACTGTCAGCAGGCGCCAGAGTTTATGTGGAAAACAGGGAAATGGATGTCCTGGGGCAGACCAGATGGAACTAGATGCCTATGTTGAGGCTATTGAATTCTGCTCACATTCTGCTGGAGAAGTGACCATTGCCAAGCCCACTGCTGAGAAATGGAGGTCATCCTGCTAGTGTCCAAAAATCTCTCAAAACTCCCTTTCACCTCTCTCTGTTTAATTTTTACCTGTCCTTTTTCCTATTCCTTTTCACTACATCTTCCCCCCCAGCCACATTCCATTGTAGCAGCTTGAGCTGCTATTTTCATCCTCTGTCCCTGGATGTTGCTTCCCTGGAAGCAGTGGATGCTTCATAAAAAGAGGGGTTTTCCTCACAATTTCAAGCCTGAATATAACTTTTATGAAAAGAAATACAGGAACATCCTGGCCTGCAGCTCTCAGCATTTCTGTTCACAATTTGCTCTGCATTTTGCTGTTACACAGCACCTGGCACAGTGATGCTCTGAGCACAGAGACCATTTATGGAGTTGAACAACTGAGATAACAGCAAGGAGGGCAATTTTTAACTTCAGAGGTTTTGGGTTGCCATCTCAAATAGCTGTGTCCATGAATGGGATCCAGTTGGTCTCAGATGAGGGAAAAAAGTCCCTTGACTCCTCTTCCCCATGCGTCTTCACCCCGTGTTCCTCAAAATGCACCCACACATACCACTGCTTGCCAGAGGCCCATGCTCCTTACCTCCACTCATCACATAGTCCCTGAAGAACGGGATGCGAAACCACAGGGAAAGCATCATCAGGTGGGGGGTGATGCCTGGGAAGAGTGTGGAAAAGCCAGATGCCTCTGTGCAGAAATTGAGAAAGGCTCCAGCTGCCAGGACTCCATGGGGATGAAATCCCACCAGGTAGTTCTGCCGAGGGTCCAGCTCTGCTGTCTTCACCAACTAGACACAGAGATGAAGCCGAAAAGGGGCCGGAGTTAGTGCTGTAACCTCAGCCGGGTGGAACACTGGCTATGGAGAGCAGATAAGGCATTCCTGGAGGGGAATGTCTTGTACCCACCCTGTCTTTCTGTTGGAAAAGGTCAACTGGAACAACTCCCTCATTTTTCACTGAGGGAGATGTATTTCATTGCCCATATTTCCATCTCCTCCTACCCACTGCCCGAAGATTACTTTTCTAATCCACAGTTCCTTATGTTGCCTTGAACTGGTCTAGGTGCTGTTGAGAACCAACTTTGTTTAAAATGTTCTCCAATACATTTTCTAGTATGGGGGAAAAAAGCAAGAAAAGGGTGATTTCTTCCACACAGTACCTCTTGATCCCACAACCAGAACAGCAGAAGGAGTACATAATCACTCTGGTAGACCCACCACACAGCACAAGCATGTGTCCCACCCAACAACTTGGTGTGGATCAAAGGTTTATCCTGTCCTGAAGCATGTGCCAGGTGATTCCAGGATGTTTTCACACATGGTAAGTTGAAATCTAATTCGCAGACACCTTACAGAGGAACTGATGGTTTTCTTCCCACTGGGGAAAGCCTGCAGGATGCCAGATGTTTGTGCCTGTGTTGGGTGCCCAGGTCCATCAAAGAGCAGTGGACATCTGCCCAAGGTTGCTGCAACTTTAGCAGGAGGGAACGGAGAATGCCCATGTCCAGCATTTTAGGGATGGGCAGCATGGACTGCAGATACAGTGCAGCTCATGGCCAGCCCTTGAGGGCTGAATTAGCAGCTTGTTAAAATCCTCAGCGGATCTGAAAATGTTTTTGAAGCCTGGGATATACTGTATGGCAGAATGGGTACCACAGAACAAGAGGGGATGGTTAAAGGGAGATCAGGGACAACTGGGATTTGAACTCCATTATGCTTGCAATGGACTGCCCAGGGGACAGAGCTGGTGTGCAAACCCACCCTCCAGCTCTGGCACCAAGAAGACCTTGCCATGCCAACATCATGTGCACAGGCCAGACAGAAGCAGGCAAAACTGAATGCTGACATCTCTGCACCATTTCTGGTGCTGGTAGATGCTGAGGATGTTCACAACAGCAGGGAAGGATGAACTTCTCCAAGGTTAGTCATCACATCATTTCCTCACTGAAAGTGTGGTCAGACATTGAAACAAGATGACTGGGGAAGGGGTGGGGCCACAATCCCTGAAATTGTTCCAAAATATGTAGATGTGGCACTTGGGGACATGATTAAGTGGTGTTTGTGATAATGCTGGGGAACAGTTGGACTCAGTGGTCTTAGAGGGCTTTTCCAACCTGAACAATTCTGTAATTCTCTTATCACCATGCCTTTCCAGACAACTCAAAGGCATTTGTGCTCAAGAACAACCAAAGCTCTATGCATTTCAGTGTCACGCCTCCAAGTACCCTGATTCCATCTGCACTCAGGGTGCAGTTAATGGTGCATGTGTTTTCCTAGAAGCAGCTAGAACTGCTGGTTAATCATGAGAGTGTATTTTACTTTCTTGCATCATGGCTCATTTTCCACCTGTCCAAATGCTCTGTTGACTGTACATGTGCCTGTTCGAGCACCTGCTCCTAATGAGGGGAATGGACAAACAAAAATCCCACTGCTGCCCAGGTGCAGAGGTCTCTAGGCAGGAAGAGAGGCAGATGGCTGAATCACTAAGTGCCCAAGGCCCCTGCCACCATTTGCTCTTTTTTGAGTAATCTCAGCTTGCATCAATGCTTCCTGCATTCATCTTCAGCTTCCAAACAACCTTCCATCTCCAAGTGATTCATAAGCAGGGAAGCAAGATGCTCAGGCGTGTTGGAAACTGCTACATTTCTGGCTCTGTGTGTGCAGTGAGATAAGAAGGGGGAAGGGCGGTGCAAGAGGGCCACTGAGCCATCAGATTGCCTTCACAGGAGAGTTTGCCTGTGCCAAGACACCACACATCTGTAAAAACACTCCCTAAGAAACATCCAGCTGCTGTGTTGGTGCTCATCCCAGTGAGAGAGGAGGGAGGACAGGAAAGGAAAGAACGAAGGATAGTGCTTGGGGAGATAAAACATGGGAGAATGGTTTTAAATTAAGAGAGGGATGATTAAGACTAGCTATGAGGAAGAATTTTTTATGATGAGAGTAGTGAGGCCCTGGCACAGGTTGCCCAGAGAAGCTGTGGCTTCCCCATTCCTAGAAGTGTTCATGGCCAGGTTGGTTGGGGCTTAGAGCAACCTGGTTGCACCTAGTGGAAGGTGTCCTTGTTCCAACAAGGATGAGTTTTAAGGCTCCTTTCAAATCAAACCATTTTGTAATTCTGTGGTAAGACATGGTCCTGAGCAACTGGCTCTGGGTGGCCCTGCTTCAGCAGTGGGTTGAGCACGCTGACCTCTAGAGTTCTCTTTCAATGTCACCCAGTCTTTGAATCTGATTTTTGACTCCCTGCTCTAAGCCATGGGCAGCTGGAGGGTAGCAGTTGAGTCCCTCAAGATTTGGTGGATCTGGGTAATATTTCTGCAAGAGCTGTCCCCTGCAGTAGCCCTGGGGAAAATGACTTGATCAGCCAGGAAATTCAGCACTGGTTTAACCAGGCTGATTTAATTTATCCCTTGGGACTGGGTTCTCCAAGTTGTTCCCCACAGACTGAATTGCCCTGTCCCAAACCACGGGAAGACAGAGGACAGGCAATTCCCTATTTAAGGCTGGTGCCCTTATGGTTGAGGAAAGGGTAGTGAGGCACTGGCACAAGCTGCCAGCCCCAGAAATACTTAAGGCCAGGTTGGATGAAGCTTGGAGCAACCTGATAAAGTGAATGGCATCCCTGCCCATGGCAGGAGGTTAAAACTAGATGAACTCTAAGGTCCCTTCCAACCCAAATCATTCTGTGGTTCTGTGATTCTATGATTCAAATAAAATTCTCCCAGAGTCCAAAGTTTGGATTGTAGTACTCCAGAGGCCCCTGCAGATGCATTGTCTGAAGGGGTTAAAAGTTGTTAAGTGAGGAATTAATCAAGTCAGGTTGAGATGAGTAGGGGCACTGCATGGTGCATACCATGTCAGGGGGCATGTAGTCAGGGAGGACACTGATGTGTCATATCACTGCCTCCTTAAGGACCAATGAACATGAGGGGGAGAGAGGGAGCAGCATGGCATTGCCCTGACAGTCCCTCAGAGAGCAGAGGAGGATGCGATGGAGGAGGAGAGGTTAGGAGCTGATCAGCTCCCGGCTTCTTCATTTGAAATCTCCCAAACTGAATTGCATCTGGTTTTTTTTTATCCTTCTCTGGTCCCAAACTCTGTTTCCATGAATGTTATGGTCAGTAATCTGCTCTTAAGTAGAATAAACCTCCTTTTAACTTTGTACTAAACAAATCCTCATGTCTTTAGCTGTCCATGGACACCTTCCAAAAACATCTCTTGCAGGATGGAACACGCAGCTAGTTTCTCTGTGGGAAGAAGCCCAACAAAGATATCCAAGAAACCCAACCAGATCTGAAAAAGGACAAATTCTGCCAAGCTGAAAAGAAGCAAGTCACCCACCCAAGGGTATCTGGATGGGAGACCAAAGGAAGGGCTGAGTACTGCCAGAAGCTGCTGAGGAGGAAGGGTTTCAGGCCCAAGCAATGGTGAGAGTCTGAGAGGGGCAGCTGGAAACAGTGAGATCTTTGAGCCCTGGGGCTTTCTCCTGATGCCACAGTGCCAGGTCAGAGCTGCATTTGCAGCAAATATTGCAGAATCTGACCAGCAAGGTGGATTTAAATTGAGTTTGGATGGGACTTCACCACCCTCACTCCCAAAGCTGGGTAAAGATGGAAGCTCCAAAATGCTCAATCCTCCCTTCCTCTTGTAAGACTTCCTTTCTCCAGTAGATCAGTAGTGCAGGTGCTGAGACACAGTCCTCCAATGGACCTCAGCCATGGCCCCCCTTTTACTTAAGGGCAGTACAGAACAGAAAAGAGAGGGCCAACAGATGGGACAGAGAAGTTACTCACAAAAGGACAGTGGTGGCTTTGGGCCATTTGGCCATGCCTTTGTTTTTCCCTGACAATCCCTCTTCCAGCCAACAGAAGGAAGCAAAGGGAACAGTCAAGACCTCTGGAAATCAGAAATTGTATTTAATGTCATGGGCGGTGGCACAAGTCCCCAGTTACAAATAATACCACTCTTCTGTGAAAAGAAAGGAAACATTCCTGGCAGGGATTGGTTCACATGAACTGGAACTGTTCCCTCTACAGTGCCTTGCAATTTCCCAGAACCACAACACACTCAACCTCTGTCACAGTTTGTGCCATCATGAGAATGAATGAGCCATGGGATGAAGTCTTCCCAAATTACAGCTTAAAATGTTCAACTAATTCTCCAATAACCCATTTTAGTTATGCTAACAGAAACCAGTATCACCAGCAAGACCACAAGCACAATGACAGAGGTTTCTGCACACAACAAGGTCCAGCTGGCACTTACACAGCTCCAAGGCTTGTAAGAAACGTCCTGTGGCTCTTGACAAGGAGAAAACAGTGTGGTGAAGACCACAGGGACCTTCCCTGTACATTTTCCAGGCTGTCCTGAATAAAGCTGGCATGATTATCCCTGCTGGGGTTGCTCCGAATGATGACAGCAGTTGGAAAAAAAAAAACGTCCGTGTCTTGATTTATAAGACAAATATCTGCCAAGGAAACTGGGAACCTTCCTGGAACAGGAAGAAAATACCCCTCTCTCCATGTTATTGTAATTTCAAAATTACAGGGCTTCCAGGGGGGAAAAAAATGGTAACAGTTCTTTACTAGTCCGCAAGAAAGATAGTGACTTCTGTTTGAGGACTGTGGTGAAGATAGATATTGTCAAGCTTATGCTTACACTTTCCCTGTGTCACCTTCCTCACCTGAGGTTACCAAAGCACCGTGGCTGCATGAGAGAGGATGGTGACAGGATGGGACAGGGCTGGGGACAAAAAGCAGTGATGTCCGTTCACTTGGCATGGGGATGGATTTGTTTTTACTGTTAGGCTGAGGGTATCCTTCATCGTAAAGATGAAGTGATAAATGATGAGGAAGGGATTATGAAAATGGAGATAGGGTTTGGGCAGCAGCAGACAGATTACTGACTGCTTTTTGAACATAGCATATATAGATCAGTCCACAGCATCCAAAATCACTCTGTAGGCAACATTAACACAGCAGGCATCACAGACTGCCTGTTCAGACATACTCTAGCTCAAACAGATTAATTTTAACCCTTCTGACATATTTTCCACAACATTATAATGCAGCTGAGCTCAGCCATGTATTAGAATTGAAGAATCATAGATTCATTTAGGTCATAAAAGCCCTCTGAGGCCATCAAGTCCAACCATTACCCCAGAACTGCCAAGGCTACCACTAATCCATGTTCCCAAGTGCCATAGCTACATGATTTTGAAACAATTCCAGGCCAGTTGAAGGACTATAATGAGGGCATATAAAAACAAACAAACAAACCCAACAAAAACCAAACCAACAAACAAAAAAAACCCCAACCAAAACAACAACAATAGATTAGAATAGGTTTAAAATGCAGGAAAATTAAGCAGAAATAACTTCCCTGGGCAATGCATTGGACCCTGACTTGGTTTCTCACTGTAATTTTTCTCATCCCCTTTTAAAAACTCTCAAGCTCATTTGGATCCTGGCTGACTCTAATTCTCAAATCATTAACTAAAATGCAGTCAGTGCCAAGGGAGATAAATCCAACAGCAAAGTGGTGCTTGTGCAAGGGTGGTCTCAGCAGGTGCACCTTGCACACACTGTGGTGGCCTGGCTCAGCACTGGCATGCTCCATGTGCAGCAGCACACAGCAAATTCACACTGCCCAGAAAACAGATGCTCATCCCAACCTCTCTTTGCTTCCAAGACAGAAAACATGCACAGGGATCCCTTAAAAGCAGTGTTAAAGCTGTTTCCTAAAATAAGACAGCAGGCAGCACTTGCTGCCTCCAAACACTTGACCATGCTAAGTTTGCTGCTGGGATCTGGTAGGATTAGGAGCCATACTTAATCTTCCCAGAATGCTTAATTCTCCAGGGCTTAACAAACTCCATTTACACACAAATACAGCCCAGAGTCCTGGACACCAACCCAATCTGTGTCTCCAGATCTCACTTTCTTGTGTCCCTTGTGCTGGGACTTTGGGCAAGTGGAGTTGTTCAGCCTGAGGAAGAAAAGGTGAGACCTTAAATCCCCTGCTAGTGGCTCTAGGCCCCTGCTAAACAAAGAGAGCTGGAGAGGGATGTTGGAGAGGAGCCTGGAGGGACAGGACAAGAGGGAATGGCTTCACACTGCCAGAGAGCAGGGTTAGATGGGATACTGGGCAGAAATTCTTGACTGTGAGGATGCTGAAGCCCTGGCACAGGTTGCCCAGAGAAGCTGTAGCTGCCCCATCCCTCGAAGCTTTCAAGACCAAGTTGGTCAGGGTTTGGAGCAACCTGGTCTAGTGGGAGGTGTCCCTGGCCATGGTAGAGGGGTTAGAACTGCATCATCATTGAGGTCTCCTCCAACCCAAAACATTTTGATTCAATAATTCTGTGACTGAGAAAATATTTTGGAGAAATAGTATTATGTGATTGCTTGGTTATAATGCTCCCTGTATTGTATCTCTTTTATATTTTTCTGCTGTCCTTTTGTGGAACTTCCTCTGTTTTCTCCCAGAGAAGCAGGGAGAAAAGCTCCATGGAGCCCTCTGTGCCCTCACCCGGGGAGCGGCAGCCAAACCTCTTACCATGCTCCCTCTACTGGTGTTAGTGGTCCTCCTACAAGAAAGGACAGTCATGGAATGCAATGAGGCATTCAGGGGTGTTTCTAAAGAACATTCCATGTTCTTTAGAAAAGGAGAAGAGAAGGGTCGTTGCTGGGCTGAGCTGGCAGCTAAATCTCAGCAGAGAGGTTGGTCCAACACTTCACAAGTGGTGGCTTATGGACACAAATCATTTACAGGATATATACTGCACGTAATTATTGCAGTCACATAAATCATTGATCATTGTATGGCTTGTGTTGGAATGTGATAAATAACATAGAGAATAGAAATTTTCTGTTCCCCTGAAGTTTCTGAATAGAGCTTAAAGACTAACTAGCAAAAAAAGATAAAAGGGTGTAAAGGTATGCATACTGGATGATAAATGTAGCTTACCAGTGGAGGAACAGATAAAGAGGGCTACAGTGGTTTTTTTTTTGCAAGTTAGGTAACAGCAAGAAACAGCACATGCCCAAAGAAAAAGTTCAAGGAAAGGTCATCCTTAAAATTGAAATATTCATTGAATAGGATCACCACAGATCACTTTAGAGGACCCTCCAGGATCATAAAATGATTTGCAGTAGGAGGAAGATGCATGCAAGTTAGATCTAGGAAAAGTGATGTTTATGTATTAGCTAGGAGACACACTTTAATGAATACATATGATTATATATGATTATAGTGTTGTAAAGCCTCACCACACACATTAGATTAAAGGAGACATCCTTTCAATGTGTCCTGCACAGATAAAGAATGCCTGCTTTCTAACACTTCAAATTGTGTTAGAAAGTTTATTTTCTGGCTGATTTCAGTATCAAAGGGACCTTAAAATCCCATTCCCTGCCATGGGAATGGACACCTTCCACTAGATCAGGTTGCTCCATGCCTGATCCAACCTGGCCTTGGATACTTCCAGAAATGGGGCAGCCACAGCTTCTATGGGCAACCTGTACCACAGCCTCACCATCCTCACAGCCAAGAATTTCTCCCCAACATCCCGTATAAATCTACTCTCTTAACAGTTTGAACCCATTCCCCTTTGTTCCATGACTACAGTTCCTGATGAGCAGTCTCCCTCCACCTTCCCTGTAAGGCCCCTTCAGGTACTGGAGGTCCTGTGTGGTGTCCACACAACCTTATCCAGGATGAGCAGCCCCAGCTTTCTCAGCCGTCTCCATATGGCAGGTGCTGCAGTCCCCTTATCCACTTCATGGCCTCCTCTGGACTTGCCCCAGAATTGCCATTTAACCTTCCTATGTTGGGGGCACCAGAGCTGTGCACAGTATTCCAGGTGTGATCTTGTGAGAGCAGAGAAGAGGATTATTTCTGTTTGAGCAGCAAAGCTGATGGGCATGTCTCTGATCCTCACTTTGCTCCGGCCCCCTCTAATCTTTATTTCAGTTCCTACTCCATACAGGATGGACTCTCAGGCTGGGTTCTTATTTTTTTCATTTTGGCTGGTGTGTTCTTTGGCTTTTGGGGCTCTCGAG
Organism: Prinia subflava; assembly: GCF_021018805.1. Classification (NCBI taxonomy): domain Eukaryota; kingdom Metazoa; phylum Chordata; class Aves; order Passeriformes; family Cisticolidae; genus Prinia; species Prinia subflava. Next base: position 1,271,588 of record NC_086249.1, read on the forward strand.
TTTATTATCCTAGACTGCGGCACCCAGCTTCTGACTCCAGGTGATCTCTGACCAGCTGGGTGCATCCCATCTGAGTTCTCTCAACAGGCAATGTATTCCTAAAGGAATTATCTTAGAAATTCCCATTGTCTGGTCTATCCTTGAAGCTCTCTTCCTTGCTCAGCCCATGAGCTCTTCTGCATTGCTCACATTTGTACCAATTTGTGATGGCTCTGAGGCAGGACTTGCTGCTGCTCCATGCATTCATACCATGCCAAGGGGATACCAGATAAAAGAGTAATGGCAAAGGCCAGCCACATACGTTAAGTAAATCAGGGAATGTCACAGAAGTCTCTCTGAAGAGAACAGCAGCTCTGTGAGACTGCCCAGTGCACCCCCAGCTTTACCCATCCATCCCCCTCCTCAGCAGAACAGGATACTGACATTGCAGGGCACCCAGGATTTCTTGCATTTTGGTTAAAACTTGGCCCTATGCCCAATGGGTAAATTCTGAGCAACCTGAAGGGCAAGAATGTTGCAGTATAGACATGGAAAACAAAGATGAGATCTCCCTAACAGCTGGAATGCAGCAAGGTTAAATAGGTGCAGAAAAGCAAGATGACGGAAGGATGTGGTTTGTAAAAATGGTAATCCCCATTTTTTAATGTGTCTTTGAGTAATCTGTGAGCTGGGAAGATTATCCTTCAGCACCAAACTCCAGCACTCCATGCCATGACTGCTGGCCCCAGGCTGTATCCAGACTCCAAGGGCAAAGCTGGTCCCTGAAACAGTGAAGAGCCAAGGGAGCGGTGGCACTTACCGTGATGGGGAAATAATCCCTCATGTACCTCCAAACGATGCAGTTCCGGAGGACGTGGATCCGCCGCCCACCCTTGCTGGGTTTCTCCCTGTCTATGAACCACCATGCAGCATAGAGGGCACTGACCAGCCAAAAACGAGTGAAGAAGAGTGTGATGAAGGCAGCTGTACAGCACTGTGCTGAAAGAAAAGCCAGCATAGTTGGATTAGGTGGACTTCGGGAGAGGAATGGTTCATTTGGATAGGCTTTTTGGTCCTGGGATGGAGCCTCCACTGGGTTTGTTGCTGAATTTGTCAGTGTGAAAGCACCTCTGATGCAGAGGTGGTTTCTTTTCTATCTGCCCCAGGAACCTGAAAAGACACCAAGCACCTCCCTCGTAGCAACCACTAATTTTCTCAAAGGCCATCATGTCCCCCTCCTCCCAAAAGACTTATGAATCTCACTCCATTCACAGTGTTTTCATGTATCAGTTCTCTATCCCTTTGCAGTCTTGCTTTCCTCTGGAGTCAGACTCTCTGCATGATAATGGCCTTGTTTTACCCCAAAACTCCTGTTAATACCCCCTGATGACCCCTGATATTTTGCAATGGCAGCAAAAATGGTCCTATGTCCAGTCTGTACAGTCCCCAATAGCTTTATCTTGAGCTAATGATTCCCCATTTTAATTGTGTCCATGATTTATACCCTTAGATTAAGATTTTACTCTTTACTGAGTTTTTTATTGATTTTGGACCCTTTCCTCCACTTCTCAGATTCAATTTCAACTCTAACTTGGACTCTAGAGGATTTTCAGTTCTTTCAACTCAATGTCATCACGAATTTTATGAGAATGCTCTATTTCATTCTGTAAGACTTCCATGACTTGGGACTTTCTGTAGTTAGTGCCCAGCTTTGACTTCTAACTCCTACCTCCCTTATACCCTGTGTTTTGGCATGAGAACAAGAGAACAAAAGTCTTTGTGCAAACAAACATCACTTGGTACATAAAATCCCACCCAAGCCCAACACAGTCTGTCTGCAGATACTGGAAAGTGATGATGGCCAAGCTGCCACCTGGTAAAGCAGATGTGTGCTTGGGAAGACCTGTGGCCTCTCCATCTGTTCCTCTGGAGTCCTTGGTATTGCTTGTGCAGGGGAAGACTGAGCTGAAGAAAACCTGAAGATTCATCCCAGTCCCTTGCCTTCCCTAGCTCATGGATTACATAATGTTTTGTATATTTTGTTCTACTTTGGGTCTTCATTTCAGATCCACCACCCAGGGTTGGAAGATATGAGGATAAAAATGCCCTGCTCAGCTTCAGCTTCAGCTGTGATATAGATGCATCCACACCCTCATACTCTGAGACATCTTTTCCATCTTTGGGAGTCACCTGATACCTGCTCTCTCCACCTCCTCTCAGCTAAAGCCTGTCAGAGCAGTGGAATAGGATGCTCTCATATAAGACTTTCATGTACTTCCTGTTTGCTCTCACTTAAGGATAAATAAGTAGATCATGTTTGTAGCTTTTTTTTTCTGCCTTTTTTTTTTTCTTTGTTTTGCTTTTTTTTTGTTTTTTTTTTTTTTAATAAGTCACCCTGATTACAAAGCTTTGCATGGAAAAGCAAATTCTTCCCCCTTTTTAAAACACTGTCATGATGGTACCAATAATTCCTATGAGGGAAAAAAGTGCAATAATCTAACAGGATCCTAAATCCCCTTAAAGCTGAAATGGGATTGCATGTCTTCCAAAAAGCAGAGACACTGCAGCAGGCACCTGGGTAGGCACTAAGAATTTTGCGGTGGGAAAATACTGCAGCTCTAGGCAAATCAAGAGGTCTAAACTGTAATGCATCATGCAGGTCAGAAAAAGCCACTGTGTGGTGCCACACTTTTAATGGAATCATAGAAGTCCCCTCAAATCTGGCCTCGGCACTTCCAAGGATGTGGCAATCACAGTTTCTCTGGGTAACCTATGCCAGGGCCTCACCACCCTCACAGCCAAGAATTTTTTCCTAATATCCCATCTAACCCTGCCCTCTGGCAGTGGGAAGCCATCCCTCCTTGTCCTGTCCTCCAGGCAACCCTAACCTCTCCAGCTTCCTTGGAGCCCCTATAGCACTGTAAGAGGATCTAAGGCCTCCCTGAAGCCTTCTCTTCTCCAGGCTGAACACCCTCAGCTCTCCCAGCCTGTCTCCAGAAGAGAGGTGCTCCAGCCCTTGAAGCATCTCCATGGCCTCCTCTGGACCCGCTCCCACTGGAGTCTCACAAAAGCGGAACAGAGCAAAAGAATCCCCTCCCTCAACCTGCTGCTCACACTGCTTTTTCAAATGCCACAGACACGGACTTTATAACTCTCAAGAACTGCACAGAACATGAACTCCAGCTCCAGGGTCCACATGATAAATAAACACAATATTACTGCACCTGGGAGCCGGTCATCAGGTCTGCTGCAAAACTGTGCAGTGCCTAATTCTCTTTTTATCATATTGTGCAAAGTTCAAAGTACATTCTGCAAAATGAAGGAGTAGTTCTGGTCCAAATCCATACCTTATCTCACAATTATATAATTATTAATTTCTTCCTTGATTCAACTTCTTTTTTCCCAGAACAGAATTTGCTCTCAGTGACCTTCACTCAATTTTAAGTTTTGGGGTTTTTTGTCCTTTTGAAACCTTTTGGTGCTCTGTGGGAAAGGAGCCCATTCCTGTCCCAGAAGGGACTGTCAGTCTGAGAGTTGAGACCAAAGAGACAGGAAGGTTCCAGAAAATTTAAAGTTAAATCTGCATCCAAGCCAATTCCAGCCTTAGGCAGGCACCCAATTATTTATGGTCTGTAATTTGGTGAGAAGGAGGAACTTCATACCACTGTCTGGACACCAACACTTTCTGGGCCACCAGTGGCAGGATATTTGCCACAGAGCTCTATTAGTGCTTCCCAAAAGTCATGTCAGGTCCCCAGACTGAGTCCACCACCACCAGTCCCACTGCTCAGAAGAAATGGGCAGGTTTGGGTGCGAGGTTGCAAACAGACCTGATCCTCATCTCCTTCTGCACGTCTAGACTCCAGTGCTATAGCCCAATGGCATATACTTAATTGCTATCAAATGGCTTCAGCCCGTACACAGAGCTCTTTCAAGGCAGACAAGGGCTGTGAGAGCAGGGTTAAGGAAGTCATTGCAGATGCATCAGTTCTGTTATCCAAAAACAGCCAGATAATTCTGTGTTGGGCTGAGATTAGCTGCTGCACTGTCTTCACTGTCATGGAAAGTGGAGACTATTTAAAACCAAAACTAAAACCAAAGGGTCTCTGACAAGAAGGAATGTCATATGCAGACCCTAAATCTTGCACTTTCTTATGAGTCCAGATTCAGGAAGGTTTCTCTGTGGTTGTCCATGATGAGGTCTGGCTCTAGATAAAGCATTCACAGGATGGTCCTGGACTCTGCAGTGCACCTGTTGAGCAGAGTGCAGCAACTTTTCATGGTCCAGCACCCAACATCTCACATGTCCATGGCTGTATGGGACTCAGCAAAGAAAAGACATTTCAGTGTGTATTTGGTGGCTTTTTTGGATATATTTACAGGTCAAGTGGTTTCCTGGGTTGGATTCCTTCAAAGAAGCTCAGCAAAAATGAAGTGCTGGGTTTCTTATGCTGAGTAGTTTTGCTGTGAGCTGTAAATCCCTCTCTGGACAAGAAAATAGCCATATCACAGAGAACACAGATGTGCCATGGGCTCCAAGTGAGCCATGGGTTCCAGAGGAGCCACATGTTTCAAAGCACATGGAGGACTTTTCTGGCCAAGTCTAAGCAGGGACCATGTCTCATCAAAGTGGTCCTAACCAAAAATTTGTTAATTCAGCCTGAAACAGGGAAAACTGCAACCCACAGAAAGAGGTTTTTGTCATTGCAACAACCCCAAAGCAAGTCAGATTCATACTGCACTTGTCAGGAAGGTTTGCAAGATTATCACAGAATCACAGAATGCATTGGGTTAGAGGGATCTTAAAGATCATCCAGTTCCAACTGCCCTGCCATGGGCAAGGATACTTCCACTAAACCAGGTTTTTCAGAATCCCATCCAAACTGGCCTTGAATCCTTCTAAGATGTATGTTGCTGAAGTCCTCAGTGCCAGCCTGGAGTCCCTGATTGTGGCCACCCACACAGATACTGCACCCTTGGGCACGGCTGACCTGGGCAGGCTGTGGACTGCACTCAGCTGCCAAGGAGGGCTGATCATGCTGGCACCACAAGCCCTTTGAGCCAGCCCTGGTGACTCGAAGGTTCAAAGGCTGGGTGTGGTACGCTGGGTCTGCAGAGGCTGGGTCTGCCCAGGTCTGCTGCCCCTGCACTGGGTGTGTTTGCCATGGTTCAGCCCTGCACTTACAGTTCTGCATAGTGGGTCTGGATGGGTGTCCATGCCCAGTGGAGAGTGGGAATGAGAGAGGCAGAAGGAAGCAGTGAAGCAGGCTTGGGCACCAGCCCGCTGATTCCAGTTCTCTGCAGTAACCTGGTTCCACTCCATTACAAGGGGGCACTGGTCAGGACTTAGATCATGTACTGGGAAGGCAATGGAAGGTCCCCATTCCATGCCCTGCAATCCATTCTTACACCTCGCACTCCTCCTCCAGCAGCTGTCAGCCTCTGAAATAAATGTAACCTTTTGTCTCCATGCTCTTGTCAGGAGCATCCTCAAGAAAACTGTCAGCATGGACAATGCCCACCTCTTGCAAGGGATGCTGGAGCAGAGCTCCTTGCCAGCACTGGGGCCGAGCTGCTGCCCTCACCCAGCATCCTGCCAGCAATGAATGAGTCCCTCCCCCAGTGCGTGGCTTCTTTGGGGATGCATTTGCACAACCATAGCAACAGCTGCCTGCCCCCAGCGCTGCTGGGATCTCTGGCCAAAGGGTGTTTCAGAAACCCTCTTCTGGCAGCAGAAGCACAAGCCTGTCTCCCAAACAAAGGAACAGCCAGCAGCCAAATCCTGCCCACTGAAAGTCTGAGCTCTGTGCCTGAGGATTATAACAGTGCAAAAAGGGTGTTTGGCAGCTCGTGGAATCAAAATAAGGGTATCTCTTAGCATCTACCTTATGCAGTTGTTAAACTGGGAGATTTTGGGTGGAAAGCTCCAGGCTTAAAAAAATTTTGTAAAATGAATCAAACCAGCTGGAATTGCTTCATAAAATTTTGTTAACACCTTTCTAATGCCCTTCATACAACCATTTTCTTAACTGCTTTTGGGTTCAGATTGTATCATCAAAAGAAACCCAAACCAAACACAAAAACCAAACCAAACCCGAATACAAAACCAAACCAAACCCGACCAAACCAAACCAGACCAAACCAAAGCAGACCAGACCAAACCAAACCAAACCAAACCAAACCAAACTAACAAAACAAAAGACAGAAAAAAAACCCCAAAACAAAAACAAAAACCAACCAAACAACACAAAAGCACACAAACCCCCTCACCCCCCCAAACAACAAATCAAATTCTCCCAGGGAAAGATGATAAGCTCTGAAGGTCAGCTATGGGAGGAGTGGGTTTGGATCTCATCCTCATTCAGAGCAAGCTGCATTTCCCTGCAGGAGGCAGAGCCTGTGTTTGCAAGTAACTCCTAGAACTGCAGAAGACTCCTCCCTCCCGGCCATTTGCTGTCATTCTGCTGGCTCTAGAAGTCATTTCCATCTCGGAAAGTCAAGTGCCAGCTTGCTCCCAATACCAAGAAGGGAAAAACATCGAGTACAAATTGTTTTAATGGAAAACACTGTTGAAGCTCCAAAAGCCCCAACTGCATCCACACTGGTAATGGGAATGTGCTGTTGGATCCCCTGTTAACACTGACCACATCTCTACTGCATCCCAGCTGAATCATGGACTGTGGAAGGAAATGCAGATGGAGAGACAGAAAGAGAATCATGGAGTACTCCAAAATGTCCCATTCTGGCCAACTGTGTCCAAGGCTGCATGGCTCTTGCCAGATCTCCATCTCTCTTGCTAGGATACATTTGTCTCTCTCCTTGCCAGGTGTTCTCTGGTGGAAGAAGGTTGATCACAGGTGGGATCTCTTCTTCACTAGAATGTTGATCACAGGTGGGATCTCTTCTGCTCAGGGAGATGCCCAGGATTTATAACACAAGTACACAGTGGCACCAAGGGTGGCTGTTTGGTGCTTCTCTTCCAAAAAAAAGGTAGCTTCACCCATCCTGGTGACCAGCCCCTGACCTCTAGAATTGTCCAGACTGGGCTAATGTGTAGTTCAGAAGAGTGATACTTATGAAAGGAATGAGAGGTTTGTCTTTACAAACAAACTGTGAGTCTGCTAGTAGATAAAATTTGCACTGAGAGATAACAGAAACTATGGGAAAGATTCCACTGATTGATAAATGGAATGGGAGAGATTTGTCTTTACAAACAAATGGTAGGTCTCCTGATAAATAAAACTGGATGCTAAGAGATGAAAGAAACAATGGGAAGAACCATAAATTCCATAGGAATTCCACTGATTGATACAAGGAAAAGAAAAAAGGCAGGGGGTCATCCATTAGAAGGAGGTCTTAGGTATTAGGCATTTCAGGAAGTCTGTACCTCTCGAGTACCTCAGCCAATATGGAAAGAGAGAGGGAAATGCAGCCAGGAAATTGGGATAAAAAAGAAGGCTACATCATCTAAAAATTTAAGAGACCCCAGGGGAAATGCCCCATGGACTCTCCCTTTATTCAAATAAAGTTACAGGACTCGTCTGTCTCCTTTTTGGACATAACACTCTGGTGTTTGTGCATTAATCTTCCTGACACTTAGCATGGGCCAATCCTATACCAAGAGACATTTAAAGAGCTGCAGTGTCTGGACCAGTATTGCACAGTCCTCCTGTCCATCAGATACTGGTGCAAAGGTGGCCATTCAGGCTCAGGTCTGTGGCAGATTTTGGAAGGGCCCATCTCAGAAACTGAGTGGGAGTCTGAAGCACAGCCTTTGTTTTCTGTGCAGGTATAGTTCTGGAGATGTTTGTGGACCTGTACACGAATACACACAAAGATCTGCTGTGTTCTGGGCTATTCAACGACTGTCTTGCTACAGCAAATGAGCTTTGCACACGTCCCATCTGAGATTCACAACTGGCTCTATAAGGGGATATTCTGTGATGTTACCTTTTAGCTTGGCTCCTGATGGGCTGTAAATGGCCCCAGACATTTTACACCAGTAATCTATGTCTGATACTCTCATCTCTGTATTTCCATAAAACTAGGAAACACTGGGATGTCACCTTCCAGCCTGATAGACTGTAAATGTCTACAGGCAGTTTTCACTCTCTGATGATTTGCCTTTGTCTCCCATCATCATTTCCCTGTGCAAACTATCCAAAACTGCATGTGTGTAATTTCCATCAGCACCTGGTGCCCTCCACTGAGCAGTGACTTCATCTGCATCTCAGTCCGCTGATGTGTCTTTTCCTCAAATTGTGTGGGTTTTCTTGGAAAAATGACCTTTCAGAACATGCAGGGGCATCTGTAAAAAGTGAAGTGTCTGTTCCCAGGGCTGCAAAAGCAGAGTCCCCAACACTCTTCCTATGGTACCATTCCTCAAGCATGGTGATTCTGTTTCTCATCCCTAACACCAAGCAGAGCAACAGCTTAAACCAGGAAAACTCCAGACTTAAAGAGAAGCTGAAAATGCCCCCCTGGTTTAGATGCTGCATAAGACCTGTAAATATTCCCAGACAGTCAGCCATACACTTCCTTAGTGCCACTGTGCTCTGATCAGGTGGTGAGAAGCCAAAAACATCGGCACACACTGCTCAAAGAAGCTGTGACTTGCCCCATCCCTGGGCCCTGTTCAAAACCATGTTGGACATTAGACTGGCTTGGAGCAACCCAGTCCAGTGGAAGGTGTCCCTGCCCATGGCAGGGGATTGGAACTGGATGATCTTTAAGGTCCCTTCCCAACTCAAACCATACTGCAGTTCTATGGAAAGCTTCTCTGGCTTCTCAGAAAAAGGACAAAGAGATGTCTCTTACCTAGACCCAGGAAGCTGAAGATCCATTGAACCACTGCTGCTGTCTGAAGCCTCCTCTGCAGTGGCACGGACCGCGGAGCAAACTCAATCTTCATCTTGGGCTCTACATGCACGTCTGACAGGGAGAAGGAAGCAAGTGGCGAATGCAAAGTGCAAAGTGGCCCGTCAGCATCTAGCCAGTGTTACAGTAGAAGGGATTGTGCAACATACAGTCACCGTGGTGGCTGCGCACAGCACCATCCCCTACAGGAAGGAGAGGGAGGTGTCACGGACTTTACACCCTCATGACTCACAACATTGTTAGATGGTGACAATTTCATGCTTCTACCACCCAAATCTGGAAAGTAAAGTCCATTCAGGAACCGATCCTGCCTTCAAGATCCTGTCTCTTTCAAATTTTGCAATATTTGGATGTTGGCAGAGACAATGAGGTATTCATGCCTGTAAGCCAGTTTTGTTTTCCCCCTTCCCCTACAAATCACCCTGTGCACAGCAGGAAGGGACAAGCAGAAGGGATGAGCACAGGCAGGTCACTTTAGTTCTCAGGTGATGTGATGTGGATGGGTTTCAGTCTCAGCCAAGGAGGTGGGGAGACAACACAAGGGTGTTTCACTGCTGAGCACAGGGTACATGAGCAACCTCATGCCTCTGCCAAGACATGGATGGATGGTGGATGGATGGGGCAGAGGAGTTTCCATGTGTGCATCCTTGCACACATTTATATAGGTATAGAGAAAGGAAATACTACTCCTGTTTTCATTTGTATCTCCAAGCAGGTACATAGTCTGAGCCTCTTCCTTGTCATGTGCAAAGAGATGCAATTTACTATGTGCAAAAAAATTTTAAAATTTGAGGGGAAAAAATCCTCAAGGAACTGACAAGCAAAGGTAAGCAAAGAAATCATCTCATGTGAGGGCTGGGAAAACCACAGGTCTCATTGTCACCAGGATACAGAATAATACTGTGAACATACTGCACTGAACTATGAGCACCGTGAAAGGACTGGCCACCTACAAAGGCTTCACTCACGTGTCTAAGGGGCATTTTAAATCCCAAGGTCACTGCAGCCAAGAATTACAGAACAAAACTAAAAACAACCTTTGGCAGAAGCAAATCAAAGATATTAGCTGAAAAATAATCTCTCCCCTTTGTCAGGCCAAGGAAGATGCTGGGCTATGAGAGCTCAGTTAGACTCAGTTTCCCCAAATCAGTAGGATAACAGGGCTCAGGTGAAACCCCAATGGATCTTTTCCTAAAGGCATTAGTTGCTTTAACTGAGCTAAAACTCATTTAGATCTCAAATCTCTCCCCATCCTTTGTCTTCTACTGCAAATGTTGAGACCCTGACTGCTTCAAGAAAGCAAAGGAAGCTTTTAATTCTTTCAGTGCCTTTACCTGGTGACAGGATGTTTCCTGGTGAGAAAGTATCGGTGCTTTCCAAAATTCTGTGGGGAGATCTGTGGGCCCAGGGATCCTGGTCCTCCTGGACTGTGCAACACCAGCGTTGTCAGGGAGGTGGATGGTGCTGCCAAGGAGGGGTTAGATTGTTATTAGGGAAAATTCCTTCCCCAAAACAGTTTTCAAGCCCTGGAACACACTACCCAGGGCAGTGGTGGAATCCTCATTCCTGGAGGGATTTAACACACATGTAGATGTGGCACTTGGGATAGTGATGGGCTTGGCAGTGCTGAGGGAATGGTCAGATGTAATGGTCTTGGAGGACTTTTCAAATTTTAATAATTCTATGACTCCATGAAAAATGGTTGCACAGACATCTCTGGTTCAGTGATGTTTCAAGGTGTTTTCCATCCAGCACTCTTTTCTTGCTGGAGTCTAGCCATGCCAAGGAACTCTTGATTTTCACTCGTTAAAAGAGTCACACCTGTGCCCTGGGGACACCCAGACATATGGGAAGAATTTTCTGCCCTCAGAAATTTCAGGCTAACCTAGAGCAGTTGTGTTGCTTAATTCCAAAGCAGTTGTATTGCAGAGAGTCACAGGTCTTTGCTTGTGGCTTATTATGACAAGGAAGTCTCATCATCTGGATTTATGAGCAAGTCAGGTCCTTGGAAGAGCTGACCAAGGAGCTAAGCAAGGCTCAGCTGGGTAATAAATATTTGTGTCCTGCTTTGCTGTGATTATGTCATTTGCTTTTTGTCTTTCTGCTTTCATAATTAAGGAGAGAAAAAATAAATACTTATGGAGGGCTTTGAAAACTTCTGCTTAAATAAGAGAGAGGAATCATGAATTTCCATTCAGGAGGAGCTGAAAGAGATGTATCTCCTTGCTGAGTGTAGATAAAATAGAACCTGTGATTTAAAATCTCTGAATCACAGAATAATTTAGGTTGGAAAAGATTTCTAAGGTTGTGGAGTTCTACCATTCCACCAGCACTGCCAAGGCCACCACTAACCCACATCCCCAAATCTACATCCACTCATCTGTTAAATCCCTCCAGGAATGACAACTCCACCACCACCCTGGGCAACCTGTTCCAGGGCTTGACAAGCCTTTTGGGGAAGAATCATTTTTTTAATTTCCCATTTAAACTTGCCCTGGCACAATTTGAGGTGTTTTCCTCTGATCTTGTCTCTTGCTCCCAGTGAGAAGAGACTGACCCTCTCCTGGCTCCACCTTCCTGTCAGGAAGTTGAATAGAGCAAGAAGGTGTCCATCCTGCCCAGCCTCCTCTTTCCTGTTTTAGGGAAGAGTAGAGCTATGTCCCTGAACTCGATAACCATTCAGACATGCCCAAACACTGAGCCCTGATCTCTGTATCTTATACCCTGATACATTAATCAGTCTTATTTCCTAACACACTCAGCCATTTGCACATGAATGATAAAGCTCCAATTACATTCCCCTTGGCTTTTCCCTTTTCAGTCATGTGTTCAATCTCCTATGGCTTGCATTTAGTCTCAGAACATTAAGTTCCTGTAATCTCTCAAGAAGTCATCTTGGGTAATGCCTCTATCAGTGGCCATTGTGACTCAGTGAAGCAGTGTCCCCTCTCAGAGTATGAGGAGGAACCTGTAAGCCCAGAGTCATGGAACGCTGGGTTTTTCAAGTCACCAGGTTTTGCAGGTCAGCATGATAAGACATGCCCATGAGACTTCACAGGCTGCACATGGACACTGGCCAGGATCCAGGATCAGGGCTGGGAAAGCCTAACACAGAGGATCTGCAGGAAGAAATGCAAGGAACAATGGCTCATACAGGATGCCAGGGTACTGCATAGTTGGCAGGAAGAGCTGGCCATGAAGTGGACCTGTGGAATTTGTTGTTGAAGTCTCACCACGTATAAACCATATGGAACTTAGTGCTCCAGCAGAAGAGCTATAAGCACTCTTCAGATCACTGCTCCTCTCTTCCAGTCATAGATAATCCCCTTCTATTTACCCCAAAGCCTCTCAGTCATTCATATGTATGCACAGAGCTAATTTACCCTCCAGTGGCCAAAATTATCAGTAGGAAACTGAAAGTACCATCTTGGTAGTTGCACAGTGGATTCTCTGAGTCCCATTCCTTTCTGACCCATCACTCCTTCAGCAGTAAGTGCTCCTCCCTTGGGAGGTTCTCCTTTTTACCACCCCAAACCTATGTGATGCCATGTCACCAAGCTTGGTCTTTGTCCCTCTCCAGCTCTGAGTGAGGACATGGGCGTGAGAGAAGCTCACTTCTGCCTGATGGGGTTTTTGGTTTGGGGTTTTTTAAATGCAAATTCTTTCAAGTTTTACTCCCCCTTCTACCTGTTACAAAATCACTTCTGAAATCTGGCTGTGTTATGCCAGTGATTTTCATTAAAGAATTTCACGTCTTTTAGAGCCCTTGATTTATTGGTCAAATTTTCTTTTTATGCATGTCAGTTATTCTCTTTATGCAGCACTCTGCTGTGGGTTTGCTTTGGCTCCTGTCCCATTTGGCCTCAAAACACTCCCAACATACATGAACCATAAGCACAGTTGACAAGGAATACAAGAACACCCCAGCCTGAATCTTGTGAACCCACCAGGCAGAAGCTGTGCACGATTATAAAATTATTTAAGATGTGAGAGGCCACTAAAACTCCCCTTTAAATTGTCACCCGCAGTGTTGGCATGGTCTCTTGTCCCTGGTGATAGATGTTAGGGATGGGAGCAATTGGTGCTGGACATCTGCAAAGCAGAGAGAGAGCACCTGGAACAGCCAGAGTAAATAGAGCTTTCCTGCATCTCACTGGGGCAGTGTGGAGCTGAACACTCTGCACAGAGGGAGCTGCAAGTGTGGTCCAGCTCTGGCTTTGGAGATGGAGTCTCACCTACCTTTAGCCCAGGGCATCTCTGTGGGTTTGTTATCTTCTTTTCCGTTGTTAGAGCCGGGATTAAAGCTCGGGAGATGCAGTTCATGTTCAGACTCAGATGTTTATTAATTTTTATCTATAGTAGAGTCTCACAGGCTGGGAGTTCTAGCAAACAAGGCAAAAACCAGCTCTGTCTCTTTCCAAGGTCTTTTAAGCACAAATTGTCCAGTTATGAAATGACACCTGGATTATTTTTACTTTTAACCCAATAACCAAACACCCGTGGTCCTCAATGTGGATTTTCAATCCAATTACAGTACACCACCCAAACCCATGAAGAAGAAGGTGAAAGAAAAACTACACCCTAAATCCTCCATCTTGCTTTATATATATTACAATATACTAAAACCTTAAAATCTAAGTTTTCCACCCTGTGATTTACACACTTCTATTCAAACTACACACCCATAATCCCAGTGCAATCACTCCATTTTGGAAGCCTGTTCCATACCCTTAGGTCAAATGTAGTGTTCTCTTGTGAGTCAATGCCTGTTAGCACAGAAAGCCTAAAATTCTCATCTTCCAGGGTTCCAACACATCTCTATTCCTATAATGGAGGAAAAAGGCCCCTAAGGAGATGTGGGGCTCCTGCCTCATTTTTTACTTAATTTTCACTTGATTCCAGCTTTTGTCAGTCGTATCCTGGGAGCAATGGGATGAGCTGCCGTCCTCTTCTTCTGACTCGTGCCAGTGATTAACAAGGAGTTAGGTGCCTACCTTTGAGATGGCTACCACTGTATGGTGTATTTTCCCTAAATAAACCCAAAATGCCATAACAGCATTATTTCCTGAAAGAATTGGTGGATATGTGTGTACAGGTTGTGGGGGAGAATGTGTACAGACAGCATGGGATGAGATGTCAGCTGGTGGTCTGAGAAAAGAAGCCAATCCACCTTTGTCATCAGATCCCGCAGAGATACAAACATCTGCTCACATCATCACTGCCAGTCATCTTGCTCTTCATGCCATCACAAAAGGCAGGAGAAACTATCAAAAATGTCTCCATTGGATGGTCTCCAATGGCTTAAGTTTGAAGACTGAAAGGTGGCCTGGCTTCATGTGAGGATCCCAGGAGAAGACGGTTCATCAGGCACCTTACTAATCAGCTTCCAAAACATCCTGGTTTATCATTGCACAGGGTATGATTGGAGCTATTCCAGTGGATCCCAGCACGGAGAGGACACGGAAGCACTGCCTGGGGCTCTGCTCAAAGTCTGCTCAATTTTGGGAGCTGTGAAATATTGGTCTTGCTCTGGTTTGTACCACATCATGGTGCCTTTAGCATCACCATACAATCACAGACTGGTTTGGGTTGACAGAGACCCTAAAGATCATCCTGTTTGACCCCCTGCCGTGGGCAGGGACACCTTCCACTAGACCCAGTTGCTCCAAGCCCTGTCCAATACTTCCAGGGATGGAGAGCTACAGCTTCTCTGGGGAATCAATGCCAGCACCTCACCACCCTCAGAGGGAGGAATTTCTTCCCAATAATAAACTTTTTGGCAGGATTGTGCCCCAGAATGGTACCATTTGATGCTGTGTGACACCCATGTCCTTGGCCACCCCCCATGTCCCACACGTGGCCATGCCTTTTTCCCAGAGGAGGCTGGAGAAGGAATTCCTCCTTCCTGTCATGGTGGCTGTAAATGAAAAACAGATTTTTTTTTTTTAACTTCCATCCTCTCTCAGAGATGTTTGCAGCCAGCACATCAATTCTGCTGATTAGGCCTAATGGATTTTACTTGATGATGCTTTTCCATAGTTGATTCCTGAACAAGAATGAGCAGCCATGCTTCAAGATACAGATACAGATACAGATATATAACCATATATTTCACGGAGACGCTAAGCAATCTTTTTTAGTTCTGCAGCTTGTAACACCAGCTAGGTCTGCATGGTATCTGCAGAGCAGCAAAGTCTCCTGATGCTGCAAAACGTCAAAAGGCAGTTTTGTCTATGATTTTTGTTATAAATAAAGATGATTAATTCATGACTGAGTGTTTCCATGTGGCATGAGCCCAGGGCTGCTGCAGATGAGGGATTCTCAAAAAGAAGCTCAAAAGCCCTTAGTGCACATGCCAATTCCCAGTTCCCAAAGAGGTGCAGGATGCTGTGCAAATCCCTGTGTGATAGCACTGCTGAACTCAGACTTAAGGTACAGATTAACTCCAGAGTAGGAGCTGATGTCATAGATTCGTACAGATTTGCATCCTCCAGAACACACACGTGTCGCAGAATCACAGAAACACAGAATGGTTTGGGTTGAAAGTGACATCAAAAGTCATCTTACTCCACTGGCGTGCCATGGGCAGGGACATCTTCCTCTAGACCAGGTTGCTCCAAGCCTTATCCAATGTGGCCTTGAACACGTCCAGGGATGGGGCAGTCACAGATTGCCTGGGCAGCCTGTGTCAGGGCCTCACCACCCTCACAGCCAAGAATTTCTCCCTGATACCCCTTCTAACCCTGCCTTCTGTCAGTGGGAAGCCATTCCTCCTTGTCCTGTCATTCCAGGCCCTTGTCCAAAGTCCCTCTACAGCTCTTGGAGCCTCTTTAGGGACTGACAGATCCTCTAAGCTCTCCCCAGAGCCTTCTCTTCTCCAGTCTGAACACCCCCAGCTCTCCCAGCCTGCCTTCAGATCAGCTTCAGATCATCTTAGTGTACTCCTCTGGACTCATTCCAATAGGTCCACATCCTTCTTCCCACAAAACTTCCCTGTTATACTAAGAACAACTCATTTCACTAACAGCTCTCAGTGCAACAAATCCTGAAACAGCAACACAGATGCACTTCAACAGGTTTTCTGCAGGAAAGTCCACAAACATGTGTGGGGCCTCTGTGAGCAGCAGTTCTCAGATAAAGATGGGGTTTATACTCTCAAAAATCACCTTGATACCTTTAAGATAAATTAAATTATGAGAGTATTTAAAAAGAAACACACTCTTGAGCTTCACTAGCCAAAAAGCTTGATCTCATTGCAATACTTTGATTGCACATCTTCCTTGCAGACCTTGGGTCACCATCATAAAGTCATTCTTTTCCGTTTTTCCTTGTTCCTATTTCCAAACACATATTAATTTTTTTTTGTAATAACATAGTTCATTCAATGCAAAAGCTGATTGCCATTAACCTGTAGCGTGCATGGAAGCACAGAGCTGGGGTCTGACAACAGCAGTTTCAGGATGACTCTATCATCTTTGCTGCTTGAAAACAACCAAGGGATGCTGGTTAAGAGTGGCTAAACATGGTGTGCCCAGATGGGCAAGAGGCCAAGAGCACTTAGCCTGGGTCAGCAATGGTGTGTCAAAAGGACCAGGGCAGTGACCACTGCCCTGTGCTGGGCCCTGCTGAGGCACATCCAGTCCTGGGACAGTTCTGGGCCCCTCACTCTGACAAGGACATTGAGGAGTTGGACCATGTCCAGAGAAGGGAATGGAGCTGAGGAAGAGTTTGGGACATGAGGAGGAGCGATGGGGTATGGGCGGTTCAACCTGGAAAAAAGAAGGCTCCTTTTCTCCTCTCAACCTGGAGAAAAGGGGGAACCATCTAAGTGCCTTCCACTCCTGTGGCAGGACTTCCCCCCTACCACAGCAGATCTTGTCTGCTCAGTCCATCAGGTGGTGCAACAGCTCCACGGCTCCGGACATTCTGCCCCACAACATGAATTGATTAGATAACCCAGGCCAGCTTGCCTAGCTGGTGAGTTATTTCTCTCTGTCGACAGGGGTGGAATTCCCAATAAACAACTGGCCTTGAGAAGATGTGGGGAGATAAGTTGGAATTCCTGACTGAGAGACACTTCACTTTACAAACTATAAAACCTACACAAACTTTC
Source organism: Prinia subflava (assembly GCF_021018805.1). Classification (NCBI taxonomy): domain Eukaryota; kingdom Metazoa; phylum Chordata; class Aves; order Passeriformes; family Cisticolidae; genus Prinia; species Prinia subflava. The sequence goes on from NC_086249.1 coordinate 1,288,557, forward strand.
ACAGAGGCAGAAGCCTCCTTACGTACACCTTGGAAATGAGTAGGACTTCTCCCTAGAGTCTGGACGCAAATTCCACGGATACTTTCCCAAAGACTGAGTGAAGGTTGGAGCCAGGTGGAGGTTGGGCTCTGCTCCCAGGTAACAAGCAACACAACAAGTGGAAATCCCTCAAGTTGCACCAGGGGAGGTTTAGATTGGATATTCTTCATGGACAGGGTTGTCCAGCCACGGCAAAGACTGCACAAGGCAGTAGTGAAGTCCCTATCCCTGGAGGGATTTAAAAGCCACGTGGATGTGGCATTTGGGACATTAGTGGTAGCCTTGGCAGTGCTGATGGAATGGTTGGACTCAGTCATCTTAGGGGACTTTTCCAACCTCTATTCTGTGATTCTGTTTCAAAACCCAGCCTAAGCAGAGATGAACACATCTATCGTGCATGCACAGGAGTAGACCGCACACTTACAAAGGTGATACACAATGCATTGATGCCCAAGAATAATATGGCTTGGGTCCCAAATTGGGAAATACTGAGGAGCTTCCTAAATCTTTAATTGTAATCCTAAATCTTTAATTGTAATTTTAATTGCACCGGATGTAATAGCAGGAATGATATAAAACTGGAAGACGAAGCTATGTCTGTGTATAGACACCTCTAGATGATATTTATTTGTTCTCTTTCCCAAGGCTCTTTGAACCATCCATCCCCAGCACTGAGTGCTCCAATATCATCCATAAAATGAGTTTCCACAATTTGCCTACAGGTAAGAATGAAATTAAGCCATTCCAGGCAAAGACAAGCAAAGAAAAAAAAACAAGCCAAAGCCCAAAATCCTCAGGGCCTAAGAATCAATAAGGGGATACCAAGCATTGTAGTAGAGAAACAATCCCCACAGGGATAATCCTGCCTTTCACTGCACTCCCAGCAGCTGCAGTCACTGATGAGTGGGAATTGCTTTTTCTCTTTGTAATTCAGCATTTGAGCGTGTGGATTTCACTGGTTTTATTGGAGTTCTGCTCCCAGTGGAAATGCTGGCAGTGCCGCAAGGCTGACAAAGACTGGAGGGCTTCAAGCGTGGATGTGATTTGGGTGCAAATGGACTTTATTGGCATCAGGGAATAAAGAGAAAGATGCAGAGAGGAATGGAGGGGTTGAGGGAATGGTGGAGGGACAGTGGGAAAATGGGATGGAGGAATGAGAGGATAGAAAAAAAAGGGAGAAATGGAGAGAGAGGGGTGGAGGGATTGATGGCAGGATGGAGAAATGGAGGGATGGAGGAAGGGTTGGAGGGCTGGTATGACGGATGGGGTGAAGGTGGAGGCAAGGCTAGAAAGGAGGGTGGGATCTGGGGCTGTGAATCCATCCTGGGAATCAGATTTCAGAGGAAGCAGTCAGCAGAACATGGCTGGGGGTGTTTTGGTTTGGGTTTGCTACTGCAAAACAGGCAAAAGGAAAGAATAAAATGGGTGAGGGTGTGTATGGGTGTGCGTCTGCACATACGTGTGCATACAGATGGGCAGCTCCCATATGTGTACATGTGTGAGCAAATATCTGTGCGTGAGTGCATGCATATGGGAGCACAAATGTGTTGTGTTTATGTGCATGGGTGCATCTATTCATGTGTTTACATGCATGTCTACAGCATGTGCACATTTATGAGGTTGGACATGTGTGTGTAGGTGCACGTGTGCACATGTGTGCATGCATGTGCATATAGGCATGTGCTTGTGCATATGCAGCACGTGCACATGTGAGTGGACAGACATGTCTAGTCGTGTGTGTGTTCATATGTGTGTGCATGTTCATATTTATGTCTGTGTGCATGTATGTGCTTGCACATGTAAATGCAGGTGTGTATACCGTTGTGCATGTATGACCAAAGGGGTGCATTTTCACAGTTGTTCATGTGCACGTTTATGCATGTGCGTACAGGGGTGAGTGTATGTGTACAAGTTTTAGTATACATGCATGTGTTTGGATGTGCTTGCACGTGTGTGCAGCCGTGTGTGTACACATATGCACATCTGTGTGCACAACAGCCAGTGTGCACTGCATATACACCTACATGAGGACCTGCATGTGTGAATGTCATTTGTGTGTTTTTGCATGTCCATATGTCTCTGTGCAAATGTGTGCGTTTGTGTGTGAGTTAACATGTGTGTTTATATGCACATATGCCTGCGCAGGTGTGCCCATGTGTGCACACAAGTGTGTCTTGCATGTGTGTTTGCATTCCTGTGCATGCATGCGTGCAGGTGTGAGTGACCATGCATGCATGTGCATGGACACATGGGCACCTTGCATGCATGTGTGCAGGTATGTGACTAAGCATTTGTGCATGTGCACACATGCATGGGCATTTCTTGCATGTTTGTGCTCTGGTGTATGTTCATGCAGTTACATGGACACATACATGGGTGTCTCCATATGTGTGTGCAGCTGTGTGTGACTGTGCAGATGGATGTGTGCACACAAACATGTGCGTGTCTCATGTATGCGTGCATGTGTGTATGTGACCACACATGCATGTGTTTGCACACACGGGCACCTTGCACACATGTATTGAGGTTTGTGATCAATCATGCAGGTGTGTCCACACGTGCATGTATGTGACTTGCCCATATGTGTACAGGTGTGTGACCATGCATGTGTGCACACAGAGGAGTGTTTGTTGGGTTTGCATGTCTGGCATGCCTGTGTGCAGGTGTGTGATTCTGCAGGCGTGTCTATCCAGGTGTGTATGAAGGATGCACGTCTGGGCACACATGGGCCATGTGCGTGTGCCTCATCACATGTGTGCAGGTGTGCAGCTGTGCAGGTCTGTGGCAGTGCAGGTGTATGCACAAACACATGTACATGTCTTACATGTGCATGTGCAGGTTTCTATGACCCTGCCTGCAAGTACACATGAGTGCCTTGTATGTATGTGTGTGCAGGCCGGTGACCAAACCTGTGTGTGCACACATGTATGAGTGTGCTTCACACATGTTTGGAAGTGTCTGTGGCTGTGCAGGACTGTGCACACACAGAGCCATGTATCACGCATGTGTGTCCAGCTGTGTGGCCGTGCAGGAGTGTGCACACACACAGAGTCATGTTTCACCCGTGTGTACGTGCATGGCGGTACCGGTGCCGGTGTATGCACACACACACAGACCCATGTACCCCCGTGTGTACGGTGTACGCACACACACAGAGCCATGCATTCCCCGTGTGTACGGTGTATGCACACACACACAGAGCCATGTACTCCCGTGTGTACGGTGTATGCACACACACACAGAGCCATGTACCCCCGTGTGTACGGTGTATGCACACACACACAGACCCATGTACTCCCGTGTGTACGGTGTATGCACACACACAGACCCATGTACCCCCGTGTGTACGGTGTATGCACACACACACAGACCCATGTACCCCCGTGTGTACGGTGTATGCACACACACACAGACCCATGTACTCCCGTGTGTACGGTGTATGCACACACACACAGACCCATGTACCCCCGTGTGTACGGTGTATGCACACACACACAGAGCCATGTACTCCCGTGTGTACGGTGTATGCACACACACAGAGCCATGTACTCCCGTGTGTACGGTGTATGCACACACACACACAGCCATGTACTCCCGTGTGTACGTGCGTGGCGGTGCCGGTGCCGCTGTGCCTCGCCCCTGCCGTGCCCGCCCCAGGCCCCGCCCGCGGCGGGGCGGAGCGCGGATCCCGGGGCGCAGGGGGCTGCGGCGTTCGGGCTGCGGCGTTCGGGGCGCGGAGCGGTCGCTCCCGGCGCGGGGCCGCCATGGCGTGGCCCTGCATCACCCGTGCCTGCTGCATCGCCCGTTTCTGGAACCAGCTGGACAAGGCGGACATCGCCGTCCCCCTCGTTTTCACCAAGTACTCGGAGGCCACCGAGCATCCCGCCGCCCCCGCGCCGCCGCCGCGCCCCGCGGCCCCCATCGAGACCCAGCCTGGCGTCGATGCGGCTGCGGGGGCCGGAGGGGGTGAGCCGGCTCCCGGTCTCGCCCGGCCCGGCCCGGCCCCGCACGCCTCTCCCCCGGCCGACTCGGTCATGCGGCACGACTACAAGCCTTGGAAGGTGCAGCGGCCGGAGCCGAGCTGCAAGCCCAAGAGCGAGTACCAGCCCTCGGACACTCCCTTCGAGAAGGAGACGCAGTACCAGAAGGATTTCCGTGCCTGGCCCATCCCCAAGCGGGGCGACCATCCCTGGATCCCCAAACCGGGACCTTCCCCCGTCCTGGCCCTGGACCGCGCTCCCCCGGAGAAGCCGGCTCAGGAGAAGCGGCGGAAGGTGCACATCGCTCCCGAGAAGAAGGAGGAACACCCCGAGGTGGAGGATGAGCATCCCAAAACAGTGCGGCCCGTGGATGGGAGAGAGAAGGGTCGGAAGAAGGCGGAGGAGGCGGGCGGGCAGCCGGCGGAGCCCAGCAGAGGCCGGGCGGCTGCCGATGCTGTCAACAGGCAGATCAAAGAGGAGGTGGCGGCGGGGGTCAGCTCGTCGTACAGGTGAGAAGACATGTCCCCGTCCCCCCCATCCATCTAGATCCCCAACCTGCCGGGCGGGCCCTCGCCAGGTCTTTTCCAGTCCCCCTGTGCGCTTCTCCGGAGGAGCATCCCACCCTGGGAGAGAGGCTGTGAAACATTGCAGGGGAGCTTGCAGATTTCCTGCCCGGGGGGTGTCCTTAAATTCCCCATCTCTCTGGGAATCCATGATGGGGCAGTAGGTATTGTGCAGGTAGTGAATACATGGACACTTCTTGTCGGCGAGTTTGGCAGCAGGTTTAAGTGTCTTTGTGTGTCCCCCCATGCACTGCATTCAAAAATTCAGAAACATCCACCACCTTGAATTTCCATAGGGGTAGTGTTTGGGGTCACCTCCATGGGATATGCAAGTCGCCTCTTCTCCTTTCCCAGCACATCCCTGGCTGTCATGCTTCAGCCAGCCCAAAGGACCGGCAACCTGACCACATCCCGGGAGCCCGGGCACGAGTGGGATGCCCCACACGCAGGAGTGTCCCAGGGAGCATCCCGGGCTGGCCCATGCTCGAGACAAAGCATCCTGGGGATGAGCCAGGATGAGGGACGTGCATCCTAGGCCGCTTGGGTGGGGCAGCCTTCAGACGCTGCCATGTTTTAATGCAGCACAGCAGGGCATGACACATCCTTCTGTCCCCCCCACCACCTCCCCAGCCAACTAGCAATGGGTGCCCTTATTTCACCTCAGCAGGAGACCTTGTTTGGGATTCAGAGTGTGAAACTCCTTGCAGCGAGCTGCTGTTATTTTTTTCTCTCTGGGTCAAGGCGTTCGATGTGTTGGGAATGCAAAAACAAAAGTGATGGGGTGGTTGCCTTGCATGTACGTTTGCAAGGAGGGTTTGCTGCGGTTGTTTTCCAGTGCTTTCTTTGGCAGAGCCCACCACTGCCGAGACCAGGGTGGAAGTGGCAGAGAGCAAAGCTAGGGGTTGTTGTGACAGGAGTGCGATTGCAGCCCTTTTGTTTTTCCCTACAGCTGTGTGAATGCTGAGGTGTTTATGCCTTTGAATGATTTAATTTCCCTCTTGGGGAGATTGGAGGTGACACCTGGCCATCAGACAGGTAGTACATTCATGCAGATTTAAGAGGAAGCTGGGACTTGACTCCTCTGTCCCACTGGTGGCACAGCAAAGCTGACAGTCTTCTGCTTTCCCCCCTCCCTAAGTGGGAAACGGTTCAAGCAGTGAGATCTTGATTTTTGCTGTCATTTGGCATCAGCTCTAACTCTCACTGGGTAATGCTGAAGGCTCAGGTGCATCCAGGTGTGATGGCGGCTCTTGGCTGAGGCACAAGAAAATGGCTAGGGATTTTGGGGGGCTTTGTTTGGCCTGGGTAGAGAGCGTTGGGAAGGAGTCTCTAGGAGTGGCACAGCCCTTAAAGCTGCTGTGAACTGAGACTCAGCTTTTTCTCTGCTCACCTTGCAAGGTCTGGGCTCATGCTGGAGATAGCAGGGCTAAAGCAGAATGCTCTCCTGGAACTGGAGAGCTGATGTGTTGCTTCTCTTCCACTGCTACAAAGGATAATTAGACTTATTTGCATATTTAAATGCAGATTGCTCACCTTCTATCCCTCCAGTCTGCTCTAGCAAATTCTTAAGGCACTGGGCTAGGATTCCTCCCCAAGGAAAGGCATGTTAAACCTAAGAAAAACAAGAAGGATTCAGCTTTCTTTGTGTTGCTTGTTGGCTTTTCAATACTCTTAGGGCTTCTCTTTCCACCTGGGAAAGTGTTCTCCCACTTCCATGTTTTTCTTCCTTGCTGCATATTGCAGAAGTGTTTGCTCTGATGCTCAGCCGTGGAACATAAGCGCCTCTTCATTAATGCATAAGTGATGTTTTGGCTAATTGTTCTCATTTTCTATTCAAATTAGGCATCTTCTAAGTGTTTATTGTTTGGATTCTTTTTAAAAACCAAATTCTCCAAATCCTAATTACTGCCAAGAACCTGGCTGCTGTCATGCTGGGTGAGTATTGAACATCTCCAAGGATGGAGACTCACAGACTCTTGGGGCAACCTTATGGGCCACCCAGCAGCCAAAAATTACTTCCTAATGACCTCCTGCTAGAGAGGAGCAAGGACGGGTCACATGGGGCTTTTCTTCCTTGTGCATGGATGAAGGGTCCCCATCAGCAGAGAGCACGGGGGGACATTTCCTTACAGTCCTCTGTCACTGCTGCAAATCAGTGTTTCCAGACTGGGAAACAATTCCTTGGTGAAACCAAAATGCAGACCAGCAGTAGCTTTTAAGCTCACTCTGCCCCACTGGGTATTATTTCCATGTGAGGAATTCCTGAGAGCAGGGGGTAGAGTATGTGACTAGCCCAAGGTCATGGGGGAAGTCCAGGCTAAAGGGAAGAATTCTGTTTTTAACCTCTGTGTACCTAGACAGATGAATACCACAGAGACCATGTGCCTGTGACCTCCTCCCAGGTCCACCCAGAGATACAGAGCAGAGGTGGTGCCTGGTGGTGATGTCCATGGAAGATGGAAGTTCCTCCCAGCCAGAGGGATGAGTGATTTGTTTGCATTAGCATTTGAGCCAGAAGTCTTTGGTGAGGCCAGAGTAGCAGGACTGTGGATGTCTGCCGGAGACTGCCTGTGTCCATGGATCCTACAGAATAAATATTTCCAATATTTCTAGTATTTCTTTATCTTATTCATGGTGTTTACATTATTTATATTTTTATACTTGTATATTTATGAATGATAATTTATTAACTATTTAGTTATACATGAGATTTATTTATGTATTTATTCCTACTACTCTCACTGGGCGTGCTGTGGTCAAGCAAAGTTCCAGCGTTGAGGGGCTTTTTGCCTCAGTTTCCTTCCCCAGCACGAGCTGCCCAAATTTACAGGTAACCAAAGCAGGTTACGTCTCCTTCATCCCCCCCTCTTCTCTTTGGTCCTGCTTCTCAGGGTGGCCTGTGGACCCTGAGGGACCAAGGATCAGGGAATCCTTCAGTCAGATCAGTGACCAGCCCCTTGGAAAGCCACTGGTGGTGGTTGAAGCTGTTTGTTGTTCAGTTCTCTGAAGTTCTTTATCTGTATTGGGTGAGGAGATTTCTCCCCCTGAAGTTCTGGATGGGATGGGCAGAGCATTTCTCCCTGCTGCACCAAAGGACAGAGTGGGCTGGACTTGACCCTGTGGGTTTGGGACCAGAGAGAACAAGCAACTAAATGTGCACACAGTGGCATTTGCTGTGGATGTGAAACAATTAAAAGCACATTTGGCAAAAATAAAAGAATGAATGAATGAATGCTTTCCATTTTTATTTGGAAATTATGAGAAAATGACAGTATTAGGTGTTTCTTGGGTGTTTTTTCCCCCGTTCTTCTTTGTCTTGCATTTTGCTTCTTTTGTTACCTTAATTCCCTGAAGAAAAAAAGATACAAAAGGGAAAGGGACCATTTACCCCCTTTGTAAGGTATCAAAATGAGTACTAAGAAAATTAATTCCCCCCTGAGAAGTAATATCGTGAAACCAGATTTTTTTTTTTTTTACCAAACCAATTATTTTTCCCTCCCACCAACTTCCTCTTCTAGTAGAGGAAACAAGACAATAAAGGCTTCAGTGGAAGATTTTGGAACGCCTCTAGTATTAATGAATTGCCTGTTGCTAATGTTCTGTCATTCATCTCAAATCCTGGAGGTACTAAAGATGTGGAGCAAATGGGAGTTTGTAGTAGCTCCAGAGATGAATGAGTCAGCACTGGAGACTTGCTGCCTGGTTTTCAGAGATACAGCTGAGATAATTTAGGGAGGGATGTCCACACAGGTAGGCTGGACCAAGACACAAAAGGGCAGGAAATTCATACTCCTCCTTGTTCTGAAGACAGGCTGGGAGAGCTGGGAGTGTTCAGACTGGACAAGAGAAGGTTCTGGGGACACCTTAGAGCCCCTGCCAGTGCCTGAAGGGGCTCCAAGAGTCAGAGAGGGACTTTAAGCAAGGGTCTAGAGAGGCAGAATAAGGGGAATGGCTTCCCACTGTCAGAGAGCAGGGTTAGAAGGGATATCAGGGAGAAATTCTTGGCTGTGAGGGTGCTGTGACCCTGGCACAGGTTACCCAGAGGAGCTGTGGTTGCCTCATCCCTGTGAGGGTTCAAGGCCAGGTTGGACAGGGCTCAGAGCAACCTGGTCTAGTGGAAGGTGTCCCTGCCCATGGCAGGGGAGTGGAACTACATGATCTTTAATGTCCCTTCCAACCCAAGCCATTCTGTGTTTCTGTGATTTTATCTAACTTATTCTTGAAAATCTCCAGTGGAGGACATTTCCTGTCTTGGTTAGAATGCTAATAACACTGCTTATGCTGTAAGATGGGAAATTTTCCATTACCTTCTGAAATTTCTGATCAGATCTATGTCTGTGCTAGTAAATTAAAGAGTCCCAGGACATGTTCCTGGGTGTGGAAACATCATGTACACTCCAGTTCTTGGAACTATCCCTAGCCCTCTTCTCACACTGAGTTTGGTAGCACCCACTCCCAAGCCAGGAAATTATCCCTACAATCAGTTTGGATGCAACCACCTTGGTTTTAGAGGTTAAAGAGCTTTAATAGCATGAATGAGAGCTATCTCAGACTCCACTGCCAGAGGACATTCCTGGTTGGATACCATTCTCCAAATCCTTGTTGTTTCAGCTATGAGAGTGTTTATCAAAGTAACCATGTAGGCAGATGGATCCAGTTTTCACAGGTGGAAGGGAAGGGGCAGAATGTTTTCTTCCATCCAGAAAAGGCTGTTCAGAGAGGTGTTTGGCAGCTTTGGCAAAGGCTGAGCTCTGTCTCAGGGGTCATTACATACCTGTAGTAGCAGGAGGAGACACAATGTCTGGTGCTACTACAGGGACCAGTTGTATGAGTAATGACTAATGGCCCTGGTGTTCACCAAGACACAGGGCATGGGGATGGAAGGTGCAGGCTGTGTTGGTTTTGCACGGCCTGGTTTTTGGTAGTGGGGGGCCACAGAGGTGGCTTCTGTGAGAAGCTGCTGGAAGCTTCCACTGTGTCTGGCAGAGCCCTGAAGATGGACATGCCACTGGCCAAGCCTGGGCCAATTAGAGATGTTGGTAATGCCTCTGTGATAACATGTTTAAGGAGAAAATCAAAACAAAGAGAGGTACATTTTTTTTGTAGCCAGAGAAGAGGAGGAGGTGAGAACATGTAAGCAAAATTACACCGAGACACCAAGGCCAGTGGGGAAGGAGAGGCAGGAGGTGCTCCAGGTGCCAGAGCCAAGATTCCTTTGCAGGCCATGGTGATGGCCATGGGGAAGCAGCTGTGTCCCTGCAGGCCATGGGGATCCATGGGGATGCAGAGATCCACCCACAGCCATGAGGAAGGTGTGCACACCAGGGTGGGTGGATGCCTGGATGAGGTTCTGACCCAGTGGAGAGAGGGGCCCTGCTTGCAGGCTGGAGCAGCCTGTCCTTGGAGGACTGCATCCCGTGGAAGAGTGACCCATGCTGCAGCAGTTTTGGGAGGACTGTCTGCCTGTGGGAGGGACTCATGTTGCAACAGTTTTGGGAGGACTGCTGCTCATGAGATTGGAACCACACTGGAGACGTTCACAGAGAACTATCTCCTGTGGGAAGGGACCCCATGGCGTAGCAGGGGAAGGAATCCTCTCCCTGAGCAGTGGAAGAAAACCTCAGCTGACTAACTGAACAAAAACCCCCATGCTCTGTCTCCTTGCACTAGGAGCAGGAAGGAGGGAGGGCCTGGGGGGGACAAAAGGTATTTTTAAGGGCTTATTTTACTTCTCATTATCCTCCTCTGACTTTGTTAATAATAAATTCACTTTGTACTTTAAAGTTAAGCCTGTTTTGCCCTTGGAGTGTTTTCTTGTCGTCCTTAACTCATGAACCCTTTGTTTCATTGTTTTTCTTTCCTCTGCCCAGTTGTAGCAGGGGAGGGTGAGTGAGCATCTGTTGTGGGTGTCTTTGTCAAACCACAACATGCAGGCAGAGAGCTATCCTACCACACTCTTGATCTTCTCTGGATGTAGTCTGTCAGGTGAGAAAGACTGGTGGTGTGTCCAAGCTGGGGACACTTGCAAGTAGGTAGCTCCAAGTTGGAATATGTATTGGCAGTGTATTCTCTGCAATCAGTTTAAGGTGGACAACATCCAGCCCCAAAAGCCAACAGGGAGCTGCTCAGCAATGTAGGTAAGACTGAATTTTGCTGCTTTGACTATGCAGACTGGAGCTGGTCTGTGCATGCCTTAGGATATGGTAGAGCAAGAGGAAGAGATGGAGGTGGCATTCAGGTGATGGGGTGAACATGCTTGAGCAGCTATTCGTCTGCTTCTGCTCAGCTGGGTCACCTTAGAGAAACCTTTAGGCACATGGAGCTGGATGGGACCCTATGAATCTTGAAGTCCAATATTCTGGTTTGTTATTTAGTCTTTATGAGTAACACCCAAGGCTCTGTCTCAGAAATGCAGAATTTTTAGTTGCATTATGCCAGCAGGAAGGCTGTGCCAAGACCTCAGTCTCTGATGATTTGCAACTGGGTTCCAGTCTGGGTCAGTGGACAGGTTGTAGTTTGCTGTTTTATTTAGTTTATTTCTCTCTTATATTTTTTCTGTTTTGTTGGCATATTTAGTGACTTTCTCCTGTCCAAATGTCACTGCTCAGTGTCTCCAAGTACAGTATCCACATCTGTAGCTAAAAGCTTCCTAGCTTCTCTAGATAGGAAGTAGAAGTTTTTGCTTCCTGGTATCAGCCTTGTCTGTCTAGCTCTTCCTAGATGAAATCTCTGTTTCTTAAACATAGATGGATACTATTGCCCTTTGGAGATGAGGTCTACATTTCTACTGAAGACTCATGAGTCATGTTTGTGACCATCACAGATTCATTATGAATCCCTCATTTACTCTTTGATAACAGAGATGTCCGTACTGTTCTCCTTCTTCTCCTTCTTAGGCAGTTACATCCCGTAGCAAAAAAATCTGGTGATCTGTACCAAGCCTAGAATTAACTACTCATTTTCATTCCATTTTGAACATGGCAGTCAAGGTCAATCCCCTCCTTCCTCTAGTTTCCCCATCCTCCTACACATTGGTGCTCCCAATCACATTTTGTGATTAGGAGGTGTCATCAACGTTGCCCTGCTTTTTTAGTGCTAAAGTCAACCTTAAAAATGTTAAACACTGCTAACCTCCTTCCAGGCTGCAGCTCAGCCTTCCAACACTCATCATTGTCATTTCCCTTGCCTGGTTTCCCGTTCTGCTGATATTCATGTTCACTGGCTTAATTAATCATTTCCCACATGGCCCTGGATAAAATGCTTTGCTGAAACCAAATAGATTTTTCACATTTCTTTTGTCTGTTAAGTCAGTTATCATGTCAAAGGACATGTCAAACATCTCTCCTCCTCCCCTTCCACACACTTCTGTGTCTGGTGAGACCATCAGCATCTTTGGGATGCAGGAGCTGATGCTGTAGGGCACATCCCCCTTTGACTTCGTGGCTTCAAGCCAGCACTGTAACACAAAGAGTAAATAAAAAGGAGAGAGCTCAACTAATTTAAATTACCCATCCTTCATTTTTCAATAAATCACTAAGAGCTGTTATAAATGTCTCCTCTTGCATTTAGAGCATGACCTTTCCTTTTCCTGTCTCCTACCAGCTAAATAAGATTTCTAAGTACTTCTGCCCTCCATCTTGCATCAATCTCACTGTTCTTTGCTCTGAGCTGAGTGTATTTTTACATATATCTCTGTTCATATGGTGTCTTTGGCTAAGCCGTGCCCCACTTGGGCAAGAACATGGATGATCTTCTGCTACTGTGGTCAGCACCAGCCAGGAGGGCAAGGGCCATTTTAGGGAAGTTTTATAGGATGGAAGCTTTATTTCTCATGGTGTTTAATTCAGTATTCTAGATATCCTTCCAATGTCATATATATAAATATAATTTTATATTTATATTTATATTTATATTTATATTTATATTTATATTTATATTTATATTTATATTTATATTTATATTTACCTATATATAGGTATAAAACATTGGATGTATATATAACTATTTGTAATTATATATTATTTATTTTTATAGATCAATATATTGTATGTACTAATGTTTTTTACGTTATGTTTATATCCATGTATATCTATTTTTATATATTATTAAAATATTATACACACAAACTGGGCTGTTCACCAAGTTACTCCTTTAACCTCCAACTCATTTCTTCTCCCCAAATCCAGCATTGCAGGTGTTCTATTGCAAACACATTTTGCTTTATTTTGATTAATAGCTCATTATATGGCAAACTGTTCTTTCAATTAGTCATTTCTTTTTGATAAAAAAGTGCCTCCAGCTGAGGGGACCCTGCAGCACTTTGCACACACGGTGTGCATATGGAGAGACTGCTGATGCCGTGATGAGTTGTCTGCAAACTGTGCTGTTAACACTACAAAATAGGAGGTTTTGGTGGTTGGTAGGCTGTTATTCTTTAAAATTATGAATGTTTTTAAATGTTAATTTAAGAATAAAACTTGACATTTTTAATGTCAAGTTTTAATTTAAATTTTAATTTAATTTTAAATAAATTTAATTTAATTTAATTTGAATTTTAAAATCTAATTTTTTCTTTTTTTATTTTAAACTTTTTTTAGTTGTTTGAAGTTTTTTTCTTTGGGTTTTCTTTGTTTGTTTTGTTTTTTGATGGAGCTGTGATTCAGCCTGGAGAAGAGAATGTTGCATGGAGACCTCACAGCACCTTGCAGTGTCTGAAGGGGCTGACAAGAAGCCAGAGGGGCACTATTCAACAGGAACAGTAGTGACAAGACAATGTGGAATGAGTTCAAATTGAAGTAGAGAAAATTTAGATAAGATATTGGGAAGAAATTCTTCCCTGTGAGGGTGGTGAGGCCTTGGCACAGGCTGCCCAGAGATGCTGTGGCTGTGCTGTTCGTGGAAGTGTCCAAGGTCAGGTTGGATGGGGCTTGGAGCAACCTGGGATAGTGGAAGGTGTCCCTGCCTGTAGCAGAGGGTCTGAACGAGATGGGTTTTAAGGTTCTTCTCAAGCCAAGACATTCTGGGATTAATTAATTTTCTTAATTAGTATATAGGATCACTACAGAAGGCCACTAGTATTTTTAATTGTATTTTTTCTCCTTTCTGAGCAGCAAAGCGCCTGCATAGCATCACAGATCTTTAACCCTTTTAAAACACAAGAATAAAAGAGCAGCAGCCAAGCACCATTAGTCAGGCACCAGCAACCTTGTAAAGTATTCCAGTGAGAAATCTCTGTTTTCTAATTCAGCATCTGCAAGGTTGGGCTGATAAACACCCTATGAGAGCTAATAGTATCTTTGTGCTGGATGAATGGGAAAAGGAGAGGTTATCCAGATGCAGGAGAAGGAAATTCTTCTGACCTGATTGCTGAGCTTCCTCCCAAATTTCACTTTGCCTTTCACCTTGAAGGAGGCTGCACGTCTGCTCTTGTGCAGGGAGCTTTGCCTGAAAGGAATCAGCATCACATGCTGATAGGCTGGAAACACAGGCAGGGATGTGAACCCTGACTGGTCCCATTCCCAGGCTGAGGCAGCAGTGGGGCTGTGGGTTGGTTTATTGGATGAGACTTTAAAGGAAAACCTGCAGGTGCTTTCAGGATGGCATTTCACTGCACAGGCGGCTCCTCTCCCTTCTCACATCCATTTTGACTCTGTAGTTCCATCACTGTGAGCCTCTGCAGGAAGTTGAAAGGACCCTGGGTATCTTGCAAACTCTTCTGCAGCCTGAGCCACACGTTTCCTCCAGTGCATCGGAGCAGACTATCAGTGAATTTCCTAAAACTAGGGAGGGAATTAGTCAACTGATTATTCCAGTGTGCTGGATTTGTGGACAGCAGGCTGGGTTGCAAATTGGGACTTCGAGCATGCTTTGTGCTCTTGTTATTTCATATAAATATGCAGAAGATGTGAGATGAGGGAAGAAAGGTGGGATTGAAGGTTGCCCAAGCAAGATCCTATGAAGGTATGAAAGCCCTGGGTGGGGTTTGCCATGGCTGGGTGATGGCCCCCAGCCAGGTATCCTGTGTAACCAGGGGACAAAGGCACGGGTCTCAGCCAAGCAGCAGAGCTTTGTCACAGTGACAGTCAGCAGATGTGGCAGCTCACTCAGAGGATTCCCAGAGAGGGATGTGTCGGCAAGCAGTCCAGTGGAGGGAGAACACAAGAAAAAACACGTGTTCGCTCTGGGGAACTGGGATAGGTTTTGGCAGCATCATCATCAGAAATCAGGGAAGGTGGCGTTGAAAGTTGCAGTGATTGAGCCTCCTTTGGTGGGCAAAAGCTTCTGACAGCACAGGAGCACTGGAACAAAGCTCGGAGCAGGATCACAGGATCACAGAATGGTTTGGGTAGAAAGGGACCTTTAAGCTCATCCAGTTCCACCTCATGCCTTAGGCTGTTCCACTACATCAGGTTGCTCCAAGCCCCATCCAACCTGGCCTTGAACACTTCCAGGGATGGGGCAGCCACAACTTGCTTTAAGGGAAGAGGTGATTTCCTGGTATCTCAGAAATTCTCCCATGGCTGTGTGTAACCCACAAGGTTGAGAGGGTCTGCAGTATTTGGCTGGTGAGAATTCTGGGATGACACAGGACAGGTTGTTTCAGCCACTGACTGTCTGTAGCATCTCCAGAAAGCCAGCCAACCTTCAGAGGAGATACAAAGGTCCATTGCTTGATCCTGATCCCAGAGCATGGGATGAATTGAATGTGTTCTTGAGATTCTCTCCAGCCCCATTTCCCAAGATTCTCCTTCATGCTTGTTCTAGGACTGCATACTAACATGGCATCCTGATCCCTGTGCATGGAGGATTTTAATCCTCCCAAGAGAGATTTCCCTTTTATGACCAGTTGCAATTTGTTTCCCCAGATGCCTTGAAAATTGGAAACCCTCAGAAAACACAAGCACATCTGTTGCCTTAGAGAATGGTTTTCTGGTTGGATTTCTGCTGGTACCTGTAGTCACTGAAGTCTTGGCAGTATTTTTGGTGTTTGCAAAGCCCAGCTCTTGGAGTTACATGGTTTGGGGAAGCCCTCAGCTTCCTCTAGAACAAAGATCTTGCAGGGTGGTGCAATGTCCAAGGCTGGCAGTGAATAACTGAAAGATGTTTCTTTGAACTCAACACACTGTGGTTGTGAGTTGCAGACAGGTGTGTCTGTCCAGCCCTTCCTATCTCAATCTTTGGTCTTCCCGTGGGCCTTGGTGTCTAGTGGTCCATCAGTGGTATGTATGATATGTATGTATGACATACATATCATTATCTTGGGCAGTAGGGGTGCTCCAAGGAGTCAGTGCTGGGATCTAATAAGCAGACTTTGGACTGTATCACACTAATATTTGATAAGGAAATTGGGTGTGAAGTCAAACTGGATGATTGTGTAAAATTGTTCTTTTCATGTTAGACTTGGGACATGATCAAAATGGGAGGAAACAGAGACTTGTCTTGTAATTATGGCCTGGGAAGAGTGAAGATGTGAAGGCGGTGCACTGCTGTACCCCACTTTTATACCCATGTTGCTCTAAGGAGGGGAGCTGTAAGCACTGAAATAGAGTCTGTATTTTGTTTTAAGGTCTCAAAACGCTTGCAAACAGATCCAATTTAACCTGGTCCCCAGTCTGGATTTCAGCAAAACTACATTCCAGCCCATAGAAGTGTTACTGGGTGCTAGGGTCTGGTAGTGTCCAGGCTGTGCCCTTGACATAGGAACTGCCTGCATGTGCAGTGCAGAAGGGGAAATGAGGGAAAGCACCATGACCTCAATTGCTGTGCACACTCTGTACCTCTACACTGTGTGGAGACCACCCTAGGGAAGCTGCACAGGAGCTGGAAATGTGTTCAAGCTTCCACAGGAACAAATGAGCAAGGATCTTCTACTTAAGAAATATTATAGGAAATTACAGTATAATGTTCAGTGTAAGATATTGTGAAAGGAGAAGATACTTATTTTATTTATACATATATATAATATGTTTATATAATATATATATATAAAACTAGATTTTTCCTCTTTTTTCCTTTGATTTCATTCATTTACACCCATCCCACAGGTAGAGAGATGTCCATGTTCAGGTGATCTGGCAAGGATCACTGCTGAACAGCCTGAGGGACACCAGCTTTCAAGTTCTTGTGTCATTCCTTGGGTTTTTCTGAGCTGATGACTACAAACTCAGTTTTGAGGAGGTCTTTCATATGACTTAGGGGTTATTTATCTCAGATTCATCCTTGCATAGCCCATCAGTAGGACTCTCTGACACTGAACACGTCCAGGGATGGGGCAGCCGCAGCTGCTTTGGGCAACCTGTGGCCAGGACCATACAAGAAAGAATTTCTTCCCAGTATTGCATCTAACCCTGCCCTCTAGTAGTCTGAAGCCATCCCCCCGTGTCCTGTTCCTCCAGATACTTGTCCAAAGTCGCTCTCCAGCTCCCTTGGAGCCTCTTTAGGTGTAGGATGCCTTAAATATCCCATAGGCAATTTACATTTTCAGCACTACGTTCCTCCTGTAATTCTGATACTGTATTACAGGTGAGAGATTTATAAGGGCAGAATGTGGCATCAGGACCCTCCTGAGAGCCTGTCCAGTGCCATATTTCATCCATGTAATCTCATGCTGAGTCCTTCACTTATGCTGGGCTAAATCCTTTTCCATGAACTGGAATTCAAAGAGATCTTGACATATGGAAGAAATTGCTTGAAACAAAAAAGTGGCGGTTTAGGAGAGGTGAGGGCAGGGAATGACAAAGAGGTAGGGATCAGCAGCAATGCTGGTGCAGATGAGAAGAGCTGGTGGAGCGACAATTCTGCAGGGAATCACAAATCACATGCCAGTAATTGTTACTTCATTTACTTCTGTTACTTCTGTTACTTCATTACTTTGGGACAAGTAATGTACTGAGATACATGGGGAGGATGTGACGTCTTTCCACATTAGTCAAGACTCGGGTAGACTGTTTTGTTCAGGTTTTGGTTTTGTACTTCAGCAGTTGTGGACCAGAGAAAGTTCTGAGGACACCCATTAGAGAAGTCAGGAAGCCAGCAGACATGGTCATTGCAGGAAGCTGGAAAGTATGGAATGGTTTTGGAAGAGAGAAATGGATTATCTTTGCATCTATGAAGTGTAACAGTGGGTTAGGATGCTCAAATCTGCTGTTGTCACAGCCAAGAGGAGCAAAACTTGGATGTTAAAAGTTAAAAATGTATTAAGTGCATTGCTGGACAAAAACCAAGGGATATTGTGCATCTCTGGAGATGCCAGGAGGATATCTCCACAGTCCCTCTCTGTGAATCTAGGAGAAAAAAAGTCATTATCACTCATTCTCTGCATTGATTTTTTTGTCTGCAGTGACCTTGGTGCTGCTAGCTTTTCTTTATGCTCCTCGGGGCACAGGTTGGATGAAGCAATTAGAATTTTAATAAAAGCTGCCTGGGTGTATGCATGGTGACATTTGATTTCTATTATTTTAATGGCTTCTGCTGATCATCAATCATTGTCCCACTACCCTCTCTCCTCCCTACCATGCCTTCGGTCCTCCTCCATCCCACGTGGGGTCCAACTGTTGGAGTCTTACCCCATGTTGGACTTTGTGTATCTTTGCAATCAAGACCAAATAACCTGTTAGTGGGCTCACAGCCTCCTCACATTCATGTTGACTTGAAATCAAAAGCATCATTACTTGACAGCAGAGCTTAATGTGGGACCACTGAACCTGCCCTGCCTGGCTGGAAAACACTTCATGGTGTTCAGAAAGTGTGTGGATGTGGCACTTGGAGTCATGGGTTAATAGTGGGCTTGGCAGTGCTAGGTTAGTAGTTGAACTTGATGATCATAGAAGTATTTTCCAATATAAATGATTCTGTGATTCTATGACTCAAGAGCAGGCTTCATGTAGATGTGTCAGAGATCAGTGGAAAACAGCCTATTCAGGGCAGGATCAAGATTTACCAAACAGAGCAGAGTATAGCCAAAAGTGACCCAACTGAATTGCTTTAGTAATTACAGCTTCCAAGCAATCATTTCCCCATCCTCATTTGGGTTGATTTTTCTCTTTGCTAGCATATTTGGGTTTTTTTTGCAATGCAAAATTGAATTATTACTTAATATGAACATTTTATGAACTGCTACAGGAGGTGAATTATTTATAAGAAGGGAGGGACTGCTTTTTCTGAGCCTTTCTGCTCTGTCAGTTGTAATAAGTATCAGTCTAAGAGTGTTTAAAGCTCGCATGCTCTGCCTGGGAGACAAGAAGCCTGCCTTTTTCCATCATCTCTTCTCTCAATTAAATACCTGCTTAATACATTTGTCCCTAGCATGTTTTATTTTTCGATTAAGTTTGGAACAACTCCAAAGGAAGAAGTATTTGTAGATCACCTCATTTTCAAATGAGACTAATTGTTTACCCAGCAGGATACAAATGGCTTGGGGAGGCTGTAAACATTTGCTGTGTGCACAAAAGTGCATTGTAAAAACAAATCCTCCTTCTAGTTCTTCACAGAAGACTTATAAAAGTGGTGCTTCTATTTTTTAGTTCCTAAATTTACTGCCTGGGATCTTTTTTACAAAAGGGATTGCTGCACAGACTTTTGCGTGCTGGCAGCTGGGTTTGGCAGGTAGGTCTGGCGTGGGTGACGCATGCAGAGACTGTGTAGTGGAGGAATATTTTTATTCAGTTCTATGTTAATGGTACCTTTCTTGGGAAGTGGGTTTCCATCATGCAGACATATTTTTAAGGCTATTTACATCCACATTATGGTGACACCATCCTCTAGACCAGGTGTCTCTGGCCACATGAGCATCAGTGCAGCACTCTCTCTAAGCAAGTGGCCCATTTGCAACCTCCTCCAGATGTTTCAGGCTGGGCCTGGAGGTGCCAGAAGACCCCAGGACAATCAGATCCCTGGGTGGTAAAATCCCATCAGCTTTGTAAATATGCTCCCCGAAGTGGGAATAGGCTCTGAGTCTCTTGAGTGTTTCTGTGTCTTTCTCCCAGCCTGTGCAGCTCTCCAGGCTTTGACTGCTGCACACAATATTTCTAGAGCACCTTTGCTGGCACAGGCAGCTGTGCACATAGCCTGGGATTTTCTTTTTCATGTGTGTGTGAATGGTGTGTCTCCCTGATATTTTTGGTGTGCTCAGTATGATGCTTTCGATGGAGCACAGTGGGGCTCTGGACATGAGCACCTTTGATATAAAGACACAACCCATTTGGTCTGAGCTTTGCTTTCAGAGTTTTACACTCCGTGCAAATACCGGAGGAGCCCTTGAAAATATCCAGTTAATCTTCCACAACATGCTTGCTCACCATTTTCCATATGAAGATTTCCTACAGTCATCCTTACCCCTTTTTATTACACTATGATGGTTTTGGTGTGGACAGGGTACCAGCAGAGACCACTAGTTGCGTTGTTCACTCATATCAGTCCTTGTTTTTAAGTAGTTAGGAGAAGATTTCACAATAGAGCCATCTGTTCCAGTGCCTTCTCCACAGTCCCCCAAGGCAGCTTTGGTGGTCCCAGTATTTACAGATTTGGTACCATGGGAGTAATCAAGTTGTTACAGAGCTGGAGTCAGTGAGTCCTCCCCATTACAGTAGTGATGTTAAAGTGATCCTGGCAAGTTCCCAAGCTTGGGCTAGAAAAATGCAGAGCACTTTTTCATTCCCTGCAATTCATCTAACTTTTGTATCTCCGCTGGTAGGAATAGCTGGTAAAGAAAGATAACTGGATATGGGATGAATTGAGTATTACACTGTTAAAAGTGATAAACGTTAATGGCCCTTATTCTGCTCTCCATTACACCAGCACAGTCCCAGTGACTTGTGCTGGTGTGTTTTATGGTTTCCTGAAAAGATGCATGGGCATCCTAAGCTTTGTCTCTTCCCAAAGAAGTTTTCCCAACTCCCAGTTCTCCCACACTGTCCCCTGAAACCATCAGCTCATCCCACTTTAGTCACAGAGTCACAGAAGGATTTGGGTTGGAAGGGACCTTAAAAGACCACCCAGTTCCACCCCTTGCCATGGACAGGGACACCTTCCACTAGACCAGGTTGCTCCAAGCCCCATCCAGCTTGGCCTTGGATACTTCAGGGATGGGGCAGCGACAGCTGCTCTGGGCAGCCTGTGCCAGGGCGTTATCACCCTCACAGTGAGGAATTTCTTCTAATATCTAATCTCAATCACCCTTCTTTCAGTTTAAACCCCTTCTGCCTTGTCCTAGATTTTCATGGTACTTTTTATAACAACATTCCTCACAGCACCTAGGGCAATTTCAATGGAATAATCCACATTTCCTCTCCAGTAATTCCACCTATGTTATGCAAACTCTGTACTTTAATGTCTACAGCACAAACCAATTTTATAACTGGATTTTGCAGTCTTTGCAATAACACAGTATTTAAGGGTAAAGGTGGGAGGGGAAATTAAACTCGGCCCTTCTCTTAGCTCAGTAATCCTTTATCTTAAGATCTTTGCTCAAGCCTCAGCTCTCTTCTTTCATCTGCTTAGTTCACACCCAGATCTGTTATGGTTTTTCCAGTTGAAAAGAATTACAGCCTCTTAATTTCAACTACAGAAACATGCAATAGCAGCATTGCACAGGAAAGCATCAACTGACAAGCAGAATTCCGTCAGAGCCAGTGACTGGCTTGTCACTTTTGAATGTTAAAAAATACTTTAGATTCATTAAAAAATAAAATTTTGTAAAGAAATAGGACAACCTCAAATACACACACATAGGCATGGCAGAGGCGGGTGATTGGACCAAATGTAGGTTAATCTGCATTCATCCACATCTGTATTGCATTATTCAAGGCTGTGTTGTCACACTGCCTATATCTCACTATCCCTGACTTGTGTTACACGCTTGGGACATGGTTGGAAATGGGGAAATGCAGCTCATCAAGTCACAGAAATGTCTGCTGTGGAACAGACATTGTGTTGGACCTGGTAGCCCAGGGGATGGATTCAAGGGTTTTCTGCCCGAGTAGTTCTTGCAAAAAATATCTGCAACAATACTTTCATTACTATGCATTTTATATAGTTAGTATATGTAAATACTTATATAGTGTATGAAAATGTATGTATTTTATTAGTATTATGGGTTTGTAATTATTATTTTATTTTTATAATAAATACAAACCATTACCTGATATGCGCAAGCTGATTTAGTTGAAAATATCCCTGCTCATTTCAGGGAAGGTGGACTATATGATCTTTCCCTTCCAAACCAAACAATTCCATGATTCTGTGATTTTAAATTTCTGCACAGTGAGAGTGCCACTAGAAGATATGCCTTGAGGATGGATAAAGCATCGTGGATTTCAATTCTCCTTCCACTTCCAAGATTAAGACATTACGCAACCAAAGCATATATAAATACAAGAAGTTTGGATTATATGTCTGTATTTGACTTTATACACCAAAATGGGATAAAACTGTGTGTCTTTGGACCCTAAGCATGTATATGTGATTTGCTTTCACAGAAGGTACTTTTGGCTTGCAGGCTCTGAGATATTAAAACATAAGATCACTGTCACAGTACCTGGGTGTTACAAAAACCCCAAGTTCAGTGGTCAAACAGAAAACAAGTCTATCCTGGCTGCCTGGCCTCTGAGCTGAGCTGCAGGTTTGTCTACCCTGTAGGCACCCATTGCTGTGAGAGGAGTTAAGAGCTGTGACCTTGTGTTAGGATCTCCCTCAGCTCTGCAGGGTCACTGAAGGTGGATGCAGGGATAATGGCAGGCAACTGCAGAGTTAGATGATAAATTTACCTGCCATGAGCAGTATGGATGGAAGAAGTTAGGCAATACTCAAAACTCTCTTTGCACTGGACTTTCAGCCCTGTGTCACTGCTCCAGCCCATTGCAAGGAAAAACTTAATTATCACAGGGTCAAGGCTTTGGGGAGACCTTAGAACCTCTTCTAGTACTTAAAAGGGCTCCAAGAGAGATGGAGGAGGACTTTTGACAGAGAGTGACAAGACAAGGGGGAAGTGCTTTACACTGACAGAAGACACAGTTAGGTGGGATATTGGGAAGAAATTCCTCCTTGTCAGGGTGGTGAGACCCTGGTACAGGTTACCCAGAGAAGCTAGCTCGCCCATGCCTGGAAGTGTTCAAGGCCAGGTTGAATGGGGCTCAGAGCAACCTGGTCTAGTTGAAGGTATCTCTGCCCATGGCAGGGGGCTGGAACAAGATGATCTTTAATGTCTCTTCCAAACCAAACCATTCTGCAATTCTATGATATTCTAGGTGTTAACTTTGCCATGGGACTTGGTTTACTGCTTCTTTACTTAGTGTCCAGGTCCTTGTTCCTCCGTGTCTCCTCCGTTAATGTTCATGGGGATCCCTATTCATAATCTCCCTTTTCCTAGCATTTGTCTTGTTTCCACCTTGGACATGGAAAGTCTTTGAAACCAGGTGATTAGTTCTTCTATGAAAGCCCACACAGGAATTGCTTTCATATATTAACTGAAACTCAGATTGTGATGTCTCAGTTTCGAGACAAATTTAGGAGGGGACACGCTTCTAATGAGTCGTCTCCTCTATAAAGGTTCCAACAATCCCTTTCCACCAATAGGAAATGAATATTAATGGATGAAAGTGAAAAAAACCAAACCCAACAGTTTATTAACAGAATGCCCACATGGCAAGGGGCAAAAAAGTAAATAACTGCTAAATATTAAACTGTCAGACCTTACCCACACACACACGTAAACACAAAAAACCACACAAAAACCTAAAATGCCAGGGAAAACACCCGCTCACAACATGCAGTACAAAGTGGTGCCAGCTTCTCTCTCAGGATGAAAAACCAAACAAAGAGGAGCTCCACACAGCAGTCTGAGCAGCAGATGAAAAGTTGGTGGCTCTCTGGCATCAACCTCCTCTCCATGGCAGACGAAGCAGCTGGGTGGAGCCTCTTGGTGTGCTTTCTCTCCCCGTCTTGGTTTCCCAAATTTTAGGGGCTGGAACGGAGTGACCCATCTGCTGCTGCTGCCAGTCATACTTCTCTGGTGTCAGACTAGCAGCTGTGTAGTTCACCTCACAGGCAGATGAAAGATTGCTTCTGCAGCTTCTCCAGGGCCAAGGAAGCAAAAAGATTGTCACCTGCGCCAACAAAACCCAGCTAGCCGAGCAAAACCAAACTGCACAGGGCCATGGAACGCCTCGCTAGTAAGGCTTTGAAAAAAACAGCCCAAGAGCTCAAAGCTCCCCCCCTCTGGCCCTGCACACATCTGCTCCTGGGCCTCTTAAAGATACTGCAGCCATTTTTGGGCAGAGGATCATGGAATAGACTGTCATCATAAATCACTCCAAAACATGTGACTACCTAATTTCTTCATTTTTCATGTGAAGGGTTAAAGTTTAGGACACCTGCCCAGTCAACATTTACAGGGTATTGAGGTACAATCATATAGTAGCTACTCTAGTGAGGAGCAAATAACACTGCCCAAATCTGCAATGGAGTGGTGAAACAATATAGCTGCTATTTTATTTTCACCATCTTCCTCCTTTACCCACTACTGGTTAATCTGTTTCTACTCCAATGTGAGCAATTACCCTGTCATGCAGACTAGAAATGAAATCTAAGAGCAATGCTAAGGAAGAAGGGAAGTAACGATTCCCTGCAGGAAGCAGCAAAATACAGTAAGTCAAATTATATTGCTGTGACAGAAAAGCTTCTTCTTATTAACAGTGATGTCCTGACCTTTCCCCAGGGAGACCTATCCTTCTGTATCCATGATTTGGATGACAACTGAAGAAATTCAGACAAAATCTTACTTGTGGTAAGCACCACCCATCTCCATCTTTTGCCTCAAGGGCAAACCTCGCAGTTCTAATGCAGTGGACTGCAGTATCACCTATTGGAGAAGGGGCAGGATTTTGGAAACAGGAGCTGGTCATGGGCTCAAGCAGTTTCACAGCAGAGCTTCCCATAAAGTCAGGGAAGGAGGGTTTCCCCAGCAGTCCCTGCCCAGCACTATGAGAGTAATTGGACTTAATGAGCAGCAGTGTGAATGGACAATAGCACAGGTTTCCTAGGGAAGCTGTGGCTATCCCATCCCTGAAAGTGTTCAAGGCCAGGCTTGACAAGCAGGACTTGGGGCAGCCTGGTATAGTGGAAGGTGTCCCTGCCCTTGGCAGAGCAATTGGAGTGACATGAGTTTTAAGGCCCCTTCAACTGTTCTAGTATTCTTTGAATTTGGACCAGAGGTGGTGTCAGCGGTGCCAGTCAGTGGGATGCACTTGTCCTTCATCTCCTTTGGCAGTAGCTCTTCAATTCTTTAACCAACCATCTGTCCTGTCTTTGCTGAAAGTTGATGCCTTTGGCTTCTCTCCCCATCCTGCTGCTGGATCTCCATCAAGGATGATGACACTGACTTTGTGAAATGCAATGGCTTCATTTGACCTTAAAAAGCTTCATTTTCCTGGGTGTTCATTAGCACATTTTGCTGCACCAGATTCTCCTCTTCCAAGTCACATCATGGATTCACATGTAGCTTTTGCAGTATGAAACTCTGATTCAGGAAGTTGTTTATTGTCCATATTTACATCTGTGGAGCAGCTAAGGGCCACTATGCATATGCTGATGTTTTCTGATGAATTGAAATAATGCATTTTTAGTTCATCTGCAACTTGTGTCTTCAGACACTTTAAATGAGGTGCTGAAAACATCTCTCTGCCAAGAATCTCACTAGAACCAAAGTCTCACAAGGCCATAAGATGAGAGTTGTTCAGCCTTGGCACAGGCTGCCCAGGGCAGTGGTAGAGTCCCCATCGTGGGGGGATTTCACAGACAGATTTAACAGGGACAGATAGATATAGCACTTGGAAACATGGGTTAGTGGTGGGCTGGGCAGAGCTGAGGGACTGGTTGGATTCGATGATCTTAGAGGGCTTTTCCATTCTTCAGGATTCAGTGATTCATTGTGCCCTTTTTGCATGGGGATGAGCAGAGGCAGGCAGCTGCCAGTTTCTCTGCATCCCATTGGATATTTAAATTACTTCATTCACCATGCATTCACCATGAATTGCACTAAAAAACCCTTGCACTTAGAGAAGAATTTTCAATGCTATGTTGTCTTTGCAAATTTTTCCACTTTTCCTAACGTGAAGGTTTTTTCTCAAGGGTTTTTATCCCTGGGACCCTAACAGCTGAGCCTACTTGATTCACATGTCCGTATTTCTGTGCAGTTGTGTGTGATGTCTTGAACAGAGAGTCAGATATGGGATGCTCTTTGGCCCAGCAAACTCTCAAAAGAGCACTTTGACTCTGTTATGGATCGAGTGAGAGCATTAGCCAAGCCCTGCCTTAGGTTCAGATTTTTGGCAGCAGCTTTACTCAGGTGACCAGAGCTAAATCAGTCTGGCTTGCAAGTTCTTAAGAATGACCAATCAAGTCTATTATAGAATGAGTTATTTATTGAATAGACAGGAGATAACAGACAAAAGGCCTTAAACAGAGTTACTTACTACACAGTTTAAAACAAAGGACTACTACTAGATTACATAAAACAGTGTATAAATGTACCAATATTATAGCTAGCAAAGAAACAGTATAGATTAAGAGTCAATGTAACTTACCACCAATTGATGATGGGATACACAAGTCCTATCACTCAGTCCCCAGGGGAGTAACCATGAAAGTCGGCATCCTGACTTCAGGGAGAAGACTCCACACATTCTGAGGAATGTGCAGAGGATTTCTGCCTTGTGAAAATATGGTGTAGCTTTTATAGTTTGTAAAGTGAAGTGTCTGTCAGTCAGAAATTCCAGCTGATCTTCCCACATCTGCTTCCACAGCAAGATGTTTATCGTAAGCTGAAAGCATCAATCCTGTGGTACCAAACTCCCTACAAGGCAAAACTGTCTTTCACTAAGGCTTGTGTGACGCTTAACTCAGAGCAAGATGTTCCAAGTTATTGCTTCAGCTAACAAACAACAGACAAGTTTTCTGGTGGCAGGGGCAGAAGTCCTGCTACAGGATCTTCTCACACTGTTGTGGTTCCTGCAGCCTATCCAGATCTGCCTGTGGCAACACTTTTCCCAATCCTACAGCATTCTGTCAATAAAGATGTTGTTTTGTCAAAGCATCCATGCTGTGAACTGATTTGTTTGTTTAAACTGTGTGGCAAATTTTACAGTTGTCTGTCCTTTTGGAGGACAAGGGAGCTGAGTTGCTGCTCCTAGACCAATGCACTGGTGAATAGATGGAATGTTGGCAGAACTTTGACCTGATCCTGACCCATTTTCCAGGACTGAATATAACATTTACAGATGGATTATTGCTGCAAGCAAACTCAGGCTGTGATCACCCTGGGAGTTTTTCCAGCAGGCTGCATGGGCTGGCTTCTTTGGTGACACCAACATTGAGTTCATCATCTGTACAGGCTTGAGCCTGTACAGGAGACAACATGAAAATTACTATATGGAACGACCAACATGTGTCCCTTCCTTAGCAGGACCCATAAGTTTGTAATACACAGGGAAATTAAGAGTGTAATAAACTGGCAGATTTCCACAGGGTTGTGATTAACACCAGGAGGTGTCAGTATTTTTTGTTTTAAATTCTCTCCAGATCTCCAGATACACCTTTCCCTGGTTTCTGGGATTTCTGCTGTGGGATCTCCCAGTATGAGGCTCCCCAGAGTCCATGCTGTTTCCTTGGCAGGTGTGTAGCTGCCAGGAGATAGGGATGGCTCCTGTGCTGTTGCAGATGCTGTTGGATATCCTTTATTAGGCTCAGACTATGTTATCCCTGTGGCTGGGGGTCACAGGGAACTAACGGAGTGCAGGCTGGAGGCTGCAGAGCAGATCTAAGGTGAAGACAGCAGTAGAAAGAAGGAAACCTGGGGATGTTTTACCTCAGTTTACCCTGAGGTCTGCAAAGTTGATTTTCTGTGACAAAGCTGCCTAGATGTACCACTTAGTCTGATCGTGAGGATTTATCTCACCCTTTTGCATCATACATGCACCTCTCCACACTGGCTGGGATGTTACTCTTATTCACCCACAACTAAGTATCTGACTCAGCTCTTTGGCCCTCTGCAGTGTTCACGGTCACCTTCAGTCCTGGTTTTGTGATGTTTTAATCATGACAGCCTGCACAATAATTCTTCCTCCTTGAAAGCCCACATTCCATGGTCCCCAGGCAATGCAATAACCATGATTTGGGGGCTGCTGACTCAAAGAGCTTTTATAAATGGATGACAACATGGTTCTGCTCTGCCAAATGACTTGGTTTTGTCTTTTCCAGTCCATTGATTGCCTTGCTATAACCTCCTTCAGCCAGTGCTAAAGTCACCTTCTTGAAGGCTCATTACTTTTCTCCTCTTTTATGCCACTGCTGTACTTGATGGGCCCTAATCAGGGATAGAGATACTGGTCCCTCCCTGTCCTGCTCACATTCACTCCATTGTCCAAGTTTCAAATTAATTCATTAATATATTTCACATTGTTAAATCCTTGTACACAGTTGGCTTATCCAAACAGACTTGCTTTCTGTATATGTGTAATATATATATGTGTGTATGTGTGTGCATATGTGCATGTCTTAGAGGTTGATTGTTAATGTTTGGGGAGAAAATAATCTTGGCCACCAGGAGCCTCTTTGTACCATTCACAGTCTCACTGAAGCTTTACAGTAAATTATTGTGTACAAGATAATAGCACAGGCATTAGAGGATAAATCTATCATTAAGCCTCCATGTAGGAGATGGAGATGGGGCACTGGACGCAGCA
Source organism: Prinia subflava (assembly GCF_021018805.1). Classification (NCBI taxonomy): domain Eukaryota; kingdom Metazoa; phylum Chordata; class Aves; order Passeriformes; family Cisticolidae; genus Prinia; species Prinia subflava. The sequence continues at coordinate 1,316,874 of NC_086249.1, forward strand.
GGCAGTGAAAAGGGTGTTCTTACACTTGCAGTGGCACATTTGTATGTTGACAAGACCATTGAAAACAGGAGTTGGTTGGAATTGACCTTTTAACTAAAGGAGGCTGGGATGGGAAATGGAATTAAATGGCTGAGTCACAGGATCACAGACTGGTTTGGGTTGGAAGGAACATTAAAGATCATCTTGTTCCAGCCCCCTGCCATAAGCAGGGACACCTTCCTAGGCCAGGTTGTTCTGAGCCCCATCCAACCTGGCCTTAAATGCTTCCAGGGATGGGGCAGTCACAACTTCTCTGGGCAACCTGTGCCAGGGCATTACCACCCTCATAGTGAGGAATTTCTTCCCAATATCCCATCTAACCCTGCCCTCTGTCAGTGGGAAGCCATTCCCCATGTCCTGTCACTCCAGTCCCTTGTATAAAGTCCCTCTCCAGCTCACTTGGAGCCTTTTTAGGTACTGGCAGGGTCTCTAAGGTCTCTCAGAGCCTTCTTCAGGTGAAAACCCTCAGCTCTCCAGCCTGTCTCCAGATCAGAGGGATTCCAGTCCTCACAGCATCTCTGATGCCTCCTCCAAGCTCATTCCAACAGCTCCAGTATCTTGGAGTGCAGGGGACATGTTGTGTTGCAGTAAAATGTCAGGCAAAGCAAGAAATCACTTTGGCCCAGAATTTTAGGTTTATTTCTCTGCAAGACAAGACCACATTGCTCTGTTACTATTGCATGAGGGACCTCAGCATGGGGCAGCATTCCTTTGCTTCTGGAAATGGGTTAGGAGGCAGGTTTTGGCTCTTACAGAGTGGTAACTATTGATCAGGCTGTTCTTCAAAATCAGTTGTGTTTGCAGGACAATGCATCTGTTTATGCTGAGTCCAAACGTATTTCTTTCTGTTCACATTAGAAAAGAACAGCTTTAGGATTGAAACACAAGCCTGCTCCTCATCTGAGCAATCCTTTCTGAGCAGAATTTGGCAGGAAGCCATGTAGTCCAGTATCTTTGGCCAATCACAGCCAGAACCAGACAACCAGAGTGGGGTTGGAGGATATTCCTACATCATGGAATAACTCCTGCTTTGGCTCATGGTTTTTCAGGAGCAGTTAAATGCTGAAGACAACTCTGAATACACTTGATATCCATCTATACAGCCATGACTTAATCAAATCTCATTATATACTGAAGTTCAGTGCCCTCCTTTGGCATTGAGTTCAACCAGCCATTGTTATGGATTTTGGGTTTCGCACTACTTCATTTTGCCAAACATTTCTTTTCCTGTTTTACGAGCAGGAGAATACTTAAGAGTAAGTGACACTGTATTTTAGAGAGACAAAATAATTTGGAAATCCCAGATATCTTTTCTGCTTAGTTTGGCTCAAATGTATTTTTTTTCATTGCTGTTTTGTTTAGAGAAAAGTTAAAGAGAAATCTGATGTTCTGAAATACTCCTTGTGAAGCACTTTGATGTTTTGCTTCATAAGAGGATTCATAGTCTTTGTTGTTGTCCTGAGTAGAATGAGGGGGAAAAATGGGATGGGAAAGAATTAAAGAAACTGAAAAAATACAATTAAAGATTCATTTTAGAATTAATTAAATGTTTCAGGCCTAACATTTTGTAAAGTTTTCCTTTTTTCAGTGAAAAATCTGAATATTTTTATTTTTTCATCTAGACGTACTTTTCCAGAAATATCCCTCCTGTGCAGGACTCCACCATGAAGTCCCCCATCTCCTTTTTCTGCATTATTTACTATTTAGTACGTGTACATCAGGAAGAGGGAATAGGTCTGGCTCAGTGCCAGCAGAGCTGCTGTCAGCAGAATACATTGAACACCCTGTGCTGTTGCTGAGCAAATGTAGCCTCTCTTTAAAATCTGTCAAAGAAGGTGGAAGCTTGAAGTGGTTAAACTTTGCCCTTTTCTGTCCTTGCTTCCCCCTTTTGGCTTTCCTTTGGCATCAGTAGATAAAGGCAATCTGTGCCTGCCTACACAGGACTTGACAAGCATCTCCAGAGACAACTGAGAGCTCATTTCAACCCCAGTGTGCCCTGGCTGGGCTGAAAGAGGGTGTTCAGGTCACCTTCATCTTGCCACCACCTTCAGCAACCCTCAGTGAAAGGGAAAATGCAATTAAAACAACCAGGGCGGATGAAGCCTCAAGCAAGAGCAGTGTGATGTTCACTGATACATGTGGAGACCAGGTTTGGCTTTAATTTATGTGGATCAGGCTACCACCTAACCATGCTGCTGTCATCTGATAAGATCTGCTGCCTATGCATTTGTAGGGCATCTGCACAAATGGGCAGCCTTATGTTCTCATCAGGTCTGTAGGTACATAAACTCTCTTTAACCTCACTGGGAAATTTTCCTGTGGAACATGGCTTGCAAAAGGTCTCCTGATAACCAATACACTCTTTTTCACTGAGTTTTATTTCAAGTTCCATTTCAGGTCAGCACTGGGTTCCCTGTTGATTCTAATATTCTTTGTAAGGCTGGGATGAGGAACTAGGCAGAAAATTAGGAGACATGTCATTTGCTGCTATTTCAGTTCAACTTTCCATTTCATGCGAAGACAGCAGTTCTTAAAATCTTCCTCAGCAAAATTAAGAGCATTGAAAATCCCTGCGATAAAGAATTTCAGAGCTGGACTAAGCTGCACCTGTTGGTTACATCCAGACTGGAGCTGGTCCATGGTTTGTACTTGCTGCTTGAGCAAAGGTTTAAGTGAGCTGTGAGACCTGTCTCTTTTAGGATGGGTTCTAGCACATTCCTTGAATACTTTGGGAGCTAATTTGGTGTGCAGAATTCTTCAAAGCTCTCGACACCACTATGACCTGCTGTTCTGAAAATAAGGGGAAAGTAACATTTTCAGGGCTTATTTCAGATTGCAGAAGAAATTTGTAACTTTTGGGCACTGTACTTTCCCCACAAATTGGCCTTGGAATGTTAAATAATGATAATGAGGGAAGTCTCAGAATGACAGGATCTTTCTCTAAACCAGCATAAGTTTTAGTGTTACAGGAGCAACCAATATGTTACCTTAGAGAACAGATATTTTTACTACGCCCAGAATAAAAAAACCCACCAGAAAACTAACTCTTAAAGCTGCTATTTTTCCTCTCACTTCTTTGCTGCATATAAGAAGTATTTAAATGTATAATACAACATCTCTGAGTGACATACAGATCTTGGAGAATCGGGCCAGTTCCAGATGATAGAATCACAGAATGGTTTGTGTTTGAAAGGACCTTAATGACCATACAGTTCCAACTCCCTGCCATGGGCAGGAACACCTTCCACTAGACCAGGTTGGTCCAAGTCCTTGACCTCAACCTGACCTTGAACACTTCCAGCAATGGGGCATTGCACAGGAAACACAGTGCAAATGCCTTAAGAGAGTGTAGTTGTGCCATGCATTGCTTGGACAACACACAGCCATTGACTGGGAACATCCCAGAACTAGACTTTTGTCTCTTATTTTATTCCCTATTAAACTTTTCAAAATTTTTGAAGCTTTATTCCCTATTAAACTTTTTAAAAATTTTGAAGCTTTTTTCTGTTTTCACACCCACGTGCCCATTCCCTGATCTTGAGGAAAGCTATCGTGATTTTCACCTTTGAGATTTCAACTTCTGCCACAAATACAATAGAAAATAGCTAATGGATTGAAGTAACTAAGAAACAAATCTGAGAGACAGATAGATATGGGCAGAGAAAATTAGTCCACCATTTTATTTATTTCTGCATAATGAAAATGTAGTCTACTTTGGAACAAAAGTGGATCCTAGGAAGTAATCTCTTCTGAGGAGTTTAGGATGAACTTTGAGTTTGTCATTCTGTCTTGGTTTGAGAGAATTTAAAGAAGAACACTCTGGAACGAATTGTCTCCCTTTTATAAGTTCCAAGAATCCTTTTCCGCCAATAAGGAACATAGATGAGTAGAAGACTGAAAAAAATAACAGTTTACTAACAGCAGCAACAGGCAAAAATAACAAATAGATACAAAATTGATAAATCTTATGGACTGCCCCCAGAACAAAAAGACACCCAAAAATGCCAGTGACACACACACACACACGCATCCATCAAGGTAGTGCTCTGCAGTTGAGCTTGTGGTTAGAAGGACAAGGGGGAAGGTGGTGTGAGTCTTCTCCCCACCCCCTGCTCTGCCTTCCTGACAACTAGAGCTCCAGCTGGTATCCTCTGGGTCACGGGGCTAGAACTCGTGGAAGGACTTTGTCTTCCTTGCAGCAAGAGACAACAGGGCAGGCAAGGCAAGGTGGCAGGGCTGGGACAAGTCATGGTTTTCTGTCCTCAGCCAGGATAACAGATGACCTTTTGCAGTCTGGCATCCCTGCCTGAGCATCCTCTGATGACATGCACATGTCCATACTTAAGCTTTCCTGATCCTCTGGACTCAGTACAGCTGCTTATCTTCACAGAAGTAAAAATGAATAGTTAATTCCCATTTGACAAATTTCGTTGAAGCTGATTAAGATGTTCAAAAGTATTATGGGAAGGGATTGACTGGTAGGCCCCTTACACAAAGTTAATTTCCCTGGTGTTGGGGGTTAGGTCTTTTTTTTTTTTTTTTTTTTTTTTTTTTTCTTTAGTGGATTTTCCTGCATTTGTTGTCACAGAGATGATGAATGGACCTCGATTTAAAAGACAAAAGATGTAGCCATGGTATATCATGGTATATCATGGTATGTCATGGTATATCATGGTGTATCATGGTATATCATGGTATATCATGGTGTATCATGGTATATCATGGTGTATCATGGTATATCATGGTATATCATGGTGTATCATGGTATATCATGGTATATCATGGTATATCATGGTATATCATGGTATATCATGGTGTATCATGGTATATCATGGTATATCATTGGAACAGTTCTGGGGAGGGGTAGAAGCAGTGTGGTGCTCGGCAGTTTCTTGCCTGGGGGTGGGTCGGTCTTTACCCAACTTGGAGGGTGGAAGGTTGTGGGTTTTGGTGCTGGACTTCTCCTGCCATGGGGGACTCGCTGCTACAGCTGAGCCTTCCTGGCCATTTCTCCTTGCTGTTGGAGACCACTTCTTGCAGAAGAGGGACTTCTTGGTACCCACCATTGCTGGGAGAAAGCTCCTCACCATTGGCCTGGCTGCCTCAGGGGAAAACCGGGCGCCCATCTCCTCTCTGTCCAGAGGGAGCACCTCTGGGCTGCTTACTGGAGCCTCAGCAGCTGCTGCTGGAATCACCAGGACACCCTCAAGACACACGAGAGCCAGGAGAAAACAGAAATCCCTCACCCTCCACTTCTCTCTCCTCCCCCTGGGGAGGCTCAGCGCTGGCTTCGGCCGCCCTCTGCCTCACACTGAGCCCACAGCGCCCCTGCAGGTGTGGGGGAGTCACTGCAGCCTCTCTGCCTCAACAGGAGCCAGCAGCGCCCCTGCCGGCTGGAAATCGCCAAATTTACAAATTAATTGGAAAATCCAGTTTGGTAACTGGATTACCAATTTAAATTACCGATTTGGTAATCCAATATTACCAAAGGGGAAATTTCTTGACAGGCAGAAAAAGGCTTTTATTGGGATTTTTTTTTGCTGTTGTTGTTGTTGCTGTTGTCATTGGTGTTTGTCTGTCTTGTTTTATATTTATATATGTGTGTGTACATAAATATATATATATTTAGTAAAAAAATGCTATTCCTTTTCCCTTATTTTTGCCTGAAAGCCCTATAATTTCCAAGTTACAATAGTAAGGAGGGCATCATATTTACCATTCCAGGAAGGTTCCTGCCTTCCTTGGCAGACACTTGTCTTTTAAACCAGGACACCTAGTAATCCAGGCTAAAAATGAGTAATACAACCCAAAAGTGGTTAGGTGGAACAGGCAGGAGAGACAGGGTCTGTAACTTAAGAGGTTAAATGCCTATTGGAAGTCCTGAAATTAAGACAAGATCTTGGAGCAACCTGGTCTAGTGGAAGGTATCTCTGCCCATGGAAAGGGGTTGGAACGAGATGAGCTTTAAGGGTCTGGCCAACTCAAACCATTCTGCAATTCTGTGATTTCCAAAGAAAGTCTACCCCTTTGCAGAGGGCTTGTATCAGCACTGGTAGGATAGATCCTGGCTTGCATTAGAGTTTTAAGGATCTAAACACTGTCTTGGTCTATGTCTGGGTACAACCCCCAAGTCAGCAACCTCTTTAGGGTTTCTCCTTCCCCATTCTCAGGTGAATGGTGAGTTTTAGAGAGAAATTGAAATTGTTTGCTTCAAACCTGGAAGGTTGTTGGTGTTTTATGGGGAAGAACTGCAAAAAACAAGAGAAGAAGGCTGTGGATGGAAAGCAGAATGTGTCCAGAAGACACTGATCCACACTTTCAACTGTGTTTGGGGCTTCTTCCACCAGAAGTTGCAGCTCTGTCCAAAAGAAATGAAAGAAATGAAAGAGGGTGTTATTTTCCCCCTGTAATTTAGGAATGCACTATCAGTTAATAAAGGGAAGCCATAGTTCACAATATACCTGATAAAATGCGTTGCCTGCTCTGCTTCAGTTTACATCTTACTTGGTATTGTGTTAATTAGTTATCTGTTAATCCTAATTATTTATCTGTTAGTATGGAATTAACTAAGCTGTTCTAATAGGTGCACTAGAGGTGGAATCATACCAATCCCTGCTTAGAGGCGTGGCTGAGATGTCTCCAGGATTGGCTGATTTTAATAGACCACATTTCATTTGAATTTCTCATAATGTGTCAATAGGTTTTGGATGAGGTAAAAAAAATGAATTGTTGGCAGACAGTTTCTATGTAAATCTGATCGGATGGAGGCAAAATCCCTTCCACACAGACTTGGTTGAGCAATGCAGGACTCCATTCGCATGCTATCATTGCCCTCCTGTTGGTTTAATTCCTGAACCCTTTTCCTTTTTGATCTTCAGAAATGAGTTCAGACCCTGGATAGATGTCAAGCCCGTGAAAGCGATAAAAGCAAAGCCCCAGTACAAGCCACCAGAGGAGAAAATGACCCATGAAACCAGTTACAGTGCTCAGTTCAAGGGGGAAACCAGTAAGCCTTCTCCAGCTGATAACAAATACCTGGAACGCAGAAGGATACGCACTCTCTACAGCGAACCCTACAAAGAACCTCCAAAGGTGAGAAACATGGCAGAGGGGACCCATCACTGCTCCTGGTAGGACATGTGCAACACACTAAGGCTGGGCTGAACACTGCTTGCTGTCACTCCCCTTTTGTGGTATCCTTATTCCAACCAACAGGTGCATTTCAGGATCCATCTTGGAGATGGCTGTGAATAAAAAACTAAACATGTCCTGGCCATGTGTGCTGCCAGAAAGCCAACAGGGTCCTAGGTTGATCCCACAGCACGGACAGGGAGGTCAGGGAGGGGATTCTGCCCTGCTGTTCCATTCTGCCCCTCTACGTTGTAAGATCCCCATCTGCAATGCTGTCTCCAGCTCTGGGGTCCTCAGCATGCGAAGGATATGGATCTGTTGAACTGAGTCCAGAAGAGGCCATGGAGATGCTCCAAGAGGTGGAGCACCTCTGTATAGACACAGGCTGGGAGAACTGAGGATGTTTAGCCTAGAGATGAGAAGGCTCTGGTGAGACTTCAGAGGCTCTGTCAGTGCCTAACAGGGCTCCAAGAGAGCTGGAGAGGGACTTTGGACAAGGGCCTGGAGGGACAGGACAATGGAGAATGGCTTCACACTGCCAGAAGGCAGGGTTAGAAGGAATATTGGGAAGAAATTCTTGGCTGTGAGGGTGGTGAGGCTCTGTGGCTGCCCCATGCCAGGAATGTCCAATGCCAGGTTTGAAGGAGCTTGGAGCAACCAAGTCTAGTATAAGATGTCCCAGCCCATGCAGGGGTAAGGACTGAGATGTTCTTTAAGGACTCTTCCAACCCAAACTGTTCTATAATTCTATGAGCTCTAGGACAGCTTGAAGCACTTCAGAGACAACAGTGCCCTATGTCAAACTGTAAAGAAGTGAGGGTAGGGCTGAGATGAAGAGGTTTTTTTTGTTGTCATTTCCTGTGTGATTATCCAGGCAGCTTTTTCTTCCTCCCTCCAAATCTTTAGGAGCCCTACATATTATGCCAGGAGCCAGACATCTCCTGTTAATTCAGAGCATTCCACAGATTTTGACAGTATGCACTTCTGGTTTTGATCAGATGGAGGACATGTGTTGAGAAGGACCTAAGCCGAAATGTCTTCCAGCCTTGTTTTCTAGGACCAGCAGAGGATCTGCATATAAAAGGAGTCAGTCTGTGAAGTTTTAAATGGAGAACCATAAGTTGTTCCCTAAACTGATGAGTGCTTAGATCTGTGAGGACTGAGGGATTGCAGGGTGAGCATGTAGGAGATGAAAGCTTCTGTTCTCCCTTAATTTTTGTAACTGTCCTTCCTATTTCGGGGTGTAGAAACAAGACATAGGTGTGGAATTTTCTCATGTGCCAATTAGTGTTCCTCACCTCAGGTATCCCCAAGTAATTTTCCTCCATTTTGGGAATCTGATAAAGACAAATAAAAAGTGGAGTCCCCTCCTGCAAGAAAGATGGAGACTCATAACAGCCTCTTTGTCGTGAGCATCATTTCTCTGCTTCCAGTCCAGAGAGAGAATCCTCTGTGGGTTTGCAGAACCTGTCCTGAAGTCAGAGAAAGATGCAGAAATTGATAAAATGACTGATAATATTCCCTCTCCTATTCACCCTGCTCTATCCTGATCTGGATACAATGGGCTCTGCTGGCTCCAGGGGCACTGACTTCAGGGCTGCCTGAAAGGAGCTCGCATTTGCAACTCAGCGTAAGCTCAGCTGCTCCCCTGCCTTTGTGGCTGGGCAGAGATGAGCAGATAAGTAACATTTGTGCTGTTTCAGATCTAAATCCTGTTTTCTGCTTGTCCTTGTGTCTCTCCTCCTTCTCTCTCTCTCTCTCTCTCTCTCTCTTTCTCCATTTCTGTGTTGTTGTTCTGCCTGTCGCCCTCCATGCAGGTGGAAAAGCCTAGCATAAAGCCTTCCAAACCAAAAAAGACCACAACAAGCCATAAACCCCTGAAAAAGGCCAAAGACAAGCAGATTGCATCTGGCCGGGCTGCCAAGAAAAAGAGCGCCGAGACCTCCAACACTGCAAAGCCAGAGGATAAGGAGAAAAGTAAAGAGATGAACAATAAACTGGCTGAGGCAAAAGAGTAAATGTCACTGCACTTTCCTTTCTTTCTCATTTTTTTTCCTTTTCTTTCTTAATTCCTTCCTTTTTCTTTTCTTTTTTTTTTTGTCCCTTTGATTAAATAAAGGCCACAAAATTAATTAGAGGCTTCTAATCTGCTTTTTGTTCTGATTGTATTAGAAGCTTTTCTGTTTTATTTCCAAGGAGGATTAGGAAATCCTTGCTTCTGAGGTCAAGTTGTTCTGCTTTGCGCAACACGGCTCTGCACAGAGTGAGGGATGTGAGAATGCATAAGTAGGGTCCTGAGAGATGAAGGTGATGGGTCAACAGTGATTACATCCAACAGCGTGTCCCTTTCCTCGGGCTTGGTTCTTCAGTGCTTTGACAGCATGGAAGTGCCCATTGAGCCATGGAGGGGCTGTGCTCTCATCCCATGAGGCCCTTTTGGGTTGGCCATTGGTTTTGTCATCTCCCACTGGTGTCAGCAGGTGAAGGGGTTTGGAGGCAAAGAGGATCAGGTTCATTTAAGGATGCCATGGATATCCTGTAAATCCACCAAAATCAATGGTGTGGAATGATTTCCCCTGGTGACACTGATGGGAATTCTGCTCCAAGAAGCAACAGGAAAGGAGATCCCATGGAAGTAAAGGGCCAAATCCTCCCCAAGGGTAGCTGGGAGTGTATCTAGCTGCATCAAGGCAACTTCATTCATCAACACTACTTGAAAGTCCTTGATTAAAAAAAAAAAATTGGTGAGGGAAGGTGCAGTGAGCACTTTCCAAGCACATGGCAGGTTAGACTAGGTTATCAGCAGGTTGTTCTTCCCTATTGTTTCCCCCAAATTACGGATCTTGCCAATTAGTCCTGTTTTGTTTTGAATCTTGGTTTGCTTTCTTCAGTTCTGGGATGCTGTTGGGGGTTAGATTGAAAACTCACTTCCCCCTCAGACCAGGACAGATGCCAATAGGCAGAGCTAGGTTTCAAAAAGTGGTTTAGTTTTCAGGTTTTGTGACCTTCCAAGGGCCAGAAAGAAATGTGTCACCCTAGGTTGGCTAGAGCTGTCAGCCCCTGTTGTATTTACTCTTCCAGATGTCTGTGTTCATGTTGGCTTATGAGCATCTCAAGCGTGCCATAAAAAAGTTGCTGGGATTCCTAGACTCCCTTCAGACAAGATCTCAGGGTTTCAGTCGTATTTACTGTGCTTTTACTCTAGGAAATCCCCACAAGCGGTTTGGAAGCCCTAAACACAGCAGGACCATTTGTCAGCAAGTATGAACTGGCCCACCTGACTGGCATTACATGCCACAGAATCTGGGTCACTGGATCAGTGGGAGAGTTGTGGTCCCCATCCAAATTTATGTGCCTAACTTCTGGATTGGTTCCTAAATACATGAGGATTAATCTTTATCCCACCAAAGTGAGCTGTTAAACTCTCCCATAGCAGAGTGGCTTAAGGTTAAGATGCAGGGTTCCTGTCACTTATTTTTGCAGTTCCAAATTTTTTCTCCTAATATGAAGTCCAGCTTGAAACTTCCAGTGGACAATTGGGAAGCATGAAGACAGAGATGGGAGGTAGAGTAGGGAGGTGGAGTGTTGCTGTAGAGGTGGTGGGATAAGGAAAGTCTTACTGCTAGGGGTATTTTAGAGATGTGAAACTATCTAGCAGAAAAATGAACGGGTTGGGAGGGTGAGGAGTCCCATTTTTGGGGTTTCATCCCATTAGAATTGTGTCGGGTCTTTTGGAAACATAAATGAGTGGAGGGCTACAAGGCTGAGTGAAAGTTTCCAATGAGGAGGAAAGCTCTGTGATATACAGATAGTGACATTTGTTGGCCTTAGTAATGAATAAATGCCAAGTTTGGTGTATCATGTGATGTGTCCTGTTTGCCTTGCGCTAACAGCCTAAACCTTTGAGTATCAGTAAATGTAGTGTTCTGAATTCAGTGGTGTAATTCCAAGCTTAGCTGTGTTAGAACTGTGTGCTAGTCAGGTTGTGTATGTGAAAAATATATATTCATATATAGAAATATATATATATATATTTAAACCTCCGCTGTTTAGGAGGAAACCAGGGAAAATCCTCCAGGAAGTAAAACTGTGGAAATCTTTGTGAATGTAGTGTTTTTGGGGGGTTTTTGTGAGGTGTTTTCTGTTTGGTTTTTTTGTTTATTTTTTTTTTTATGTGCATGCCTCATGAAGATGCTGGCCTGTCCATATTGATCATTGCTTTTCTGAGTGCTCAGAAGCCCCTGCAGCACTGCTCAGCTCTGTCTCTGGAGCAGCTCAGCAAAAGGCTTGTGTTGAGCTGGCGGAGAGGCGTGCTGCTCACAGCTCTTCCTACCTGTCACATAAGGGACAACTGGCCAGAGAAGATGAGCTCCCAAGACTTGGTGTGATTCCTTGGCTTTTAAGATGCTTCATGCATCTTCACACTCATCAGTAATGTCCCTTCCTACAGGATAGCATAAGCTGTGAAGATGATATGTCACAGCAGGCAGAAGACATCAGAAAGGCATTAGACAGTTCAAATAGCTCTACACACCAATCTTACGTAAGGACATACCATGCAAACCAATTCTTCCTATTATTTTTCAGCCCTAAGTTTCATATTTGAAGACACACCACACTTGCCACGATTTCACCTGGAATACAATGAGAATTTAGCCCCTGACTTCAAGGTGAAATGAATTTTGCCCAAGGAGCATCACTAAGATGCTCAGACTACCTAATCCAATCATATCCATGGCTCTGGACGAGCTACTGATCATCCAACTTGGGATGGTTTCTTCTTAGTGAAGAGCATCCATCACAGTGTTTGAAACATACGCAGTGAGTGGTCAGAATATAGCTTTATGTTTCCGTAATACATGAAGTTTTTTGGTGGCAGGGGGCTTGGAACTAGAAGATCTTTAAGATCCCTTCCAACTCAAGCCATTCCATAAGCTCACTACAAAGCTAGGTATGAAGTATTAGCCAGTGATTTTAATTCCCTCTCTAGTGAAGGAACTTTCCAAGGCCATTGAGCTGCCTATTTTTGACAGGTGTCCTTGGGTGGGATGAATGGTCCTTGAAAGGTTTTCTTTGCAGAAAGAGCTTGGGAGACTGGTAAGGCCTGGATCCTTCCTCTCACATCAACAAAATAGGCATAGAAATCCTGGCTTCTGCTCCATGTGCACCACATCTGCAGCATGCATCCAAGCACACACACATATCCAAGCACATGGGCTGGCCCTGCATTGAATACCAGGAACTACAGCAGAGGTAAGCCTCAGGATGAAATCCTGCATTGCTCTACCTTCCACAGACTCTATGCTCATCCAACCCACTCAGGTTTATCAGAAAGGAGACCAAAACTCTGCCATTTCAAATTCACTCTGGGCTCTGAACTTGTCAATCCCACTGGGAAACAGTGCTCTGCTGTTCTGTGTTTCCATCTGCCACAATGCTGATTCTGTTCCACTGCTGATCTGTAATATGTTTTACTTTTCTTGTAAAAAGAAACAAAAAGAAATGTTTTGCTTTTTACCCTGTGAGAGTTCCTGTGCTATTGCTTGCTTTTGCATTTTCACTGTACTGTTACTCCTTTCTGCAAAATGGTGCTAACTGCTGACTGAGCTCGTGTTTTCCAACTGCTTCGCACACCAATCACCTGCGTCTTCATTTGCAGCACAGCTGGTGCCAAAACCTGGTGCCCATGCATTCCACAAATTCTTGCCTCTTGGAGGCAGATAGGAAGTGTCTAATTAATATTTTGTGGCCTGAGTTTGGTTGCATATCACAAATTGTCTCTTGTAAACATGTTGAGCACACCTCCTTGTGGTGCTTTTTCATTGTTGATATTCTGATGAAAGTCTCACACACACATACACACCCACACACACACACATATTAATGTACTGCCAATTGATTGTGACGTGCTTGTGATCTTTGCTTGCTCAAAGAGTTCTTTTTCCAATGATAAATAAATGCTGAAGACGAATACCACCTCCTTGATCTTGTTTTCTCAATCAGAAGCACAGTTAAATGAAAGAAACACCCGTCCAACCAAAATGAGGCTTGTGTTGCTCAGAGTTGCCACTTTCATGCCTGCTGTAGGAACAGCTGGGCTGGCACAGTCTAACTCCCTTCAGTGGCTGCTAATCTCAGACCAGTCTGGCATGAGCTATAAGTGTTTGCAAATGCAAAGATGGACAGTGAAGTCATGTGGATGGCACAAGTTTTATTTTCGATATAAAATATCTTTGAATAGAGGGTCCATGCAGTGCCTTGCTCATGTCCATCTTGTCCTGGCTTAGGGAGCAGATCCCATCAAGACTTGAAGGAAGGGTCGATGATGTGTATTTACCAATGTTGATTACACTTCTTTTCAACTGCCTACAGCTTTTGTTTTCTCCATAAACCAAACCTGAAAAACCTGGTCTACTGGAAGGTGTCCCTGCCCATGGCAGGGGATTGGAACTAACTGAGCTTTAACGTCCCTTGCAGCCCAAACCTTTATATAGTTCTGTGAAAAACACCTGAAAAGCCAGTGAGAGGGTTGAAGTGGCTATAAATCCTCTCTGAAAGGAGGTGGCAAGTTCTTGGGTTGAGCATTTTCAGTGCACAGCAAACCCAGCCACTGTTGAGCAAATGCTTGGCAGAATCCGTATAAGTGTAAAGCAGTGATTTTATATTAATGAAAGCAGTGGCTATCTGGAGAAAATGATGCTTGAGAAGAAAGCAGGACTGAGGGCAATATTTTATTTTAAATTGGACCTCTAATCTTAGCTTAATCTCTTTTTTATTTGATAGCCTACAATTCCAATTTTTAATCATGTTTTCCCCTTTAATGGGTTTCCCTACCAACCTGAAGAAAATTCCTGTAGTTTTGAGCAACTTTGTCTAGTGGGAGGTGTGTCTTCCCATGGTAGGGGATTTGGAACTAGATGGCCTTTAAGGTCCCTTCCAATCCAAACCATTCCATGATTCTATAATTTTGAAACTTCTCCACCTCCTCCTCCCCTCTGTTGACATCCATGGGCCACCAAACCTTTTCTGCCTTCCTGTTGCTAAGGGTGCTATTTCTCATCTCTGCCTGGTTTACAAATCACTTTCTGAATTTATTCCATTTGTGACCACATGCTAGTAACAGTGCTGCTTGCTCATGTCCTCTGTATCACTCTACCTTCCCTCTCCCTTCCCCACCAGTTTCATCCATTCATCAATCACAAGTACCTATATGATCCTTGGAGTGTTTCAGCTGGGCTGTAGGTTGCAGGATTTATCATTTCACTCTCTACAGCTGGTAGTGGAGAAAATGCTCATTTCTAAAAGATTGGTTATTATTGGAGCTTATCCGTGACAGTCCATGATGGGCAACAAAGTGCTTCTCCCATGACACAAAGGTACAGGGTCTTTTCCATGTTGCAGTCTGGATAGGTGATCCATCTGCTCCATGCAGCTGCCCAAAGTGAATGCTGGAAAACATGCCTTCACTGCCCTGTTGATCTCTGAACTCACTCAGCCTTGCAAAGCCCAAGTGTAGAAAGGGGCAGGATGCATTTCAGGGGAACAGTAGGACCTCTTGAAGAGGGCTGATGGAAGGCCTGGACTCCCTGGTCTTTAACCATCACTATCTGAACCCACTGGTGTTGACTGACTCATCACCAAATCATTAGTGACTGGCACTGCCCAGCTCTTTCCATGGGTTGTGCTGGAGAGCTTCACTGAAAATGAAGTGCTTTGTCTTACAAGAGCATAGAGTGTGGAGGCACTGGCTGGAGAAGAAATAGTCTTATTTGCCAGTGTTGGTGTCTGGGTGAAGTGAACAAGGAGGGGAGACAATAAATTGAGTTTTGAAAGTCGAGTCTCCCTCTCAAATACTTAATAACTGAGTGTCTTGGAGATCTTTTCCAACCTAAAAAATTCAGTGATCTGAGAGTGGCTTTGCAGAGGTGTCACTTTGACTGCCATGAGCAGTCTCATGAGGAGTTGCCTCCCTGCTTCCAGTTTTACTGAGATGCTTTAAAATACATTGTATTCACTCATTTAAGATCCTTGTGCATGGGTAGATGAAGAAGCTTTTCTTTGACACTCTTCATCCTTCCACTCCAGCTTGAGCACAGAACTGAGCTCCCTTTGAAAACTTCAGTTATAATTTTTACATTCCCGACTGGTAAAAGGATGTTTCATCAACTGACATATCAGCCCTTATACAAATGCAGCCTCTTGTGTCTTGATAGTCTTTTGATTTATGGTTTATTTAGAGATGTGCCAGTGCAGGAGAGAAAGACTTTTTAAGAAGATGCTTCTGACATAGCTTGTACCTCCCAACATCCAAGGAATAACAACCATCCCCAACAGTGACATCAGATCAAGAAGTGGAGCCATACAGAAAGGAGAAATTCTCTAGCATAAACGTGATGATACTGATGTGCTCAGCTCGAAGAACAGTATCTTTTCCACATGTGGAAAATAATGTGAAGTTCAGACATGGGCTTCTGCTCTGCCTTGTTCCAGCAGTGTCATGGTAAGTTTGATTCAGTTGGGGAATTGGCACCTCACTTCCATTTGCCCATATTCACCTGAGCTTTCTGGGTTGGGAGCAATTCCACTAATGCCATTTGGTCTACTTCGAAGCTTAGGGGGGTGTGATGAGGGGTAACACAGCTCTGAGTACTGCAGGACTGGTGCTCTGACATGAACTCTGAATTGCTTGTAAACACTCTTCATTTCTCTTGCAGGGTGCCTTGGGAACACCTCCCTAATCCTGACTGTCATGTGGAGGACATGTGAGGCAAGAATAAAAGAAAACCCTACTGGTGGATTGAAGGTGTCTTTATGCTTTTTAAAATGCCAGCTTGCCCTTCAGGCAGTCTACTCCGTGGAAGCCAATGATAAGGACCAGCCACCAGAAAAATGACGGATGGTAGTGGCAGATCTTAGTGATATGTGAGAGCCCTGACTGCTTTCAATGTGTTCAGTGGTGTGAGAGATGCGAAGGGGAAAGCATTTCTGAACCCTCCTTGTTGTCTTCTGCCCACCCTAACCTAGCCTGTGGCATGCAACAACCCCAAGACCCCAGACAAAGCTGGATGTTCCTGTATCTTCTTAGAGAGACCAGTGTGTCCTTTCTAGCTCTGAAAGAGGTCTGGAGAACTGGGTAACAGCAAAGAGTGAGGAGCACCCTGCATGGCACATGGTGGAGGGAATCTCACCACATGATGGGTGGCAGATGGGTCTGTTCTTGTCAGAGAACACCCGTAAGCACTTGATAGTTCCAGTAGCAGATGGTCAAGGTAGGGAAATCTTGAGAGCAGCCCTTGGCCATTGGACTGGCCTGCTCCTTGGCCTGGTTCAGGATTTAGTACTCAACTGAGGACAAGTACAGCTGTGGCCACCTTACTTGGACCCAAGATATTTGCCCAGAGAAGCTGTGGCTGCTCTCTCCCTGGAAGTGTTCAAGGTGAGGTTGTACAGGAACTGGAGCTGGTCTAGTGGAAGGTGTCCCTGTCCATGGCAGGGGGTTGGAACAAGAGGATCTTGAAGATCCTTCCCACCCAAATAATTCTGTGATCCTGTGATTTATCAGCAGGGATACAACCCCCCAATGTACCCTGAATTTAATGAAACAGTGCTTTGGAGCTGCAGGCCTGTGAATGTCTTTGCCCCCCTTGCCCCTGCTCTCTTCCCTCTCCACATGGCCCATTGCTGATCAGAGATCTCTTCCCATTGGCTCCTTCCCTTGCAGTCTGCAATGCCCTCACCTCCCATCTGACCCCATTTGCCTGCCACACCACCATTCCTCTCTGCCAGCTTTTCTGTGTCTGTCCCACAGCTGCTTCTCCAATCCTTTGCTTTCTCCCACCTCTCCCCCTCCAACACCTTTCCCCTCCACATCACTCCAAATGCTCAGATCCACCAAGGACCTTTTCCTTCCCATCTTCCCTCAGTTGCTGTCTCATGTCCTGTCTCTCTTGGACTGTAAGTCTTTTTCTTTGCCTGTACTGTGTGTTATCACTCACTACTTGAATAAATGATACCTCACCTACCAACTGCCCCTTCTCTTTCTCGCCTTTCTTGGTGTGACTTCACTAGATGTGTCTGCAAGTGCCTTGTGTGTCTGTCCTGGTGGCCAGTCAAGCAGTCAGTCTTGCTTCCACAGATCTGGCTGTCTTTTAGAATGATACTGCTCATGCTTTCGTCCTCTGGTACCTTCCTTTCTTTTTTTCCTACGGCCACAGGGACAAGCTTTGTTGTCAAGTGTAGGAGCCTGGCACATTCAGACCTGCAGGATCTTCTATCCCGTGCCATTCTGGTGCATCTGATACAGAGGCTGGCCTTTCTCCAGCTTCCTGCAGAGATGTCCTGTGCTGCCAGGTGGCTCAACAAATGCAGCAGCCGAGGAGAATGAAGGAGAAATCTTGTAGCCCAGAGCAGAGGCAGTGGATGGTAAAGGAACAACATTCCCCTCTAATAGGAAGGAGTGGGCAGAGATGTGTCACTGGAAATCCAAGCAGATATATCACTCTGGAGAATCAGCAAAAGCTGGCTTAGGATGTTTCAGAGATGGATGCCCAGGGGACTTCTTGTGGCTCAGAAGTTGCCCTGGACATCTGCTTCCTTCATCCCAGGTGAGGACTAGACCTGTCCCTGGTCTCTTCTACCTGTGAGTACATCAAGGACCCAGTTGTGACTCAAGTCTCAGATGGCTGCTTGCTGCACCCTTGTCCTAATTTACTGCCTCAAAGTGCTAGTTTGGTCAGTGCTGGCTGGAGCTGTTGGTGCATATGGAAATGGTGCTTCTTCCCAGGTGCTCCTTACAAACATAGAAAGTTGCAGGAGCAGCTCGGTTCCTCTACCCTTACAGCGACCCTCACTGCCTGTGGTGTGACACCAGCCTGCCAGAAAGCAAAGGAGACTCCTGATCATGCTGAGTGAGCTCAGAGCATGGTCACCAGTCTGCAGGAGTTGGGTCTGAGGACCTAAAAAGAAGCAAAACTGAAGCAGTTTGGTGGACATGGATGGGAGAGGGAGCAAACAGTGCTCAGTCCCCTGGGCTTCCTTCAATGCCTGTTCCTGTCATGTCCTGCCTGCAAGAGCAGACAGAAGAGATGTGTAGGGAGCTCATATCCTCAGTGGGGAGCCTGGAAATGCCATCTAGGACAAGCAAGACTTGCAGCTGGGTTGTGCCTGACGTCTCCAGGCTGCAGGAATTACGGTGTAGGTGCTGGAAAGAGGCATTGGGAAAGAGGATCAATTCCTTGATGTAGGTGATAACCCTGCATCCTTTCCTATGTGCCACCATGATTTGCTTCCACCTTCCTTGCTTCCACGGTGCTGCTGCCTCCTCCTCCAAGCACTGAAAAAGCACTGAAAAAAAATCTTAGCTGCAGTTTTAGGGGCTGGCTTGTATTTAGGACGTGATTCCTCCATGCTGCTCAGGTCCTCATCTGACTGGGAGATATGCAGAAGTCTTCTAACATTTAGATTTCTGCTAGCAGAGCTCTGTAAGGGCTTGCCTATATGCTGCTTTGGTTGGAACTCCAAAGGGCTGAGCTCCTTGCTGCTCACCCCATACCTACATCAGGCCAGATTTCACAACCAGGCACTTTCATCTTCAGAACCTGCTGGCCCCAAGCTGCTGCACGTTTCCAGATCTTGCTCCTTTGCAAGGACAGCAACCTCTCTGCTTGCTGAAGTATAGAGCAAGGCTGAGATTCTGCACTTCCCTGATACAATTCACAGTGTTACCGCTACTGCTTGATGTGCCTTTTCCAAAGAATGCAACCAATTATAAAGTACCATGTTAAGACCATTTTTCAGGACAAAAAAGGTTTGTATTTTTGTTGTTTTGTGAAGACAACAAGCTTCAGTGCACAAAGGGCAACACAGCATTCAGAAGACAGAAGTAATTTGTTATAACCTACTCATAATCTAACTGGGAATTGGATTTGCCCAGAAATCAATGAGTTTCTATCTTCTGAGGAACATGAACCTGCCAATGTCCTAGATAAGGGCACTAACCAGAAGGCGGTTCCTCCACAAACAAGAGCTGTCTCCTCACCTGAATTCTCTGGGAAAAAAAGGACAGATTTCTCATTTTTTTTCTTTAAAATGTTCCTTCAGCACCAAAGCTCTGTGCCTGAGTCTGTTTGCTGTTTCTGAGCCACTGGTAGAGGATTCCTGCTGCTTCTAGTTCTCTTAACGGCAACGTTTAATTTTCCGTGTTCCTATACAGACTCATAACAGCTCCCAAATAGCTAAACTGCTTTAAATTAATTTTGCAGAAGAAAATACAAAGTCATCAGCTCATTTTGATATGAGGCCACCAAAACATCAAGATGTGAATTCATAGAGGAAGAGGGATGAGATGTGAGCAGGTCCTCCGCATCTTTGAGGAACAGGATAATACTGCTGGAGCTGTCAGAGGCAAGTTTAGACCCCAAGTCACAAAATCTTAGCTCCATGTGATTACACCAGGACCAACAAAGAGAGATGGTGCTATGAGTGCTCGTGGTGGCCCATAAACACACCTGGTTATTTCCAGACACCTTGTGCTGCCTCTGGGAAATGAACCCCTGCTGAATTTTCATACTCTTTCTGCACCTCTCTCAGATATAAGAGGAGAAATCTGTCGCCTCCAATTCATCTCTTCTACATTTCTCACCTCACAAAATTAACCCTACAGTTTGCCATCAGCAGCCCTCATGAGGGCAAAGATCTCCAAACTTTCTCCTCACTTGGCCTAAACAAAGATCCTTTGTAAACGTGTGTTGGGGCTTGTCATGTTTCAGGACCAGGCTTTCCTCTCAACTCTCCAATTTGCACACTGCCAGCTCACTCTTCCCAAGTCTGGTACCTAGGGCTAGACCTCACTGTGCAGCCTTGCAGAGGACAGACACGGTTGTCCTCTGCTGTGTATGCTCTGTTGTTTCTGAATACCAGCTCTGGGGGGAAATAATGTAATTACCTACCCCTCACACTCCTTCCAGTTTAAAACAAGTTTGGATAGACAATCACACAGTTGTCTATATTAATGCAAACAAAGAGGAAGCCAGGGGATGAGATGGGACACAGTCTGTTTCTTCTCCTCAGGCCTGAAATCCATGGCTGAAGGATGCACACAGTCATGGGAAAAGAGCCAGTAGATTAAAAGGAAGAACATACACTGCAGGCACCAGTTTTTTGACTGTCTCAACAGGAAGGGACCACCCTGTTGAGATGGAGGAATTCCCCTGGTGATTCTGAGATGGAGGAATCCCCCTGGTAATTCTAGCAAGGCTAAGGAAAATGCTGGTGGATTGAAAACAGTTCATATTGCTTCAGGGAGAGATGATTTTTTACTTTCAAAGCTCTCCTCTGAAATGCAGGGTAGCAGCAAGAGCAGGGTTGATACCAAGGAAGAGGTGGGATGGCTCTGGTGTTGACCCACCTGGATGTGGTTGAACCTGGATCATCATGTCCACGCTGGCATAGGACAACCTGAGATCATGCCCCATAGTTCCTGCCTCCTTCCTCACTAAACGAGATGTGAAGATGTGCTTCATATCTGGAGTAGTTGCTGATGGCCTTCAAACTGGAAGTGCAGGTGCCCTTGGGCACCATTTCCACTGGCAAGGATGTGCAGGCATCTCCAGCCTTCTCTAGAGACCAGGCAGTGAGTCCTGTCCTAGCAGATGCCTGTGCATCAGCAGTGTGGCCCTGGTCTACCCTGACAATGGACATCTTTCCAAAGAGAAGCTGCTCTGCATTTTTCCCCTAACCCTTTGATTTATGGTGCTGGGCTCACCTCATTCCCATAGGAACTACTGGGCTGAAAGAACTCAGCAGATTTCCTACCAACCTCTGCCAACAGCTTCTGGCAGCAAATGCCTCTTTGTAGTAAGCAAATAGAGCAAGGTGAGGGTGAGTATTTGAGAGAGAGATGCCCTGCCAGGGCTCTTCACATGGTCCTGCCCCACAAGCCTCTCACACAGAAATGGTTTTTCTTGTCTGTGGGTTGGGCTGATTTCATAGACCAAGAAAATGGTAACCAGCCACTCCATGGTGTCAGGCTCTCCTTCCCTCCTCTAACCTGGAGCCATTCCCGGCACAAAAATGATGCAAGACTGGGGGATAAATGGGGATCTCCACAGTCCCTTGATGCAACACCATGTAAAGCTGTCCATTTTAAATCTTGGCAGATTTCTCATGCATCATCAACTGCTTTCTGCCTTTCTGCACCCTCATAGACCCATGTCTGTCTTCATCCCCAGAGATGCTCCTCCTCTTTCCTAATGAAGACTGATTCCCTTGTTCCCTACAGGTCTTTCCTTTCCCATCCCTCCCTCTGTGCTTTTTCAAGATCCAGCCTTCCTTCCAACACATGTCCAGAGCTTCTACTGGCAGCATCTACTCTAACTCCAGAGTGCCTTTGTTCTTTAGTGCTGGCATCCAAGACTATCCAGGTACAAAGGTGACCCTGCCAGGCATCCAGTACCTTGGTGCCACCATCACCTCCTGGTGTCTCCTGGGGGTATTGAAGAGAAAAGGAGTGCTCTCAGATTGGGGTTAGTATACGTTAGCTGGGCTTACTTTCCTGCCAGTTGTTTTAACAGGTTCCAGGTGCTTCCTGAGCGGCACAAGAGCTCGGCTCCACGGTGACAGGGCTTTTACCCTCATCATGAGGGAAACAAACTGCTTCTTTGTGAGACAATTTTACAGCAAGGTGTTAGTTTGATGCAAGTTATAATCAATTGGCAAACATTTTTTGTAGCTGACGGTGGACATGATCCAGGTCACAGTTAAACCAAGGGCTGGTCAAAAAGTCCAGCCCAAGCCCTCACAGGTTTTGTGGACAACCATGGGTTTTGGACCAGTTCCTTCCAGGGAGCAGGACCACTCACCAGCCAGCCTGAGGACATACCAAATGTGTGGTTGCTTGGGGAACACTCTGCAGAGGCATTGGTCATGGGGCAAAGTGCAGCTCAGGGGTGGCATTTTGTTGGTATGGGCCAGCTGATTGCTCTGATAGCTTTGCAATGATGATCTTTCTCTGCTTCCAGGACCCCTGAAAAAATCACTGGTGCTACAGACCAAGAACCAAGTACCTTAGTGCAGGAAGAACTCACATGAAGTCAGGAACTTTCATCTGAGCAGCAGCTGGAGCAAATGTATAGTCTGCATGAAATGTGTATTGTTTGGCTGGCATAAAATAAAGCTGATTATGAGAGCTGAATGACAACTTCTGTTGTCTCTCAAGCACTTTGAAGCTATTGTGTGATGGAGTTGGCATATCTGTGCCTTGATTTATGTATAGTAAAGTTACAGAAAAACAATGGGTCCAATTCTCCCTTTATTCATAGGTGGGAAGCAGCACTGGCTTTAAAGGTCTCTATTTTATGTGGACAACAGAGATAGATTCATATCCATAGCCTGTAGAAGTATCACACTGGATTTCAGAGATTATGCCAGAATGCAAGTTGGTAGAAGCAACAACTCTCTTCAAAGATCCTTGGAAGATTTAATGTACTATAAATACTTAACCACTGTCAGGAACTTGTGTTTTGGATATTGCCAGGTGAGGCACACCTTGTGCAACATCTGGCAGATCCCCTTATCACTGTGCTATAGCCACAAATATTTCAGACCTTCTTCTGAGGCTGCCAATATTCAGCTGATTGCTAATTTGGGTATCACTTAAAGCAAATCATAGAATGGTTTGGGTTGGAAGGGACCTTACAGATCATCCAGTTCCACCTCCCTGCCATGGGGAGGGACATATTCAACTAGACCATGTTGTTCCAAGCCCCATCCAACCTGGCCTTGAAGACTTGCAGGAAAGAGGCAGCCACAGCTTCTCTGGCCAATATGTGCCAGGGTCTCGCCACCCTCACAGGGAGGAATATCCTGATATCTAACCCAAATTTTCCTTCTTTCAGTCTGAATTCTTGTCCTATCACTACGTTTCCTGATGCAGAGTTCCTCTCTGTCTTCTTTGTAGGCCCCTTCAGATACTGGAAGATGTTCTGAGGTGTCCAGGCAATCTTCTGTTTTCTAGGCTGAACAGCACCAACTTTCTCAGCCTGTCTTTTTAGAGGTGTTCTAGAGTCCTTATCAAGGGCTGGACAAGACATCAAAACTTACTGGCAAATTACTGTTTCTTCTCAGCTTATTTTCTAAAAAATGTTTTACTGAAAAATTGTGATGTTGTTCACAATTGGGAATGTAGGAAAAATTGAGTCAGCTCATGGTTGTTCTGCATGTTCATGTTTTATGGGTGAGGTCCCGTTAATAAGATTCATAAGATTGGACTTGGTGATCTTGGAGGTCTTTTCCAACCTTTATGATTCCTATAGGATTCATGCACACCATGACAGGAGACGCAATCCAGTTCTACAGCTGTCCTGTACCGATGGCATGGAGTCCCCAGACTGCAATTTGAACAATGCAGTGGCTCAGCACACTCCACTAAATATTTCTAGGTTTAGGCTGCAGCATTCTAACACTTAGAGCTGAGATTGGGTTTACTTTCCTAAAATGGTAACTTTAGGCAAAAGGCTGCTCTTCCTTCACAAATTAGTTATGCAAAGGAGCTACTTCACTGGAGGTGGGGAAAACTCCACGGAGCATGGCAGCTCCACAGTCCTACAAATCCAGAGGGTTTGGCTTGCTGGGTCTAGTTCATGAGAAATTTGCCTTGGGGTTGGAGAAATCATTCATGTATTTCAAAGTGAAAAAGCAAGTCCATGATACACCTCCTCCACCTTCTCATCCTCCTTGTCGTCATCATTGTTCTCCTCCTCCTCCTCCTCCTAATGTTCACATTGTAGGGAGTTCTCTTTGGTAGTGGGAAGATTGGAAAGAACCTCCTTGGTAAAGGGATAAAATGCAGAGGAATATTTGTCACAAATGTGTTTCTACAATGTGTTATAGATCAAGTGAGAGCCTTTAGACCAGCTCTGCCTTAGGTTCAGATTTTTGGCAGCAGCTTTACTCAGACAATCTGCACCTAAAAGCTCTGGCTTGCCAGTTCTCAGGAATGGCCAGTCAGGTCTGTTATAAAATGAGTTAGTGATTGAATAGACAGAAGATAAAATACAAAAGGCCTTAAACACAGTTACTTACTACACAGGTTAAAACAAAGAACTAGTAGCAGATTTCCATAAAACAGTGCACAACATAAACCTTCCTATATTACAGCTAGCAAAGAAATAGTAGTATAGATTAGGAGTCAATGTCATTTACACCAATTGATGATGAGTCAATCACTCACAGAGTCCTTTTACTCAGCCTCTGGAAGAGTAACCACAAAGTGTAGTCATGGCTTCAGGAAAAAGCCCCACACATTTCCAGGAAATGTGCAGAAGACTTCTGCTTTGTGAAAGTTTTGTGTACCTTTTACAGCATGTAAAGTGAAGTGTCTTTCAGTCAGAAATTCGAGCTTATCTTCCTTCAATCTCACTCTCAGGGCAAGATGTTTATTGTCAGCTGGGAATGCCACCTCAATGGCACAAGAAATAACTCACTACCAGACAGATGTCCAGCTTGAGTTATCTCACCAAATAGCAAATTCATGTGAGGGGGAAGATGCCCTGAGCTATCCCACTAGCTGATAGGCAGAACAGATAAGCCCTCCTGTGAGGAGTTACTCTGACAAAAGTAACTAACAGTAGCTTGCCGAGGCCATTTCTACAGGTTAATAGGTCTTGAAGGTCCAAGAACATTTGAAGGTCTTATAAAGAGTTGTTTATTACATGAAAGTATACGTCTGAAGGTGCGAGAGTCCTAAATGAGAGATCTTACAGTCTCACAATTGGTTATAAGTATAAAACCTTTAGCAAATAAAATACCAGAATAAACAGTAGTCTTAACATGGAATTTAACATAACATTCCAGCCTTAGGATAAAACAACCTCCAACTCCTGACCCCAAGCAGGGTTCCCAGCCACAGGGATTGCAATAACAGGAAGGGGTCCCGAGATCACGAATCCCAAGCAGGGCTCCCGGCCGCAGGGTCACAGTGACAAAAAAGGGGTCCCGAGGTCCCAAATCCCAAACAGAGTTCCTGGCCACAGAGTCACAGTGGCAGAAAAGGGTCCCGGGATCAGGAACCCCAAGCAGGGTCCCCGGCCACAGGGATCGCAGAGACAGAAAGGGGTTCTGGGGTCCCAAACCCTCGCAGAGTCCCCGGCAGTCCTGAACAGAGTTCCAGGGTAAGTGCCGCAAGGGGAAAGGGAAAGGACGGGACCCTAGGGCCCTGATCCCAGCGACAAAGACTACAATAGATGGTACCTTTAAAATCCCGTTTCAGCTCCCTGGCAGGGCTCTTTCCTCAGGCTGCAGAAGGTGGAGGTTGGATCAATAGATGGGATTGATCAATCAGTACTTCCACCTTCAACCCAGAGGCTTTTTATCCATGTTACAAATGCATATTCATATGCATCTAGACACTGGCCAATCTAGGTACAATTTTTAAGGTTCATAAAACTACAAAAAAATATGAAAAGCAATATCAAAAACCTACGCATATAGCATATCTATCAGTGCAAAAACTCTATCTTGCTAGCATAAAAAGTTCTATCTTATTGTGCGTAAAAATTCTATCTTAGCATATGTGAGAAACTTTATCTTATTTGCACAAAATTCATACCAAAAATTATAAACAGTACTCTATTTTTGTTATGCCTAAACTCTATCACCAGGCCTGAAGCTCTGAACTTCTACACTAACAACTAGGCACTTAGGGTATGTGAAGCTTAAAGCTGAAGCTTAAATCTCTACTTTATTTGCATGTGGCTTTATATATTCTAATTTTTCTAAAGGTTATAATTCAATCCCTGCACTTCTCACTCTCTGCGGAGGATCCATGGAAACATGTACTCCAACAGTAGCTAATTAAATATTTACTACAAAGGGATGGAGATTACATGCCTATGAATAATTGTGAGTGAGTGTGCCTCACTCAGCAGCTCGAGGATTCTTTTTATACATGATTAAGTAATTAACTGTTCTTGTATATAATTACCATGATGGCACAATTATTAGAAAGGAGACCAGTCCGAAGGTCGAGTGCCAGATGTTGGTTGTCTGCAGGAGGTTTTGCTCTAGTTCCCTGGAGCTGTTGGTGTCCAGTTAGCCAAAGATCTCATAAAATCACAATTATAGGTAGTAACCCAGATATCCACAGTGGAAAACTTGAGAAAAGAAGGCTTGTTCTTCCATTAGTATCTGATTTTTGGGAATGGCTTAGAGAGGCAAAAAAAACAACCCAAACATGCACCAAAAGATAGATCTTTTGTCTGCCTCTTCAGTTCCCTGAAGATAAGAACAGGAACAAGTGGCCAGCAGCTTTCATTTCACCAGTGGAAAATGTAGGAAAATGTGTCTGAAGTAAGAAGGTGAAATTTCCCAGAGGTAGGTTTTGAAGCAGTAGAGTTGATTTAAATGCTGACCTAAATCAAGGCAGAAGAAAATGTTTATGTAACATTTGTGTAAATAGTGATATGTTTTTCCACCAGACTGGCTACAATATTTCAGACAAACCAAAAAACCCTAAAGTTCTAATTTCATTTCATATAGTACTGCAGTGTCCTGACTTATCATAGAATCATAGAATGGTTTAGGTTGGAACAGACCTTAGAGACCATCTCATGCCACTCCCCTGCCAAGAACAGGGACATCTTCCACTAGACCAGGTTGCTCCAAGACCTGTCCAACCTGGCCTTGAACACTTTCAAGCATGGGGCAGCCACAGCTTCTCTGGGAAACCTGTGCCAGGGTCTCACCACCCTCACAGCCAAGAATTTCTTCCCCGGACCCCTTCTAATCCTGCCCTCTGGCAGTGGGAAGCCATTCCCCTTTGCCCTTCCCCAGTCGTTTGTCCAGAGTCACTCTCTGGCTCTCTCAGCCCCTTTAGGCACTGGTAGGGACTCTAAGGTCTCCCCAGAGCTTTCTCTTGTCCATCCTGAACACCCCCAGTTCTCTCAGCCTGTCTCCACAACAGAGGTGCTGTCTTCTTTGGATATTCCCATGGCCTCCTCTGGACTTGCTCCAGCAGCTCTATGTCCTTCTAATGTTGGACCCCAGAGCTGGAGCTAGCACTGAAGGTGGGGGCTCGTGAACAGGGCAGTCTCCCCCCTCCTCAGCTGCCCACACTGGGGATGCAGGCCAGCATCACCTCCTTATCACCTTAGGATTTTCATTGTGCAGCAAGTTGGAATATTTACGATTTATTAAGAACCATTCCTAGTATTTCTTGCCCCTCCCTTTTGGTGTCAGCTGCTATCCTCAGACCTGCTTCCTTCCACTTTTTGTTCCATTACCTTTTCTTTCCCTACATATTATGTTCTCCTCAGGTTTGTCCCACTCTCAAAAATAATCAAGTTACTAACTGCACTTCTCATCCCATTTATCATAGATGATTTCCTGCTTTGGGCTTTCCTTTCAGATTGCAAAGTTCTTGCAGCTGAAAGTTTCCCTAATTTTGTGACCTGTTCATCTTGATCTTATCCTGAGGTATAACTGTAATATATGTGATAGTAGGAATTATCCTGCCAACAGCAATTTTAATGCAATGCTGCTGAATTTTGCATGCCTGCTTTTATCTGTGGTGTATGTGGCAAATTCTTCCAGCTCTGCCTGTGGTTTGTGTCAGCAGTGGTGTAAATGTGTAAGGCTGAGGAAGAGGAGGAAATCCCCCAAGCAAAAAAAGCCAAGGCTGAAATAAGAGCAACATAGAAGACCAGAAATTAGGGCAATGAAAGAAAAGTAGTATTTCAAACTCAGAAATTAATGCAATGGAGGCAGATAGAAGCAAGGGGGCGAAGTTTTCTGTTCAAGGAGCAGAAGTATTATTATCCAGGAGCTGGGTAATAATATTGGTCAAGGGAGTATATCCCCTAGAGAAGAGAAGCAGCAGTACTGAAAAATGAAGGAGAAGAAAGTGCTTGGAAGAGTATTTCAGACTGGATTTCACTCTTTGTAGGCTCCAGGCCTCACAGATTTGAGGGCATTTACTGATTTTTCAGGGAACAGCACTGCCCAGGGATAAGGAGATGTGTAAAGTTCACACCGGATATGCTTTACTCACCAGCAGCACTGGCAGCATGGGCAGGGATTAATGCTGCAAAGCTCCTTATTTATGGGCTATTTCATTTTAATGAGGCAGTGACTGAAGTAGTTCAGTGGCTAAGGAGAGCTCCCAGACAGATCAATCAAAGACCAGGGCAGAAGTGAGGGAGGATTCAACTAGCATTTGAGGTCAACAGCATCTGTGGTGTAAAGTGACCAAAACTGTTGAGACTATTGAATCTGTCCTTCTGATTTAGGGGTTATGTCTGCTGTAAGGGAAACCACGGGGTATTCCTTTTAACAGACTTCTCAGACGAAATCAAGCACAAACGAGCCAAATATTATATGTGAGAACTGTTTACTGATAAAGTCGTGCATGCGTCGCGACCAGAGAAGGACAGAAAGTCCAGCAGAGAGAGGAAAAGAAAGACGCGGAGAGGGGAAAAGTGTTATAAATGCCAATACGATATTCCAATTAAAATAATAATTTGGTTTATTAACAAAAGATCAAATCACAGAATTTCAATAACCCACCAACAGCAGAGATACTTGACAGAGTTTTCCCGGGAAATGCCAAGGGTGAACCGTGAGATACAGGGCCTGGCAGCCTGCTATCTCCCCAACAGTTCACAAATTTGCCCAGTTCAGGGCTTGGTTTTTATACACTTTATTCTGCTCTCGGCAATATTTCCCCATATTTCCCATTGTTTCCCGAGCAACTATATAAAATCGGGAGTTTCCCCGGCCAAGCAGAAAAGAGTTCTTTTCTTAGTTCAAATGTTAATGTCCAATTTCTATAGGTCCTTATAGCTGATGAATGATCGAGATATGGATGATGTGGCTTGATGGTCTGTGAAGGTGGCACCCGAGGTGTGAGTTGCTGGTGCCGGCTCCCGGTACTTGAGAAGGCTGGAAGCTTTCCCGGAAAAGTCTTTTGTTCCTCTCTGAATGGAGGCGCCTGCTTTTTCGGGGTTGATTGTTTTCACCATCTGCTGCAAGGTCTCCTAAAACATAGACTTATACCTAATATAACTTTATACAGTTTTATAATTTTCCAATTTACCATAAGAACATGAATTAATCCTTTCACGTTTTTCACACAGCGAAGCGAGGGCAGGCGGAACAGGCGCTCACAGGGGAGACAGGCCGGGAAGAAGCAGGAGAGCAAGGAGAAGGCGGGCAGAGGCCGAACGAGCCAAAGCTCCCCACCAAGCAACTGAGATGGCAAGAAGCAGTTAGGGTGCAGTTAACGGCGTGGATGTGCCAAGGCTTCTCCACAGAAGAGGACCTTTGAGGTCCTTTGAGGACCACCGTTGTCTACTCAGGGAAATTCTTCGCGGGCAAGAGGGGTTTGCCTGCAGCGGGAGTGCGTCGCAGCCTGGTGGTGGAAGTTTCCTCTGCCCTGGTTGGCTGTCAGGCGAAGTCACCCCAGAGACAGAGCTCCCCTCCATACTCTAAAGGAGTTGCCTGCGTAGAGGCTGTAATATGGGCAGTCTCCACGCCCCTCACCCGTGTTAGCCGCCTTCTACACATGCCACATGTGAGGGCCCAGCCGATTTTACACCCGATGCAAGAAAATGGGTTTATAACGTAAAATCTGGAAAACATTGAGGCATAAATAAAAATTAAATTGGTTCCTCACAGTCCTGATAAGGTGTAAATACCCGGAACTAGACTGACTCTTTGCTGATTTAACTAAGTCATAGTCTGTCCAAATGGTGATTCAGAGGAATTGACAAATGGATTGTCTGCAAAAGCGCTTTTATTTTAGTTGGGGGAGAGCAGAAGTCTGCACCCCACCAAAGGGCTTCTCTGACACTTAAAAATTTCAGTGGGTTTATGTAACAATTTTATCAAAAATACCATATATGCTTACATTTCTAAGGTTAGTATTCGATAAGCAAGCAATTAGAAATACATCACATCAGATTCCTGTACTTTAAGTTAGTGTCTGCCCGCTCTCCACACACAATCTACATAGCCTAAAGCAGCTAGTCCTGTCTTCCTTAGTGCTTCTTTGCACATGGGTGATTCCCTACTTGCTTGTTAGCTACTCTGGTATACTAAGTCTAAAACTTTTTGTCAGGTCACACTCGTGTCAAGCTAGGTCTGCCAGGCTTTCTTATGCTAATTTCTGCTAAGCACTTATGTACACATATATGTGCCCCGCACATGTCTGGTCCTTTTTTGTCCTGGATCCCCATTCAGCACCTGGAAGTAAACCTGGCTGGAACTGATCGGGTGCAAAGGCCTCTCCTTGCCGAGCCAGCCTTGTGGTGTGTGTGGATGTGTGAGTTTGATTGCTTAGCCTGAATTCTTCCCAAGCGGCCTTTCCACTGGAAAAGCTGACTGGGATCTGGCAGTAACTCCACTCCAAAAAGACACACTGTTATAAAAAATGAAGGACAAAGCTTGCTAAAACCAGTGAAGAAATCACTGAAACAGCTAACAAGCGACTGTTGGTGTGTGGGTATTAGGAGGAGATATCCCCCGTGCACCTGAATAAAGCAAATACCCACTTCTTGGACTTGGTTCCGGAAATATCTCTTGGCCTGGTTTGGGGCAATTCAATTTCAATGGCACAAATATCCAACAGATCTTTTTAATGCCATGAATATCATGTTGAGTTTGGTTGGTTCTCCCTCACCTCCACCAGGGATTCCTAGATGACTTATTCTCCCTTGTTTCCTCAAGATTCTTATAAATACTAATCTGAATTATTTTAACCCGCATTCACTCCCCCTTTCATCCACTGACTTATCTTTTGTTTCCTTTACCTTGATGCATTTATTTTCTGCTCTGTCATTCCAGTCACTTCATCTCTCCTTCTACCCTTATGCATCTTTCATAATTTACCCCACTTTTCTCTGGCAAGGGGCAGGTTTTCCTACTTCTGGAGTCCATTTTTGTGGCATATCTAGGTTACTGTCAGGACTTATTTCCTGTGTAAAATGTCTTTAATTTTGTATGAATCTGCTTTAATATTTTATCCCACATCAAAAATGTATAATGAAATCACCATCCTGAAATGGCTTTTCCGTGTTGAGGTAATGGAGCAGAGATGGGCTGGAAGGTATTACCCCCAGATAGTATTTTGGTAAAAATAAGCCACAAGATTCAGGGAAAGAGAAGGCTGGAAGAGCTAAGAAGATGCCAATGTTTGGGGTCTGGGTTAGAAGAGAAAGGAATGGACCCAACTTAACTTTGCCTTATAGTGGAGTACATCAAAAAGCCTAAGAAAAAATGTATCCCTATCCCAGCCAAAACCAGGACAGATGTCCTTTCAGTGATGACTTTTGTCTCAGAGCTAAGCAGCATGGAGATTAACCACTTTAAAGAGAAAGTGTTTCAAACATCTTTGTCATAAAATCTTATTCACACATCTCAGGATTCCAAAACCACTCAGGATTACATTACTTACCTTTCTTTAGCTGCACATTTCTCCATGTTGGTTCAAAATGGATCACAAGATGTAAATGAGACTTATGACCCTCATGACCCTCATGAATTCATAGTGGTGGGAGAGCTGCTGTAGTCCTGGTGATCTAGGGACACCTGTGAGGCAAGGTTGGTAGCTGTTTTATCGTTTATTGGGAGTGTGTTTGATCTGGCTGAGATGGAGTTCATTTTCCCATAGCAGCCTTCACAGTGCTGTGTTTTTGCATTGGCAGCTAGAAAAGTGTTGATAACACATGAGTGTTTTGGCTACTTCTGTGCTATCTCTCTAACATTCCCCGTCCCCATCAAGGGACTGGGAGTGGGCAAGATCCTTGACGGGGACAGAACCAGGCCAGCTGATCAAATTAACCCAAGGGATATTCCACACTATACGCTGTCAGCTCAGATAAAAAATCTAAGGGAGGGCGGAAGGACAGGGGGCATTCATTATTCTACAGTGTTTGCCTTTCAGAACAACTGCTATGCATGCTGAAGTCCTGCTTCTGGGGAAGTGACTGAACATTGGAAATAGAGATTAAGCTTTCTTCCCCTTTGCTTACATATGCAAAAACCTTTGCTTTCTTTTTGCTTTAGTAAACTGCCTTATCTCAACCTACTTGAGTTGCTTTTTTGGTCTTATTTTTCCTCTCCTGTCCTGCTGGGAAGGGGAGTGATAGAGCGGCTTGCTGAGCCCCTTACATCAAGCCAAAGTCAACCCACTACGAAGAAGAACAAGGGTTTGAAAGGACATCTTCTCAGGATCAGAACTGCTGCACCAAATCCAAATCCTTCCAGTTTCCTGGAAGAAGAAAAATACTCTTAATCTTCAGGATAGTGAGGCCCTGGCCCAGGCTGCCCACAGAAGCTGTGGTTGCCCCATCCCTGGAAGTGCTCAAGACCCAGTTGGATGGGGCTTGGAGCACCTTGGTCTAGTGGAAGGCATCCCTGCTCATGGCAGGGGTTGTAACAGGATGATCTTTAAGGTCTCTGTCAACCCAAACCATTATGTGATTCTATGGTTCTATAGTTGTATGCATGAGGAAAGGCAACCAGGAGCTGAAAGCATCACCAGAGCCATATTTTATTCAGATTCTTCTAGGTTTACCAAAAATGCCTCTGTTGAACTTCCCTTGGAATTAGAGTAACTGGGGACGTCCTGAAAGGATGACTGGTCCAGCTTCAGTCTAGAAGGAAGTGGAAAGAGACAGATTTCTCAGCAGGCCCAGGCACTGTTCCAGGGAGTGACCTGGAAGACTGGCAGCAGAAGAAAGGAGCAGAAGGTTTGAGATTGCAAGGAGGGATTTATCCAAGTACACAAGTCCACACCACATGAGATGTTCACTCCAGCTTTCTTCATTGCCAAAGGAGAGAAACAAGCACTTCCAGGAGACAACACAACTCATCCTAAGGGAAATGGTAAAAATAGCTTGCATGAATCATGTCCCAGAGAATTGAGCCAGGGATGATCATCTCAAATATTTATATTTAGATGTCTGATGTCCAGGGAATTGAACTCCCTAGCATTGGCATCCTGTGACCCAGAGAAGCATACACAAAAGTATGGAAACATCTTACATGAAGTGCGCATTGCATCAAGGATTGCACAAAAAATGGGGAACAAAGCCTTGCTACAATAGCAAAATGTGGATTCAGTGCATTTAAATTTAATACATACACACACCAATCCCAAATAATGCCAGGGCTGCACCGGTTAACACAACATTAGATCATCTACTATGATGCTGTAAAAGAGCAATATACTTTTTTTTGCTTGTTGACAAATAGAAAACCAAATCACAAATAATTTAATCGCTTTCACACATTTGTATAGTATAACTATGGCACATCCCAATCTTAGATACGAGTGAGTAATGGATTTCCTTCTTATGTTTAGGTAATCACACAAATTACTATAATTACTATAGCAACATTTTCATTTGTCTTAATTTGCGTAACATTATGTACATGATATGCTGGATTTCCCAGTAAAAAATGCAAGGAAAAGGTTTAAACCAAAGGTGTACTACAAAGAGATTTGGGAAGGACTTAGGTGCTCTTTATCTATCCACCCACCTCACAGTGCTCACCACTTCTTCCAAACAGACTTTGGAGTCAGAACCTTAGAAAACTTTCTAAGTCACAAAATCACAGAATCACAGAATGATCTGAGTTGGGAGGGACCTTAAAGATTGTCCAGTTCCACCTCCTGCCATGGGCAGAGACATCTTCCACTAAACCAGGTTGCTCCAAGCCCTGTCCAATCTGGCCTTGAACATTTCCAGGGATGTGGGAAGAAACAGTTTCTCTGGGAAGCCTGTGCCAGGGCCTCACTACTCTCACAGGGAAGAATTTCCTCTTAACATTTAATCTAGCCCTGCCCTCTAGCAGTGGGAAGCCATTCTCCCTTGTCCTGTAACTCCAGGCCCTTGTAAACTGTCTCCCTCCATCTTTCCTGTGGACTCCCTTCAAGTAGTGGGAGGCCACAATTAGGTCATCCCTAAGCCTTCTCCAGTTTGAACAATCCCAGCTGTCTCTGCCTTTCCTCACAGCAGAGGTGCTCCATCTTTCTGATCAACTTGGTGGCCTCCTGTTGATTTGCTCCAACAAGTCAATGTCTTTCCTGTGCATACCCTTATGGACCTGTAAATAGGTGCTCTTGCTTCAACTAGGGCAGTAATTTCTTCTCATGATAAGCTATTTTTGCAATGTTCCTTCTAGACAGTTTTCCCCCCAAAATATCACACATCAAGCATTAAAGGATTTCACTGCCAGCATACAAAAAATCCAGTTCTTCACTCCTGGATTTCTAAATCTGAAATCTCTTGTGCCCATTACTTAAAAATTTGAGGCCAGATTTCCAGTGGGAGAAAATAACCAACACACTGCTTGTTTACATATGAATTTCCTTATACGTAGCATAAGTAGATGAAGTTTGGATTAAAAGAATGAAGGAAGAAGATCTTTGTCCATATTCCTCTGAATGTGAGTGGATCCCTGCTTTTCTGTGCTTGAAGATCCCATTTGCACCTCAACAGCTTTCTCCTGCAGATCATTTCAGATGTGCATGCAATGTGAGCAAAGTCATTAGAGAAAAAATCCTTACAAGCACCAATTAATTAATTTCCAGCCTTGTAGATTCAGTCATTTTTGCAAGTGGACACTTGTTACTTGCTCGGTCCATGGTTAAGTTGGTGTCTCCATTACTGAATTTGAACCCTGATGTTCTGGCTTTCTGCAGATTGTGCCCTCTACAGATTTCTGCTGTAGGACAACCTTTCTGGAAGTGCAGGAAAATGGACATATATTCCTACTTAAGAACAGACTGAGTTTGATCTTAGGAGACCACAAAATGAGGAAGGGCTCAACAGAGTGAAGCAAGCTTCAGATCTTCTTTGAGTCTATGTTGTCACTGTTATTCTTTCATTGTTTTTGCTTTTTCTTCTCTGATCCCTCTAGAGCTGGCCTCATTAGCACTAGGACACTGGAGAGGTGACCAGTTTTATCCAGTACAGCAATTCAGTGATTTCCACCATCCTTGATGGGATTTCAAGGCAGCAACACTCCATTGCTCAGTGACAGCCCCTAGACTTAAATGTAATGGCCACAATTGCAAAAGAAAATTTCTTCCAAGAGGGGATTCCCTTTCCAAACAGTCATGGACCATTTCTTATAGATTCAGTCATCCAGAAGCCCCCAATCCTGCAAGGCCTTATGCCCAATGGGGATTGTTGCAGTCCATAATTCAATGAAAATGGGTATCACCACTGAGCTGATGGGACTGCCTGTGACAGTGTTGTCTCAGACCAACCATTTAGCAATACTGTCTTGGGTTTCCCCATCAAAGCTGAATTAATATCAGTTTAATTCCTCAGCTCACCTTTCTCGGCTAGTAGCAGCAAAGGTCCTCCATCCTGCCCAGTACATAGTAGTATGAGGTATGTCTGGTTTTGCTTTGTGTGACAGGTTTTAGTTTTCAGAACAGTTGCATAAGGAGGAAATGTGATATGTGTGCAACTGTGCTTGTGGTTCAGCTTTCTAGTCATGCAGAAATAAAAATAGGTTAGTGGGTTTGCAGAAATAGGAAGATCCTGCAATCCCCTCCTCACGGCAATGCATAGTCAGATGCTTCTTCTCCAGACAGGCTCTGCAGCCAAGACTTTTTCACCCTTCCCAGTTATGCTCTGAACACTTGTCTTGTTTAGGAGGGCATCTCACCCTGATCTAATATCCAGGAGACAAGCAATTCACAAAGCTCACAAAGCTCTTCTCCCTTGACACTTAAATATGCATTGCTTTACTTTGTCTGATAGTAAACAGCCCCACTGAATTTTAGGAGCTTCTCTTGATTGCAATGGTTTCCTCTTTTGAAGGAGGTTCCCAAGAAATCAGGCCACAACCTCCTGCCTTCTCCCAGATTCCAAGATCTTTTTGGTTCATGTATTTTGGCTGTACAGCCACCAGGTGACTCATGTCACTCCCTGCATTTCTTGTGGTCTTGTATTGGCGATTGATTGAGAGACGGGAAGACTGATTCAGTGATTAGAATTCCATTTTACTCAGGTTTTTCAAAAGCTTATATACTATTTCAGACTGGTTAATAATTTCTACCACAATAATCAGGTTAAATATCACACAGACAGCTCATGCATTTTACAACTCTGCTTGCAGAAATTGATTGAATCTTGTCTTTTCCCACAAGCAGGTTTAATCCCATCTTCGGTAATCTTCAAAGTTCTGTTTGTTCCTGCTGTGGCATCTTGGTTATCAAAACAGCTATGCTAATCAAGTCTGTTTGACTCTCTGTCTTGTGTATTCCCACAGTCTTGGTGTTTTCTGTGCATTGTATCAGCAATAATTTTATATTTATTTTCAGATCCTTGAGGAAAACATTGAAGATCATCAAGCCTAGTAGCAGCCTCTGTGGATCTCTATTCCAAAGTTCCACAAGCAATTAGAGAGTTCAAGTCGCCCAGAAGGTATCTGGTAATGGAAACCTGTTGGTCTCTTGTATCATTGATCACCACTCCTTTTGCTGATGGCATAGAAATATCTTTTCATTGTCATGCAGGTGAAATACAGCATCCAACATGACTTTCTGAGAGTTTGACTAATTCTTAGTGACAGCTCCAACCCGTTCCTAGAATTCCTCCATTTCTCTTGCAGCACTTCTTTGCTATCTTCTCCTTAGTCATCATGGGGTTTTTTTGCAGCATCCAACTTCTCTTCCTCCATTTTCTCTTCTCTTCTCTTCCTCCATTTTCTCTTCTCTTCTCTTTTGCCACTATACATAATACAAAATATAGGATTTCCTTTTTGCCCTTGCATTTTAGTGTTTCTAATTGTGGACACCAGAGAAGGTTTTGATAGTAGGCATCCCTCTCTGTGCTACAAACAAAAATATTTGGGAATCTCATTGGCTGTTTCTGAAAAGCTTCTAGATATCATCCGCATTGTCTTAGGCCAAATTTTCCCTCTTGGTTTGTCTTATCTCTGTTGTTCCTCTGTGCAGAGCACAGATACATATTGAACAGTTAATTGCTAAGCCAGAGAGAAAAAAAAGGAAATTATTTGAATTCAGAAGGATGAACGTTGTGTTGGTAATGGGCTTAAAAATATATGAGCTGCAATCCTTAAATCTGAGTTCTTCAATCATCTGGTTAGATGTGGTTTTTACTGCTGGTGTGAAGCAAGCTAAGAGTGCATCTGTGCAGAAGGAAGTTCCTTTTTGGAAGAGCTCATCAGCTCCTGAGCTGTTTTCAGTAGGGGGATCTGGGCAGCACATGGGGATGCAGGTGCTTCAGAAACACCACGTGACTGAATGCAGGCTGATCTCTTTGGAGAAATTACCCTGCCACATTTTAATCATGATAAGCAAACACAGAATGAGGGGGTACCAGCTGGTGCCATCTCCAATGTGTTCAAGGATCTGTGTAAACAGTGCACTTGGAAATGAAGCTTTGCCTCAGGCAATATTTTAAACAGGCAATGGCCTTGCTCATGCCACAAACTATGTATCTATTTGGAAATATGAAATGGTTATTATAGCACTCTAAATCACAAGAAATGTTCCCTTGGAGGGGTTTTGTCCCTCTTCTTTCTCTATGGAGAATTGCAATTTTTGTAACAAAGATTTCTTTTCCACACAGGTCTGGATTAGAAACAGAGAGGAGGGAAGGCTGGTAAAAAATAAAGTGGAAACGGAGAAGAACCTGGAGGTACTAGTGTATAAAATCTGGACATACCCCAGTCGTGTGTGCTGGCACCCTGAAACTCACTGTGCTGAGCTGATCCCACAGCATGGGCAGGATTCTGCCCATTTGTGGTGAGACCCCACATGTAGTGCTGCCTCCAGCTCAGGGGTCCAACATCAGAAGGATGTGGAGCTGCAAGAGTGAGTCTAGAGGAGGCCACAGAGGTGCTCTGAGGGTTGGAGCAGCTCTGCTATGGTCAGGCTGAGAGAGCTGGGGTGTTCAGCCTGGAGAAGAGAAGGCTCCAGGGAGATCTTCCAGTTCATATAGGAGCTCCAAAAGAGCTGGAGAGTGAATGTGGACAAGGGCCTGAACAAAGGAAACCCCAATCTTTTTCACATTCACATCTAAGTGTGAAAGTCTGGGGTCATGGGCTCCTGCTGTGTCTCTTGAGTGTCAGATCACCCTATTTTTGTTTGCCCAGGTTCCTGTCCCAGAGCTTGACCTGCAGCTCATCCTGCAGCTGCACACTGAGCTACCTGCACTGAATGTGTTCAAGAGCCCTCATTTTGTTTTAATTGAGCACTGCTGCTAATATTCTGAAAGGAAAAAGAGAAATTTCAGTATATTTAACCACTGTCCTTTCATACAACTTTATTTCAAGTACCAAACATAACACAATCAAGGCTAATAAGATTACCTTACGAGAGTGGAAATGATTATCAATATAAAATCACATAGGAATCTCGAAAGTCAGTTACTGATCAACTGCTGCATCATTCGCTGCTTATTAAAATACCACATCTAGCGTTCATCTCCATCCAGCTGGGTGCCTCCTAAAGAATCTCACTATCCTCCAAGACTTACACAGCTAATCAATTATATTTGCTGTCGAATGACACCTCTGGCTGATTCAATCGACCGTGGAACACCATATCTAGGTGCAATTTCCTCTAGCAGGGCTTTTACCATTGCTCCTGTGTCAACCCTTCTTGGTGGAAAGGCTTCTGCCCAGCCTGATAGCTGTCTATTATCACTGGAAAATGCTTGCACCCAGCAAAGGTGGCATGTCCCAGAGTCTGCTTGCAGTCTTTGAAAAGGGAGGTAGGTCCATGGTTGCCATCCTAACTCTGAGCTCAGTCTGATACTTGAGAAGTTGGGAAGTAGTTTGTGATTCTTCTTGTTGCAACATAAATTCCTGGAGCTATCCATAAGTTTTTAATTTGGTTAGCTATTGCCTCTGTCTCTCCAGGGTCTTGATTATGAAACCAGCTAGCCACAATGAGTGACTAAGTATTTCTTTGGCTTTCCCTCCCTTCACTTCCTGAAAGAAGATGGAAGTTAATATAAATAACATTATTTTTGAAAGTAAAAACATGAACAAGTGCACATAGTAGCAGCCCAGAGTAAACTGTTCCTTCAGTGGAAGTTCATTGTCTGCAGACATGGTCCATCTGTGCATTAATTGCATATTTGATGGTTGCAAAAGAAATTTGAGAGTGCCTCATTTGCAAGGGTATGATTCTTTGATCACCATGCCCTAAAATGCTATCTATTGCACACAGTATATCAGAGGATTTTAAATTTTCCCACCTAATCTTTTTAAATATTTAAATAATTCCCCTATCAATCTTTTCTCTCAGTTAAGTCCTCAAATCACTTTGCAATGCTCCCAACAGCACAGGTCAGCTCTTCACCATGCAGACCTGCCGTGGATGTGCTCCCTGCATGCCTTACAAGAGACTCCAAACCAGCAAGGGCTCCCTTGCAATCCTTATGGGGGACCCCAACCCGCTGAACAATTTGCAAGAGACCCCAAGGCCCTGCCTGCCTTACTGGGGGATCCCAGGCCCTGCAGGGCTTGGGAGGGACCCCAGATCCCCCCTTCTGTGCGCTTTACACTGACCAGGCTGAGCACTCATACTCAGCCCACGCCAGCTATTTCACCCACTGCACCAACAGAGAGACCAAAATCACTAGAGAAATAGAGTAGCAGACCCTTATAAATCAGATGGAATCTGCTCAGGGAATTTTAACATGGATCCTTTGGCTCTTTCATGCTCCAAAGTTCCAAGGTGAACTCACGTGATGCTGGGAGTCAGGTGTGTTATCAACGACTCAAAACCCGGGTGGGAACAAGTAAATAAAATCTGATTTGGAGCCACTAAAAATTACAAAGCAAAGGCAGGATAACAGGTGTGATAAACACCAATCACTCGCTTTTTGAAATTTATGAAAATTTAATAAAGAATAAAAATTGGTTACAGAAAAATTAATGCAATAATAAAAGTTTAAAAAGTTTTCAGAGACAGGACAAATAATGAGACAATAAGAGCAAAGAAGGTAGCCCGGGTCTACCGTCCCCCCTCCCTCTCAGACAAAGGCTGTGAAGGAGAAGGGCCCCCTTCGGGAGGAATGTCCCCTTTCTGAAGACCAAAATTTCAAAATTATGCAATCTTTATCTTAAGACAGACCCGTTTGCCCAGAGTCCCCCTTCTAATCCTGGGCGTCCAGGAGTTGGGCTTGACCAGGTGGTTTGTGTGGATTCAGTCTGGGTTGACCAGGTGGCTTCTGTGGATGCAGGGAGATATGCACCTTGTCTTCTGAAAGTCCTAAGGGGGGGTTCTCTTCTTCTTGTTGTAACTGTTATCTCTGTTGAGAAACACCTCTGGGCCTCTCCCTTCTTCTTTTTTTTTTTTTTTCCTTCTTGAGCTAAAGAAAATATCTTACACACAATTCTTTTATTACTAAAACTTAATGCTAAAAATTACATTTACTATATTATTCAAATGTCAATACAGCATAACTTTTCTACCTAGCATTATTGTATATAGTAAATATCTGCATAGAGCCACACACACAACAAGCCTTTTTCACAACAGGGCTGGGGGGCTGATGTGACTCCTTCTGCCCATCAGAGGCCCAGCTCACAAAATGGCATTTCTGCTTTTGATACCCTGAGGGCCGTCAGCGTCATTAATATTCATGAGCAGTCCTTGCCTGTCCTTTTCATTTGTGGAGCCCTTCTCTTATCCTGATCGGTGGTGCCATGTCACCTTGCCAGGCCTCCCAGCAAGAAGTGTCCCCCACTCCCTGCCGCCTCTTACAAGGGACAAAAATATGCCCTCCTTCACACGTTTTGACAGTCCTGTCAGCCAGAGCTGCCAGGCAGCAACCACAAAAGGGGAGGGGAGTATTGAAGGGAGAACAGAAAAGGGTTCAAAACTACACTGGGACAACAAAAATACATGTCAAAAGAACTGTAAACCCCAACAAACTTCTCCCCACCGTACTCAACAACTCTTTCTTATTTGCATGAGCCAATCAACACACTTTATTCATAACAGCTATTTGCAGAAGAGACTCTGAAGGTAGTGGCCTAGGAGTGACAGAGACAGAATAAGGAAAATATCCCCACTCTGTGGATCCCAACAATGTTCCATTGATCCTCTCCAGCTGGTCTTCTTTGTGGTGAAGGTCTCCCCAGAAAGCACAGAATCCAGTGGGTTAATATACACTCAGGCTAGGTAACCCAGGCACCTCCCTGGGGCAAGAAGAGAGTTTGCCATTGTCTCATACAACAGACTCTGGGTTTGTTGCATCACAGAGACAGAATAAGGAAAATATCACCACTCCATGGATCCCAACAATGTCCCATTGATCCTCTCCAGCTGGTCTTCTTGGTGGTGAGGATCTCCCTGAAAAGCGAAGAATCTGATGGGTTAATATAGCTCAGGCTAGGTAGAAAAACCCA
This sequence comes from Prinia subflava, assembly GCF_021018805.1. Taxonomy (NCBI): domain Eukaryota; kingdom Metazoa; phylum Chordata; class Aves; order Passeriformes; family Cisticolidae; genus Prinia; species Prinia subflava. The sequence continues at coordinate 1,358,448 of NC_086249.1, forward strand.
GGCACCTCTCTGGAGTGGCAGGGGGAGTTTGCCATTGTCTCATACCACAGACTCTGGGTTTGTTGCATCACATGCAGTCCTGTGGTGCAAGGCCCCAGGAATGACTCTGGGGGACACTTTGGGGGGTCGTTGATGGATTATGATACTCCCTCAGCTGCCTCTCACGTGAGTGGCCCGTGGATGTGGCCTGTGGGGTTGGGAGTTCCACAGCTGGGTCAGTTTGTGTAAGGGAGGATGAGTGTTCACTGCCTCTGACCAGAGGTTACACCCAAAACCTCCTCCCTCGCCTCGTTTCAGGGAGGAGTCTGTGAAAACCTGGCTTTTGCAGGCTGTGGTCTCCCCCACCCCAAACTCAGCCAAGGAAGAATCTCTGTACCGTTTGGTTTCCTGTGGATATATTCCTCTCCTTCAGCCTTGTTTGTTTTTCCCTAGGCCTGTCATGGTTAAAAAAAGGGTTTTCCCTTTAGTGGTTTAACTTACAGTTCTAAGTCCCAGTCAGATAACTTCAGGGAGGCTTCTCGGTTCTAGCTTCTTCATAGAGTTTAGTTATAATGAACAAAACTTTATATTAATGTTTGAGGCATGAACTATTTCAGTGTCTGACATAAGTGAAATCTCTACAAGTAATGACTGACACTATCATCCCTCAGGAAAACCCTTTTCCCTGCAAATTCTGCTGCTGAGGTAGGAGCAGGGTTTGCCTGAAAATGCCACAGCATGGCCAACCTGGTTTCACCCTTGTGGTGCAGCACAAACCTCCCAGAATTGCCAAGTCTTCTGCCAAGTTCTCCCAGCTGTCCCAGGAGGGGTTACCAGCAGAACAAGCCGAGGAGAGGAATTTGGAGGGGCTCTGTGGGTCGGCAGGTACTCACAAGACAGTGAGATCCCATCCACTGCTAGTAGGACACAGAGGTCAGGCCAGCATGAGAGCAGTCCAGCAGCTGATGCTGTGAGGAGATGCACGGGGGCCAGAAGGGCTTCCCCGAGTGCCTCGAGTACTGCCAGTAGCAAAGCCAGCAGGAGCAGAGCACACTGCTGTGGGATGTGTGAGCAGGTCTGAGCCACCACTGCCTGGAGTCACCTGGTAACAGAGGAGGCATAGCTAGGGCATTGCTGTGGCAGTGTCATGTCACAGCTTGGAGCAGGACCCGGGCTCTGGGGTTGGAATGTCCATCACCAAGATACTATGTCATACTCATAGAACCACAGCATAGAATCCTACAATGGATTGGCTTAGAAGAATTGTCCAATTCTTCTGTCCCCCTGCCTTGGGAAGGAACACCTTCTACCAGACCAGGTTGCTCCAAGCCCTGTCCAACCCGGCTGTGAACACTTCCAGGGATGGGGCAATCACAGCTTCTCTGATTACTTTTGCCAGGTTTTCACCACCTTCATACTGAAAAATAAAAACCACAGTAGGACCTTTTCCCAGAACCTTTTCCCAGAACCTTTTCAAAACAGATGTCTCTGGAAAGTCTTCTTTGGGTATACAAGCCCAATCTACCTTCTCTTGCACCTTATTCTTTATTACACTCTGTTCCTTCAAGCCTTAAATCCAACCATCAGTCCCAGCTCCACATGTTTTGGTCCAACTTTATCCCTTGCATCCCAAAATTCACTCCCTAGTCTCAAATCTACCCTCAACACCAAGTCCACACTCCAGCTCAAAATTTGCACCCCTAGTTCCAAATCCACCCTCCTCAGACTCAAATTCACACTTCAGTCCCAAATCTACTCCCATATTGCTCCCCAGCTCCAAATCTGCCCACAGTCCCAAACCTACTCCCCAGTACAAATCTGCCCCTAAATCTTTTTCCCTTATCCCCCCCGCCTCAAGCTCCAAATATGCTTCCTTAATCCCAAATCCACATCCCAAGCCCCAAATCCACCCTGTCCCATTGGCCACTCCTCCCTCCCAGCCCCTCACAGTAGCCTGTCCCACCCCAAAAAGCAGACATGTTGGCAGTAGCAGGTTTATTCTCCAGTTTTCTTTCAGACTAGGGCACCCATGGTCAGCAAGAGGCTGGAGCGGGAATGGAGCTGTCCCTGGTGTCAAATGGTGCAGTTCCCCTCTCCATAGTGCCGGCACTTCATCACCTTCAGGTAGGTCTCCACCTTGTGCAGGTCCTTCTTGAAGCAGGAGAGCAAGCCATAGTTCTGCAGCAGTGCATCCTCACTGCGCAGGTGGATGTCAAATTTCTCATAAGTGGCTTTGAGGATCTGGGAACCCCATGGGCTTTGGTCCTGCAGATGCTGCAAGAGGATTGAGACGTGCTGGGGAGGTGGTAGGGGCCTGGGAATGAGCATGGGTCACAATAACCTCATGCAGTGCTCCAGGCTGGGGCAGAGTGGCTGGGAGCAGCCCTGACATGTGTGCCCAGGGGGGAAACAAGCCAATGGCACCTGGCTTGCATTAACCTTGGTGTTCCCAGCAGGACCAGGGCAGTGACAGCCCTCCTGTCCTGGGCACTGCTGGGATACCTCCAGTCCCAGGGGCAGTTATGGGCCCTCCTGACAAGAGAGACATTGAGGTGCTTGAGCATGTCCAGAGAAGGGAACAGAGCTGGGGAAGGGTCTGGGGAAGCAGCTGAAGTAGCTGGAGGGGCTCAGACTAGAGAAAAGAAGGCTCTGGCTGGACCTTCGCTCTGTAACTCCCTGATAGGGGGGTGGAGCCAGGTGGGGGTGAGGCTCTGTTCCCAGGGAACAAGTGACAGGCCAACAGGACACAACCTCAAGCTGTGCCAGAGGTGTTTCATGTTGGACATCAGGAAGAATTTCTTTGCAGAAAGGATTGTTAAACATCGGAAGGGACAGTGACTTCACCACCCAGGGAGGTGGTGAAGTCACTGTCCCTCAAGATATTCAGGGAATGGCTGGACATGGCACTCAGTCCTCTGGTCTGGTTGACAAGGCAGTGGTCAGTCTTGGTGATCTTGGAGGTCTTTTCCAACCTCAATAATTGCATGATCTTCCACAGGCCCACTGCCACAGTTCCCACTAAACTTTAAATGAGGTCAGGGTTTTCTTTCTCCAATCTTAAAGCATACTTCAAACATATTTTTGAGTGTATGTGTTTGCAGGAAGAGCAGTGATTCAGGAGTGATGCTACAGCAAGAAGGGAGCTGGGCACAGGGCTGCAGGCATGGAGGAGTGTGTCTTTGGGGTCTTAAAATAAAGGGTAAGTTGCAGGGTCTCTCTGTACCTCCTCCAGTCAAGGAGACAGGGAACCTGGCAAGTAATTCTCTCTTTTCTCCCACTTTGCCAGCAAACAAAGCTCTAACCCAGACCCAAGCCATGTACATCTGGGGCTGAGAGTCGCTCTACCCCTGCCCTGCTGTGGTCACCAGCTGCCACAAATAGGAAAATTTTGATTAAGGAAAAGTGCCATAAATGGGTGAAATATAATTGTTTGGCTGGTTTCTGTACCATTTCCTAATGCTCAAGCAACTACCAAAATCATAGAATCATGAAGTCACAGACTGGTTTGGGTTGGAAGGGACCTTAAAGACCATCTCATTTGAAGCCCCCCTGCCATGGGCCAAGACACCTTGCACTAGACCAGGTTGCTCCAATGCCCATCTAACCTGGCCTTGAACACTTCCAGGGATGGGCAGCCACAGCTTCTCTGGGCAACCTGTGCTAGGGCCTCACCACCCTCACAGTAAAGGATTTCTCACCCACACAAAAATCCAGAAGTGGTACTGATACCTATCCCTACTTTCTCCTGCTGAAGTGCCAGGACAGAAGGTCTCTGTTTACTCTCTGAGCCTGACCTTCAGAGTAATTCTAATGCTGGAAAATGTAAACAATATTCCAGATTCATTTCTCCCAGCTGCAGGTTTCAGAGCTCTAGCTACAGGGTGAACTGCCAGATAAACTTAATTACAGAATAAACATAACTGAAAAGATGTCCTGGCAGATAATACACAACTTCATTTAAAACAACAAAGCAAAAATCAAGCAAATTATAAAGTGGTCTTAGAGCAAAGGTAGAGAGTGACTTTTGACATGGACAGAGAGACAAGACAAGGGGAAATGGTTTTTACTAAAAGAGGAGAGATTTAGGTTATGTATTAAGAAGAATTTCTTCACTGTGAGGATGGTGAGGCCCTGGCACAGACTGTCTAGAGAACCTGTGGCTCCCCCATCCCTGGAAGTGTTCAAGGGCAGGTTGGACGGGGCTTGGAGCAACCTGGTGTAGTGGGAGGTGCCCCTGCCCATGGCGTGGCGATGGAACTAGATAACTTTAAGGTCCCTTCCAACACAGACCATTGTGTGAATCTGTGATTAGTTCTTTCTTGAAGAGAATCACCCCTCAGCTTTCAGCTCTCTGGATGCTGTATAAATGTATGAGGGAAACACCAGAGTACAGGTTTCCATCTGTACACAGATGTTTTTATAAAATGTGAGTCATAACAAAATTTGCCACATTTCAAAGTATTTTGCATGGAGATGTAGCAAACATTATTTTGCTCTTAGTACAGCTGAATATTTTTTTGTCACTGCGTTTGGGAAGACTTTGGGTGTGAATTGTTGTGGTTTCTGATCAGTAGTGCTTTGCGATGCTGTGTTTTCTTATCCTCCCTAGTGATGAAAATGTGCAATATCATGAGCTCATTATCTAAAGGTAAACAAAGTCCTAAGGATGCCACTGGTCTTCAGAGTGGAAGGAGGTGAGATTTCTCATAGTCTTTGGATCTGCGAGGGCTGAGTGCCCTCTGTGTGGGAAATCTCTGCAATTCTACAGTCATGCTACATGCTGCAACTTACCCTCATCAGAGCCTGGATCCCTTCTTCCAGGTCCTTTAGTTTTTCATACACTCTGTCTGAGGTGCCAAAAACCAAATTGTTTGTGAACATCTTGCTTAGGTACTGCACCGGGGTCAGCCAGGACTGGATGAGAACAAGGGAAAACTGAAGAAGCTCGATGTCCTGAAATTAAGACAAGAAAGGGTCAAAAATGTGCATGGGTATTTGATAGCGTGTCCTGCTCCCTCTGAAACACCTGGACATGTGCCACTACTCCTACAGCTTCCGCAGACACAAAGTTTTCAGGCTGAGGAGCAGCACCCAGACCTGTGACCTATGCAGACAGTAGTTTTTCTCATGCTTAGGGTGGGAATGTGATTTATAGTATAGCCCAGAAAAGTATTTTTTTATGCAGGTTTCAAGTAACCTAAAAAGGAGGAGAGGCATGAAGCACCCAAGTGTTCAGAGATGAAAACCCTCTGTTCCTGCAGTGAAGCACAGCTGGGCTCTTCAGGCAGGTCTGTGCTTGCCCTGAGGGTGAAAAAAACTTAAACTTACTGATTTCTGCTGGGCATCATCCTTCTTCGTGGGAGCAGGGATGGTTTCCGAGTAACAAAATGCTGCCTGGGAATTCTTGTTTGTGTGTCTTTGGTCCTCTGGAATATAGGTGCGTTCCTATGGAGACAACACAAATACACTCAGATCTATTGCCCACATTCTGGAGAAAACCTCAGATACTTCCCAAGCTGTTCTCAATGATTAAGAAATAAGTGTGTAAGAAATAAGAAGAAATAAGTGTGACACATGAGGTACCTTTGGACAAGGTTGGCAGGTAGGAAGCAGGAATATCATGTTGGCACAATAGCTACTGGGCCTAAAGGTCTTTCTAAGCCAAGGTGCTGAGGTGAACACAAACCACATCTGAACTAGGTACTCCCAAGGAGTAAATGACCCCAGCACTCAGACTCTCCCAGGGCCAGAGGTGACCAACAAGGAAAGTCTTGTCACATATCTGTGCCATGTCCCTGATCCTGTGCAGCCATAGTCCTGAGAATGGGATGTGCAGGATCCAAATAGGGGAGCAGAGGGGTGAGAGGAGGAAACAGGGTCCAATCCGTTGGGATGTAACCTGTGCTATTCTGTTATCACCCTTTCTCCTCATCTAAAGAGGACAAAGGAGACACAAATAGTTGAAAGGTGTCTGTTACACAGCCCTGAAGCCATCAAGCTAAAGTGGAGGAGATGACCAGAGGCCACACCACTTACAAACTCCTTGTATGTCTCAGCAGCCAGGAGGTGAAGGTGCTGAGCCCTCAGCACAGCATTGGCAAACAGGCTGGAAAGAGGTATGGCCGGGAAGGTGGCAGCTTGTTGTGGCCACTGCAGTCCCAGGGTGATCATGGCAATGGCAAGAGGAGAGAACAATGACCCTGCAGCAAAGCACAGTGGAAGGTGTTAGCAGTCCCTTAGGAAATTGGGTTGAGAAGGGAGTGGCACCTGGGAATTAATTCCCAGTCTTTTTTGTCTGGGCTGGCTGAAGGCTCATCTTCCTTGGTTCCTCTTGGCACCAAGAGTAAACTTAGCCTTCTCCAAAATTCTTTCTCCAAAACCCTTTCACCAATACCTGCTCCCACCAACAGCTTGTGCTTCTCCTAGTGTTACCAGCAGTGACTTCCTGGGTAAAGTCATGATTACTCTGTGAAAACTAGTGTGTGTCCCAATGATCTTCCCTGATACACTCATGCTTTTCCTGTTCTCATGAGGCCTTGCCTATGAGAGAAGACCATGGTGCACTCTGGTTACATGAGCAAACAGAGGATGATGAGTGCCAGGTGAGGGCCTGGGAGCACCTCAGTGCTGGTTTATGCCCTGGTTTATGCTGTACTGCTGATGTGATGCTGGCTGTCTGCCTACTGGCGTGAGAGATGGTGACATGACCTGTGCTCTGACTGGCTCTCTGGGATATGACTACAGAATCTGGTGATCTTTGTCAACCCTAAATGTTTTCAGCCTGTGACATCTGACTCACACTAGTGTCTGTCTGCTGAAAAGACCACAAACTTAATCTCAGAAATATGCCCCTTGGAGGAGAAATGCCCTGGAGCCTGTAGGACTTGGCCTGTTTAGGCTAAAGATTAATTCATGAATTAAAGTCACATTGCAGGGAAAGTTATTCTTTTTCATTGGTTTATAAATTACCATACTTTAAGTTAGGGCTGTCACAGAGTGTGTGTATCCCACCGCAGACCACCCCATCATCATCTCCTCTCACCCTACACACATGGCAGCACTGACAAATCCTTTAAAACTGTAATAAAAAGTACCTGGAGACATTTCTGCCTGGTGAGTTGCTCAGGTGTTGCTTGACAGTGAATATTTCCTCCTTTCATCTGGCAAGGGGAACTATTGAGCCACCCTTTATATAGCAGGGTGTCTGTTTAAAATGGATCTGTGTGTCTATGATCACAACAATTCTGCATCTTCTCCGTGCATAAATGCACAGGTGTTCACAGTGGTGCTACCTCATTGTAGTCATTTATACACAAATGTACAAGTTGGGAAGGTTGTTTGCCTCAGGACAAAATAAGTGCTCAATGATTTCGCCATATCGTGCTGTTTATTGCAAATAGAAGTTTCCTGATCATTGGAATACCCATCCCAAGTCACATCAATGCTTTTATATGGTGGAATTTGCTTTGTCCACCTGTTTTTCCTGTCTGGCTCTGCAGCCTTGGCTCACAGTTCACAGGCCTGACTGACCAGTTTGGGAGATATCTGACTTAAAGCAAATAGCAAGTTATGCCAGGGGAGGTTTAGGTTGGATATTAGGGAAAATGGCTTCCTCAAAAGGGTTGTACAGCCCTGGCACAGGCTGCCCTGTGGAGTCCCCATTCCTGGAGGGATTCAAAAGCTTTGTTTATGTGGTACTTGGGGACTAAGGTTAATGGTGGTCTTGACAGTGCTGGGGGAACAGTTTGACTCTGTGATCTCAGCAGCCTAAACAATTCCATGATTCTATGATGTTTTCTCCTTTATTGTTAGTGGGGATAGAGCTGGATAGATGTTGTCAGATTAATCCTATTTCTTTCAATTTCCACCAAAATATAAAATATTCAGCAAATAGTATTGCTGAGCTGGTTTGCTGTGGGTGTGACAAAGATCTGTCATGCCTAGGTGCTTGTTTGGGTTCCAGCCTGCCCACTGCAAATCCAACTGCCAGAGCTCTGGGAGCTTTCTCTCATTCTCAGTCTGTGAGAAGATCTGGTTATGAACGTCTTCCTGCTCCGAAACAGATTAAGCAGAAGGCTGTGAAAGGGAGGTAGAAGAGGTAAGGAAGATGGGGAAGAGAATCATAGAATCATGGGATGGTTTAGGTTGGAAGGGACCTTAAAACTCAACTTGTTCCAAGCCTCTGTCATGGCACACCCTCCAGTAGACCAGGTTGCTCCAAGCCCAGTCCAACCTGGCCTTGAAGAGGAAACGCCACAGCATACCTAGGCGTTCTTTTGAGCAAAATGAAACAGAACCTCGGATGGGCAACTACAGGGGGGCTCTTACAGACCTTTTACTCCTCATAAGGCACTGATTACCCCAAACCACTCTGGTTTGAACTTTTGTTGGGAGTTCAGGATCTGTTTCTTTCTGGTCAAGTGATGATTTGTCTTCCCCATACCCTTTGTTTGCCATGCCTCCCCCAGACCCTGTGTTTGCCACACTGCCTCCCAGTGTGGGTCCAGTTTCCAAGAGGCAGCATCATCCCTGGGGCAGCTGGAGCAGAGGGTGGAGAGGTGGTTAATAAACATGCTGTGGAGAGCATGGTCTGTTCTGAAAAGCCTCTGGGGGTGGAGATGTGGTGGTGTCACAAGGTAAATGTCAGTCCTTGGAGAAGTGGGAATGGCTATCGGGTATCCTGTCACCCAATAGCTGGCAACATCTGGTTGTGTTTTTCTACTCCAGATTATGTTTAATATATCAATAGTGTTCAGAGATGAGCAGAGCAGCAGCACCTCAGCACAACCCACGCACTGCTGCCTGTGAATGATGATAATGTACCATTGCAGCACCTTGTACCCATGTCCTGCTGCCTCTTGCTGTCCCTGGCTGGCTCTCTAGTTTAGTTAGTGAAAGCTTGGTGCTAAGTCAACATTTTTTTATATTGTAGCCAAGCATGGAGATGCTGGGATGGTCAGCCTGTGTGATTCCCCTGAGGCTTGGGTTGTCCTCAATCACTTCTGGTCATTAAATGAGAAAGAAGCATTGTGGGGAAGGTGGTGTGACTGAAATGTTGGGTCGGGCAAACACACCACTGGCAAAACTATAGTTGCATAAGCTCTTATATCTCAGCGTAGCATTTTTCTAGATTTCAGACACAGGCATTTGCAACCTAAAGCTGTATCTCTTGGAAGAAACGTGTTGTTCCGTAATTTCCAAGTTCCTTTTCTTTTTTGAAAGAGAAAACCCCACTTCTCTTTGGCATGTTCACACATCCACCCACCTTACCCTGACCCTCATCTACTCTAACAAGCTTCACTAAAGAAGTGAAACAACTCTCCTTGCAGTGTACTCTCTGATTCCTAGGAATCAGCATGGGGTGGCTGTGTGGAGAGGACCTTCCCAGCCTGGCCTTACCTTGCTAGCCCAACCTTCCCAGGCAAGCACAGCTGGTGAGTCCTGACCAGGGAGCCACTGCCAGCCCCCAGCCTAGGCTCTGCACACCGGAGGGTGACGGCGTGATTGACAGAGGACTGACGTGGCAGCTGATACCTCTTCTAGCTCACTGCTCAGAAGGTAAATTCCTTCTGGAATTTATGGGTTGTGCTTATTGGAGGTAGGACTGCGCAATTTCACTGAACCCATTTGGAAAGATTTTAGAATCATAAATTCATAGAATGACCACAATTGGAGGGAAAGTTAAAAATCATTGTTACAACCCCTTCCACTAGACCAGGTGGCTCTAAGCCCCATCCATTTTGGTCTGGAACACTTCCAGGGATGGGGCAGCCACAGCTTCTATGGGAAACCTCTGCCAGGGCCTCACCACCCTCACACCCAAGAATTTCTTCCCAATATCTCATCTAACCAAGCCCTCTGTCAGTGTGAACCCGTTCCCCCTTGCCCCCTTGTCAGTGTGAAACCATTCTCTCTTCTTCTGTCACTACACTGCCTTGTACATAGTCTCTCTCCATCTTTCTTGTAGGCTCTTTTAGACTAAAGAGGTCCAGGACTGCAACTCAGTCTATGCAAAACCAGCCACCCTTGTTCAAGCAGCCCTGGTTCCAGCTTCCAACATGTAGAAATGTATTTCACAATTCTTTTTTCTGAAAACCCTCCCGTTTTCTGCATCCATAAATGTTAGTTGAAGTTTTTAGCCTGGTTCCTTACTAAACCAATCTACAACATGCTGTTTTTCTGCTTTACCAGTGAGCCTGGAGGTCTACTGCTCGTGTTCATTTGCCACATGGACCATTACCTCTCTTCCCTGCTTCTGCAATTGTTCTTCCATGATAATTACCTGTGAGAAAAATCATATACAGAGAAGTGTGCAAAAGCAGTCAGTAAGACTGTATCTGTGAAGTGCAATTTCCATGTGACTGGCTTGGGGCTGCAGCACAGGAACCAGATAAAGGGATTTCAGATCCCAGGAATAATCCCTACCCATGTCCTGGGGAATGTCACAGTCACTGTCCATGCCTCAATTTCTCCATTAGTAAAATGAGGGTCCTGACACTCATTAGCAACAGGGCTGGAGAGCAGGTAATGATTGCAGAGATACAAGTCAATTAAAAATAAATCTCATCTTTTCTGCTGAAAACAAAGGAAAGCCAGTCAATTTAGGCCCTTTCAGTGATTTTTTAAAAGTCTTTTAAATTGAAATGCAGCAACAGCAAGTTGTCCAGCAAGAGGAAGCAGCAGGGAATAAAAACAAACTCTGGGAAGACTCAATTATTTCCATTTTTTCAGTCTCTCCACCAGTGGATCTGACACCACCATGTGCCTCCCAGCATGAGCTGCCACTCAGGAACCACCAGCCTTAACCTTGCTGGGCTGAATTGCTTGGTCAATGCCTCCCCAAATGAATGCATTATCCTATGAAACACTAGTGGGGTGGGAAGGGAAGGTGCTGAGGTCAAATCGCAGCTCTAGCAGTGCCACAGTCCCAAGGAGATTCCCAAAACAGTTTATGCTGAAGGGTTTGCTGTAAGGTGTGGAGAGGAGCCATCCCATTGTGCACAGTATGAAGAGGACTGGAGCCTCTCTGCTCTGGACACAGGCTGAGAGAGCTGAAATTGTTCAACCTGGAGAAGAGAAGGCTCTGGGGACACCTTAGAGCTCCTTCCAGTGCCTAAAGGGGCACCAAGAGACCCGGAGAAGCACTTGGGACAAGGGCAAGGAGTGACAAGACAAGGGAGAATGGCTTCACCCTGACAGAGGGCAGGGTTAGATGGGATATTGGGAAGAAATTCCTGGCTGTGATGGTGGTGAGGCCCTGACACAGATTTCCCAGAGAAGCTGTGGCTGCCCCATCTTTGGAAGTGTTCCAGGGCAAACTGGATGGGGCTTGAAGTAATCTGCAAGAGTGAAAGGTGTCCCTGCCCATGACAGGAGGGTGGAAGATGATTTCTTTAAGGTGCCTTCCAACCCAAACTATTCTGTGATTCTATGGCTTAGGGTGTTCAACACAAGCTGTCATTGATCTGATGATTGCTGGGTGCTCAGTTTTGGCTTGACCTTTGCAGCTTCCATTCCAAAAAAAGGTACTTTCTACTCCAGTGATGCTACTGGGGATCATCAGCAAATACAGACACTGCCAGCACCATTCAGCTGCAATTTTATAAAGTCTGTAAAAAGGTTGACTTAGTTTGTAATTTAATTTTGGGAAAGTCACCTTACTGCCTGCCTCAGTTTCCCCATGTATAAAAAGATGTTTTGAAGAGCACTCACTCTCAGAAACATTCCCCACTTCTTCAGATCCCAACTGGCACAGTTAGGAAAAACCCTTCCTCAGGACACTCAAGAGATGCTTTTGACCAGCCCTGAGATGGGAAGGATGTTGTGTGACCACATACCTGGCTTCTGTGCATTTCTCAACCCATTTACAACAACAAGCTCAGAGGCAGTCATATTTTACCCATTTATTAAAATTTTGGGGAAAACCCACAAAAGTCAAAGATTTGGTCCTTGAAGATTCTAGTCAAGCTGTGTGGGTAGGTTGCTTCTCAGGGCTTTCGGGTTGTGGCTCTTCCTTTTTGTTATTACGATTCACTAATGTGTATTAATGGTCTAATATCTGCTTGGTTTTGTGTTCTGATTTTCTTCTTGCTTCCCTGCATCACTGTTTTCAATATGACTCCATCTCATCAGACAAATTAAATCTGAAATGCTGGCAAATGTTTTCGAGTCAATTAAAATTTTGATTTATTTGGTGCTTCTGCTGCCTCAAGGAAGGCCATATTTTTTCCTGATATTATGGGGAAATTGCTTTGAATTTATGAGAAAGCCAAGCTCAAATTAGGGTTATTGAATATTTCCATTAGCAAGACTCTCTGCAACCATGACATTTTTCTTCTTCTTTGCTTAGGGAGAAGCTTGAATGAAACTCTGAGTTGTTTAGAATTTGACATACACAAAATTTGGCCCTCCCTGACTCCTCAGAGTTCTCATGCACCCAGCCAGATCCTGTGCAGCAAGAACTTTCTGCTACTCTGCTCCAAAGGTACTATTTATTTATTAGATTTAATTCCTTAGCTGAGATTTCCAGGGCCTTTAATTGTCTTTGTTTTTTGCTGAGAGTTTCAACCCAATGTTTAACCCATTCTCCAGGAAGAGGTAAGGAAAATACCCTGTTTTACTGCCTTACACTTCAACCACTGTCTCCTGAGCTGCTTTGCTCTCTCTTCCTTGCACACCAATATTTCAATGTGGAGCTCTTATTTCAGTACTAAAATCTTGCAACTACAATCTCTGGTCTTCACAGGGAAGAGCTATCTGAATTTGCATGACACTGGCAAATTCTTGGGGCATATCCATGAGATTTTCATCAGATATTGCATCACTCAGTGGGGAAACCTGGCTGCTAAATTCTTCCAAGATGCCATCTTAGAAGGAACCAGCAATCATAGAATGGTTTGCCTGAGAAGGACATGACAGTTCATCTCATTCCAATCCCTGCCATGCACAGGAACACCTTCCATTAGACCAGGTTGCTCCAGGCCCTGTCTTGAACACTACCAGAGATGGGGCACATGCCATGGACATGTCCTACTCCCACTGTGAATCCCACATGCAGGGCTCGTTTCCTCTGGAACTAAATTGTTTGGGGACTTGGTGCCACTGACTTCTCTACCTATTGATCCCTCTTTTAAGTCCTGATCACAACACTCAGGCTGAGTGGAAGAAGGTGCCTCATACAAAATGTTCTGTAAGGGCATTAGAGATTTCCCAGATACTTTCCAATCTTAAGAGCATCCAAGCAATTTGGAGATATACAACACTTTGTATCTTCTGTTTTGCAGTCAATGAGATAGTCTAAATGAATTTGGGGAGAATAAACAGAATATTTTCCCTTGGTGGAAATAAGTTTATTGCTCTAGAAAAGTACAATTATACAGTGATGGCTATAAAAGTTAATTAAATAAGGATAATTGGTACAATTCTACATCAGCTTTGAGATACTGATGATAGTCAGGACTAGCCCTTGATGATGTCTCCAGACTTCAGCAACGTATTAATACACAATGCATGTGGTTTCTGTTCTGTGAAACACCTTCTCATGGCTTTATACCTCATTAATGAGTGGTCTATTAACCACAGGTTAACACTGGATCAGTGCAGCAGAACCTGTGCTTTACCACATGAGACACTTCTGCTCACATCTGCTTATTTCTAGGGTAATTTAACTGATGATGTGTCAGAACATAGCCATAAAGCCATCCGAATACTATTGAGCACAGCTGACACCTTTACAATGCTTTTGCACACTGATCACTCACAGCTTTAATGACTGAAACAGTCATTGCTTTTATAGCCAGGATTTCCCCTCCCTTTGAAGGAGTCTGAGTAGCTTCTACCGCCATAAGAGAAGGCAGAGGGGAAGCATTGACCCAGCAGAGTCTTAGGGAAAAACAATAGTTGAATACCTAAGTTTTTCCAGAGGAAACATATTTATTACATGACAAAGCAGGGCACAATTTTCCCAAAAGTGAACTTGGCCCTTGAAACAACCCCAGATTGGGAGCTGCTGGTGACCTGTGCATCCAGCATCTTGTAAATATCAGACCATGAGCAAATGGAAAGGGAATGCCAACACACACCCAGTGGCTGGAAAGTCAGGGTAAAACTGGATTGTACTGTCTAAAAATTTCCCCAAAGAGCCTGTATTTACAAGAGTTGCCTTTTACAGAGACAGTCATGAATAACCCTGTTTTTTCAGAGTGGAAATTGATGTAACAAGCCCTCTGGTTTGGTTGTGGACCACATGGCCTTTCCATCCCCGTTCCCTAATCCAAATCTATTCAGTTTGTCTCAGCCACTTAAGTATTTGGTCATTTCTGCTGACATAACTGTCTAATTGTCCTCATTTGTCACGGTTCTTCTGGATGGGATTGTATTGTGAATTTCTAATTCAGCATATGTCAGAGGCTGGGGGGAGATGAGTGTCAGATGGGTAATGGACAAACGTTTTGTCATCCCCCAACCCATAACTGGCTGCAAAACAAAGTCATAATTAATTCCCATTACAGCTTCTTGGCTCTATCAAAGCTGGAAGTCTACTCAGGCAAACAGAAAGATCTGGCTTCTAGTAAAGCCATCAGACAAATTACCTTGCTGGATTTAGCAATTTAAGCTTTAGCTTAAATCAGATATGTTTTTTTAAAGGTATTTTATATGGGGTTTTTAAGAACATTTTATATGGAGGTTTTTCAAACAAAGGATGACCCTATTTCTGAATTGTGCCGTGCTTTCTTTTTATCACCTCACAAATTCCCTCAATGACTGTCTTCTTTCCATCCCATTTCTTTCCTACAATTTCCCACACAGTTAGTTTAAATCATACTGTTTCTCTGGAAATCATCCCTGCAGAAACACTGGCTGCAGGTAAAGGCACACACAGGTGAGTCAGAATAGTTTGGGTTGGAACAGACCTTGAAGACCATCTAGTCCAGACCCATCAGCCTGGTTTACCTTGTGATCCCATGAGAATGCTGGTCTGGTGGTCACAGCAGGTCCCTGCCCAGGAGGGATTCCAGTTTAATATGGAATTTTGTCCATCCTCATCAACTCCTTCCAGTGTCCCCAGAAAGTAATTATAGAGTGTTCTTAGCAGCATATGAAGACCAACTAGTGGCATGACAAACCAAAGCCTCTCTCACTTTTACTTCCATTTTGCTGTCAGAGAGCACTAGCAAACTATCCCCATATCCGTTACTTCTCCGGAATAAATACACAAGCAACAAAAAGTGTCATAAACAAAGTGAAAGCAAGTGGCTTTGAAAATGTGCCATCAACAGTCTCTTCTCCTATGTGTCATTTCTCAGCATACTCCTGCTACCAAACATGTTCACAAACTTTCTCAGTGGGATTCCCTCTGTAGATGCTTCGGGATTCCTGGGTGTATTTGAGACCAATTCCATTTATCTGCCTCATCACAGTAAAACTGAGAGCACTCAGTACCTGGGATAGGTCTTATACATTGATGAACTTGTGGGTTAAATAACTGTTGGAGGCCATGGCTTGTTCCCTTTTTGCTTTCTAAAGTCATGTTTGCATATGGGATACCTGCGCTTGTTCCTGGGTATAGTTCAAACAGCCTGTGCAAGCTCCAAGATATATTTTTTTAAAGTGCAATGTAGTACTTTGGTGGCTGAAAAGACCTTAGTAGAGATGGTCCCAAAATTGCAGTCATTCCCATCATGTGAGGAGGAGGCAATATGTTCTCCCATGCATCCTTGAACCTCCTGCCAACTTTGTGGCTGCATCTTTCCTTCCTCTGCAGAAAAAACAGCAGAGACAGCTTGGTTTCTGCCCAGTGTTCTTGAATTCTGCAGGGAATGCTATGGCAAAGGTCTGGGAGCTGAACTGGAGAAGCTCTGCAGATTCTTGGTGAAGCAGGGCTGCTAATGAAGGATGGGAATGTCCTCTCAGTGCATCAGCGCTTGGAGCCACCTACTCCAGCCACCCCCTTGGGCTCTTCCCTCTCCTTTCTTGTCCTCCTGGTTTGATAGTCACAGGGAAGGGAGCCTTTTAATCTCTGTGTCTCACCCTGCTCATTCCCAAAACACGATTGCAGTTTCCCTAGGCCATGTTGATGTTCTGAGCCATAACCTGGATGTGTACAGACCTTCACATGTAGAGCACATCCTAACTAGCCCCCTCAAGCCATAGTCTTTTAACTCATTCTGTATTTAACACTCCAGAAAATTTTGTATTTCATTTACATGGGAAAAGTAGGGAGATGGAAGGAAATAGAGAACAACAGTGTAAATGAAGGGATAAAAACCCTGTGGTTTTTAGGTACCATGAAGGAAGTAATCATCTGGACAGGAGAGGAGGCAATGCCCTAAGGGGAAACTTATTAAAAGGAAAACCAAAAGAGAGCTAGGTTATGAGAAGGATGGGGGGAGGGGAGCAGGGAGAAGGAGAGAGATTGTAACGAGCTGATCCTGAAGTTCCCCTTCCAACCCAAACCATTCTGAGATTTTGTGAAGGAAAAATACATTTTTTGTACTGCAGGAGCTGGCCTGGTTTTGATGTGGTACACAAAGTCCTAGAGCTGGATATTCCACATCATCATTGCTGGCCAGATGGGGAGCACAGAATAAATGATCCACAAAATTATGGCTTTAGCTCGAGGGTGAGAGGTGCTGTGACATCACTGAGGGGTGCCTACTGGGTGGGCACACAATTCACTACAATTATTTCAAAGAGAGCAGGTATTTTGTTTAAGGAAAAAAAAAGATACTACCTTACTCAGAAAGAGTTTAAAAGGTTCTTTGCTTAAGAAATTAAAATCCTTTCACAGCTGTCAAAACTTTTTTAAAAAAAAGTGGGGAGAAAGGGAGGAAAAAATTACTGGTAGGTAAGTTCCTTCTCTTTGGAGTGACTGCGACCCAAGAGAAAGGTTAACACCAGAGTTACAGACTGCCTCTTCTTCAGGTCCAAAAAAACCCCTTCAAAACAGATAGAGAGAGCGAATATGCAACTGTTGTGGTCTAGTTATTAAAGTTGTTAGAAATGCCTCTGCGTAAATGAAAGTGCAAATGAGACCATATGCCAAAGTCAGTATTATGGGGTTTATCTGGTAGTAAATATATGAGAGAGAGAGAGAGAGAGAGAGAGAGAGAGAAAGAAACGAAGTGAGAGAAATAGAAAATGGGGGTGAGAGGGCAGAAAGAGCATGACAGAGACAGAATAAGGAAAATACAATCACTCCGTGGATCCCAACAATGTACTTTTTGTTATAGATGAGTAAAGCGATGGTTGGCTTTCACAATTAAGGGATGACTATTATGTGTATGTTAAGAGAAGTTTTATTGACGTATAGTTATATTGTGATTTGTTCTCCCCAGAGTCCTCTCTCCCCTCCCCCTCATACTGTTGCCATTGGACGGCCTTGGCAGCCAGGTCATTTGAGGGGAGGGCAAGTCCTCACTAGGAGGCACAGCATGGCAACACCTGACCTTCAGTCGAGATGTAAGAAAGTGATCTCCACCAATGGACGGCGAACAAGAGTTGACTGATGCACTTTGGGAGGGGTTAAGGTTCCCTGATGCAACCCCCACCCCCCCCAGGTGTATAAAAAGGGGCAGCAGCCATTTTCGTGGTCGTGCACTCGGTGGTTTAATGTTCCCTTATTCCGTCATTTTGTCGTATTTTGTAAAGGTTTAATAAACCTTTGGAATTTTAAAGTGAGCATCGTTTCTCACATGTCGATCCTCTCCAGCTGGTTTTCCTGGTGGTGAAAGTCCCCCCAGAGTGCAGAGAATCCGATGGGTATAATACATGCTCAGGCTAGGTAGGAACACCCAGGCATGTCCCTTGGAGGGGAGGGGTGGTGGGGGAGTGGGGGTTTGTCTCTTACAGCAGACTCGGGGGCTTTTGCATCACGAGCAGTCCTGTGGTGCAAGGCTTTGGAAATTAATGGGGGGGGACTCGTCAGGAGGGGCCTTTGATGGATGAAGGCACCCCCCAGCTGCCTCTCACATCAGTGTCCCGTGGATGTGACCTGTGGTGTTGGGGGTTCCACAGCCAGTCTGTGTAAGGGGCTCACTGCCCCTGAGACACACCGAAAGTTGCTCCCCCTGAAACTTGAGATTGGAAACTAGAGAATATTAACCACCGAAATCAGAAGATATTTATTAAGAATAGGCATTCAGATGATGTGTGCTTAGTACTTGCTGCTCTGTATGCTGTATCAGTTGCCTAAGGAGGGGAGAGACAGGGCTGTGTGTGGGAACCACAGGGAGGAATACAAAGATGTCTGACAAGGGGAGGGATGTTTACCAAAACAGGAGACAAGAATAAGAGAGTATCAGAGATACTGAGATAACGAGGCTCCTCAGGCCCCCAGGACCAGATAAGACTGGTATCATAGCTTGGACTATGACCAGAGGATCAGTGAGTATGCACAAGGCAGTGGGGTCAGAAGTTCTTCTCAAGAGGAAGACTATTTCCTTTATCCCGGAGACCCCTGAGAAGACCACCAGAGACAACTATGCAGGCAAAAAGCACTGATAAGCTCATTAGCATACGAAGCAGAGAGAAGGGGAGCCAAGGGATGAATATGCATGGGGGTATTGTGAAACTTGATGTATATGTAACATTCTAGAGGATAAAAGCAAACACGAGTGAGGGGCTGCGCATGCCTTTGGGAGCTGTCCGGCATCGCACCCAGTGCTGAATAAACTACACACCTACTTTAAAACTCACTTTGGCTCTGTGTTTTAGAGATTTTCCACGGGTCATCCCCACCTCGTTTTGAGGGGAAACATGTCCAAACCTGCTCCCAGCAAAGGGGTCTGTGGGCTACAGCCTCCCCCATCCTGCGAGGCAGAGATGATTCTTAGCACGGCTGCTGGGTTTGGCTCACATTGTTTTCCTTGTTTACTTGTTTGTTTCTCCCCAGGCTTCCGGTGATTGAAGAATGGGTTTCTCTTTATCTAGTCTCAGTAGTTTGATTTACAGTCCAAAGTTCTTCGAGGAGGTTTCTGTAGTTTTATCTTTTTTATCTAGTTTTTGTTATAATGAGCAAAACTCTATCAATGTTTGAGGCATGAACTATTTCAGTCTCTGACAGCAACTACTTCTGCCCTGTATCCAAAATCCCTGCATACCCCTTGTCCTCACTTACTTCTCATGCCAGTGGGATTCAGCTCACTTGTGACCTCACATCACCCCACCACTTCAACCAATGTTCAAACCCTAATATGGATCATATATTTGCACCAGGCATCTCATTTTGGGTGCAAGAATCTAATTCAAACAAACCCTCTCCCAAAGCCTCAAAAGTCATTGAAGTGGAAAAAAAAATGCTCCTGCTCTGTAGCAAGCCCTACAGATAGAAACAGGTATGTGAGGAAAAGTTACCTTCCCACTCCCTACCCTCCAGCCCTTAATCTGTTTTTTTTTTCCATGGTTAGGAAATCAGAATTACATGGGCTACAGAGCACAAGAGATCTCATGTGTTGTGCTCAGCTGTGCTCAGCTCTGCTGGTGGAGATGGGTGAGGGTGAATGAGAGGAGATGAGCAGATGGCAAGGGGGGTGAGGATAGGGGAGAGGGGTCTCTCAGGGGAATAAATCTGGCTCAGGAAAATGTTCCTTTTTTCTCTCTGGCCTAGCCAACTGAATTTAGGTGAAGTGCAATTGGTCTCTCAACTGTTAATGCTGTGTTTTTGAAAGGATAGGAGAGAGGAGTGAGTCAGTCGTTGTGTAATTGAGGGATGACTGGTGGAAACACCTAATACGTGTGCCATTGCTGCATTGCAGGGAAGTAATACATAGATGAAGAAATTCCCTCCTTTTCTGATGGCTTGGGGAGGATTTTGCACCTCTAGGGATGCAGCTGTAGAGGTTGGGGAGAAGCAGGCTGGCACAGCACCAATCAGGATGGGCTGAGACAGCACAGCACATCCCCCTTGGCATTCTCTGGTATAACACCTTCCTGCAAATTTGGGTCTTGCATTTAGTCCAGAAATCACCTCTTGGCTGCAAGAGACAAACATTTGCTTGCTTTCCTTGCCAGCTCCACCACATCCTGCCAGGACATCTTGGTTACTGAAGGAAAGACTTGAGCATCACCACTGAAGTACCTGTGGGTTGCGTGGCTCAAATTTTATATTGGATGAGAAGTCTGTCAGTGCCCAAGATTTGCAGCTTTGGGTCCTTTTGACCCAGAGATCTCCAGAGTTGCCCACAGCTGCTCAGATGTGTTCTGGGCCAGCACACAATGGAAACAAAACATGGCACAGCTTTCCTCCCCAGAGGAGAAGGATCCCTGTTGCATTTTTCCATTCAAGGACAAAGACCTGCTCTTGTCTAAATCCAGTTGTGTTGCTCATTGTTTGCCCAGAGTGTGCTGTCATTAGCTGTAAGAGAGTACCAGGCAAAAAGTGCCCTGTTGTGGAGGAGGATGGTCACTCAGAGACAACAGGCACAGGGACAAGGTGTGCAGCCTTTTCACAGTGCAAACATCCTCATTAATCATCATTACAAAATTCAGGCAATCATGGTGACTATTGAATGTGATAGAATAAGAGGAGGAAGGGGAGAGAAAGCAGCAAGTTAAGGAGGTTCCTTGCTCCAAGGCTTCCAAACATCTTTGGTCTGGCCTTGTGCTTTTCTAGTAATACTTGGGGAGTTTGAGGTGATACATACATTGATCTTAATCTGTCCTCTTCCTGTTTTATTTTTCCTTTTCCTATTTCTAGGAGGATGTACTCAGGACATCCTCTCAGTTCAAGGGATAGCACTGGAAGATCCACATCCTGCTATGGAGCACTTGTGAGCTTTTCTTGAAAGCCAAAGTGTCAAAGAAGTGTTCCAAACTTTTTTTTTTTCTTTTTCTTCCCAGATAGAGGACAAAGAGAGGAATTGTATATGTATTTGAGTATTTCCAACCATCTGCTCCTTACCAGCGACAGTAGTCCAACACACGCCCATCTGCCCAGCATGCTGGGCTTTCTTTTCATTTTCAGGCCTGG
The DNA here is from genome assembly GCF_021018805.1 of Prinia subflava. Classification (NCBI taxonomy): domain Eukaryota; kingdom Metazoa; phylum Chordata; class Aves; order Passeriformes; family Cisticolidae; genus Prinia; species Prinia subflava. The sequence goes on from NC_086249.1 coordinate 1,379,395, forward strand.
CTATGCATGAGCATCACACCCTTGAGCTGCTTTACCCATCTGCTGATGGTCCTGTCTCAACAAGCAACAGTGGGATGTTATTAGAGGCTGTTCCTTCCCAAGTCAGTGGGATGCTGATGAAAACAGATGCAGATGCCATGTCCTGAGATACCTCCCTGCCTCTCTGTCCTGTGACCTGCGCCACCTAAGCCATTGGGGGATTTACTGTCATGAAACCTCTATCATAAACAAACTTGAGGCTTTTCTCATGGAAAGAGGCTCTGTTGAGCTATAGAACCTGCAAATTGCCTGCATGCTGCTGTGACAGTCTCTTTTTTGCAGATGAGGACCCATCTGTAATGTGGCTGAGAGCTTTGACCAAGGTGAGATTTGTAGTGGAGCTGGGTGATCAGCCTCAGTGCTTCTCCTAGGGGCCCAAAAGCCACCCTTCCTCCCCTCCACGTACCCTTCATGTTCACCTCTGTGTACCTTTACACAGATGTAACCAGAGGTGAATTTGAGTTGGTTTTGGGAAGGAATCTGGACCCATGTTCAATATTTGGGCTGTAATCAAACACCAGCTCTGACCCCTTTTTTCCCATAGTACATCCATACTCTCATTGCTCCCATCTGCTATAAAACAAGGGCATAAATCTGCTTCAAACTTATCTGCTCAAGGTGCTAAAATCCTATACAGATAATTCTGTACTGAGAATTCTGTACAGACAGCACAGGGCATGCATGAAGGGGACTATTCACATGTGGACCGTTTTTCCACCAACCAGTAATCTGGATTAAAACAGACTCCAATGTCTTGGCCCCCCTCTACTGGATCTGCTTCACAAAAGCCACCTCTGACCTAAGTTTGATTAAAACAAACCTCATCTGAGATTAAAAAAAATAAAAACGCCCCAAACACACTTTTTTGCCCAGCAGCCATTTCCAGACTTTTGCTGTCATTACGGTGAGTTTCATCAAATCATAGAATGGTTTGGATTGGAAGGGACTTTTAAAGATCCTCCAGTTCCAACTCCCCTGCAATGAGCAGGGACATCTTTAACTAGTTCAGATTGCTCAGACCCCCAGCCAACTTGACCTTGAATGTTTCCAGGGATGGGGCAGCCACAACTTTTCTGGGCAAACTGTGCCTGTGCCTCACCACCCTCAGAATGAAAAAATTTCTTCCTCATATCTAGTCTGAATGTATCCTTTTTCAGTTTAACCATTCCTCTGTGTTTTATTACTGCAGGTCCAATAAAAATGCTGTCTCTGTTTCTTACAGGCCTCCTTATTCCCATGCTCTTTGCTGTACAAACCCAGACTGCTGGACCTCTGCCTGCACTTGCAGTTTAAGGACACCCATAGCAGTAGGGAAAACAGGACAGCGCCCTTTTGAGAAATTCCTATTGGAAAGCACAGTAAGAATAGACTGAAATACAGCCTGGGTAAAGTTACAGAGTGCAGGACTGGTGGCTTTAAGATGACACCCAATGGTGTGGAGCAAGATTGCAGCCGAGGTGTTCTGGCCATCAGGCCAGGAATAACCTTAAGTGTGCAAACTGTCCTTAAAAGATACCAGATTTAACTGGATCATTAAAGTAATTTTTTTTAAAGTGAATGCAGATGTAACTTCAGCCTATGGCTGGTTTAGGACTGCCTATCCCTCCCATCTTCAGAGATGTCCTTGGTAGTTTTGTAGTGATTATTTTATTATCAGCGAAACATTTAAAAGATCTAGGCATGGACAATGGTCCTCATACTGTCCAATGGGGATAGATGGTCACCCTCTAGTACAAAATAGGGATTCCTGCTCCAGAAAGGCTATAAGCAAGGGGAGAACAAGTAACTGATTGTGCATGATTTAGGAGAAAAGAAAAAAAAAAAAAGAAAGAGAAAAAAAAAAAGGAAAAGAATGAACCATTAAAAAACATCAAGAGGAACAATAAACAATATTTGGGCAAACTGAGTTTTGAAGATAGGACACCTTTGACAAAAGGTGTCCCTGCCCATGGTAGGGAGGTGGAACAAGGTCTTTAGGTCCCTTTTAACCAAAATCACTAAGTGACTCTATAAATACTTCCAGCAGGAGCAGTTGTAGTATATAAGCCCAGGGAAGAATTTTAAATGGATGGGAATGTCAGCATTCAAAGCTGGTTTTCCAGATCAGGGAACAAACTGGACTGAGGCTCAGGGGGACCCAAGCAGAGGTTAAACCCATAAGGTTATACCTTTGAGTCTGTCTGGGACTTTCATGGGGTGTTCTTAGTGGCCAGCTGGTTTCCACAGGCCCCTGTCTGGTGCATAAACATGTCATAGGCCAAGTAGAGGCTGTCAGCTTTTGTGTGGCATATTAAGATTCTCAGATAAGTGGATCTTGGAGCTCTTTAAGATTTTGGAGAACTAGAGAAAATGTTTTCATTCTGAGGCTTTGTGCCTCAGTTTCCCATCTGAGTATTGTGACAAGCTGAAGTAGAATTCTTTTCGCCACTTTTTCCTTCTCACAGAAATTCCTGACCTCCTCCAAGTGAGACATGGGAACAATCTTTGAGCTGCACAGCCAGATTTCACCTTTGTCACCAGAAAGCTCCCACCCCAGCCAGGCAGGCAATTTCCGATAACGTAAATTTTTACCCCAGAAAACCCCCAGGTTTATTTGACAAAAGGGGAAGTTTAGCATTCAAGTCCACTTTGACAAAGGGAAAGGAATGGAAGGCAAGGCAAGGAAAAGTGTGTGTAAGGCAAGACAAGGTTGAGGGAGGCAAGGAAAGCAAGTCAAATGAGAAGTCTGCAGGGCAAAGCAAGGAGAGTATAAAAAGAGTAAGAAAGTACACGTGGGACACAAGTGAGCAAGGCAATGCAAGGCAAAGGACTGGTAAGAGAGGTGAGGGAAGGACGCCTGAATCTCGGTCAGGCAAGTCAAAATTGGGGCTCGCAGGTCAAAGGAGGAGCAAGCAAGGCGAGGCAGGGCCAGGCAAAAAGAGGTAGGGAAGTCAAGGTGGAGGACGGGTGAGGAAGCCAATTGGGGGAATGTTAGGCAGTGCAAGGGGAGGCAAAGTGTAGGTGTGCAGGATAAGGGAAGTACTAGATAGGCAAGGCAGTGAGTGTCCTAAGAGGAAGCGGCAATGCACATCAAGGTGAGGAAAAAATGGTAGGCAAGCCAAGGTGGGGTATGGGTGAGCAAGTCAATGCAAGGCAATAGAGTGCAATGAAGAGCACGAGAAAGACATCGAGTGTTTAGTGAGGGTGTGCAAGCTTGGGGTAAACAAATCTAGACAAACCTAAAGAGGCGCAGGCAAGGCAAGGCCAGGCCAGGGAAGAAAGGCCTGGGACGGTCAAGGTGGGGGAAGATCTCTTGAAAGATTGAATTTGACATGTGCATTCCACTCCGCAAAAGCGGTCTTGTGAAATTCTGGCAGTGCCCTTACTTTGGACGAGGTAAGCACTCTCCATGCTCAGTCTCAGTGTGCAGATGTGGGCCTGAGGGCGGGGAACGCGGGGTGACTGTTCTGGCACCTTCCTATGGGATCAGTCCCTGGAGGCTGACTGCTTAGGAGGAGCGGATGCCATTTCTTTTGAGAAGGGCTTTGAGAAGTTCCTCTCTTCGATGGGTGCAGTTGGATGGGTTCAGTTGAAGTTGTAGGCGGCAAGAGCTTTCTCAGCTGGCACTTTTGTGAGCTGTGTTTTTTTGCCCGATTTGTTCAAGTTTGTAGCCGGACTGTGCCAGAGTGAAAAGATTTATTAGCACAAACGAGTTCGTGTTGCCATTTGAGTGTGGTGCAAATACAAGTCTGCACTTGAAGGGGAAGATTAGCGAACTCTTTTTTGTCCTGACACAGTCGATTGGAGAGCAGTGACATTTTCAACGGGGATTTGTATTTGCCGTGGATTAGAGCTTGCGAGGTGCTTACCTTTTTTTTTCTTTTTTTTTCTTTTTCTTTTTTCTTTTTTCTTTTTTCTTTTTTCTTTTTTCTTTTTTCTTTTTTCTTTTTTCTTTTTTCTTTTTTTTCTTTTTTCTTTTTTCTTTTTTCTTTTTCTTTTTTTCTTTTTTTTTTTCTTATTTTTTTTTCTTTTTTCTTTTTTGTCCCTAGTGGACACCGCCATCGTGAGGTTGTTTTTGTAAGCGCTCGCGGTGCCCAGGAGGAAGCCAAGCGCTTTTCTGTCCCGGCACTGCCAGTGTGGGAGCAGTGAGGGTGAGGTCTCCGTGGATCCCGGCTCTTCGAGACAGAAAGAACGCGATCGCGCATAGCGCTGGGGAGGAAGACGAATTGTTTTCTTGTTGGTTGTGAAGCTGGTAGGCTAAAAAAAAAAGGGGGGGGGGGGAATTCTAGCATGGTTCCTTTTCTTCTAGGACCTTTTTCTGTGGGACCAGGTCCTGAACGTTTCTACTTTTGCAGCTGGACTGTGTGAGACTGAAAGTGCATGAGGATGCTTAGAGCTGAGCGCACAGGCCTGTGTGAGCTGCGCTTTAGCAGAGGCAAGGGGAAAGTGAAGGCCAGCAATTACTTTTTGCTCTAGGCACTTTGGGAGCTGGACATAGTAAGTTTTGAAGCTGAGCTCTACAAGACCGAAGAAAAGTGATGGGACGTGCAGAGGAGCAGGAGAGTGCATAATTCCAGGGACTGTGTTGCTTTTCACAGAAAACTAGTTATATGTGGAGTCAGCAACAGCTGACTGACTCCACCTTTTGTGGTCAATATTTACACTTGATCCAGTAGGCTCAGGCTGAGGAGTGCTGGATCGTGTGATTGAAAGGAAAGCGGCTAGGATCTCAGCAGCAGCAGCATGCTGCGTGGCTGATGGACTCCTCTTCCCCCGCCCGCAGCTGCTGGGGCCCGTGATTTAACAAGGTGTCAGTATTCAAAACTAGTCTCTTGATTGGTTTTGTCAGGCATGGAGGTGACTTCTTAGTAGCTCCTCTTCGAAAAATTATTTCCATGGGTGGCTTCTCCCCTCCTCACTAAATGTCAATCAATGCAAAACCACCACAAGTGAGTTTAACAAATTAATGTTATCAAATGTCACTCTCCTATTTCAATACATGGAAATAGGATACTGAATGGAATGACCAGGGCTCATTAGGATATCTGTTGGAACAGTGACATTCCACCACTGTTTCCATGAGCAGCATGTTGGACTGCCATCCTTTTGGATCAGCCAAGTCTATGCACTTCTAGCCTTCAAAAGGGAAAATTAAACTTTCTCTGATGCAGTGGTTCCTCTTAAGTCATGCAATGCTGAGATCGGGAGCCACATATATTTTGTTGAGGATTAAAAGGATGTTATGCAAAAGATGGCCTTTCAAAAGCAGCAAATAGCTATCTTTGCCTAGGCAAATATGTAAGAACATAGCACTATAAATTACTATGTGTTATATAGTCCAGCCAAGCTCTAATCCATGCCAAATGCAGATTCTTTATAACTATAGACCAGGGACTAAAGGATTAGCAGAATAACTATTTTCTCCCTCCTAAATATAGAAAAACTGTTCCTTCCTTCCTAAATACTGTTATGGAGTTTTGTAAGGGGTCTCGTTGTGGCTAGGACCTTAGCTCCAATCTCTTGATGTTCTTTGTTATGAATTAGTCTTTCTTCAAAACCTCATTCTGAGAAAATGAAATGGTGTGGGAATACAGCTAGAGAACAGAAATGTGAGTACTGCTCAGCTCATGACAGAAGTGGACATGTTAGCATTGGTAGGCCATCAGGCCAGACAGCTTTGAGCAGAACCCAGAAGAAAGATGCAAGGGATAACGGTGTGCTTGGGTGGGCTTTGATATGCAAGTCCATGATGTTTGTGCGGGTCTGTGCTAGCTTATAATTAAGCAATGTTATTAGGAAACATAAGATATGGATGCTATAACTATTATTGCTTAAGCAAGCAGCTATTTTTAGTTACAGTTGAAAAGGTATATATACTAAAGCTTTTTGATCAATAAACTGACTTTTTGCATCCAAGCAATCAGTCCTGTCTCTTCCATTGCCGTCAAAATGGTTTTGGTCCCAGAAGGACCTCAGCCCAGCATAACCAGATGACACAGCCCTGACATTGGTCTCCTTCTTCTCAGCTTTCTACAGAAATGTTCCATGATGTTAGGAACAGTGCAGAGGGGAAGAGTAATAGACCTAGGACACAAGCATATCTTCTTCCAGTAGATTTCTTCATTTTGAGAGCAGACAGTAGAGCTGGAATGACAGGCAGGCCCATGGCTATACTTCCTCTTCTGGGTGTCCTTACCTGGGCAGGGGGCAAGAGTAGCCTGTGCCAGGCTTTGTAACAGGCTCTCTTACTGCTGCTTACCCGTGGGAGTTGGTTAAAGGATGATAACTCAATGCCAGAAGATAAATTTTGTGATTCCTCCCCAGCCCCTTCTCTCTTCAAAGAAAAATCCACAGGAGGAAGAAGGTAAAACCTTGGATTGAAAGCTTCTTGTGGATTGTTTTCAACATTAACATGAAGACGTATTTTCCTTTGTCAGGTGGACCTTTCAGTCTTTTGTCCAAGAAACAGTAGTTGGGAAGTAACAATTAGGATTGAGGAATATTAGAAAGCTTCAATCAACTTGTCCCCTGTAAACAGAGAAAAAAAAAACCCAAACAAACAAACAAAACCCAAAACAAACAAACAAACAAACACCAAAAACCATCAAAACAAAAACCAACCAAACAAACAAAACAACAACAAATTAAACAAAACAAACACAAACAAACAAACAAACAAAAGAAACCAAACCAAAACAAAAAAACCCCACCACAAACTACAGAAGGTCCATTATGTTGTTAAGTGCAAATCAGTATGGAATTCAAGCATGTTGGCTTAAAACTCTGGGGCAATTTTACTCAAATTTTTGGGAAATACTGAAATGTGACTTGTCAAGACATATGGAAGGAGAGGGGATTGCAAGGGAAGGAATCAACAACAAAACCTGGAGAACACAAATACCAACCATAGGCTTGTTTAGAGACAGTTTGGCATGGTGATCAAACAATTAAAATCAAAAGGCTGGAGATTTATGAATTTCTGGGAATTGTCTCCAGGTCTTAGTCTCCTTTATCTGTTATTTTTTGTTCCTTTATGCCAATACTATCTATTGACAAAATTGTATTATTTTTTCAAGCCTTTTGTCAGACACAGCTGTGACTGGAGTAAGACACAGAAAGTAGATGCAAATCCTTTGAAATTAAGTTACCTACCTGGTCTAAGTTTTGCTCTGAGCAGCTACATACAATTGAAATTTCCTTTTATAGGTTTCATTTCAGCTGTTGTATAAAGTAAGAGATACATCCTGCAGGGTAGTTTAAAAGATGTACAGTTGTTTTTTCTTTGTTGACAGGTTCTGCCATACATTTAAAAAAAAAACAAGTTGTGTGTTGACAAATAAAAACATCAGCTTTCAAGTGATTTGGTGTGGTGGTTGGGGTTTTGTTGTTGTCATTGTAGAATAGCTGAATTCTGAAAAAAGTAATTCATTGTGTGTTTCTGTGTCAGCCTTCCCCTCAGAGCTGCCAACAGCAGGAAACCTTTTATGAGCAGAAACATCTGTGGATGTTTCTCATTTTTTGTGTGCATATTTCAGCCTTCCAAAGCACATTTTTTGACCTGCAGCTCTTCATGCAAAGTCAGAGCTAACCTTTCTGCTTTGTGAGATCACAAGGCAAATATTTTGGCCACTGGGCCCCTTCTGTTGAATTTTTTTACACGGAGTGAGTTATAGCAGCATTTAAATAGTTATCAAAAAATCACTCTTGAAGAACACTTGAGAGTGTGAAAAAGGCTTGTTGTGTGTGTGGCTCTATGCAGATATTTACTATATACAATAATGCTAGGTAGAAAAGTTATGCTGTACTGACATTTGAATAATATAGTAAATGTAATTTTTAGCATTAAGTTTTAGTAATAAAAGAATTGTGTGTAAGATATTTTCTTTAGCTCAAGAAGGAAAAAAAAAAAAGGGAGAGGCCCAGAGGTGTTTCTCAACAGAGATAACAGTTACAACAAGAAGAAGAGAACCCCCCTTAGGACTTTCAGAAGACAAGATGCAGATCTCCCTGCATCCACAGAAGCCACCTGGTCAACCCAGACTGAATCCACAAGGGCCACCTGGTCAAGCCCAACTCCTGGACGCCCAGGATTAGAAGGGGGACTCTGGGCAAACGGGTCTGTCTTAAGATAAAGATTGCATAATTTTGAAATTTTGGTCTTCAAAAAGGGGACATTCCTCCCGAAGGAGGCCCTTCTCCTTCACAGCCTTTGTCTGAGAGGGAGGGGGGACGGTAGACCCGGGCTACCTTCTTTGCTCTTATTGTCTCATTATTTGTCCTGTCTCTGAAAACTTTTTAAACTTTTATTATTGTATTAACTTTTTTTTTGTAACCAATTTTTATTCTTTATTAAATTTTCATAAATTTCAAGAAGTGAGTTATTGGCGTTTATCACAAGAGCATTGTTCTGGCTCGGTCACGGAATGTCTTCATTGCCGGGCAGCAGGGACAAGCCCGTCTCAGGTTTGGGAACACGCCGAGGCCCCGCGGCAGCCCAGCGCTCCCGGCCGGGCTGGCAGCCCCTTGGCCAGCACGAACCCAGCCCCGCATCGCCGCTCGCCTGCATTTACAAACAGAGCACGGCTCTGATCTCAGCTTACACACGATCACAGGTTCAGTCCCGCTTTAAAGACAGTCCTGACTTTAACCACGGTAGGAGCTCCCTCGAAGACCGCATGGCCAAGGCGGCGCAGACGACACCGGCGCTGCCGTTCACACCCCTCCGGCTCCCCGCGGCTGCCGAGCAGGACAAAGGCGGCGAGAGGCGGGGAAAGGAGAGGGGCCGGCCGCCGCCGCCCAGGGAGCCGCCGGGCCGGCTCGGGGCGGGCGCGGGGCACAGCGGGCCCGGCTCGCGGCCCGCCCCGCCATGAGGCGCACGCAGCCGGCATGCAGCGAGCGGGGCCGCTGCCCCGCCGGGGGGACACTGCTGCCCCCGCTCCTCGTCCTCCTCCTTCGGGCAGGTCAGCGGGGCCGGCGTGGGGCGGGGGACGGGCGCGAAGCCGCGGGTGTGAGCGGGGCCGGCTGTTCAGGAGCGGAGCTTTTCCTCGTCGGCCGCTGGATTGGCATAGGGAGTTGGAAGGGGGTGTCCCAGCAGAGCGCTCCGGGCAGGGTGGGGGGTGCGGGAGCCCCTCTCTGGCTGCAGGGAGAGCGAACCTCGAGGAGACAGGACTGAGAGAGGACCTCATGAACGCGTATAAATACCTGAAGGGGGTGTGCCAAGAGGACAGAGCACACGCTGGTATTGAGCAGTGGAGCGGGGGGGCAGCGTGCAGAAGTTGATGCACAGGAAGTTACACCTGATCATGAGGAAGAACTTTGCTATGAGGATATCCACATAGTGGAGCAGATGGCCCAGAGTGGTTGTGGAGTCTCCCTGAACAGAGATACTCAGGAACTGCCTGGGCGCAATCCCGTGCCACATGTGCTCTAGGATGATTCAGCTTGAGCAGTCGGGTTGGACCAGATGATCCCCTGTGGTCCCTTCCCACCTGACCTATTCTATGATTCTGTGATTCTGTGAACCCACCCGCATGGGATAGACCTGTGATGTGCAGGGTGAAGGCACCTTGGTGCTCTCCTGCCAGGGCAGAGCCAGGATGTGTACTGGCCTGGAGCCATTAGTACTCACGGCAAAACCAGGTGACGTTGCAAAAGCCTGGAGCTGCTGGCTTGAGGATGTGGCAAAGCCTTGGTATAGGATGTCCTGGGATGGCAGACCTGCCAAAGCCTTGGTTTGAGGTGTCCTGTGTGGCAGTCATCCTGCATTGCTGCTCCCTGTAGAAGTGCCAGTACTGCACACGGGCTGCCATTCTGCTTCTGGAGATGGATGTCCTGCTCCTGCCCTGATTCACTTGTTGGCAGAGTTGGTTGGCAGAATAATGTCTTGATTGTTCTGTTTTTCGTGTGTTTCTTTAATCCAGGGGTCATCTCACAGGGTTAGGGTGCATCTGCCTGGGCTGACCTATGTGTTGTGTTGCACAGCCCTCTCCAACCCTCACTTGGTGTTTGTTTTCAAGTGGAGACTATGTGTAAGCAGGTTCAGAGAGCTGACCTGCTAAAATCCTGTGAGCAATCAGGTTGTGAGTCAGCAGTGTAAGTCAGTGAGCAAAGGAGTCTCAGTGCAAGGTGAGAACTTTCACCTACCTGAGGCAGGAATGGGAGCATGGAGGAAGCTGAGATGAGGTAGAGTTGCCCAGATCCCAGCACACCAACCAAAAGGGTCAGCACAGATGAAAGGCATTAATGGTAGTGGAATAATTAGAACAGAAACTCTCAGGTGAGTTTCAGCCTGGGAAACAGGAGCTACAGTGTGTTGGGAATGCAGAAGTATCTTTTGCCATCTTTGATTTCAAGTCTCTGCCACTACAGTATGTGACCAAATAGGTCACCAAGGGTGATGGTGTATGGGACACAGAGTCTCTCTGGATTTATCCAGGCTGCAGCTGAAACCTTGAATGTGGGGATGGTGCTCCTCAGGAATGTTTTTACAGTACAGTGTTATCTTCTTGGGGGAACCTGACTTAGGGCTTTGAAAACACTAAATGTTAATGACAGCACAAGAGGTTGATACTGTTAAAATAGCTTCTCACAGGAATAAAAAGATAGATGCTCTTCTGTGTTTCTTAATTATAAAGAGCTTCCTCAGCGTTGTTTCACAGTTTGCTTTGTCCAGCAGAGCATTGTGGCTGGAAACATTAGTGGCCTCAAGTGCCCTCAGCGGCCCCTGTGCGAGCCACTGCTGTGCCACACTGGCCATGGCCCTGGTGATGGAGCACAGCGAGGGGAGTTTGCTGTCCAAGGGCTAAGGGAGCCCCAGGCAGCTCTGATTTGCACCCCAGGCTGGGACTGTTCCCAAATAACTTCCATCTCTCCTGCCACCCTCCAGATCAACCAGACAGGTAGCTCAGACTCAGGTTTCTTCTGGACTCCTTGCTGGAATAGAAAAAGTTAGTCTGCGGTGTCTGGACATTTCAAATTGTTCTTTTTCACTTTAAAGGATTAAGTATAAGGAGGAACTGATGTGCCCAGCTACAGAATACCCATACGGGAAAACACCTAAGTCTGAAATGCAGAACAAGTGGGAATGGGCTGCCATTAGGATTACAGAGTCAGGTCACACCTCAAGGGCAGTCCTGTGATTGTGTGAAACTGTTAGACTGCATTTTCTTCAAAGATGTGCTGTACAAGATTTTGATGTTTGACTCATGAGTTTTATTTTTATTCAGCAGAAGATTGTTTGGCTCAGTGTGATAATGACTGCAAAGCTTACTGCTGTGATGGGACTACTCCCTACTGCTGTTCATATTATGCCTACATTGGGAATGTCTTTTCGTGAGTATATTTGCACTTCAAAAAAAAAAAAGATGTGCCGTGTTCATGATCTCTGTAAATTTTGCTGTGGCAAAACTATGTTTTGGCAATAAACTGAGGCAGGATTTGGGTTTTTTGGTTTCAATTTGGTTTGTTTTTTTCCTTACTGGTAACAATCTTCAGTATTCCTTTGAGGTCTCATGTTACATATATTTTTGAAACTTACCAGAAAGCTTGCTAAAACTGTAGGTTCTGTCCATAGTTTGTGTACAATAGTATAATTTCTGGAGGTAAGCTTTAGAGATAGTGAGAACTTCATTTCAAGCTCTTGAGCTGAAACATCTATTCATAGAAATCTTGTGTGTTTTGTTGAAATGATTTCTCACACAGAGTCGATAGTGATTGAGTAGCGATTCAAATTACCTGGATTTGAAGTTAATATTTGTTTGGGTACTCTTTCTTTTCATTTTCACTTCAATTGACTTGTGTGTTTTTGTTAAATAGTGTTTTGCCTGTTGGTGGAATTTATTGAACAGATTCTAGGTGAGGCTAATCTGACCTTTTAACAATGTTGTATGAATAGCATGTTTCACGGTGCTTTAAAAACAGGGCAGATGAAATGAAGTGGTTTCAAATATTTTCTATCTAGAGAAAAATACAGGAATAAACTGTTGGTTAAAAAACATAGGCTCCAGTGCAGCTGTTTGTCCTTGCATTGATGAGGAAGAAGAGAAGCTTGCCCTGCTGATGGACCCGACTCTGGCCTGAAGTCTCAAGTTGTACATTCATGTGCAAGGGAAAAACTCAATGAAACATAAAATGCGGTTCTTCATGAAAGGTGTTGGGGGTTAGATTTGTTTCTTTTTTACTTATAGAATTTTTTCTCGTAAGTTGCTAGGAAGCAAGCTACTGGGTACTTGCAGGTAGTTAGGCAGAGCAAAGTGGCCAAAGGAGAGGAGTGTAGCACCTGGCTACACTTTGTCTCTGGGAGTTTCTCTCTGCGAATTTTGGGGGCAGGTAAAGGATGGGGCTGGGGGCAGCTGCTCTCTCTTGCTCTCGGCATCAGAAGGAGGATGGCCAAGCTGTTGCTTACTGTGGGGAGAATTCACTGTCACCACCAAAGTCCAGTCCTACCTAGGGATCTACCACCATCAGCTCGTGTGTCCAGGAATTCTGAGCTCGCCACCCCTGCTGGAGTGGGGCTGCTGCTGCCCACACCCCCACTGTTTTGTTCAGCACTGCTCTGAGTCTCTTTCCTACGCTGTAGCCCCGCACCCCCTCCCCTGCCGGGACATCCCCCCCACAGTTCCAGCTACCGCTGTAGAACTCCTGATACATCTCATCCACTAGCCCAAAATTCCTGCTAATTCCTGCAGTTCCAGCTTGGTGCTCCTCAGAGTCCTTCAGGGGCACTGAGATCAGAATGTCTTAGGGGTTTGTGAAGCAAAGCCTCTCCTCCACGCTTCCCGTCTTGGCCAAGAATGCTGTCACGAGGTTCCTGATTCTATTTTGTTGTTAATGCTGTAGTTTTTTGTTTGCCTTGTTATACATACTGGTAAAGAACTTATTCCTAGCCCCATATCTTTGCCTGAGAACCCCTTCATTTCAAAATAATAATAATTCAGGGGGAGGAGGTTTACATTCTCCATTCCAAGGGAGGCTCCAGCTTTTCTCTGGCACACACCTGTCTTTCAAACGAAGACAATAGGGCATTATTTTTTGTTTCATCAATTACACTAATAATTTCCATAACCATTAGCATGCAGTCTGTGACTTATTTTTAGTTTATATTCTTGACTAAAACCAGAGAAGATAAAAATGACATGGCATATGGACTGCCTGGTGCATGGGGAAGAGTGAGTGGGAAGGTGGTAGTTGCTTTTTTCTAGAAGGACTCCTCTGATGCAGGTTTTGTTTCAGCAATGGTACCTGGGGAATATTCCAGTGTTCCTATCAGTATATTTTATCACACTTTGAAGGAGTAGGCAGAGTGATGGTATTTTAATACAGAATTGATCCACAGTTTTTAAAGCAGATCAGATATTTCCTGGGCTGAAGTAAATAAAATTATGGTGGAACACCAGAATCCTTTATTCGTGGGGAAATGGCAAAGCATGTATTTAAGATCAATTACTGTTGTAGAATGACAAGTGATTTCTTTTCCTGCTTACTGAGTGAATGTTTGCTTTGATTTTTTCTATTTTTTCATTACAGAATTGTTTTTCCATTTACAAGCATCGAAGGAGATGTTCATTCTGAATGTTCCAGATCACATGTGGTTAGGAATGATGGACACAAGGGCATAGGGCATCACATTATAAGAAGGAGGTTTCCTGTAGAGCAAGTGGATTTAATCTCTCACTTCCACGTGAACATAGCTAGGATTTGTCTAGCCTAGTGTCAGAGCTGTGCTTTGTGAAGACCTTGACCAGGGAGTTCTTTAGAGTGACTGCTGAAATGTTGAAACCATGCCTTCAGCACCAAGTTGGCACCTTGTCTTTGGTGTGTTTCTTTAAATGTAAACCGGTATTGAATTAGAGCTGGGTGTGAGTGGCTCCAGTTAAAATCCAAGTGATACTGGTTATTTTTAACATTGCTGTAGTCAACTCATTTCTTGTGGGTAATTAAGTACTTTGACTTCTTTTGTCTTGCGTTAGTTTTTTCAAACGTCAGAAACAGAGTGGTTTTTCTCTAAAACATAAAGTCATAATTAGCTTAGCAAGTAAAAATTCTGACAGACTGGCAAGGAAGAATTATGCAATGTGAAACTTCCGTCAGGGAAAAATGAAAGCCTGAGTGCTGCAACCTCAGCAGCTTGAATTGTGCCCACACCAACTGTGTTTCTCTTTGGGTTGACTTTGGCCACCTGCCAGATACCCACCCAGCTGCTCTCTCACTCCCACTCTTCAACAGGTGACAGGTGGAAGAAAATAACATGAAAAAGCCCTTGGGTTAACATGAGGACAAGGAGTTCATTTACCAGTTACCATCATGGGCGAAACAGACTTGACCTGGGGAAAACTAACATTGCTGATTGGAATAAAGTTGGATGATGACAAAGACAAAACACTAAACACTTTGAGTAAAACACTTGACTTCTGCTGTCTCCCCTTTTCCCAGGCTTAACTTCACTCCTTCATCCCCAACTCTTCTGAGCAGTGTAGGGGGATTTTGGGGATGGAGAGGTTGGTCCTCTCTGACCTTTCTCTGCACGCTTTTCCCAGGGTCCAGTGGGGGCTTTCCACGAGCTGCAGTCCTTCAGGACAAACCTGCTCCAGAATAGGTCCTGCTCATAGTCTGCGCTTCCTTCAGGGCGTATCCTGCTCCAGCCCGGGCTGCTGCACAGCTGTAATGCAGATACCTGCCCCAGCATGGGCTCTTCAGGGGCTGCAGAGGCTCCTGCTGGGGCACCTGTAGCCCCTCTGTCCCTTGGGACTCTCCGGGCTGTCTCTCTCACTGTTCTCCTCACCAGGCTGTCCCCAAGGCACTGCCACAGCTAGTGGAGCTGTGTCCCACACAGGCACAGTAAAACTGCCACCTCCCTCCATGTTTGGGTGCCCTGACCCAGGCAGAGAGAAATGGAGAAGGTGCTGCATCAGAGTCAAAGCACTCGGATGTGCTGTTGAAACTGAAAAAGCTTGAAGACCTCTGTGACATCAGTGTTTCTTCTTCTTGAGCACCCATCTGGCTGGAAGCTGTGCTCATCTCCCCTGTCTCCACGGTAGGCAGCTGGGTCTTTTCTAGACAACCTCAGTCAATGGTAGGGCACCCTCACTATTGCAGTCATGAGGAGTTGACATGGTTTGAAATGTGGGGGCAGGGTTGCTTGATTTTAAATTATGACATTAAGCTTATGTTAATTGGATTTACCGCACAAAAATCCTCAAAACCTTTTATAAGTCAGAAATTAGATGTACAAATCCTTCCATAACTTTACAGTACAAATCCTGACAGTAAATCCTAAATACACTTTAAATATAAATCCTTTCTTTGCTCTTGGGATGAAAATCACCAGTTTATGAATTAGAATGGTAAAAATTCCATAGTTCTACCAGGTTTACAAATCCTGGCATAATTTCTGGCATAAAAAAATTTAAAATTCTGCTCTTGCTTTCCTGGCTTTTATGTCAGATTGTCCCAGGAAGAACAGTACATGGTTAATATCTGCCTCCACTTTTGCATACTCTGACATAGGTCTTGGTGTTTTATTTCAGCCTGGGTCATCAGTAAGAAGTGTCCTACTGAACATGGTAGGGAGGAAAGATTTTTTTCTATTCTGGAGACTTCAAATGGCTACACGACAGAGGCAGAAGAGTATGCTTTGTTGCTGTCCCTTCTTAGCAGTGGCATGATTGATGCATTTAGAAATGATCTTCTGCCAGGGCTGACTGTCCAGGCCACCCTCTTGCTTGTGCTCCTGAGATGAGAAGCAGGACATGTGAAGGTTGTTTGAGGATCAGAGAGCTGGGCAACTCAGCAGCAGCCCTTGGCAGATCAGCTTGTTGAAATCCAGAAAGCAGCAGGACAAAAATAATCCTGAAAGGCTGCTTAGAAAGAAAAGTCACTTTTTGCCAAAATGGGAGCAGAGACTGACATGTATTTAAAATGATTTCTGATACAAGACTAAACTTACTTCTGAATAGAATGGAAAATAACTTTTATATGTAAGAAGCTCTTTTCTCGTCTTCTGGTGATTATTTTTGTGTCTTCAAGCAGACTGCCCCAGACTCCATCCTCTCCACTCTTTCTTCCTCCTTGCAGCCCCAGGAAGGTTGTTTAGGTCCTGACAAAGTGAGAAGAAAACATAAATGTGTGAGATAGCTTCAACCACTGCACTGAAGCTTCTTGGTTGGTCTTCTGCAGAGGTCCATCTTACCTGACTGTTTTCCTTGGAGAAGTTTGCCCCCCACAGATCAGGGACTGCTCCAGCTTGGGTGGCATGGCTGGGGCTACTGGCTTGGCAGTGGCTGTGCTCTGTGTGTTGAAAAATTCAAGTAACTTTCTGGACCAGCTCCAGAGATTTTCTGCATGAGATGGTTCCCAGGGGTGTGGCAGAGGTGGCTGGTGCCTCAGTCAGCAGTGACTTTTATTGCTGACCATCTCTACACCAGAACAGATGCTTTCAGAGCATTACTCTGACAATTACTCTGTTCAAAAAAATCACAGTGGTGAGATGGGAAAAACAAATACTTCCCTCTGTCAGTTGACATAGTGTCAGTAATGAGAAGCTACCTTAAAGACACCTTAGCTCTGTGTTTTTCAACTTCTAAGAAATTGTCTTGTGATATTTTGCATAACTTGCCAGTACAAATGTACTCCTTGTACTGTCATTTTTCTCCACATAATCCTCAAAAGAAATATGGACTGGGATGTGATCAACAGTGGGAAGAGAATATGATACATTTGGGTCAGAGGATTGAATATTTGGTAGATTCATGTCAGCAGGTGTTGCCAGCTTGACCTCTACTCCAAAACTGAATTCTGCATATTTATCATGCTCACTATTAACTAGTACAAAGCCAAAAGTTTAAATCATACTGCCTTCCTCAAAAACCAACTTACTGGAAAGCCCCAAAAAATAACTTTGATCAGTGAATAGTCGCATTTCCAAGAGGCCAGTGGGATAACTTAGAAGAATGTATTCAGACTGTCTTTAGCTATCTCAAAAGCTGACTTTGTTTTACATTTGACCCAGTGCTAGCACATAAAGATGATTTTAATGGTTTTAAGGTAAAAGGGGGTATTCAGGGAAGATATAAGGAAGAACTTTTTTATAATGAGGATGGTAAAACACAGGAACAAGTTGCCTATGGAGGTTGTAGAGGCCTTATCCCTGGAAGCATTCAAGGCCAGATTGGATATGGCTCTGAGCAACCTAATCTAGTGTAAGATGTTCATTTTAGCAGGGAGTGGACTAAATGACCTTTGAAGGTCGCTTCCAAACTAAACTATTCTATGATTATGTGATCTGCCAAACCCATCTTTGGGCATTCTTCTGTCATGCTTATGGAGATGAGGGGCAGAGATAGGCCATCTTGGTGCAGACTTGATAGCCAGACATTTCCCATCACCAGGAGGATTTCCATCGTGAACAACCAGGGGGTCAGACACTGGTCATCTGTGCCCAGAAGTAAGAACTACACACAACAAGGCTAAAATTTCCCGAATCTGCAAAAGTCATGGGCAGACATTGTATCATTGACCCAGAGACAGCTTGCCTGGCATGGGTTTAAGTTGTTGTTCCTGGGTATCTGAAGTTCTCTTCTGTCCAGGATACATTGCCCTTACCACATCTGTGCTACACAGTACATATGCACAGATTTCTTCCTAGGAACAAGTATTTGTTTTCAAGGTGGTTAATGAGAAGCTTGGGTTCAAAAAACTGGGGAAGAAAAGCTCAAATTTGACACTGTCTTGCCTTATAAAAGTGTGAAAAATATTAGCAAAATGTAGATGTACAGATTTCAGAGAAAGCTCAGTGCACCTCAGCATTGCTATTTATTTTGTTACAGTTAGAATTACCTCAGGAATGACTGGTATGTACCTTCCTTATAAACCACGCAGTCCTGTGGTTGTGCTTGTTGTGAGGATGTTCTCTCTGTGTCACTTTGAAGGTAGTTTATAAACTATGCCAACAAATCCGTAACTTTTTGAGAAAGAACAGGAGCAACTCTTGTAGTTATGCCAGATTTTGAGTAAGTGCTCAGAAATGCCAAATACAAGCAGAGTTGAGAAGTCTTTCTTTATGAGAGATGTATGATTTTTTTTAATGTTTGCCAGGAATGCAGAGGTTCCATGACAAAGGACGTAAGTGTTGCGAGAAAGGAGCAGAGCATCAAACAGACATCAATATGATTAGGTTTGATCTCTGAACTCTTCTTTTATTTCCAGCATACTCTTATTTATCAGGTTACAGAGAGGAAAGCAAGCACAGCTAAACAGTTGGCGATTGGCTAAAAGTACATATACATATACATTAAATGATTGTTCATTGGTCCACGTTATTTGGCATCTAGTTTATCTTTTGTTCTACCTTATGAATAGCATTCTGTTTTCTACATCCATGAGAAGGCCTAACAAGTTGTTACACATATTCAGCATCCGTGAGGAAGCATCCGTGTGAAGGCACACTAAATTATTACAATTGCTACTTTCTTGCTAATTCAAGGCCTACAAGACCAGCACAGGAACAATACAGACTCTCATACTGTTCCCTGGTAGCAGGGATTGTTCAAACCCCCCATCAATAAATCATGACCTCGCTCTTCTAAAAATTGCTCTACACATAAGGAGTAATATAATGTCAGTAATCTTGTGTCCAACTCCAAGATGCATAAATTGCATGTATAGTTTTGCCTGACAGGCAGCATTTTTCAGAAAAAGTTGGGTTTACATCACACTGAAAGAATTATGTTGCCAATGCCATTGTGGCTTCCAAAGCATTTTGTGTTCCTGCAGACTTGATGCTGAGGCAAAGTAGCTGTTTCCAATCACCAGCTCCTGAGCCAAGAGTGTGTTGGTTTAGCATGGCCTGGTTTTTGGTAGCAGGGGAGAGCCACAGAAGTGGCTTCTGTGAGAAACAGCTAGGAGCTTCCACCATGTCTGACAGAGCAAACCTCTGATGGCGCTGTACATGGACATGCTGCTGGCCCAGTTAGAGAAGTTGGTCACGCCTCTGTGATGACATATTTAAGGAGAAACTCAAAACAGCGCAGATGCAGGTTTTTTCCGGGAGTGGCGAGGCGCCGCTGCTGGGGCCGTTTCCCAGCACCGCGGGCAGTGCACCGCGGCTGCCGCCACCTTGGCATGGCCTGTGGCAAGCCCTGCCTGCGTGGCTGCCCCAGCCAGCCACGCTGCGGGCAGAAGGGCAGGGATGGCAGCGTCTCCTTGCCAGCACTCTGCGGGAAGAGAGGCGCTAAACAGCGCCAGCAGCCGCCGTGGCGGCGGGAAGGCCTGGCCAGTGGCAGAAACATGGCGAGCGATTCCCTGATGCTGAAGGCAGACAAAATCAACCTCTCGGCACTGCGAGATGCAGCAGAAATCTTCAAATTGGTGGAACTTGATGGCACTGGTACCTATGAGCAGTTCTTCTTCCAGTCAGAGATAAGAAGGCAGTCAGGACATGTGAGAGAGAAAACAACATGGTGGTACCCAGGTCAGTGGAAAAGAAGGAGGGGGAGGAGGTGCTCCAAGCATTGGAGCCAAGATTTCTCTGCAAGCCATGGTGAGGACCATGGTGAAACAAACTGTCCCCCTGTAATGCATGAAGTCCACAGAGGATGCAGAGATCCACACACAGCTTGTGGGAAAAGTGCCCATGCTGGAGCTGGTGGATGCCAGAGAAACCTGTGATCCAGTGGGAGACCTGAACAGAGAGAGAGGGCTCCTGCTTCCAGAGATAGAGGGGGAGGGCCCTTGCTTCCAAACTAGAGTAGCCGGTCTTGGAGGACTGCACCCCCTGGATGAGTGACCCACACCACCCACAGTTATGGGAAGACTGTTTGCCCATGGGACAGGCCCTATGGTGTAGCAGAAAAAAAGACTCCTCTCCCTGAGCAAACAGAAGATCTCAAGTAATGAACTGACCAAAACTCCCATGCCCTGTCTTCCTGTGCTGTTGGTGAGAAAGAGGGAGGGGCTAGGGGGGAAAAGGTGTTTTAAAAGCTTATTTTATTTCTTATTATCCTCCTCTGACTGCTAAAAATAAATTTACCTTATACCTTTAAATTTGAAGCTATTTTGCCCTTAGAGTGTTTTTTTCCCCAATCCTTATCTCAACTCATGAGCCCTTTGTTAATTTTTTCCCTCTCCTCTGCCCAACTATAGCAGAAAAGAGTGTGCAAATGACTTTCATGGGTGCCTGGTGTTTGGCCAATATAGAACCATGACAAAGAGCTTGCCTGGTTCCTGAAGTCAAAGAAAATGCATTAATAATTCCTGCTTTATTTGAAACATGAGGAAGTTGACACAAAGATTAAAAGAACTGAAATGTTGAAGGGGGAGAGGAACATGTTGATGGGGATTTTGATCAGACTTGTTCTACAAAAGCTCATTTTTATTACATACTATCTTGACTTTTCTCATGGGTGTGCAGTGCCATTAAAATTCCCAGGAGAGCATTGTTTTCTTGAATTGCGTTTGTGCCCCCATTTCATTCCTGTTTTATAAGGTTTAAGCATGGAATAATGCTCTGAGAAATGCATGTTACTTGTCCAATGACTCCTCTTTGCTACAGTGCTAGTTGTGTGAAAGGAGCATCATAGAGATTGGCAGGGTCTTAGAGCCATGCATAGCCCATAAGGCATGATGCAATCCCAGCATAGGACGGTCTCAGTGCTGTGCTTAAAAGGCTCTTCTATAATCTGCCATGAGAATTGCATGGAAGCATTGCATTCTCTTTTCTCCTAGCACTTCTACTATGAATGGCAATTTACTTCCTCCCCTAACCCCGCAGTGCTTTTCATCGTGCATGTTTCTACTGGAACAAAGGGAGTGTCATCTCTTGGCCTTCTTATTTGCAGACATCTTAGATCATTTCAGGAGACATGGCCACACCCAGCTACAAAACACAATGAGGAATGGAATGTGCTACCAGACTTTTTCCCTGCTTGTTAGCAGGTGAGTGAGAAGACCTGTGCCTTTTTTCCTGGGGAGTGACTCCATTCCACACAGTTTCTTGCCCCATGACTTAGTGCTATGAAAGAGTATTCTGTATTTATTTGGACTTCAGGAAAGCTTTACAAGGAGGTGTTTCCCCCCCATTTTACACAACAAGCAAACTTACAGCCTTGTTCTTTGGTTTGATTCCGTTCATCCTCCAGTCAAAATGTAAGGGTTATTGTACAAAAGAGGGGGAAATGCCTGAAGTTTATTACTTCCAGCACCTACAGTAGCTTATCTGTGGCCATAAATGTTTCTGTATTGAGCGTATTAAGGATTAGTGTTTCAGTATTATCCTGTTTGCCACAGTGCTGAGGCAAGAGAAGCACCCAAAATACCAGAAGTCTGGTTTTGAACAGATATGCCTGCATGAGATTGGAATGACCTGTAGTAAGTTCTGGGGCTGCACTTTTCCACTTATTGCCAGCCTTGCTTGTACATCAGTGCCCTGACCCATGATTTCTTCAGTTTGGTTTCATATTTAGTCCAGATCCAATCTAAAGAATCATGGAAATTTGCTGGTAACCAGAAACTTGGGTATTTATGTTTACTCGTGACTGCCAGCCTCTTCAGGTGAGAATTCCCTGCAAATGAGGGAAATTCAAGCATGGAGTCAGATTGAATCACTGGATGGCTCTTCATCTCTTCTGGAGCACATTCTCGATGTGTTAGACCCTTTTAATACTATTCCAGGGGAAAGAAAGGATCCTACAGCCTGCCATCAGACTCCGCATGTCTGTGCAGGTCTTGGTGCTCTGACTGCTGAGGAAGCCTCTAGCCCTGCTTTTCAGTATCTTCACACCAATGCAGCAAAACAAATTGGAAATTGAAAAGCTTTATTTTGCAGTAAGGGGATAGATGCTTGTGGGAATCAGCTAATATATGCAAGGACCCAAAAGCCTGAATTATTGTTCATGAACAGCTGCAGTTCAACCTGTTGTACCTCTTCTTTCATAAAACAGGTTTATTGTTGTTTGCTTGACTTACAGGAGTGCTTTTATGAAGTTGATTCACTGTCTTAGGCAAAATCTGTAAAACCCAGTGAGGACTACCAGCATCAACTTCAACAGCTTAAAATATGTGATTTCTAGTGTTTAACTTGGCAGCACAAACCTGCTACATAGGAGTTGAATGTATGAAGAATCAATTTGTATTTTCAGACAATGAAGAGTTAACAAGCACTTCAGGCATAATCCAACCTGTCACCTCTGGTTTTTCCAGAAATGCATTCCCTTCCAGCATAACATCTCCAGTTTATTTGACTGCTTTAGTCAATCTTACTCAGATCCTGTACCCAGGAGTGGACACTGATAGGGTAGACAAGGACTAAGTATCATCAACCTCTTCCTATTTAGCTGCAGGACAACAGTAAATCTTTCTGTCATCACTGTAACTGTTAAGCTATGATTTTCTTGGCTGCATTTCTCAGTTTTGCCCTTCTAGCACTATTTCCGTTACAGCTCCATGTAATAGGATGCTGCACACATACAAGGGAAAACACCTAAGGTTTCCCTGTGGAAGGTTAGCATGTTGGGCAGAGGTATTGGTGAGAGATTAGATCTGGCTTCATGTTCATAAATTTAGGTGATAGATGTGTTTGCTGAGTTTAGCCTTATAGACAGAGATCATGTTTCCTTTCCTTTTGTTGTGTTGGGGTTGTCTTTCTTTCCTCTTTTCTCCTTAAGTGATTGATTTTAATTTTTTTTTCTGGAAATGATGGTTAACCAGCTACTATCAAAACTTTGTTAGTGGATTGCTGAATGGGAAAGGTTTTGCCCCTCAATTATATTTTTGCTTTCTGTTTAAAATATTGTCACTTATCTCCAGTGTTTCAGTATGACATTTTAATGAATGGCCTGTTCCTCAGTTTGGTTCACAGAAGCTGTTCTGCCACTGAGTTTAAGTCATGTCAGCTTGAGACTGGAATAGGTGAGCCTAACCTGTGCATTACATTTTAAAATATAATGTATTTTTTGCTAGTCTGTGCCAGTTATGATCCCTCTATAGTGAATTCCTTTGTATTTGCTCTCACCAAAGCAGAAAATTTTGTAAGAGGCAAAACTTTCTACTGCCCTGATTTGGAAGTCCCATTAACATCACCAAAGCAAAAACGAAAAAGGCCAGGCATTCAATGAAAAACAATGTTGCCTGTCCTAAAGTCACAGTCAAGGTTCATGTAATGAAGGTAAACTCGCTCCAATTTTGTGTTTTCTTAATACATTGGCAAGTAGTTTGGACAGCTGAGTAAGTAAGGAGCAAACTTGAATAGTCCCTGAAGTGTGGAAGGGAATCTTTGAGGAGGAGATGGAGAAGGCAGCTAGGCACAGTCATGGGGATTTCTGAGACAGATCCTCCCTTCTCATCAGCTAAAAATCTGACTCCTCCTGGCATAGGTGCTGAGTACTTGGATATCATGGAACATCTCCCTGTGAGAGGCTGAATCACTGAAGAATGTTGGATTTAGGGCTCTAGATCATTTGTCTCCTTGTGATGGTTTGACCTAGAATGGCTGCCAGATGCCTTCTCAGCTGCTTTCTCATTCCCCCTCCTGAAAATAATAGGAAAAGAAAATAAGAAGGCTTTGAGACAAGGACAGAAAATCAGTCACCAGTTGCCATCATGGGCAAAATAGGCTTGACCAGGGGAAAAATTATTCAATTTATTGCCAACTAAATATATAGTTGGAGGGTGGGAAACAAAGACTAAAACCTTCCCCTTCCCTTCTCTCCTCCCTCAGGCTTTATCCCAGGCTCTACTTCACTCCTCCATCCCCAGCTCTTCTTCTTCCCCACTCTGAGTGGCACAGGGAGTGGGAATGTGGGCATGGTCAGTCCATCACAGCCCATCTCCTCTGCTCCTCACACTTTTCCTTGCTTCAGTCTGTGCTGGGTTGCAGGGTGGTTACCTCCTTGGTACAGTGCTGTAGGAGTTGGAGAAGCTATTTCTTCTCTGACTTACCATAGTTTTACATGGACAAAGTAGAGTAAGGGTCATTTGAATGCTGTTCAAGGAAAGGAGAAGTTATTCTGAAACCCTCTGTGGGAGATCCTTGGCTGGCAAATATCTGGGTTAATTCTTTCATAGCTTTCATAGACCTACATTCTCTCAAGCCAGCTGGGAATCCGAAACAACTTTTTGTCCTCTGGGAAGAAAGGAGAAGCTGTTTTCTGTATTGTGAATATTGTCACACGTGCACGGTGTTGATTAATTAAAAAAGATGTGAAGCTCTTTAGAAATCTGGAAAAGAGATCATCTCTTTCTCTGCCCGTGTTCACTGAGGCTGAAGCATGGTGCAGAATGCCAGTCAAAGGCAATCCAAAATGCAGTCATGGTGTTCCTCTGTGGAAATCCAGCAGAGCTATAAGTCTAGGAAAAGCAGATTATGTGATCATGACTTCTGTGTTGGATATGAATTTAAATTCAGACTTAACTGCTTGCCAGTGGTCTGAGCTGTCACAGCTCGAGCAGGATTTACCTTTTGATTTTGTAGAGTTTTATTCTGTAAGGAACTAAATATGCTAAATGAAACAGCTCTCTGTGCAATTAGTAAATGAGGAAAAGGCAAAATTAAATCATGGCTGTCCCTTTGACAATTAAATACGAACAAAGGGATGCTATGCTTTAAATCTTTGAGCTTTCCACTTAGATGCTCATTACTAATGGAAACCTTTTCCTCTGAAATCTCCTGAACCCTGTTTTTGAATGGAGAAAAATAGGGAAAAGATCTTCATTAAATTGCTCTTTTGAAATGGAAGGATTTCATTTATCTGTTTCTCTGCATCCCAAAAGTTGTTGTTTACAACAGTAATCTGGTAAGAAGTCTAGCACAACCTTCAGTTTCTAAATAGATGTTCATCTGAGTGTTACCTGATTTCCTTGTGTTGGGAGGATCTGTTTGTAATCCCCAAACCCATTAAAGAAATGAGGGGATTGTAAAAACATTTTGAAACAGGTGAAACACTTTTCAAGATAAGTTGCTGATAAAGGAAAGCAAAAGCTCAGTGTGACTGAAATGATTCCATGGATACTTTTTGCCACTTTTTTGGTAGCTGCAGTATTTATATTTATTGGTGGCTGTATTATGTGGCATGTACTATTCAGTATTTCCTAAATAAATAACTCAGAAATACAGACAAACTACTTTTCATTTTACTTTCTTATATGCACTTTAAAAAATACAAAATGATGTACAAGTGATGGTTTTTCCTTAATATGGTCCTATTAGAAACTTTGTTGTTTTTGGTGAGTGTAGAAGATGAAGGAGATGAAGATCAAGTGATATCTTGTTGTTTGAAATTAAGGGCTTATAAAACATGAAGGCATATATGTTACTTTATGCACATGAGTTCTTGATCAGAAAAAGAGAAGCTGTAAATCTCTTTCTTTTTAATTGTCTGTGTGATAAAGCAGGATAGAGATAGAATGTAGAAAAAAGAATTATTAAATAATTCCTAAGCAAAACCCAACTCTAGAAACATTACAATAATTAAGTAGCTAGAAGATCACATACTTCATTACTCACAAGCTGGCAGGTCATAAGAAATGCACAAGAGCATTTTTATGGCAGGAAATGCATCCATTAAATTACTACATTGATTCATATACACCAGTCATTGTATTCTGTTTCTATATTGGTTTTGTATTGACTTTACCTTTTATTCAGTACTGTAGACAGGAGGGTACTGTTGGAAACAGTCAGGTGAAAATGCCTTTCCCTGACTGATAAATCGTGGGCTTTTTTGTTCAGACAGACATATGTAGCTGAAGTATGTAATAGCAAAACTACAAAAAATCCACTCAGAGCCTAAGCTGTCCATTGGATCCAATAGTCCAAAAAGCTTAAAAATTGAACTGTATGATGAAATACCTTTGTAATTTCCCCTGTTTTCTCTAGTTTTTTTTTTCTTTATACACAGTAATGTTTTACTTTCCTCCATTTTTTTGAAGTCTTAATTTTTTTTAGTGTTCCTGGTAGTACTTTGCTCTTGTGCAATGATTAAAATTTCTCATATATGCAAGTGACTTACTTGCTAAATTACAGCTGACACCTTATTCAACTGGTGTTCCTATTCTCCATTAGTCTGTTTTCAGTCTGTGCCTGGATATGTCTTCATCATGTGGCCAAAATATAGTGGCTTCCCATAATGGGATCTCATTCTGTGGTGGCAATATGTGTGTGCCGGGTGAAAAAACCATGGCATTCTTCATGCTCTTGTGTGAGGTGTCTGGAACTGACTCCTCTTGCCCCCACTTTGCTGTCCTGTTCCTAAAGCGTGCCTGTTACAAACATCCAGTCTCTTTGGAATGTCCACTATTCATATAAAGGATGAGGTTGTTGCTTCATAAAAGTGAGGCACAATCAAGAGGTGGCGCACCACTGCTCATAAAACTGAATGCTGTATAGAGACATCAGTGAGCCTCATTAGCTTGACATCAGGATTAGACCTTCTCGGCCATTGTGTCATCTAGACTTTTGGTTCTTAAAACCCTGTTAAATTCTTGCCTCTCCCCGAGCTCCTTCTGTTTCAGCTCATGTCACATATCACAGTCGGGATGTTCTGCTGCTTCTGCCAGGGCAAACATACTCCCACTTACTTTTCTTGTCCTGCTTTCCTTGTTCCTCTTAAGTGCTTGTCTCAGTTTAGAGACAAGTTTAGGAGAAAACCACTCCAGAATGAGTGTTTCTTCTTGTTTTGATTTTGCACGGCCTGGTTTTTGGTTGTGGGATGGCCACAGAGGTGGCTTCTATGAGAAGCTGCTGAACGCTTCTACCTTATCTCGCAGAGCCAGTCCCTGATGGCTCTGAAGATGGGCATGCTGCTGGCCAAAACTGGACCAATTAGAGATGTTGGTAACACCTCTGTGATAACATGTTTAAAAAGAAAATCAAAACAAGGGTATAGTTGATAGTTCCCTCTGGGAAGTATCAACTAGTTCCCTCTGGACCAGAACAGACCAAACAGTTCAGGGAAAAAAAAAAATACCACCAGAAAAGAAGCCATGGAAGGATTTCTGCCATAGTCTCCAAGTCAGGGAAAGGGAGAAAAACCCAGCCTCTTGCCAAAGCTAACAAAAACCCAAGCTAGCTAAGCAATGAAGTAACCACCATCCTCCCTGTACCACAGATGCCTGAGGAGTGAGCCTTTGAAAAAGGCCATGCAGGAGCCCCACACTCACCTTATAGCTACAGCAACCATTTGTGGGCACAGAGCAGATGATAAGGGAATAGAAAACCACCACAAGACAGTGCTGGGGACCCCAGGCCACTTTTAAACATGTTCAGCTCTTACTGATGAAGTGTTTCGTTGAATCAGGACATTTGCATTCAGCTTGGCCTTTGAGTGTGACTAGCCTTTTAAAGTTTGAGAAGCACAAGGAGAAATCCTCAGCTGCACAGTGAGGACCAATTAATTCTTTCTTTTATTAGCCTCTTTGGTTCTTCAATGTACTTGCTCTTAGATTCCCTTTTTTAACTTTCTTTGCCTTATTATACCATTTGCCTTTTTGCTTCACATCACTCTATTCTCTCCTTTACCACTTGCCTTCCCCAGAGTGGAAAAGCATAATTCTACTTTGTACCTCAGAAAATTTGCTGTACAGTCCAATTATTCTAGATGAGTTGGCAGTTCAGACTGGCTGGTCTGTGACAAGCTTCTGATGGCACCAAGAATGCCACTCCTATGCCATGAGACTGGTCTAAGGGTACTATTTCATCTCAGTTGGTCCAGATGGGACAAAAATATCTGTACTGGAGTAAATATTTCTTTAAGACAAGAGTGTTCCTCTGTTTTCTATGGGACTAGCTGATGAATGCAGTTGCTTTAAAAATATATATAAATTAAAATTTAGAGAAGTTTGGAATGCAGGCTGCTAACCCCTCTCTCAGTCTCCGAGCCTAAATGCAATGTATAAGGCAGAGTCCCCAGATGTGGTATATCTGGAAACATTTAATAAAAGCGTACATAGCTTTTGTAATATTTTTACTATCAGGTTAGAATAGTGTGAGTCTGGATAGCCAATAGTATAAGTGTTCAAGTGTCTGCTAACCAATAATACACATGATCTGTTCCCTAAAAGCAACATCAGCCTTTTTCCCCTAAGACAAGCGCTTGTATAACAATTTCTTCTGCAAAAGTACTATGCTTCTGCTACTTGTTACATTTTGGAAACCTTGTTACATCTCTCCTGCCTTGACTGAATAGTCCTTTCTTTTCTTACTAGAAGCTCTTTTCTCTACATTCAGAGCTTTCCCAGGGCTTTGGTGACTTAGCACTGACTCAGAGAGATGTGAGTCCTTTTGATGTCTGTGTATTCTGTTTTTTTATACCTACTGCAACTTAGCTCTGAATTCAGAGCTTTTGCTTGCCTTGCACTGCTAGGTAAGTGCAACCATGCTCCCACTGTCACAGGCAGCCCATAAATGTGCTAAGCTCAATGTTCACAGTTCTTAGTAGCTCACCCTGCTGCCTCTACTGGAAAGCTCTTCCAGAGCCATATTTTTCTGATCATCAAGAATCTTTTCTTTTGCAAGCTTCTTCTACAAGTGTGTTAGTTCTAGTAATATATTTTAAATTGACCCTTCATTTTGATACAAAATTGTGAAATAACTTTTTTTATCCCTTCTCTAAGTGATGGACTGTGGACTGGGTTTGTTTTGGAGGGCTGCTGTATGGCAGAATATACATCCATTGTATGTATCACATGTGATTCTTGAGGTGTACTGTTCAGGGCCAGAAGTTGGATTTGATGATCCTGATGGATCTCTTCCAACTCATCACGTTCTGTGATTCTGTGATTCCCATTCGCTGTATTAGTTAACTGTGTACATTGAAGTATATTTCTTGATTCAAAGGTATAACTGTTGTTTAGTCGGTGGGGCATGTGGTTTGCACATACATAGAAGGAAAAGAATTGTCTGCTTTCCTGTGTAAACATTTTTTTGTTACTGGACTGTGCTATTGACCAACCTGTCTGCTCTTTCCAACAACTGCACCTGTCTGAAGTGACTGTAATTGACTGTGATCCGTGGGGGAAAAATTGGACATGTTCAGCATATATCGTAATGAAAACTGTATTAATATGTTGTTTAGTGGTTGTGGATGCTTTTGATGTATTTTGATATTTTGCAAGCCATGTAACAGCATTCAGTCACTTCCTTCATGCTGTTGCAAAATGGTGTCAAGTTTAGATTAGTAGCAGGTTGTGACATAACAGCAGGGATTACCTCAAGGGAAACTTCATAAAAAGTTGTGTTTACATATCATTCTGTCAAAGTAGCTCCGTTGTCACTCCATCTGGTTTTGCAACCAGAGAATATTTTCCTGGATAGGTCTTCTGGCTTGTGGATGCTGTTGTTTCATCCCATGAGAAACACTAGCTCTAGTAAAGTGCATGGACTTACTAGAGCACACAGGATGGCAAAGGACACCTGAAGGCTGGTTGAACTACTGTCAAATGGACAGTATGTTCCACAGCATGGAAGAGCCTTCTGCCAGCTTCCTTGTGCTTCAAAGAGGAGGGACCAGAGCATTTATTTTCAAATAGTCAAGCCAGCGTCAAAGCTATTACCTTAGGCAAAACTAGAATGGAAGGGTAACATTTTAATTGTCTGACAGGCAGTGAATTTATAGGCTTTTATTCAGCAAAGCACAGTTGTCTGTGATTTCATTTGGTGTGATATTTAAACCTAAGCATATGCTTAAATTTGTTCTGAGCTTTCCGAGCAAGGCCCTTAGGGAAAGTGCTTCCCACTTTCCCTGAGTGAGAGGGGAAAAGACAGTGGGCTTTGTGCCTATATAAATCAGGGCATGTTATTTGCTATACCTCATTAGCACAAAAAGCAAGGTAATGTCACCAAAACTGCGAGGGAGGGACCAGGGTGCAGGGGATGTCTCTTCTGCACAGCTTTACAGAAGTAAGCAGTGTCTCATCTCCTGGAAAGGGGAGGAAGGGACTGGATTCTCAGCATTACCTCACTGCGTGGGGTTTCTCTGTCCCCCACCTGGGCCATGCAGTTGGATGAGCCAGGATGTCATGCATTTGCAGGGGAAGTTATTGCTGACTCATTAGTAACTGGCTCTTCTCCAGCCTCCAATGATCAGCTGAGGTGGAAAAGGTCAAGCCTAGCTCAACATTACTTAATGTGTGTGCACGTCTTTACAATGTGGTGACTTTGGCATCCCCAGCATAGCTGCCTTCAGATAAAGCAGCTTTCATCATTTGTTGGAACTTGTAAGAGCCACAGCATGTTTCTGTAACTATAGTTTAATTTTCAGTTTTTTTCATTTTCTGACTCATAGTCCTCTTCTCTAGAAACATAAAATGATTCATATATCCAAAGCACCTAACACCTTTTCCATTTGTAAATGGTACTTCATACATGTTTAACAAGGATATTCCAAACCACTAAATTCAACCACATGATTTGCTTATGCTGCATAATAACATTTGAATCTTGCAAAGACTTATGTAAATACTTTCAAGTTCATTGTAGGTTTTTGCAAAGGGTGATTTAGAATCAGAATGTCCTCTGCCTTAGTTTCAGTGGGTCTTTGTGGCTCTCAAAAGCTCTGACACAGTACCTGGGAAGAGAGAGTGGGAAAGAAAAATGGAATTGGTGCTATAAATCTGACAGAAAGAAAAGAATGCAGAAAGAGGCTCTTTTATTGCTTTCACGGGGTAAGATTTGAGTATTAAAGTACATTAGAAAAAGGAAAGCCAAGATGAAAACCATTTTTTTTCTTTCAATCTTCTTTAGAATTTCTAAAATTAAACACTCAGTGTCTTATTATTTTTGTATGAAGATATGAGGGAAAAATCCCTTTGCTGGGTAATTCAAAGCTCAGATAGATTTATTTAGACTCAAAATACACATTTCTAGCTAGCACTGCAGTTTTAAAAAGCTATTGCATGGTTGCTCGAGCAATGCACATATTTTATGATTTTCTTTTTAAAATGGTGTCCTGATTTAGGGCAAATCTGAGAAGAAACCTCCAAATGGGGCCCCTCTAAAAAGCAAATTCAAGCAGCCCCTCTCCCAACTGGTTTGGGAAAAGAGTCCATTGGAGAAAAGTGGAAAAAACCTGTTTACTTAACAGGCAAAGCATTCACCAGCACAAAAAAGAGCTATATTAAATGTGATAAACGCCAATCACTCGCTTTTTGAAATTTATGAAAATTTAATAAAGAATAAAAATTGGTTACAAAAATATTAATACAATAATAAAAGTTTAAAAAGTTTTCAGAGACAGGACAAATAATGAGACAATAAGAGCAAAGAAGGTAGCCCGGGCTTATTGTCCCCCCTCCCTCCCAGACAAAGGCTGCGAAGGAGAAGGGCCCAGAACAAAGAGAAGTCTTCTTTTTTAAGCCTTCCGTTTATGACTATTCATATCTTACGTAAAACAAGTAATTTTCAGCTGTTTCTTGTCACAAAAGCTTTCTGTTAATTAAAAGAACGCATGAGAGCATACGTCCTTGAGAAAGTTAGGTTCTGTGGATAAGAGGCCATAAATTCTTCTTCACTAGAAGGTTTAGAGGTCTCTGTAAGGTTTAGGGGCCTCTGTGAATGTTATCTCTCTGCTGAGGAATTTTTCTTCTTGAGCAAAAAAATATAACACACATACACAACTTCTATTGTACTATAACTTATTAATTACAAAACTACATTCACTACATTATTCTAATGTTAATATAGTATAACTTTTCTATCTATCAGATTACATATAGTAAATATCTGCGTAGAGCCACACATACAATATGCCTTTTTCACATTAAACAACAAAACCTTTTGCTGTTCTGAAGAGATGACAAACTCAGGGAGTCCCCCTTGTGAGGTTGTCGTGGTTGTGGGGGAGGTGAATTTTTCCAGGGGGATGTGGGCAGTCCAATCAGTGATCAGCTTTTCTGCTGGCACCTGGGTTGGTCACTCGGAGGTTTGGACACGCCTCTGAGGACACAAAGAGTTAAAAGCAGGACTCCAGTGGGGTTCGGCCTCTTTTCGGATCCGGGTTTCAGCAGAGAGACGTCTCCGGCCTCCTTCACCTGCCCGGCCACGAGGCTGGGTGGGGGAGGGGAAACACGTGGTCGGCTCAGGTAAGCCGGAGCCCCCGGGGGAAGAGAAGAGAGGGGACAGGACTGGAACTGAGCTGCCCCGTCCAGGATGGAGGGGTGGAAAACTGTGGAAGTGCCTTCTGTGTGTGCTCACCCCCCTCCACCCCCAAACTCCGGGAAAAGGTGCCCAGCCACGTGGGAGTGCCTGAGCCTGCACCCTGCTGAGAAAAAACTGTTAACTCTTGCTTGGCAGAAAGAAACTTTTCTTAGACATTGATTCTCATGACTGGTGGTTTCGGAGAGAGGGAAGCGGCCTGAGACTGAGATGATAAAGCATGATTAGAAGGAACCCGATAGAAAAATGAGAGGAGTAGCCTTCGGAGCTGGACTTCTCTTGCATAATGTCAGCCATAGACTGAACTTAAGTCTCTTTTGAACATAAACTGCATTTTTGGGTGGATGCAGCTGCCCTTGCTTTTGCTACAGTGACTGGCACTTGAAGAGTGGAGCGAGCAGAGAAAAGAGGGAGAGGGTGAAGTGGCGCCCTCTGCCCTCAGGGCAGACCTGCTCCTGGAACCCCGGCCCCTGGGTAAAAAGGGGAGAGCTCGGCATGCAGCATCCTTAAAGAGCCCTGTATGTAGTTTTGGCCTATGAGACAGCGGTGAGAGCGCTGGACATAGGAAAAAGAGAGAGTCACCCTGGCAGACTTCTCCGGGCGGTGCCACGGGTGACATGGAAACACATAAGGAGTAGACCTGTGTGTTCTAGAGAACAGTCTGTGGTGCCAGAGAGACTCCTCTCTCCCTTGCTGAATTGAAGATTAGTTTCTTTTTTGAGTGGTGATTGTTTGATCTAAAACCCAAAGGTTGGTCTGTGAAGAGTGATGTGTGGGGAGGTAGAAACTAGGAGAAGAAATGTTCTAAGAAGTTTTTATTTCTGTCTCTGTGTGTGTTTAAGAGTATTTCTGTCCCTGTTCTTATGTAATGTAATAAAGTTTTAGTGGGTTTTTTTTGTTTGTTTTCAAGATTTAAACCTGCTCTGCTCTGTTCCTGATCACACCCCACAGTAGCTGTTAAAGAAAAAACATATATTCATGGGTGCATTAACATCTGGCCAGTGCCAACCCATGACACTCATTTAATTTAAAAGAGGAAGCAGCAGTTAGCTTAACTACTTAACTGGTTTCCAAGTTGGATGATTTTTCAGTCTTGTTACCCTGGTGTAGCCCTTTTTCCACGGGCTGTAAAACTCTATTGGGAAGGCTGCTGGCTCAGCCACGGGGTACCCAGCTGATTCAGTCTCTCCTCCACCAGCTTTTGCTATGAGGTTTTCAAGGCACCCCAGTCAAAATACTCTGGACAGCAAAACCAGTTTCTTAGAGGATCACTCACTGTGTGGTTTTGTCCTTATAGAGGGAGAGGGGAGGGGCAAATGCCCCACAACAGGTAGAGAAAATGGCGTGTGATGCTGCTGCAGTTCTGTTATCGGTCCAAGTAACCAAGGGGTTTGCCAACCAAATTGAATAAATAGCCCAACACTACCTCCCTCCAAATCACATTGAGTCTGATTAAGAGTCCAAAGAGTTGTTTGGTTTTTTTTTTCAAACAAGAATGTCTGGACCAGAATACCAAAGATTTTTTTTTTGTTTTATTTTCTCAGACAGTGAGTTTTAAAAAATCGCTTATCAGCTTTGTCACCGTTTGACACTGCCACAATGTTTCTTTTCAAATGCCTTAAAGGGTGAGAAATTAAAGGGCAGTTATTAATATTAGCAGTAATTTTTCAAAGTATATTGCACACATTATTTTTAATATTATTCTAGAGGTGCAGTGCCAGCAAATCATAGATACAGAGAGTCGGCAATAAATTAATTGGAGAACTAATAAAGTACTGGAAATTAGGAAAGATGATGAGATGGAAGAGATCAGCTGAGCGAAGTCTGGGAATGGCACATCTTTCTTGCAGTAACATGGTAATGAGTACTGTGAAGACAGAGCAGGAATACCGATCCTCACATGCGTCTAACAACTTGGCATACTTGATCAAATTGTTGTAAAATTGCTAACGTTAGCAATTACAGGATGAAAAGACCTTTATGGCAATATAAATGCATCTCTGGTGCAGACACTGTCCCTTCTACAATGAGGGTTTCTAAATTGATACAGTATTACAGTGAGCTGGGCTTTGGCAAAACTGGTGGCTCAAGCTCACCTGTGCTTGAGCCTGTGTCCTGCAGCAGAGGACAGGAGTCCAGGCACTGAGGCAGAAAATCCAGGGCCCATAAACTGTATGTGATGCATCCAAGGGCAAACAACCCAAGTTCCCAGAGGACTTGGTAGGCTCTGGACTGACATTACTCTCAGAAATGAGACTTTGTACTATGGTAAATAATGCCATAAAACCTTAGTTCCTGACTGTTTGACAGTGAAGAAAAAACAGATCCAATACCATGCTCTCAGAAAACAACAAAATAGCTTGAGAAAAAGTGCAGTGAGGAGTGGCCAGGGCTTCAAGGCATGAAGCAGTCCCTGTAGGCAGAACAGCCAAGAGGGACCGGGTTTCTGCAGGGTTGGATGCCAGGCCTGATTTTAAAGGTCTGTAAAATCATGGGCAGTGCAGAAGGAAGGGCTAGCTGGTGGGTGGTGAGCTGAGGGTTGTGGGTGAAAAGCTGAGGGCTCTGGGTGGTGAGCTGAGGGCTAGGAGCCCCAGAGAAAACTATTGGATATCTAGTTAAGAATAATTGCAGAGGGGACAGTTTGTCAGATACATGACAATCTTAAACTGACAGAGGGCACGTTTAGATTAGAGGTTAGGAATAAATTCTTTACTGAGAGGGTGGCAGAGTAATAGAACAAGTTGTGCAGAGAAGTCCCATCCCTGGAGGTGTTTAAGGCCAACTTGGATGGGGTTGGAGCTACCTGATCTAGTAAAAGACATCCCTGCCAATGGCAGGGAGATTTGAACTAGGTGGTCTTTGAGGTCCCTTCCAACCTAAACCATTCTGTGACTATATGATACTTTTATAATTAAGCTGGGAAATTCTTTGCCACCTGAGGCTGTGGGTGCTAAAATTTACCTGAGTTTAGGTCAAGGCTGGACAGATTTGCAGAAAAGAAATCTGTCAAGTGATACAGTAAAAAATTAACCAACCTGTCTGGGTCAGAAATGTTAATCTGGGAATGAGATTTATATTCTTTCCTATGGGATGTTGCTAAAAACAGGAGAAAAGCTTCTTCTTTAAATATCTGATTTTTATCTTGACAATGTCTCTTGACATTTCCATGGCTTTAAAATTACTTTTCCCCTCTCAATCTTTACTTTTGCATGCATTATTTTTCTGTGGCAGTCCTATTCTCTTCATTGGCTTTGTTTCTGTGAAGGACTTTGCATAATGTTTTCCTTCAAACTGTTCCATTTCAAAATTTTCCCTTTTTTTCAAACTTTCTAATTGGTCTGTGACTCTGTTGTGGTTTTTCTAAGTCTTCTTTTGCTTTACAGTGTCCCTTTTCTCTTAGGCACTTTCCCATGAACATCTCTAAAACCCACTGTATCCCTCTGTGTCAGAGGGAAGTCTAAAATACAGAAGTCTAAAATATCAATGAGATAAAGAGAGACAAAGCAAGCAGGCTTTAATAATAAGGCATATTTGCTTATAGGATATTTAGTTTCAAAAATTCTGTAAAAGGGCAAAGAGAAACCTTATCATTTCAGAAAAAATATATGCTTACTTTTCTTCATATATTCTAGTCTTAGGCTTTCCACAAAAAGAACTAACATTTCTTTTTGTTGTATGTGCCCAGAAAAGCTGCTACATGACCATTGTCTTGCCAGGATTTGATGCTGAGAAGATGCAGCCTGATGCATGGAGGCAGTGTGCTCCTGGTTTCACTGGGGCCACTGGGAGGGGTTTTGAGGGCAGCTCTCAGTCAGAGTGAGTTTGCATTCTGACTCATCATCAGAGTGGTATGGAGTTGTACTTATTGTGTTATATACATTTGAAAGAGTACATCTCCCTGAGTCCTCTCGATCAGTATAGTTGTGCTTAGGCTGAGAGGCATTTTCCAACAGTGGACTTCAGCCCTTTTTGAGTTTCAGGTGGAGGCAGATGCTGAGGGGCTTTCTACAGCTGTGTCTTACCCATGAAGAGTGCAACCCATTTCTCAGCACAGATGGGTATGGAATCTGGCTGAACACTTCTGGAGCAAATGGGATACCTTTGCCTTTGAAAACAGTGGAGGCAAACTATTGAAACTGTATTACACCATGGGCTTTATTAATTCAGAAATTTTAATTTAGTACTAGGAAGGTAATGTGTGCTGTGTGTTACGTGCTTCTGTGAATTTTAAGGATGGAGGTCGAGTTTTCCTCAGAGTGCAGCTGGTTGGAAGCACAAGGAACTTGTGGCTTGTGGGGTTTGAGCAGATCAGCCAGGCAGAGTGTACCAGGAATGTGGAAGCTGAGCAGCAGTGGACCATGAACAAAGCAGTGCAGGACTGGAGGCCAGTGGTCAGCAGTGACTGGTTCTGCTCTGGGAATCCAGCTGGGAGAGAGATTATTTCTGCATAAAGGAGTTCCCTGCAACTCTGATGCAGTGCTCACAGTGCTTCATCCGCTAAGTGAATGTAGCAAAAGCAGTAGCAAATCACTTGTTTGTGAAAGGGGTACCATAGTTTTTAAATTGTGATATTATTAGAGAATCTTCTGGAATGAAGAGAGTATAGTTTTAAAGTGTCTTCTGAATCAAACTGTTGTCTCCTATGGCAGTTTTTCTCAAGGTAGTGATAATGTTGGTGACATCTTCCAAGAGCATCTTTGAAAGGAAAAGACTTATTTTTTTCTTAGATACTAGTTATTGTGTTTGTGTTTCTCAGTTACTCATTGTGGTTAATACAAAGCACTTGATCTCATCAGTGTTTTGAGCTACTGGTTTTACAGCCAGGTGCTTGCTGTCGTGAGTTAGGCTTTTGTTAATTAGGTCTTCATGTATTCTGCAAAATATTAATGGATTTGTTCTCCCTGCACACTCTTCATTCATTGCTACAGAACAGCACAGAATAATTTCACTCTCTGGCAGCGTATTTATTACACTACCATATGGTCTGTGTTTACTTACAATTGCTGTACAATTAAGTGATTGTTCTGCAAATCATGGCCAAGTTCCTGAATAGCTGGTGCCTAAAATCAAGCTCTTAAATTCATATTTAGGTTCCTAAATAGAAGGTCTCATTTTCAAGTACTGAGTCCACCCTGACTCTTGCTGAGTTTTGTGAAGCAGGCAGACTGTCAGCATTTTGAAAATCAGGCCTGCTGTGTTTTCCCATGCTTCTATGGGGAATCTAAACTATGGTTGTATTGCAGTGTCTGTTACATTCTCTACATTGCAATAATATCTAGTGAGGCTTACTCATGCTGACAAACTATCAATTTGGATTGATTAAAATATCCAGTAGAAAAATTGCCAGCAAGGTTGCAATTTGAAGTCTTTGCTGAAAGATGAAGAGATGCACAGAGTGAGAATATTTCTGTCACTGGGCTTTTTTCATGAAAGGGTAGGCTATAAATACTATCTTTCGTATAACATTTGCTTCACTGCCTGAAGCTGACAACAAACCTGAGTGAAGTAGGGTTCATCAAAAAGGCTGATTTTGCTCTCAGGATTATTGGAAGCTCTTCAGTGTCCTGTAGAGATTTTTTTTGAGGTTTTTCAAGGTTTTTCTCCAATGTGTGAGGGCAATAAGGCTTTCTTTCCTTTCTCTATATTAAAATTTCAAGGAAAGTGTGATTAATTATTTCAGGAGCTGAGTTAAATTCCTTCCTCTGGATCATTTTAAAATAAATTGTTTAAGCCTCGAATACATGTGCTGGCGGAAGCAGCAGATGTGTGAAAGGGTGGGTGTTACTTTACTTTATGCCATTCAGCCTTGAGAAGAGGATGCTGTCCTTAAACTGTGGGCTCAGAAGCACAGCAGAAGGACTTTTTGACCTAGAGTAAAACAATTACAATATTCTGTGAAAGTACATCATGCACATGGATGCTTCTGAAATATATTGCTGGGGATAGCTTAGGCTTTCTTTTCAAAAGAAAATCATACCAATACCTTTCAGAAAAAAAAATCTTATGTGATGAGAGGAAAGGGAAAGAATTATTCCTCATAATGTTTAAAAATAGATAAATTCAGATGGCACTGGAACAGGGGGATATAATTTATGGTAATCAGCAGAGTTATCTGGCACAATTGCATAGATGACTTTGAAAGAATTTCTTGTTTTCTTTTCAGATGTCTTTCATTTTTTCCTATTTACATGCCTTGATGGATCAAAATTTGAGCCATTTTCAGTAATCAATATGCATCTTTTCTCACATAGGGGCTGCTCTTGAGAAAATAATTTTGTTTTGTAAACCTTGTTTGTCTGACTGCATGTTTCCGTCTCCCTTGCAGAGGCACAGCGATAGCTGGAATTGTTTTTGGCATAGTATTTATAATGGGAGTGATTGCTGGGGTTGCCATCTGTATCTGCATGTGCATGAAGAGCAACCGTGGGACCCGAGTAGGGGTCATCCGAATGACACACATCAATGCCATCAACACGTGCCCAGGTAAGGAAGCAAAGTGACAGCCCTGCCAGAGTGCCTGTGGTCATGGCAGGAGTGTTATCCTTCAACAGTTATAGCTCCACAGTGTCATGATCATTAAAATTCTTAGAAATGCCTCTGCCTGAATGAAGATGCAAATGAGACCATATGCCAGTGACAATAGTATGGGTTTTGTTTGATGTGAGAGAGAGAGAAAAATAGAAAGAAATAGAAAATAAGTGGGGAGAGAAAGGTGGGTGACAGAGACAGAATAAGGAAAATATCACCACTCCATGGATCCCAACAATGTCCCATTGATCCTCTCCAGCTGGTCTTCTTGGTGGTGAGGATCTCCCTGAAAAGCGTAGAATCTGATGGGTTAATATAGCTCAGGCTAGGTAGAAAAACCCAGGCACCTCTCTGGAGTGGCAGGGGGAATTTGCCATTGTCTCATACAACAGACTCTGGGTTTGTTGCATCACATGCAGTCCTGTGGTGCAAATCCCCAGGAATGACTCTGGGGGACACTTTGGGGGGTCGTTGATGGATTATGATACTGCCTCAGCTGCCTCTCACGTGAGTGGCCCGTGGATGTGGCCTGTGGGGTTGCGAGTTCCACAGCTGGGTCAGTTTGTGTAAGGGGGGATGAGTGTTCACTGCCTCTGACCAGAGGTTACACCCAAAACCTCCTCCCCCACCTTGTTTCAGAGGGGGAGTAAACCTGTCTTCTGCAGGCTGTGGTCTCCCCCACCCCAAACTCAGCCAAGGAAGAATCTCTGTACTGTTTGGCTTTCCTGTGGATACATTCCTCTCCTTCAGTCTTGTTTGGTTTTTCCTAGACCTGTCATGGTTAAAAAAAGGGTTTTCCCTTTAGTGGTTTAACTTACAGTTCTAAGTCCCAGTCAGGTATCTTCAGGGAGGCTTCTTTGGTTATAGCTTCTTTATACAGTTTTTGTTATAACGGGCAAAATATATATTTTATATCTGTGTTTGAGGCATGAACTATTTCAGTCTCTGACACACAGTAAATGGGTAATGTGACTGCAGCAGGAGGCACTTCTCAGTCTGGAAGGGAACAGCACAGCTCCTGCTGAGAAAGGCAGGACAGCTCAGTATGCAGAGTCTGGCAGCACAGCTCTGGCTGGGAGGGTTTATTCAGCTGTGGGCAGGCTAAGGAGACCTGACCTGGTGACACACTTCAAAGATGGGTGGCTCACGGTGCCTGCAGGAGCATGTCAAGTCCTTGCTCAGGGCAGTGCTGCATTGCACGGTGTCACAGTTGCAGCTGGTCTGTAGCTGCAAAGATAAATCCGGCCATAACAGACCCCAAACTCAACCAGCCTAAAAATAAACAAGTCCCTGGGTGAGCAAAGAGAGGATGGATTTGAACCCATGCAGGGAACCTCAGCCAATCCCATTCTACCCTGAATGCAGGCACATCACTGGCCAAAGAGGCGGGCAGTGATGAAATCTCAACCAATCAGTTGACTAAACCCAGGAGTTTTGAACCTCTTATAAAAGGAGACCCTGAACAGTAAACCAGGTTGGTTGTTGATGAGTGAGTCAACACTCCTGTCTGTAAGTCCTGTCATAATTCTATCACCAACCAACAACCCCACATAACAGTGCAGGACAAGTCGTCTCCCTGTGCCAGAGGCTCTCTGGCAGTAGATCAGTTGTTCTTCTTTAGTGTTCTGTTTTTTGTATTTGTTCTTGTTCATGTGCAGCCAGCTCTTTTACCTTGTCCAATACTATGGGGACAAGCATATCACAGAAGGGGAAAAACAAGGTCTGTGGACCATAGTGCAAAGGCTTTGAGTGGTGATGTGGAGTCTAATGCAAGCTGAGCTGACTGGTTTTTGCCCGGCGTTCACAAGCACTGCTCAATGCTGCAAGATCCCAGGTGACTTCTACAAAAGCACAGGGGCATCTCTGCAGGGTGTTCTATACTGCGTGTCCCAGGAAATACTGCTGGCTAGGATGCAGTGTTTGATCTCTGCATCGACCTGGCACCATGCCTGAACTGGAATTTGGAATACAGACTTGGACAATGTTTATGAAGTCTTAGAATGCCTTGGGTTGGAGTGGACCTTAGAGATCATCTAGTTCTAACCTCCTAGTCCCAGGTGGGGACATGGGAGTCAAAGTTAGCCGAGTGTTGGACATGCTCAGTGCAGCCTTGTCTGAGTTAAAATTGTTTTGATGTAAATTGTTTTAGGTGCAGGCAGCAGCAGGAAGGCACAGGATCTAAGCTAGAGGTGTCACAGGGTCTGTGGCATCCCAGGGGACAGCAGGAACCCCTTGTGCATCTGAGTGTGTATCTAAGTGACTGTGAGGTGGTGCAAAGGGCTATGTGTGAGCCAGCTTGGTGTAGAGCCACCCACTGCACCACACTTGTCAACTTGCACCACTCTAGGAGCACCACAGGAGGTGGCACCAAGCCAGTAGGGGTCTGCAAGGCACATTTGCCTTGATTCCACATCTACCATATGAGAGTGGCCATGTTGTTGAAGAGATAAACAGACCCTGGGTGCAGCGTAATGGTATTTATGCAATTCAGTGACATTGTTAATTACAAATCCAGGAGCAATTGCCTTGGGATAACTTAGGGAGTTCATTGTAATAAAATACAAAGGTGTTCCATACATGAAGTTGTCATCCCATTCTTAGACATCCCTTGCTTTTATATTCCCTCCTGTTGCAAAGGTTTCAGCAAACCTCAGGTACATTATACATACATTGCAAGCCATGCAATACTTTTTATGTATTCCTTTATCATACCAGTCCTAATGTCTGTTTTCTCCCTCACATCATTACGTTCCAAACATCTGTAATCATGCTTATCATTTCAACATTATTTTGCATACAGAGATGACTATGAAAGAAAATGGCAATATTCTCAACCATGAATTGCTGAAGAGCTCCTTCAAAAATGAACAGTTGCTGCAAGCTGTAAAAACAGGAGCAAAATGAAAATTCCAGGGCTGTAACCTTCCCCTTCCCAAGTCTGCTCCTGCAATGACTCACCCTTATCTCTCAAGCTCTAGGCAGTTTGACTTTACACCTCAAGGCCTCTAGTGCAAACATCAGTTTGAGCAGTTCTTCTCAGCAGCAGCAGCAGGTTTTGCAGGATGAGGAAGCTTGAAAATGTTTTCTGCGTTCCCTGCTGTCATGAACACTTCTGGAATAATGACTGACATGGTTTGGCTGCATGGCTTGTGGCCAACACTGCCTCTGCCATTACCTGTTTTGGATGGGAACAGCAGGTGGGAGGATGCTCTTCTTTCTGCCTCAGCAGCCACAGCAGCAGCCCAGTGTTCAAGAGAGCGGGACATACTTTTCATGGCACTCTGGGATTTAAATCTTTTACCCCCATCACATCCTAGGTTTCTCTTTCCATGCTATGCTAGTACTATTTCATTGCCAGTCTGTCTGAGAACTCTACAGAGGGGACAGGAGAGGATCTGTGGTGACATAAATGGAGACATGAGCAGATTCTGGATCTTAAAAATTGTAGAGACTGGTCTAATTGGATGTTGGTACAGAGCCTTTAGTTCTTACCATGCTATCGTTCTGCAGCATTCACTGTCTTTTTGGTCGGTGAATGAACCCTTTTTCTTTGAAGTTATTAGAAGTAATTGAGAAAAAGTTTTCAGCTACTTCTGAACATTTTTGTTGTTTCCTAAATGCGTAACCCAGTTTGTGAATGTTGGGCTCTCCTCAGATGTCCCCACTGGTGTGAACAAGTTGAAAGCTTTGTCCTTCCTCAGCCCAAGCTATGCTGTCTGGCATTTGCCCTGGGAGGTGTGATGCTGCTGTGTTTGCTGTGGTATGGCACATCACACACCTGGAGAGCCAGAGGGTGTTTGAGGTGTCTGTGGAGACCAAGAACCCTGACTGCCCTCATTTAAACATAACATAAATCCCTGTGCTGCTGAAGGAGGTGGAAGGGAATGGATCTGATAAGTTCAGCCTTTGTTGCCCAAAAATGTTTAGCTCTGACACATTTGCCTGGTATCATCTGCCATACAAGCACTCAAACACTTTTACCGGCACAGCCTGTTGGTAGGCACACAGCTAAGGAGTGAAGGAAAGGGTGATAAACAATGACTCACATTGATATAAATTGACTGTGTAATGGTAGCCAGAAAAAAGATGAATGCATTGCCGGGAGGTTTTATATCAGCTGCACACAAGTCTGGCTATCAGCAAGAAAATACTTGAAGGCTGCATCTGAAAAACTGTTTTTTAACTCTGTGTTCTTTTTTTCTCATATTTCAGTGGCTCCACCACCATACAGTTATGAATATGAAATGGAGTACCCAGCTGACCTACCTCCACCTTATACTCCAACCCCACAGACTGTGATACAGTATCCCTCACCCCCTCCATACCCTGGATATTCAGGGAAATAATTAACATGGCTTCACATGGATATTGACTGCCTCTTGAAACAACCAGCACTGTTGGGACAGTGCTATTTCCTCAGGGACAAACAGGATTTGTCCTGGCATCAACACATGTGGCCAGGTGTTGAAATAAACTGCAAAGGTTGCTAAGACTCAGGATGAATAAAAATACTGTCTACTCTGGACCATCATGTTTCATGATTAAACAACAAGTGACCAAAGAAGCAGTTCCAATAAGTTAGTGTCTGATGAGTAGTGCTTAACACCAGTTCTTAGCCTCACCTGCAGCACATGGGAGTGGGGCTTTTCCCATGTAGGAATGTGCAGGTGGTGCAAATGGTTCAACAAACTGTTTCAAAATTACAAGAGGCAGCTGCTGGGGCTTATTCTGGGGGAAAGTGTCAACTGTTGTCTTGAGATAACCTCTATGCCTTTCCTTGAAACGAGGGGAATGAGCAACAACAAAGAAGATTGAAACTGTTTTCCATTTCGACTTCCAGCTGATAATACCAGTGATCACTGTGCATATTGGTCTGATAAGCATGTTACAAGAAGTGCTGTTGGAATTGTCTAGTAATTAAAAAATGATGGGTATTATTTTTGACCAAGTGCAGATTTTTTGAGTGCCTCTTTTTAAGCAGTTTGTGACTAGTTTATGAACTGAAATGTTAACATAAGGAGAATTTTTATATGTGAAATGCACTAATTTATAACTGGTTTACTTCTGCCTGGACTTAAAAACTCTATACATTGGAAATATGCTAAAATGCCTTTTATATCACCAAATGATATTTTGATTTTAATATAAAAATACTGAATCAGCAAAACTCACAAATGAGAGAAAAAGTGCAAAACAAATATTAAAACATCCCTAGATTTGACTTCAGTTCAGTTGCATAAAGTCAGGGTTTTAAAATCATATTATTTATCAGTAAAGAGAATATTCAGCCTCAGCAAAGAGATGAGGGTAGAGACTGTGAGCATCTGGTTTCTTTTGAATGTGTCTTGGGCATTTTAAGACTGTATGTCACCAAGTAATACTTTTTACATTTGTCATGCATGTTGTTCAAACTTACTTGTTCTCTACTCTGTGCAGTCCAGATCTTCATGATTTAAAATGTTCCATGTATTTATAAAGATAAATAGTAATTCAGTAAACAGTGTAATTTTGCAGCAGCTATTTGACTTCAGAATAACATATTCCATTACCTAAAGCATCATCTTTCAGCATTAAGACTATTATTTTTCTCAGGTTTATATGCAAACCACAAGGAGTGAGTCTCTTCAAGAATTTAAAAATACTGAATGCTCTTAGCTTGAGTTGGGTGTCTGAGCAGTCTGAGAACGTGACAGCTGTGGCATCAACTGCAGGTTACTGCTGGTTCAGGAAGATCAGAATGTATTGAAATGTTTTGGAGTGTAGCCTTTCTCTTCTTTTCAAGTGTATCCATGTAGTAACAAATGAAAATGCGGCTTGCAAAAAGGAGATACTGTATCCAGTGAAATCAACCTGTCATAATCCCCCAAGTCTTGAGGTTTTGGTATTCAGTCCTGAT
Source organism: Prinia subflava (assembly GCF_021018805.1). NCBI lineage: Eukaryota > Metazoa > Chordata > Aves > Passeriformes > Cisticolidae > Prinia > Prinia subflava. The sequence continues at coordinate 1,423,974 of NC_086249.1, forward strand.
TCAGGGACAGACTGAAGCAACATTTAACTGAACATAAAATTTATTCAGAGACATTCTTGGAACAAGACCTTACTGACTGTTCTTGCTCAGGCTGACTAAACTTACCCCCTTGAAACTGCATTTAAAAGTGCAGATGGCCTCAGTTCCTGCCAGAGTAAGTTCAGAAGATCTGTGTTGTGGCCACTGGCCACACTGAGTCCAGAAGCTACCGAGGCACTTGTGACCTAGTCGGAGGAAAACTGAGCTGCATCTCAGGTGTTTGGTTGCTGCTGGTTCATTGGAGTCTTCTCCGAGAAAGGAGAGTTACATTCTCATTTCTGTTTTGCTATTCAGAGGTGACAAACCCTGAACTGGCTTATCCTTACAGTTATCCTTACAATTCTGCTCTGGGTATGTCCTGTGACATTTCAGCTGTTACCCTGACCTCTCAAGAGATGCCATTTGAAATCCTCCCACGAAGAGCAACCCTCTGTGTGTGGTGTTTTGGCAGTTCTACTCAAACGTATATGCTGGAGTGTTGATGTGCCTGCCAACATGGTGGCCAACATGAAGAACAGAATAAACAGCTTTTCCTTCAGAGAACCCTGTTCCTACTGCATCATTCTATGCTAGTACCGCAGCACTTTCTAGCTGATCACACTGGAAAATATTTTGGTGCCAAAAAGTTACCTAAAGATAATGAGTATTGTCACTTTCCCATTCCTGTATTTCATTTCTTTGTGCTGAACATAGAGACACACAAATCAAAGAGCAGTTTGTATTTGGAAAATACAGAAAAGAAAACCATCCTATGGATCATAAATCTTCACTTAGAGAAAGAATTTCTCTACCTGTGACATTTGTCAGAACAAGTTAGGAAGCAGATTTCTTGCATAAAAAAGAATTTCAAAGACTAAAAGTCTTTGATCACAGAGTTTTCTGTTTTTCAGCTTTGTGATTGCATGTTTCTTCTGATGATGTCGCATAAATGACGTAGTGACCAAAGTACCTACAAGATTTACATTGCTTATTCTAGAGAAAATTATGGAAATAGGAAGTTGAGAATTTAGTAGTGATTGAGAGCTATTTGTTTGCTATTAAAGCAGCAGTGTGAATGTTCATTTTAGTATGTTAATGTTCTGCAGATCCACCTGTACTGGGGCATACCACACAGTGATTTTAATCTCAAAGGACAACACATCTTTTTTCCTTGCTAAGGGCATAAAACATACAGGTATGGCCCTTTCAGCAAACCAGACAAAACCAGTATAAAGTAGCCTAAAAGATGTAATGATCACATTGAAAATAAATAAAACTGAGAGAAACAGAAAGCAGGATGGAGTCCAAGAGATTTATAAAACTAAAAGAATAGAACAAAAAAGTTGCTGTGATACAAATGGAAATATTTGACAATGATAAAGTTCTATTATTTGAGTTTAGTTGAAAAAATTGAAGTGTTCAGTACCTGAAAGGAACTGCAAGAAGGGTGTAGTGGCACTTTTATTTACAAGAGTATGTGGGGGAAAAGGGGGAATGGTTTCAGAGGATAGAGCTAGATTAGATACTAGATTAGGTACTAGATACTGACCACCTGTGAGGATGGTTGGATACTGGCACAGGTTGCCCATAGAAGATGTGGATGCCTGTCTTGATTTGAAAAACAGGTGTTTGCTAAGGAGAGGGCAAGACCTCCCTTAGAATGGAGAATTCAAATCTCCTTCCTCTAAATTATTATAATTTAGAAAATTAAAGGGGCTTTCAGGCAGAGGTATGGGAATAGGAATAATAGTTCTTTACTAGTATGTATAACAAGGCAAACAAACAAACAACAACAACAACTACAGCATTAATAATAAACAGAACCAGGAACCTTGAGGTGCTTTGCTTCACAAAGCCCAGGGCGATCTGATCTTGGTGTCCCTGCGGGACTCTGAGAGCACCAAGCTGGAATGGTGGAAAGTCCCGGGCTGCTGGATGAGGTATATCAGAAGCTCCACAATGGTAGCTGGAACGGCAGGGATGTCCCTGTCCCGGCAGGGCAGAGCAGGGCAGGGCAGTGCGGGGCTACAGAGGAGCAGAAAGCCTCAAAGCAGCCCCGAAGAAGCAGCAGTGGTGGGGGCAGGGCCGGCCCGACAGGGCAGGAGGAGTCGAGCTCAGAATTCCTGGGCACATGAGCAGGTGATGGTAGATTTCCTAGGACCAGACTTGGTGGTGACAGTGAACTCCTCCCACAGCAAGCAACAAGCCACAGCAAGCCTGGCCATCCTCCTTCTGATGCTGAGAGCAAGAGCCAGTGTAGCTGCTCCCATCCCCATCCTTTATTTGCCCCCAAACGTCATGGTATCTTTTCCTCTCCAAGAGAAAACTCCCAGGGGCCAAAAAAGGTGTAGCCTGGTGCTACACTCTTCTTTGACCACTTCTCTGTTTTCCTCAAGCATCCATAAGTACTCAGTAAATAGTTTCCTGGCAACCTATGGGGAAAAAATTCTGTAAGGAAAAAACCCAAATCTAATCCCCAACAATGCTCCATCCTTGGAAGTGTCCAAGGCCCAGCTGGACAGGGCTTTGAGCAACTGGGCTAGTGGAAGATGACATGTTCCATGACAGTGGGATGGAACAGGATGATTTCTAAAGTCCTTTCCAATCCAAACCACTCTATGGTGCCATGATTCTTTGTGTGCAAGGAACATCTCCGTATCCAAATTCTTGCAGTGCAGGTATTGCCAGCCACTGGTCATTTATTCTGTTTCACATGAGTAGCTTGCAGATGAGTGCATTAGTACAAAGAGTTTTTACTTAGTCACACTGACTTTTTTCAGTCTCATTGGACTGTAAAGTAAAAAAAAAAAAAAATAATGAAACAAACCTGAAAATAACCTACAGCTGAGAAAGGCCAGAGGATCCTTTGCCTCTTTCACTTGGCAGTGGGTATTAGGACGAATTTGATTGGTGAATGTAGCATTGCCCTGGGCAGTTTGTGGACTTGGGCCAAATGCCTCTAGTTTTCTTGTGGTCTCAGGTTGCCCTGCCTTTGATTCATGATGTCTAGACTGCACTGGGAAGCAGAGAGCGAAGGTTTCCATGTGAGGAGTATGGGCCCCAGTCCTGTGAGCCTTTCTCCTTGGTTTCCTGGTTTAGCACATTAGATGTCTGCCTGGTTGCAGGATTTCTGTTAGGGATTGGAAGCAGCTGGAGTTGCAGGTGCTTAGAAGGGCATATGCTGACACATGCTTTGATGCCAGTTCGTTTTTGTGGGGGAAAAAAATCCATGTGAAGTCTTGTTTGTTCATGTATGAGGGATATTTCAAGCCATGATGCATTTCACAAACTTGATTTAATCTGTCATTTCTTTAACTTTTTTCTCCCCTAGCAAGAGCTACTTCAAAACCAGTTCTCTCTCAGGCAGCCTACTGTTTCTAGGATATATACCAAACAGCAGGAGATGCCTAGTTAAAGAGCTGATGACCCATTTAGACTTAAAAATTAGAAATGATCAGTTGGAGGAGTTAAAGGCCAAAGCAAAACCATGGGAAGTTAATGTGGTAGGCTGCCATTGCCTAAATTACATATGATGATGATGAAAGGATCATTAATGTTATTATGAGCTGATTTTAATTAATGAAAAATGTAACAATTTGCTTTTTTAATGTTGGTAACTTCAAAAGATGCAGTTTTTACCATTATAGTACAATAGGCTGGATTTTCAGTAGTGCCAAAATGAAAAGATTCATTTGCTCCATAGAGCACCTGGATCAATATTAACAGTGTTCTTGATACAGTAGAAATAGACTTTTTCAATTTAAAGCAAGTGGTCTCAAGACCAGTTGTGAAATCACAGTGGTATTTTTTTGGATGTTAAGGGATAGTTCTTAAAGCACTGATGGCTGTCTATTAGAATAGTAAACATTTGGCATTTGTATATTCACTTTCATCCTGGTGTTGCTAACCAGTTTAACACAGACCAACGGAAACTAAGCCTCTCTGAATAAAATGGATTGAACCCAGAAAGGTACGATATATACCCCAAAAAATATGATTAAAACCAAATGAGGGTAGATGTTGGTCCCAAAACGCGTGATATATTTTATTTAATAGTAAAAGAGGCAAAGAGAAAGAAAAAGAAAAGAAAGAAATAGAAAAAGAGGTGTGTGCAGGTGGGGGAACAGGGAGAGAGTGACAGTGATGCCTTGGAAGGCTGACCTGAGACAGAGACTGGACAGAGCTAGAGAATAAAGTAGGTATTTATTGAAAGGCCTCCAGGATCCACCTTAGGCTGCATCCAGAGTGGACTAAGAATGGCCACAAAATGGCTGACTGGTCATGAGATACTACATTTTATAAGTTTTGGTCCATTTGCATATTGGAGTTTAATTGTCCAATTACAGCTTCAAGTTGTGAGGTTCCATCCTTCTTGTTCCTCCTTTTAGCCCACCGTTGTTTATGTTGTTGGGCCTGAAAGTTGTCCTTGGTCCTCAGCAGGAAAAGGATTTGTTTTGTCTACCTACTCTGTGAAGAGAGCATACTAGCACTCAATATGAGGCTCAGAAATACACCCCTAGGTAGCACAGAATCTGAAAATATGAAAGCTAAAACCTAGGGCATCAACAGGGTAGAAACACATCACCCTTCCGAGGGTCCCAGTGATGTCTCATTGCTTCCCTCCATCTGGTATTCTTAGTGGTGAAGGTTCCCCCCACCAAGAAGTCTAGAATCCCATGGATTAATATCCATTTGGGCCAGGTTGTAAAGTCCAGGTGCCTCCACTGTGAAGGGCACTGTCCTTTGCAACACTGTGGATCTCTTGCATCATGTTGCAGTGGTCTGGTGCAGGGTCTGGAGACCCCTTTGGAGCCTTTGATGGGCCATGGCACCCCCTCAGCTGTCCTTCATGTGGATGCAGCTTTTCTTGGGGTGGAGGGGCCCAGAGCTGAACTGGTCTGCAGAGCTGATCCGGTCTGCGCTCTCTGAGCAGAGGATGGGTTCACTGCCTCGGACCAGAGGCTATTTCACCACACATCCAAAACCTCTCCTCCCTCCATGCTTTGGTGTGAGGGTCTGTGGGAGCCTGGCAGCAGATAAGCCTGGGGCTGCTGTCTCCATCTCAAAGGTGCTTTTTCTTTTTCTCCCAGCCCATACCTGAGTAACTTTATCTCATCTCCATCAATGTGCAGTCCAGGGTGTTAGGGCATGGTGGTCTTCCCTGCAGCTTTTATGTAGTTTTGCTATAATAGGCAAAAGTTCTTCATGAAGATGTTTAAGCCAGAAATTAAAACATTTCAGTCTCTGACACCTGGGAATTCTCTAAATGCTTTTTAACTCTAAAAATAATTTTTTTAGGCACCATGGATTAAAACACAACAGGTATTTAACAGCACACAATAATAGCATCTAACATTCTGAGGCAGAAATTACACAAAAGCATTAATGGAAGTTTAATTTGTTTCTTGTGCTTCCATAAGACATCAATGTTTGGACAAAAAATCATGACAAAATAATAACCAGGACTTTATATGAAGTGTCTTCTATGATTACACCCAAAATGGTGGTTGTAGTTTTATATTTCAGCAATGTGTGAGATCCAAAAAGCAGAGCCCCTCCCAAACCTGATTTGTGGTGCACCCCTTGTAAATCCTGTTCCCACTTTGTTGAGACGTTGGTGTACAGCAAGCAGAGGACTGAAAAAAAGAGTTGTGATGGTCCATCACTTCCAAAATAGAAAGAGAAGTGTGGAAAAATAAAATGGTCAAGACTTCTTTTGTTCTCTATGAGTTTCATAGGACATCTCATTGTCACTGTATGAAGGGAGCAATGAGCTGGAAGTGTGTTGAAGTGCTGCCACAGTTAGGAGAATAGCCTAGAGAAGGATCTGGGGAGCTCCAGCTTTGGGACCATGTCACTTAAGATTCTGGGGGCAATATGTAGAGCAGAAATGTTTATCTGTATGGTCTGTTGAGAAGATTAGACCATCAATATTTACACAGCTCTGGATATAGAAAACATTAATTATTTTTGTTACCGTACTGATGCCTTAAGTTTTAGCTTTCATATTTTTCATATTCTGTACTGCCTTGTTGTGTAACTCTGAACTTCATATTAAGTGTTAGTAAGTTCTCTTCACAGGGTTGTTAGGCAAAACAATCCTTTTCTAGCTTGAGAAGCACGGACAACCGTTACAGCCTCAGGCCCCAAAAGCATAAACAACAGCAAATTGAAGAGAGTAAATAAGGAGGACGGGACTTCATAACCTAAAGCTGTAATTGGACAATTAACCCAAATATGTAAATGGACCAAAACTTGTAAAAGTGTGAAAACTCATGACTGGTCATCCATCTTGCATCCCATCTTTGGTCCATCTTGACCAGAGCCCTGGCCAGGCCCATGTACTGTATCTTTGGAAGGCCTTTTAATAAATACCTACTTTATTCCTTTAATTCTGTCTGGTCTCTGTTCCAAGTCAGCCTCTCAAGGCATCAGTTCTATGCACCATTAGTATTTACATCCTTAGTGAAGAATAGAAAAGGGCAGGCTTTGGATGCCATTGCTACCACAATGATGACAAAGAGGGGACTAAAGCAAACAGAAACAAAAGAAAAGCCAAAGACAAGCAGTCCTGAAGAAAGTGGCACTTTTTTTGTCAAACTAGCATATGAAGCTGGTTCCTTCATGGAGGTGAGTTGTCCTGCTGCCAGCAAAGGCAGATGGTTTTGGACAGTTGAAACCTTCAGGAGAGAGGCTGAAGTGGGAATTGTGTAATGCAGGTCTTACCCCAGCCTGCAAATTCACCTGATTACTCTGCTCACCCACAGGAGACCTGCCTGGTGGGAGACTTTAAAGCAGTCCTCCTTTCTGGCATTAGTGTTAAACTGGCCATCTTAATTCATAACCTTTGCAGCATGTCAATGACATGTTCATTTTCAGGAAGATGGGCAAAGACATTTTTGTAAGCAATCCTTAGATTTCTCTCAATAGATCCCACATTGTATTGGCAAGAAGTGCAGCAGCTTGAAAAAAACAGAGACTATTGCTTCTTCCAGCAGGATCCATCTTTATTAAACACACTCCTGTATTTATATGTATCTACTATGGGGAAGTTTAAAGAAAGTCTTAGGTCATCCATGAGGAAAGACAAAACAGCCACACCACCAAGCACTCATTTGAGCTGACATTTCTGCCCTTATCAGCCATTCACTCAAACATGCCACCTCCCATGTTCTGGAAAGTAAAGGAAGAACATGCACACATGGTGTTTATGGCTGTAGTCATGCACCTTTCCCAAGAGAACAGAAAGCTTTATCAAAGTCAAGATAAACAGTGACAGGCCTGAGCCATAATTTTACATGGGTAGCAAGACCCTTATTTTATGAGGCTTTACCTACACGCACCACGAAATTCTCCATTACAGGAACTAATCTAGGTACCACCTTTCCCCAGTTTATTCAAATTATCCCATCTTTGTTATATTACAACATATTTACCATGGTTCATCTCATTGCCCTTATTTACATTCTCCCTGCAGATCCTTTAGGGCTGCATCCTTACTGCTGCTTGCCAAAGTGCTTTTTCAAAGTGTGTGTGATCTCAGGTAGAATATCTTCCAAGCAGACCCCTGCCCACTTGTATCACCACCATGTAGAGGTTTGGCTCTGCAAATCATCTGTACTCTGGTGTTAAACATCTCCCCCTCTGCAGGAGAGGAAGGACAGCTGTTTGGCAGCCATCCCAAAATCACCCTCAGCTCAAGTTTGGCTTGTGATGAAACTCTACTTTCTTTCTGTTTCCAGGAATCCAAATGTGCTCAGTATGTTTAGAAAGAAGAAGGGGAAATGAAAAATGTCAGCCCACAGCTGCTTCCTGGTTTAGGTCAGGTCTGAGTGATGTCTTTTTCCCTGTGTACTGCCAGCTCCGTAGTTGACAGCATGTCTCTGCTTCTTTGGATCTCGATCTTTCCTTCATTGTAGAGCATCTTTAAGAGGAGGGGAGAGTGTGTTATGGGCATCTGTGCAACTGCAAAGTCCAAACTTTCTGTGAGGCTGCCTTGTGATTTTGGTACCTATAGACCCCTCCTTTCGGTACCTATAGACCCCTCTTTTACATTTGTACCTTTATGAACAATTGCTCAACTGGAAAACTGTTTTTATCCTTTTTGTTGAAGTATAATACTCTTCCTGGCCTAATTTTATAGATATTTAATATCCCTTGGTCTTACACAGATGGTAAGCTGTTGGTGACTGGGCTGTGCTTAAAGAAAATAGTAATCTATGCTGGGAATCCAGCAAACTCATATAATGAGGCTCATTTTAACCTCTAACTTGAACAATATATCGATACCTACAGATTATATAGATTGTACAGCAGGATATGCAGAACATACATGTGCAATAAATCTGTATACTTGTGACTGGCCGTGTTTGAGGCTAACTATCATAGCAGTGAGCTGCTTTGTTATGGTAATGGGCTTGGAGACCTTGAGTACTTGCCAGGACACAAAGGGATGCCATAGTATCTCCAATTTATTGACAGTCAAGAGACAAAGTCGTTTCTACACATTCTACATCACATAACAAGAATCTGTGGAACCACTTCACATCGCCCCTGTCAATTACTGTCATCATTATATCTGTATATAAAAATATGGTATAGTTCATGCAGGCTGTCTTGGTTTGAAAGACAGGTGTCTGCTAAGGAAGGCAGGCGCCTCCCTTGGAATGGAAAATACGACGCCCTCCCCTCCCACGTATTATAATTTTGAAATTAGGGGGCCTTCAGCCAGACATAAGGGAAAAGGAATAACAGTTCTTTACCAGTGTGTGTATAGATAATGAGGCAAACAATGATCCCATCAACAAACACAAACACACAATTAACACTCTCCTCTGTGGTTTAAGCAGCCCTGGGGTGCAGTTCCGGAAACGGCCGGCAGGGGCGCTGTGGGCTCCCGGCGGGCAGGGCGGGTGTGATGGCTCCCGCTCGCCTGCAGGGGGCGCTGTGGCGTCGGCCCGGCCATCTTTCTCCACATTAGTGATGGCGGACACAGCCGGCACAAAGAGATGGAGGAGGGGTCTCCTTTAGGAAGTTCCCAAGGGAGCTGATCCCAGTGCCCCAGTGTCCCAGTGAAAGGGACGGGACGAGAAGTGAAAGGGACGGGAAGGGAAGGGAAGGTGCAGGAAGGGAAGGGAAGGTGCGGGAAGGGAAGGGAAGGTGCGGGAAGGTGCGGGAAGGTGCGGGAAGGGAAGGTGCGGGAAGGTGCGGGAAGGGAAGGTGCGGGAAGGGAAGGTGCGGGAAGGGAAGGTGCGGGAAGGTGCGGGAAGGTGCGGGAAGGGAAGGGAAGGTGCGGGAAGGTGCGGGAAGGTGCGGGAAGGGAAGGGAAGGGAAGGTGCGGGAAGGGAAGGGAAGGGAAGGGAAGGGAAGGGAAGGGAAGGGAAGGGAAGGGAAGGGAAGGGAAGGGAAGGGAAGGGAAGGGAAGGGAAGGGAAGGGAAGGGAAGGGAAGGGAAGGGAAGGGAAGGGAAGGGAAGGGAAGGGAAGGGAAGGGAAGGGAAGGGAAGGGAAGGGAAGGGAAGGGAAGGGAAGGGAAGGGAAGGGAAGGGAAGGGAAGGGAAGGGAAGGTGCGGGAAGGGAAGGTGCGGGAAGGGAAGGGAAGGGAAGGGAAGGGAAGGGAAGGGAAGGGAAGGGAAGGGAAGGGAAGGGAAGGGAAGGGAAGGGAAGGGAAGGGAAGGGAAGGGAAGGGAAGGGAAGGGAAGGGAAGGGAAGGGAAGGGAAGGTGCGGGAAGGGAAGGGAAGGGAAGGGAAGGGAAGGGAAGGGAAGGGAAGGGAAGGGAAGGGAAGGGAAGGGAAGGGAAGGGAAGGGAAGGGAAGGGAAGGGAAGGGAAGGGAAGGGAAGGGAAGGGAAGGGAAGGGAAGGGAAGGGAAGGGAAGGGAAGGGAAGGGAAGGGAAGGGAAGGGAAGGGAAGGGAAGGGAAGGGAAGGGAAGGGAAGGGAAGGGAAGGGAAGGGAAGGGAAGGGAAGGGAAGGGAAGGGAAGGGAAGGATACACATATTCATTTGGAGAATGTTCATTTTTCATGCTACTTCTAACTGTTACTTTCAGATAACACCACTGTGCTTTGACTTCCTCTACTAGGAACTTTTTCCAGATGTCAATGCTTTCTTGCAGACAATACTCTTATGTGTGTCCATTTGCCAAACCCCCTGAATATTTAGATAATATGTATTCAGTTTTGACATAGTTTCTCCAGAAAACAGTAGTTGGCTTCTTCTTACAATATTTAACAAAGTTTTTAAGCTCAAACACATACATGACAGATCAGTAATCATCACCATGGAACCATGCAACTGATCCAAGAAATGTGTAATTTCTAAGGGAATTACTGAAACAAACTTTTTTACTCCTATTTTTATTCTTAATTTTTATTTGAACTACCAAATACATTGAATGGCTGTGTTCACTTCTTATTTGCATCCAAGCTGCTTGTTGCTCATTAAAAGTAGTTCTAATTGCTGTAACCTGCAGAAGTATGAAAATGACTGCATGTCATTTGATGTGTGAGTGCATGAGCACCACTGTGCTGTAGGAGGGGAGGGAGGGGTCACTCCATTTATCATTGTTTGCTTCCTGTTCCAGTGTGGATTCAGCTCTGGTCGGCAGTAACAGTGCTACCAAAAACTGAAAGCTCGTTTGGCTTACATATAATTCAACTGGCAGTTGTTTAATGCTTAGTCAGTGGGAGCCTGAATCCTAATCACCTGAATAATTCACAGGAACTGATAATTTCATAGGCAATCTTGACTGAGAAAGGCACATAAAGTAAGTTTAAAATGCCAAATTACGGTGTTATTGATATCATTCATAAGGTTTACTGGAAACCCATGTATACCTTAGTAGCTGTCAGCTTCCCTTTCCAAATCAAACACACTTTCAGTTCACACTGTTTGCTGGTGCCTATCTCTGTTTCTGTAGCTGTTTTTTCTCCTTGCAGTCCCAATCCCTCGTATGACACATCTGAACTACAGCTGCATAATCATGCCTGTGTCTTTTGGGATTACACTGTAAACGATGCAGGTGTAATCACACCACTCATTTTGCTTTCTGTTGGTAGGGCATTGTCCTTTCTTCAGTGGGAAGAGTCTGGGGTTGTTGAATTTCTTTGGTTGGTTGGTTGTTTCTATCTCTGAGACCAGCATGGCAGTATAAGGGTATAGGTGCACTCAAGCTAGAACTTACAAGAGTTTCAAGTGTCCCCAGGTACTTGTTGCTGCCCTGTGGCAGATCTGGCAAACTGGGCAAGTTGTGCCCTAGCTGCTGAATAGCCAAATGTTTTGGCAAGTCCTGGCTTCCTCTGACACAACCTGTGGCTGTGCCCACCTGCTCGTGCAGCTCTTAGCAGGGAAGGGTTGGCCTAATTAATTCCCCTTGCCCAGTGTTGTAGCCTCCAGCTCTGCAGCTCCCGTGCTGCAGCTGGTGGTTAAACGAGGGTTTGTCTAAAGGCTGAAGTGTCCCCAGATGAACAATAGAGCTGCCTGGAATCTGGGCTAGCTGTGGCACTGCCTTGTGCTGAGTAAATAACTCAGAGGATTTAGCATTACCTACTCCCTTTGCTTATATGTTTATAAAAGCACTTGCTCTGTAAATATTAAGCTTTCAACCATGAAGTTTTATACATTGCCCTCTTTTACTAACAAGACTATTTAGGAATGAATGCCTGTTTCTGATGTTTGTTCTTCTTTCAGTATTTACTTCAGCTTCTTTAAACAAAACACACCCTGGGTAAAATCACATATCTATGGTCACTGTCTGCAGCGTGCCAGCATTTCAGAGTCTGTTTTTACTGTCTTCACAGAACAGAATTTCCATATTTGTACTATTTACTTGTTTCTGTATTTCCCTTTATGTTATGCATGTCCTTTTTGCACAAAGTGACTACATTCTAAATAAGATTCCCATCTGTTTACGGAAATGCAACAGCATTTTCTGTTTCATTGAATACATTTACATTTACTTGCTGCTTTATTGTCACTATACAAACATAGACTGGTTTCAATTTATCAATATTTGTAATATCTCACCTTAGACCAAGAAGTGAAAATTCAGAATGCTCACCAGTATGAAAAGTTAAAAGCTGCTTTGTAAAATCTGTCTCACCTTGCAAATTATTGAATAATTTCATCTGCTATTTTGATGAATATTTGACTGGTATTGTTAAATCTCTTTTTGGTGTTTTTCACAAGCTTCTCTAGTTTTGGTGTCCAGAATTATTTTGTGGGATCTAAAAATTCTGGCAGTGGCTGGCAATAATCCTAACTTTACTAAAACATTCTTGTTTCTATGAAACAGAAACTTTAAAAATAAATTTATCTCTTCTCATCTCATGTAACTAACACAATTGGTTTTCCAGGCATTTCAGATAAAATATAAATATGCAAAGCCTTTGGATTATATTTCTTATATTGGTGTTGGATTGTCCATGGCTAGTCTGGTTATTACCATTTTGTTTCACATACTCACTATGTAAGAGGGAAGATGTTAAACCGCAAGTATTTTACATTAAGTTACAATATTTTATTCTGTATGTAGTTTGAGGAAAACAAAAGCAGCCGGTTTAAAGCATATTGCAATATTATTGATTAGCAAATAATATTTTCAAAAACAGCTAAATCACATAGCATGGCTTGGGGCTCACTGGCACCTCTGTTACTACCCCGGCAGGCACTGACAACACAGACCCAGAGTGGAGTTATCACTGCACAGGTCTGTGACGCACACTGAGCTTCTCAGTTCACTGTCTCAATACTAGGCTTTAAAACATGTCACAGTGTTCCACCACCAGCGTGACCTCCCCCACACCCTGGTATTACAATGTGGAAACAGTTATCTTTTTTTCTAGGCAGTAGTTGCTCGTGCTACTGTTTTATTGTGAATGACTTAATACAAACACAATTGCTGCAAATTTTCTTGAGGGACATGCCTGTGATTAATGGTGTCCTGTGATTCCCCTCTGAACAATGAGTGAAGTCATGCCAGCAGAGCTATAGTTATAATAGATTAATCCATGTTTCTCATCCTGCTTGCACTAAGGCAGATTTGGAGCAATTCCATCCAGGTTCCCATTTTTAAGACTGTAGGAGCTTCCAGCCTCTGCTTTTTAAATGTATTTATTTATAATGGAGGTGATGGAGTTACCATCCCAGGAGGTGTTTAAGGAAAGACTGGACATGGCACTCAGTGTCAGGGTCTGGTTGACATGGTGGTGTTTGGTCATAGGTTGGACTCAATGATCTTGGAGGTCTTTTCCAACCTAACTGAATCTGCGATTCCGTGATTCGGAGATAAGACAAAGTCCGGAAGTAGAGATTTATTATTCTCTTGCACTTTGGAGAATGTTAGAAATACTTGTTTCATGCTACCTCACTTCTTAACACTGGAAAAACGGATTCCAAAAAGAGCAGAGGAGAAAAAATAAAATGCATCCCAAACTGCTGTCAGTCAAGGCCTAGTACTAAAAGGTGCTGGATATTCTCTGTTCTTGTCAAAGCAGACAAAACTGATGGATTTGTTAGGCTGTCTGAGAGTAATATTGGTGCAATTCTGCAAACAAATTAGTGTTTTGGTTTCTGTCTGTATTGAAGTTTCTCCTCTCTAGCTTGCTTTTAGTATTACCAAAAATGAGAAAATATTTGACATTTTTTCTCATTTTTCTTTTCCTCCTAAACATATATCTACCAATAGGAAAACTCAAAACTTATCAGTAAAGTGGATGTTAGTGAGTCTGTGCTTTTCTATGCTCATTTTTAACATCACCTCTGGAATTGAAAACCGGACTGCCAGGAAGTGAAGGAATGATACCACCAGATGCTACCAGCAATACCTTCCTTATGATGCCTCCAGTGCCACTCACCTCTGACATGGTGGATCCCCCTGCAGACTCCTGGTGCATGGCTGTGGCTGTCCTACTGCACTATTTCTTGTTGGCAGCATTTCTGTGGTCAGCACTCCTGCACTGTTGTACTTATCACTGCTCAAAGCCATGTAGCCGCTGCCTGGACGTTTCCTTGTAACCATGTCAGTGATTGGATGGGGCAAGATTTAAAGTTGTCCATAGGGCAACTTTCACATTACAGAGTACATTCAAGGGGAGTTGTAAAGATAGCAGATCAGCAGAGAGCAATTAGAATCAGTGTCTCTGGGTTAGTGCCACATGATTTCAGAATCTCCTGTTGCTGCAAGCCAGCAACTTTGAATATAAAGAGAGGTAGTTTCAAAAGATACGATAGACACATTACTCAGAATACCAAAAAACAAAATAATATTCCACTTGCCATCCTGAAAGACCTTCCAGTGCTTTCTACGTCTTGTCAACTTAGCTCTGAAAGGCAGCCATTACCTGTGAAATGAGGGCTTTCAATGCTTCTCTTTCTCTGGGGAATGCAAAATGATACATCAAACAAACTACACAGAGAAATAATAAGGCTCAGTACAGCTAATCAAGTAGGTGTATGGCCACCACATGCACATTTATCTTTAGGATATATTTTACAGTAAAGAATAATAGGGGAGACCTAATGGACAAAGGTGGAGGAAAAACAGGGACAATTTCAGAAGAACAGGGTTATCCTGCAACAAGCTTTACCTCTTTTCTTTTTCATTTTCCAATAATCTCAAGTTAGAAGTCCACATGTCCTAAATTAGTATCACAACATGACCATCATCTGGAAGGGTGTTTGTATTTACATTTCCTGAACAAGTCTGCCTTTCTTTCACATCATCCACTGTTGCCAGGGTACATGTAAGCCTGATAGCCTGCTTTTGTATGTGGGCACTCCAATGAATACCTATGCCAAAAACACAGGGCAAATAGAAGTAAGTTATTATGGCCAGATTTTAAATACATGTGAGGTATGTATATTTCAGTACATTAATTTAATTAATATGTTAAATGCAGGTACTGAAATGTAGTTATGCACTTAAGTGAAGGGGTGCAGTATCAGCTAGGCTGAGGGTGTCTGCAGTTTGCATTTCAATTCCCAGAGGACTGTACAGTCTTGCAGAAAGATTTAAGGCAGATGTAGATGTAGTACCCCAGATCCTTATTGAGGAGAAAATATGTTTCCTTCTAGTAAATATCTAGGTTGAGTGAAGAGTTTTCTTTTGAGTACTTAGAAGTACAAAATAGTGTACCAACAATAAATATACTAATTATATTAATATTAACATTTGCATTATAATTAAGTAATATCAGTTAATTGTAATACTATATAATAATATAATTAATATTAATAATAGAATAATTACCGTTAATAATTAATATTGATAATAGTATTAATAATAAGCCATCACAAAAGGCATGGGATAGCAAGTGCTGTAATAATATGTAGACTTAAAATTCTTCCTGTTGGTAGTGTAGAGCTTTTTCTTCTCTGTCAGCAGCTGCCAGTTTTATTGCAAATACTATGGCAGGGATTCCTAATTAATAAAAGAAACATTAGCAATTTATTGTTTGGTTGCACAGGCAACCCTTCCACACAAATAGCTTCTCGCCTTCTAAATTCCATAGGTTTTAAGATCTATGTTGCACCTGTCTTGTACTAAGTTAAAAGGGTTTTCTGTAGCCTGGACAGAAGGCAGAACTGAGGGTTGTGAGCATTATTTTTCTGAGGACAGCTCATGTCTGTGACTTGCTGGGTTTTGCCATCAGAGCTTCAACATAGCTTCCTGAGCCAACACCAGGTGACACAGGAAGCTCCTCCTGGGCTGTAGTGGGCTCCCTTATCACAGCTGTGCAACCCTACCTTCTGGTCAGCAGTGAGAAACAAATTTGGGAACATTTTGTACCGATCAACATTACATTTCATACCAGATTGATGCAGAGCATAACTTTTGCCCTGCAAGAAGCTTAGCTGTCAGGTTTGCCTCCTCAATTCTTTTGCTTCACTTCTTGTCTTCCCCATCTCCTGCCTACCAGCTCACACTGGGCAGCACATCTCGTGGGGAGGAACCTCATGCAAAACTTTTTATCCTGGTGATAAACATGCTCCTTAAAGTCTGTTCCTTCTTCATCCCTGTTTGATGTATCATTTTGCATTCCCCAGAGAAAGAGAAGCATGATTGAAAGCCCTCATTTCGCAAGGGATGGCTGCCTTTCAGAGCTAAGCTGACAAGATCTAGAAAGCACTGTAAGGTCTTTCAGGATGGCAAGTGGAATATTATTTTGGTTTTTTCGGTATTTTGAATAATGTGTCTAACATATCTTTTGAAACTACCTCTCTTTATATTCAAAGTTGCTGGCTTGCAGCCCTGGACCAAAATCAGAATTTCAGTGTGTAAAAGCCCACTTTGTGGTCATTCCTCTTGCCAGCAGCACTCATACTTCTGTTTAATATCTTGATCTTCATCAGGATCAGTATCTCTGTGATATGGAAGAAGATGAATTTGTAAGGTAAGATGGCACAGGACTCCTTATATCTTTAGGTAAATTTATTCCTCAGTCTCTTGTCACCAGCTCAGGCTTTCTTGTCACAAATTTTGATTTTTGACAAAAACTTTTATTTTAAAGAAATGTATACTTTATGCAGGCAGAAAATTAATTCCTTTTGTTACAATGGGTCAGACTTTTTTCAAGTGCATATCAATGAACACATTCAGACTTTCATCCCGCTTTTTGGATTGGAGTGTCACTAAACTTGGCTTCAATTACAGTTATTCCAAATTTAAATCCCTAAAAGTGAGAGGAAAGCAGGTCTAGCCAGCTGGGAATTATGAATTTCTCAGCGCAGCCAAACACCATGCCAGTTCTTGAGCAGCTTGAAGCAGATTTACTTGCTCAGTTTTACATCAACACTATGTATTGTCACAGGCTGTATGTCACAAGCCCTCAGTGTACACTGTATTATTTAAAAAGGGATTGCTTTAATTTTTATTAATTCCATGGGACTGATCCATTCAACGAGATTTTGTACCATTTCTTCATTTCTTTAAGTACAATTTTCATGGTTGGAGCAAACAAAATACCTTATCTCTGAGTCTGTTCAGGCTTGAGAGAAACTGAATATTCAAACTTTACAGGCAGCTAATTCTTATGTTGAACATTAAGTGCATTTGGATGAACTTATAAGCACTCTAAAAAATTTATAATAGCTAACATGTTAGTTTTCAATTGCTTTGGCAAACCTCACTTTTTAAATTAAAAACAGGTACATCCAAGCTGCACACTCCAAAGACAGATTTATCAGACAAAGATTAGTCTGATAAATGTGGTTACACTTGATTTTCTGGATTTCTACTCCGAATGATACATCAAACAAATGTAGGGAAGTGTATCTTCTCAACTCACCTTAATAATACCTTTTTTGCAATATGGCCCAAATAAATAGAAAGTTTAAAACTCAAATATTAAATGGTATAGAGAAAGATTTAATAACTTTTTGTGTGTGTACTTCTAGGAATAAAAAGGATTCATTAACAAAAAATATGATTAGCATTATCTCTATAGTGGTAGTGCTCAGCATCACCAATTGGCTACTTCAAGTTAATAAGTCATGAAAAAACATGTCTTGCTTTCTGCTTTCTGTTTTGCATTTTGAATGCTGCCCAGGTATAATAATAATTAGCAATTCTGAGACTAATAATTGAGATTTAAAAACAAAAATCAGACATATTTGTTCTATAGCTTGATACAGGGTGGGAACTTGTTGGAAACCAGTTATAGGGATTCAGTTAGGTTTTTTTCAGAAATAAATGCTGGTCTGTTACACATAAAGCTCTTCCCCTTGTACAAATCAATATGGGATTTTATTTCAAGGTCAGCACTGAAAAGACTGTTCTGTCTGGGTGGCTTCTCTCATACCAAATCACATATAAAATTATTTTCGGAAAGAATAGCAGGAAAAAACTCCTCTGCAACAGTTGTTGGAAAGAGTCCCAGGGAAGTAACAAGAGCTTCATGGCTTGAGGTCTTTCACAGAGATACTGAAAAAAAAGCCTTCAGGGAAGTCTCTGCCTCTTCTTTCCCCCCACAGCCCTGCTGGATTCTTGGCCTTGCATTACTATAAATACATCCCCTCATATGAGGCATATGAAGTACTTGGAGTAATGGATTCTTCATTGTTATGGCCCTGGCTATTTTCTATAAAACAGCTAATTGGAAATATGTGAAAATCCACCCATCCCCAAACATTCAGTTGTTTATTTTCAGTTTGATCTACTGATAACTGAGTGCCTGTACACCAGTGACAATCAGATCTGCAAACTCTGTGCAAAAAAGTCCTGAAGTGATCCTATTACACTGATGGACAGAATATGCCCAGGATTTAAAACTGAGATCATGAACAGGAAATATTTGAAAACATTAGCTTTTTTTTTTTTTTTTTTTTTTTTTTTTTTTTTTTTGACTCAGGATTCTCCTGTTTAATCCTTGAAATGAGAATTCAGAAAACCAGTATAGAAATGCCAGTATAGAAATGTTAGTCTTTATTCCCTTTGTGTGAACCTGACTGAAGTGCTGATATGGCACACCACATTTGATGCTTATGGCATCCTCAGCCCAGTCTTATCTTCATCCTATCCAGATCAGAGTAATAATATGATTCTGAGACAGGCTCCTGACACATGAAAACTAATCCATTACAATGTGCAAATGAGGCATCTACAGTTGGGAATCATCTGTTGCCCGGAACGCAAAAATCAATGACACGGAGGCAGAGGTCTTCAGTGAAAGCTGCTCCCTATCACTGTGGAGGCCTAGCCAGAAAACAGACTGGGGACACAGATCTGGGTGCAACAGAGACGCAGGGCAGAAGCCCTGCCCCTCAGTTTATTTGCCATTATATCCCTGTGGCAAGGTGACCATGGATTGGAGAAGGGTAGCGCCACCTCTCCTGCCACATTGGTCCAGGAGGCTGTCATTCAACCTCCCCTTCTCTTGGAGAAGGAATTCATAACATTGCCAATATTTAAAAAATATGGTCCTGTGTTTACAATTCACCAGCGTGAGAAACTGCACATTTCTCCTTTAATATGAACGCTCAGCAAACCAGGAAAAGCTCATGGCAACAGCTCCCCACTGAAAAAAGGGGCCAGCCTGTTTATTTCTTTTCCTTTTATAATTTTGTGGGTCTGGTAGCACATTGGCTCCTGGGGTTACTACCCCTTCACCCCACTGGCCAGACCAGCTGTCAACCAACATTATTTTCAGGCTGGAAATATGTAAGCAAAGGACGGTGAACAAAACCAAGAAAGGTTGTTTATGTTCCAAAGCCTGAGAAAGTGAAAAAACTGACCCTTAATATCGCACAGTAGCTAAAGAACTGACTCCATCTTATAAGCAAGTAGAAGGCTTTAAAAAATCTCAGAAAAATCAGGGCAACAATCATCTACACGGAATCGTTTTCCTGTTGAAAGTACTTCTTTTATTTCAAGTTATTGATGTAATTGTTAGCAGTTACCAAAAATCATTTTATGGTTGTTTTTCAAATCCAGTCACATTGACTGATCTTTTCTGGTTTTAACAGTAAAATATTTAGTCCACACTTTCATTTCCTCTACTGGGACTCCAGATTTGTATTCTGTTCACTTTCAGAACACCACTCTTCAAGAAAAAACTTCCAAAGTGTTTCCTGTTTTCCAGGTATCACTGTATCTGCATTCAAAACCATAAAGTGTTTCAAAATCACAGCCTGAAAAACATTCATAGGAAACTTTCAGATCAACCCAGACTTTTTCAGACAATATTTCCTTGTCTAGTTTCCCTAACCAGAACCAGAAACCTGCAAACATGTGAAATCCTGTGTTGTTCATGGTTTGTTTCATGCAGCTCTCACAGGTACCTCGAGTGACAGACACATTTCTTCAGCTGCAGGTAGTTGGGAATAGATATTAAGTTGAGACCACGAGGAGCCAGGAGCAGGAGCACGTGCTGCCAGGAGAATGTGACTGCAATCCAGGCAAGCAGCACCAGAGCCTCTTGGTGCTGCTTGTATTCCAAGGTCTTCGCAAGTACCCGAGCCAATTGTGAAATACAAAGTTATGTTTCGTGTCAGGGAAATGAAGAAAATCTGTGTAATCATAGTGGTGGAACACAGCCATGGGACAGTTATAAAGATGAGTTCTAATAAACAGCTGAGGAAAGCATGGAAGGAAGTTTTTGAATAAATCTTTTGCTTGCAATTATCTATTATAAGTCTCAAGCTATTCTGCAATAAGTGTCCTTTAATTATAACTTTAGAAGCTTGCTTTGTATTAAAGAATTTTAAACTGTAGTTTTAGAGTGCAAAAAGGTTTTTTTAGACAAAAGAAGGAAATAAGGAGGGGGCTCAGGCCTCACACAAGGGGGGAAAACATCCTGGACATGAAGATATGACTTCAGCTCACTGATTTATGGCTCCTGGAGAGGGAAACTGGACATCAGCATTAGAGATTGATGGACTTGAAAATAGAGATGGGACCCCACATCTAGAAGCCAGATCCCACCACCTGGAAAAACATATCCTGGAAGTACATCCTGGAGTATTGAAATATCAGAATAGATCACAATAGTCTATAGAATTATACAGGACAATCTATAGATTTATGGCTGTTAAGTATTGAATTGTGACGTTAAAACTAGAAATGGAAACTGCTGAGAAAGCTTATGAATATGTATGAATATAGCAAATAAAATACCATCAAATCCAGCAATAGGTGTGCAGTTGGAAGGGAAAACCCCTACCACTGTACCCAGCGCTGCCTTTTTGCTCACACTTTACCATGTTAATTAATTAATTATTAAATTGCTGCTTGATATATTGGCCGTGTCAAGCGTCTTATTTTTAACACAATGACTGTTTTATACTCCAGTACAGACCTACAGAGGTTGCTCTCTTTATGCCCTTTGTATATTCCAGGCCAATGCACTGCAGCTCTCCTCTCCCTTTCATAAGTAAAAATGCAATTTAATTAGAAACCAAAGGGTATATCAACAAGCAGCAGTTGTAAATACACTGTGCATTACACATGAGACACTCTGAGTGTCTTCATAGAAGGGTTTCATAGTCCTCCATGTCTTAGAAATCCATGCTCTCTTATAAGGCAGAAAATAAGTGTACGGTAGCATTGATAAAACCCTAAAAAGAAGAGTCACATCAGAAGTAAGGCTGAAGTTCATCACTACTGCTCCAGAAAAAGCAGAGGAAGGTGATTAAAAGTTACTTAGGACAGGTAGTTCATACTTTTTTTTTTTTTTTTTTTTTTTTTTTTTTTTTTTTTTTTTGATAGGAAATTCATGTACCTTTGGGCATTCATTTTTTATTTGTAAATCCAATGTATAATACTTGCTTTTGTCAATTCCTCCAATTTCCTTCAGAAATCTGTGTGGTTCAGGAAGGACGATACTTGATCGTGTTATAAAACACAGCTAGGCACTGTGAGGATGACTCTTTAAATAAGTGATAACATTTTCCAATCATTGATATTTTTTCCACACAAACGAAAGTATTCTCTAGAGAACATCCCATTTAATTTTGAATGGCTCTTTTAAAAAAACTAATAAAAATATTGTTTCCATCTTATCCCAAAAACCAAGCAAAAACCCAAGAAGAATTTGAAGTATGGAATTGAAAGTGCTGACTTCTTTTACTAATTCTGCATGCTGTCTCTAAGTATTTCAGATGTGAATGAAATGCTATTATTGCTAACACTGAACATGTTTAATACAAAACATTTTTGGCATAAACCTCCCAATTATACATTTTATGGCTGTTTTTTCTTTCATCTAGGAAATCCTAGTTTCAGAAACGGAACAAACTAAAATGATCTTTTTCGAGTTATATGCTAAATGGTTACAGGAACAACAGTTCACCTCTTATCTACACGTGGAATATATTTATCTTCACGGTGCAGTGAACTTTGGTATTGTTTGTGATGTGTGGACTTTAGGGATCACAAAGTTTCTTGTTAACACTTCGGAAACCCTGCTTTGATAAAGAAATGGGTTGGAGCAGGATTGAATCATCAGTACAAAGTGTTAAAAATAAGACGCTTGACATGGCCAATATATCAAGCAGCAATTTAATAATTAATTAATTAACATGGTAAAGTGTGAGCAAAAAGGCAGCGCTGGGTACAGTGGTAGGGGTTTTCCCTTCCAACTGCACACCCATTGCTGGATTTGATGGTATTTTATTTGCTATATTCATACATATTCATAAGCTTTCTCAGCAGTTTCCATTTCTAGTTTTAACATCACAATTCAATACCTAACAGCCATAAATCTATAGATTGTCCTGTATAATTCTATAGACCATTGTGATCTATTCTGATATTTCAATACTCCAGGATGTACTTCCAGGATATGTTTTTCCAGGTGGTGGGATCTGGCTTCCAGATGTGGGGTCCCATCTCTATTTTCAAGTCCATCAATCTCTAATGCTGATGTCCAGTTTCCCTCTCCAGGAGCCATAAATCAGTGAGCTGAAGTCATATCTTCATGTCCAGGATGTTTTCCCCCCTTGTGTGAGGCCTGAGCCCCCTCCTTATTTCCTTCTTTTGTCTAAAAAAACCTTTTTGCACTCTAAAACTACAGTTTAAAATTCTTTAATACAAAGCAAGCTTCTAAAGTTATAATTAAAGGACACTTATTGCAGAATAGCTTGAGACTTATAATAGATAATTGCAAGCAAAAGATTTATTCAAAAACTTCCTTCCATGCTTTCCTCAGCTGTTTATTAGAACTCATCTTTATAACTGTCCCATGGCTGTGTTCCACCACTATGATTACACAGATTTTCTTCATTTCCCTGACACGAAACATAACTTTGTATTTCACAAAAGGTATGCAATACAAGTGGCAGAAATATAACAGATGGAAACGTCCAGTTTTCCAGATTGTGGCTACGTTTTTTAAAGCAAAGATTTTTTTTTTTTCATGGAAAATACCCAAATATTTTCAAAATACCTCATAATATTTAGCAAAGAAGCCACCTGAACCATGCCCCTCCTCCTCCTCGAAATGTTTAGAATTAAAATTTGTATCGCGTTCATCTTTTCTCACTCCCATTTCAAAATCTCATCTCCATTTCAATCTGCTTACTGCTAGTTGGACCCTCCTCTAGGCAGGCACAGAGCTCTCAGCAAGGACAAATACTACAAAAATTAAACAACTCCTACATTTTTCTTGTCCTGGCAGAAAACACTTTGGAAGCTTTGCTTCTGAAGATATTAAATGAAAAGGTGTCTTTTCAGAGGCACCTTTAACGGCAGGAAATAGCACAGTTGTGCTTTAGGTAGCTCTGCATAGGCACCAGCACAGCGTGGCTTCACTGCGAAATGAGCGCGGGCAGCAGAAATCCCAACTATCCCAGAGTAACGAGATCCAGCTCTGCCAGAGGCACCCCCAGGAACCCATTCCCGCACCTTTCATTGACAAAACTCAGGAAAATAGCTGCAGATTCATGTTTTTTCTCATAGGGGGACAAGCTCTGAATGCAAGACACGGGAGTGTGAGAGAGTGCGTGAGAGATTGTGTGAGGGCACGATAGTAATGAACGCCTGGATGTGACCATTCAAGGATGAATGGCTCCTGTGTGTGGATGTTCTAACACGTACAGGGGAACTTTACAGCCCCTTTTTCTCTGAGCACCGCCAGCCCACGAAGGCCAAGGCTGGGGTTTCGAAATGAACCCTTTGTCAGAGCGCGCCCTCGCCGGGTCAGCGCAGAGGCGGCACGGCGGGCAGTGAGGGGCCGCCATGCCGGCGGGAAAGGGGCGGGGCCAGGCGCGGCGGAGCGCGCAGGCGCGCGGCTCGCGCAGGCCCGGCCTCGCTCCGGCCCCTTCTCTCTGCCCTGCCACGTACGGGCGGTGGCGGCGGCGGCCGTGCCCGGGGCTGGACGGGGGGGCTGCGCCGGCGGGACGGCGGCGAATCCAGAGTAAGAGAGCGGGGGATGCTCCCCGGGGGCAGCCGCGCGTGGCAGCGGCGGGAAGGAGAGAGAGAGGGGCAGCTTTGGGTTCGGGGCGAGCCCACCGCCCCCTCCTCTCTCCCCCGCCCCCATCGTTCCCCGGTGCCGGGGGCGACGCGGCCCCTGCCGGAGGGGCCGGGAGACCCCTCGCGTCCCCCCGGCCGCGGCTGAGGGAGGCGGGGAGCGCCCGCGGCCTCCTGGGCCCGGCGGAGCGGGAGATCCCGCGATCCCTCCCTCCGCACGGCCGGGTGTTCCCTGGGTCACCCGGCCGCTTTCCTTGGGAGCCACAGGAGCTGCCGGCTCCTCATTGCCAGGCAGGAATTGGCTGTGATTTCTGTTCCCCTTTGGGCCGGGCCTGCCCGTATAGGAACTGGAGAAAACCAAAGGGAGCTCGTCTCCTTTCTGCTCCCTCTCGTCACCCCCCCACCTGTCTTGGGAAAACTCATGGCTCTCTCTCGGCTGACGTCTGGGAGGCAGTCCTGTCTGCTCGTATTTCTGTCGGCTTCACCCTGATCCTTAACCCTGTTTTGACAGGAAAAATTGAAGAGGGAGCGTCTGTCCTTCCCTTGCCTAGGCAAAGCCGTTTTTCTCTGCTGCTGTGCAGACAGGGTAGTGAAATACAACGTGATGATGAGATGCTGGTTTTAGAGGGGATCCTGAAGTGACTGGCCTAGATTGGGCAGTCCCTGTCCTCATGCACCACCTAGATTAATGCCTGATGTGAATAGAAAGTGAGCTGGGAGGGGAGGAAAAGTCTGTACCTGCAAAATGCAAGTGGTACACCAGGAAGGTTAGAAAGATGTCAGTGTGATTCTTATGGGAAGTAATTTTTGGTCTGAAACATGGAGACAAATGTTTTTTGATTGGTTGATTCCTCCCTGCCCCACCCCAGGAAAGTAGACACACACTGATTTTGTTAAAAAGCTCGTTAGTGTGCATTCTTGATGTGTTCTCTGAAAAACTCTCATCCATTCAGCTGTGTCACAGTGAGAGGAAAAAGCTTTAGTGCTGTGTAATTCAGTGATTTGAATATTTCACATAGTTTCTGTAACAGTTGCAAGCAGCTGCAGTGTTCAGAATCTGTGTCTTTAAATCTGAACACCTTCAAGCAGAATGGGGAACAGCTGAACCAAAAAAACGTGCATTTAAATATTCTCCTGCCGCCTTTTCATAGTCGTTGATGGGCAGCAGGTTTCTGTGAGTAATGCTGGTAAATAAGGCATTACAGTAGCTCCTTTCCTTGCACAAGGATACTAATAATACATTCAGTCTGTTGGAAGGACTTCAGCTGTGTCCACCACAAATGTGTATGTTTAGGAGTTACAGATGACAAGTTAACAAGTTAAACTTTGTTAACAGTTTCTGAGTAGCATATATTGTAATGGTAAAGAAGCATTAGTGCCCAGCTCTAATGCTTGGACAACACGAGGGGTGGCTAAATGAACTCTTTGGTTCAAGCACTCCTGGATGCATTATCTGTATCCAGTGTTGGTCCAGTGCAGCAAACTTTGCTGGAGCTGTAGCAGGTCTGGGGTGAAAGGGGCGCTATCTTCATGTCTTAACTCATTTCATAGAATGTGAGTGAGGCATCAGCCAAGTAGTCTCTTCCTGTTCCCCTGCTTAGTGTGTCACTACAGGCTCTCACTTCAGGAGCAGGCACAACTCTCGTTAAAGGGGGGCAGCTGCCAGCCTTTGAGAACCAGAGGGTGGCTTTGTGTCTTCTCTGGGGCTTGCTTGCCTCTCTTTGCCTTCATCCTGTATATTCCAGTTTACTTCCAGTGGAGTTGAAAGAGGAGAGCTGGGAAGCCCAGCTTTATGTGGAAAAAGGGGAACCTACTTTTTTTCTTTGGTTAGCAGTGAATCATCTAAAAATCAGGTAGTGGATTTTTAAAATTGGCCGTGCATGTGAGAGGGAGGAATTGCCAGGAGGGTACACCCATGGGGTCAGAGGGAGGAGCCAGGTGTGTTCCCTGTTGGACTGCTCTGTATGCTCAATCATCTCTTGGAGACTGTCCTGAAAAGGAATACATTACTGTAAGGGATTCCTACATGCCCTTAGAAAATTTCAAAAATAAAAATCTTCTATTAAAAAATTAAAACTCTTGTGCAAGATCTGTTTTAGATGAATGCAAATTCAGCAATACTCAAAAGTGTAAACCTGATTGTTAAATTAGGGATAAAGCAGGGGCTTTTTAAATGGGGTGTATTTGCTAAGATGTTCTAAAGTGAAAGATTGCTGTGAATTGTGTCATTTGAGGGAAGTGTGACTCTAAATATGTTTATTTTCTGATGCAGCTTACTGTTCACTGGCACTGGTAGTGCATGGCGGCTTATCCTAGCTCTGTCCTGGAGTGAGGTGGGAAGACTGTCAGTAATCCAGCATCACTAAGACAGACAAGGTAATGATAAATGTATATGTTTGGAAAGGAGATGAAGGGAAACCTGTGGGTCGGTACGGTTTTATTTTTTAATGCTTAAATTAAAAAACAAATCCCAACAACCAACCAACTTGTGCAAAACCCTATGCTTTTAAATCTAATTTAAAGTTAATTAGGCTGGGTTGATGTGCCTGCAGTCAAGACTCCCATGTTGCAAAACCTAAATAATGCATTAGTGAGCATCAACAATTCTATAAACCTCACAGTTTCATCACAGTGCCTCAGCAGCAACGTGGCTGTGTTAATTGCAGGTCCCTTTCCCCTGCAATTAGGCTGTTCCCACTTACCTCCTCTTATGTGTGATGAGGAGAGTGAGTTTTGTTCAATAACTGCTTGTATCTTTTTGGGCTAAACAAAGGGCTTTGCCTGAAATCTTTGCTTTATATTGTCAATTACCAATCCCCCAACTCCCGCTCCCCCTCACCCCTGAAATTTAATTGCAATCTAAAGATGGCATTATACTGCATCTTTTCAATGTAAAATATTGTCACTGAAACAGTAGAGTTAGATATATACAGGTGCAACAAGGAATGTATTAAAGGCTTTAGCTGAGTGTCTTGTTTCTGGTAGGGGAGAATTTTCAGTGCAGTACTTCAAAAATGACTGACTGTAGGAAAAATAATTGTTCTCATAAGGCACTGTGTTATAACATCCTTAAAGGTAAAGGAAAAATAGCTGCATATCTCTGAGTTCTTCTTGCACAAGGGAATGAACAACACATTTGCCTGCACGTGGCTTCAGAAATCTTGGTTTGGATGTGGGCTGCCTATGTTTTAAGATCTCCAGTAACTGCACTTCAGATGTTAAGATAACTGCTTCTCTAGTTGCTCCTCATTCCAGATCTATTGTTTTGGCCCTCTCCAGAGCAGTGAAAATAGGAGGGGACACTTGAATAACTACCTGGATCTCCTTTTGTGTGTGTTTTTTTCCCCCTCTCATTCCTCTTTTGTGTAACTTCGCTGTAGTTTCAGACTTTTAAAGGTAAAGCCTTTGTGTTTTTAAATGAGAGATGCTTAATACGGAGTGGTAATTCTAAAATTTTCTTACATAAAATGTTAAAGATGTAACAGAAGTATATGCTGTGTGCTGCTAGGACACAGGATGGCTTTGTTGCACATCCTGTTCAGTTGGAGCCTCTTGAAACACTGAGAGTAACAGACTGTTCTGACCATGTGTTGAGTCCAATGAGTAGCTAATGTGTGGTCTATTGAGCTGCTTTTGAAAGTCTAAAATCTTGGTTAAAATATCCTAATCAAAATTTTTAAAAATTAAAAAATGGTGTATGTTTCTTTCTGGAGAGAGACCCTCAGTGAGTTCTGATCATCCATGTGATAAAACCAACATTTAGCTCTGCACTTATTTGTCCAGGAAATAATACATGATTCAGCTTGATCCCCTTAGTAAAGCCACCTTTGAGCCTGAAACCTTTGAGATAAGATGTTTGTTCTGGCAGTCTTCCCCTAAATGAAAAAAAAAAGCCATTTATTTTTTTCATAAGAGGGGGACATGTAAAGGTAATTGAATAAGGTGACAATGTAAACCTTCAGAAGTGTCATCAGCTAGATTAAAATAACTTACAGTTTGGTTTTCTGAAGTGTTCTTAACGTTGTGCTGCTAACAGGTCTGCAGGCCAGAAGGAATTCACCATGAACGGGCAGCTGGACTTGAGCGGGAAGCTGATCATCAAGGCTCAGCTTGGGGAAGATATCAGGAGAATCCCTATCCATAATGAAGATATCACCTATGATGAGTTGGTGCTAATGATGCAAAGAGTTTTTAGAGGAAAACTTCTGAGCAATGATGAAGTCACAATAAAATATAAAGACGAAGGTAAGGTTTAATTACTGCTGTTGAGGTTTAATTGACTACTCTTGCTCTGATACGGTTTATCTAGGGCTAGAAGCTTTAAAATTCACCTTTCAGAATTTTCCAATGTCGTGAGCAAATGAAAGTGATTTCTTGTGAAATCTTTTTAATCAGGCAATAGAAGCTGTGTCTTTTGTTATGATCTCTTAACAGCATTTCCTTCATTTTTTTTCCAAAATATTTCCTCTTTTTTTTTTTCTCTCTGAAAGTGCGCTTTTTGCTGTTGCAAGAAGTTGTCTGCAGGTTTCTCTTCTGTTCACTCAGTTAAACATTTTTTTTTCCAGTGGGTTTGAAGGTGAAAAGAGAATAAATGTGTGTGACCTAACACAAGTTCTTGTAAGACTGAAAACTTGATTTATGTGGTAGTAATTCTTGAATGTTTTTCTCCATCAGTAAAGATTAGAAAAATAATTTTAACTTGAAACATGCATTAAAAGTTATCTTTCCTCTCTGGGACCGTTTGAATCTGTTGCACATTGGTTGTTCCAAAGGGAATATTGATCATTAGTGTTAAAACAAACATAACCTTAAGGACTTCCACAGAATGAAGAGAGCCTTCTTTGAGATGCATGGAGACAAAAAGTTGTGATTGGAGGACTTTTCCTCCTTGGATGTCAATGAGGCATGGATAAGTTACTTAATTTGGGACAAAGGGATGATTTTCATAAAATAAAACTTTGAATGAAGTGATAAAATCCAAAGTCTCTTAAACACTGATGATTATGCTGTTGCACAGTAAAAAATGCTGCATTACTGAAGCATTGAGAGCTTCAGTATGGAGCCAATAACAAGAACTTTTTTAAAGTTATGCTTGAATTTAAAACAGAGGCTGTAATGTGAGATTGGCCTTTTTGCTCTTGTTCTTCTTACCTTGTAATAGAAGATTGTTTACTCATACTGCATGTATTCAAGCTGCTGCGCTAGTCAGTAATCTCTCAGCCTTTGGTAAATTTACCAGAGTGAAGGAAAACTACATTTTGATGTAGTGTGGTTTTAGATTTGTGTTTTGTATTCATTTTTTCAAAAAATGGACTAGGAGAAATATAAGGGTGGATGAGTCTAGTAGGTAAGGAAGCTTTGTAGATGAGGAAACATCTGGCAGGGCAGAGGAGTGAGGCAGATTTCTAAAGTCACCAAGGTGGAAATATATCATGGTGATGCAGCATTAATGCTAAAATACCTTGCAGTCCAGTGGTTAGTTAAGGGAGTCACTAGTTTATAGAAAGAAAAAATAATTGGCATAGCAGACAATGTGATACATGGGAAATTGTAGAGAGGGAAATCTGTGTCCCTTGTAAAAATGTGAAAGATAAGTTCTTAAAATAACAAGATTAGTAGGGAAAATAAAGGAAAGTCTGATTTATTTTCCAACAGAAAATAATTAACATTGTGTAATTCTATCTGTGTCATGGTAACAGGAATTAAGCTTCACTGGCATTCCTTAAGATGAAAAGATTTTTGCTAAATCTAATATACTTAAATTGTCAAGATATTTATGTGACTTGACATATGCCTTATGAATCCTAGCATATTACTCAGATAATAACTTGATGGCTGTTGATAGGAATCATAGAATTGACTTTATGCATCTAACAAGATTCTGTACTTGGTGCTTCTGAGCCTTTTCTTTTCTGTAACAATTTAAAATAGAAAAATTATTCATTATTCTTAATGCCTCCAATCTAAAGGTTAAAATAGGCGAGAGAGAATTAAGGTGGAATGATCCCAGTTCTTTTGGGTGCCATTAATCCATGTTGCCATGTGTATTGATGTGCATTTTCATTTCACTGTGCGGGACAGACTCTTTAGAACATGCATCTTTGTTCAGGCAGTGAATCTGAGTGTTGACTGGTGTGACAGAAGAGCATCGAAGGATGGTTTGCCAGTGTTATGGATTGCTGAGAGAAGTAATTATCCTTTTTTTGTGCTACCACGATAATAAGGAATGGGAGGGCTTTGTGTTAAGACTCCATTGGATTTTGGTATCAGCATTTAGGAAAGGTTGTAGAAAAGCTAGAGAAAGTGTTTGGGTTGGAGGGAGCACACACCTCATCACATTTCACTTTACTGCCAAAATTAAAAAGTCTGTTTAGCTTTGATACAGTCGGATTGTCCAAGTCCTGTTATGGCTCATAATGGCAAACAAGGACACTGATCCTCCTCTTCCTGCCACTGACAAGGTGGTACCAGTGAGGCTGCTTGTCTGTGCTCACTTTTAATGTGTGCACTCCAGGACAAAAAGATTTGGAGGGATCCAGTAGGGTGTGGTGAGCACAGAGAGGGGCTTTGTGCAGGTGGCCTTCAGGGAGCATTGCAGGGAGCCGGGCTGCTTCCCTGTGCTGCAGAGGGGCTGAGGGCAGAGCCAGTGCAAAGGGAGTTGCAAAGACCAGTGAATGTGAACAATTTGCAGTAGCACCAGATGGCAGCAGCCAGAAATTGCAGCTTGAGAGGTTGAGCATAAGTTTTGGCCAGGAGGGCAGTGTGTCACTGGAGCAGGCTGCCTGGTGGGGTTTGGAGCCCTCATTTCTGGAGACTTTCCAGTCTCTACTCAGAGAATCCATGACTGATACTGCTATCACCACATGTCTTTTGAGATTGTGAAAGTGAAAACAGGACATTAGGACATTAAAAAAATCTTGGGAGGCAACAATATTTCTTTCTGGAAAACTTGAAAACTATTTTATATGCCATCACTTCATTGGTGTCTGTAACTTAATTTTGTTAGAAAGCACCTTCTTTGAAGACTGCCAGGCACTGTGAGGTGTTATTAATAGCACTTACTTAAGAAAACCTTCCATTGCAGAGGTGTTACTTGTAGTCAGGGATGACAAAATTACAATATGTAGTTCTTCAAATTCTGAGCTGTTTTTTATTTGATATAATGTGTTTTATGACTATTCATACTGAAGTATTAATTTAATTGAAAATTTTAACCATAGTTTAGATACAGTTTGCCTTTGTCACCAATATGTAAGGAATTTATATACACTCAGGATTTTTAGGCAGTAATCTGTAATGGAAAACATGTTCCTGTCTCTGTCCACAGAGCCCCCTTGCTACAGTGTTTTGTGGAGGAACCTGGGCAGCCTGGAGTTGGCTTTGTTCCAAGCTGTGTGGCATTTATCTAAACACTGTTGCTTTTCAAGGTGGAACTTCACTAGATGGTCTTTCACCTCAGTTCCCAGTCATCAAACTGCTCAAGCAGGAAGTGTTCCTGCTGTCCCTGGTGCCAGTACACGTTTCCCTGATAATGGGCTCCCACTCTTTCCTTTGCACTGCTTAGCATGGGTTCGTTTAAGCTATGAATTACCTGTTGAATATGTTAAACACCAGAAAATCTGTCGTGCCAAAGACAATAGTTTTGTTTTAGTTGTGATTTTGTTGAGTAGCTTTCCTTGATGCAACTTTAAAATCGTGAGAGACCAGACTTAATGGGAACTTGGTATCTCTTTTGAGGATTAATATGATTAAAGGTGACCAGTGCTTTGTGCATAGCCCTTTGTATCTTAACAATAAATGATCCCATCAAGTTCTAATACAGTTCCTGTGACAGATAGCAATGTGCACATTCATTGGGATCCTCTGACATGTGACATGGAAGAAATCCATGCCTGAGAGTTGTGACTTCATGTCAAATTCCTGTTTGAGAGAAGTTTTCTTCTGACTACTTTGGCATCTTGATGTCTTCATACTTATTTGTGTGTTAAAGCTGAGAGAGATCTTTACTATTCACTTCTACACATGAACTTTGTTTTTCAACAAGGGAATGGTAATGGTCTTGCAACTCATGTTCTGAATATAACCTGAGGAAATGTTCTAGACATGTGAAATTTATTTTGTTTTTTAAAAATGGAATGGGTTTGGCTTACGCCATTTATCTGACTCCTGTCTGTTCATGAGCAGCACGGTTCTGGAGCCACTTGGCACGGGCATTTCACTTTTAACTGGTAGCGTCATTCTACCTGGTGCTGGACTCTGTGAACTCTTAGCTCTAATATTTCATCCTGTGTGTGAACATAAAAGAATCATGAGCTATATGAACATCAAAGGGCTAATGTCAGAAGACTCCCTTTTGAAGCCAGTCATGCTTCTGTCTTACCTTCTGTGCATAATTTCTCTGCACACTGATTCTTGCACTGAAAGAAACGTTTTTTCTAGTGACCTTATAATCAAATAGGAAAAGTTATTTTTGAGTAATGAAGGAAGACTTCTGTCCTGATGTGAAGCTCAGTAGTCATAGGCTATGATTTTAATGTAACTTTTTCTTGTTCTTTTCAGATGGAGATCTTATAACAATTTTTGATAGCTCAGATCTCTCCTTTGCAATTCAGTGCAGTAGGATACTTAAACTGACATTGTTTGGTAAGTACAGAACACTGTATTTTTCTATTTCTTTTAAATAATAGTTGTTAAAATTCAGGCAGTGGACTTCACTGAGAGGTACCAAAAACTTTAAATTTGTCACCTCAGAAGGTGAAGAAAATGCATTCAGTAAGTTGGAACTGCTGAGTTAATGCATGATATCTGTTTTCTCTTGATGTTTTTCATGAGACTTCTGAACTTAATGGAAACTGAAACTACTGCTTTTTATAAGATTGCTCAAAATATTTGGCTTGTGGGCATATACATGTGATCAGTGGTTCTTTCTTCCTTACTGTGCTTTTCCATGTTCTCTTCCACTCTCCAGCATTTGTGGGGTTTTCTTCACAGGTGCATGAGAATTTGAAGCTGACTCTACCTTGCAGTGGTACACTGCTCCAAACTAGTGTTAGTTGCTAGGAGCTGAATAGACTTAACATTTATCCTTCAGACTTTGCATAAAATTCTTTATTTTCAAGCTACTGTAGGTAACGTAGCATGTAGTTCCAAGCCTTTAACTTGGACACGGACCATGGATTGCAGCAGCAATTGTGTGTGCTATGTTAGTTCTGAAGGGACAGCTTTCCAGAACCACTGCATCATTGAGGGTATGTTCAGGGAGATGAGTAAACAGTGCAGACACTCACTGTGGACTTCACTTTGGTACTGTAGCTTTTGCTAAACTGAGATGATATTAAAGGAACTGTAAGCTCCACAAAGGATGATGATACTACAAGCAAGTAAAAGTTGGAATGTTTTAGTCATCTTAAACTGGATGTCACAAGTGGATGTTACTACAGTCTTTAAGTTTCTCTAATTGCTGTTTTGCAGTGAATGGACAACCGAGACCCCTAGAATCTAACCAGGTGAAGTACCTGCGCCGAGAGCTGATAGAGCTTCGCAATAAAGTCAATCGTTTACTGGACTGCTTAGAGCCTCCGGCGGAACCAGGGCTTTCCACTAACCTGCCTGAGAGTGGTAGGCAGCCTGGCAAAGAGTTGTTTGCTTTCATTTGCAGAGTGCTGCACTGTTTAACAAAGGATGGATCATTCTGAATTGTTGCTTGATGACCCAGAACTTAATTTTTAATGCTTTAGTTATTTCAGAGACAGGATTTTTGTTTGAGGTGTCTGGAGTAAAGCACGGAACTAACTTAGGAATGAAACTTCAGAATCCAAGGTTTTGTTGCAATGTACAAAAACGCTGTAACTAACACCTGTGAGCCCAAGCAATGTCTTGAGAGGGTTTTCAACCAAATTAATAGTTTGTTGTTGCTGAAGAGTTCTTGCTTGCAGTTGAGTAGTCCCTCTGCTTACTTTGGGCTAGCTCTGGTGCTTATCTTGTGTTGCTAAGCAAGTTTGATTCACTAAAACAGTAAGAAGTGAATTCAGCAAAAATTATATCCACTTTTTTTGCCAGGTTAGGAAATTGAATCCACACATTTTGCGCTCAGACCAGCATCAGAGCTGTCTCAGGGTAAGCAGCACAAGGGTGCAGGTAGGAGTGGGAAAGGATTTTTGGGGGAGGGCAAAATGGGAAAGAAAGTCTTATTTTCAGTTTTGAGGTATTGATCTCCTAGCTTAGGGCAGTTGTTCTGGAAATATTGTATTTCTGTAGTGCTTAACTACAGAGTTTAGGTAAGCTGGACACAGAAAGTAATGACACAAAGTCATGAAGGACAGTGCCCTGAGTAAAAAGGAGAACCAAGAACATCAGCATGCCTTTTAGGAATGTTACTTTTCTATTTGCACTTTTAAATTCTATTGCTTTTGTTGCTTTAAAAAATCCCAGACCAGTTCCTACAATATGTACAATTAGTAATTTCAGTGGAATGGATTCTGGTTACAAACTATTTGGAAGGAGGTTAGTGTGATGATCTAGGAGTGTAAACAAAACTAGCCAGCCTGTGTCTATCTGCAGTTGTTTGCATTTAACAGAAAATGTAACACTATTAGGTAGAGCATTTCTGAGCAATTCAGTTACGTGTATAGTTGCAAAGATCTCAGCTTCACCTGTCAGCTTAGGAAAAAATAGTGGAGAAAGGTAGAGTACAAACCAGAAACTGCAGCTGATAAAACACCACAATAAGCTGGAACTATCCCGTATGTCTTCCTAATTTTGAATTCCTTGTGGGCAATGCATTTGTTTGAAGCAGGAGCTTTGTGCCTTTGAATTTCAGAACACACATTACACTGATACCCCACAGTGTTCGTGTGTCTTTAAATAACACACCTAAAAAGAAGCCTGAGCTTTGTGATCCATCCCAGTTCCAGAAGCCTCAGCGATTCCCCACTGTTCCGTACCGTGCGTGTTTCAGCAGTTGGATGGTGAAGGCCCAGCTGTGCGGTGTGCGGTTGCTGTGGTGCGGGGTGTGTGCTGGTGTCTCAGTTCTGGAGAGCTGGTAACCGGGCGTTTTGCTTTGTAGATGCTGTAGATGGTAGGGACGAAAAGCCTGCTGCTGCTGACGCTAATGTTAAGCCATCCACCCAAGTTATAGCAGCGAGCATGTCTGCATTCGATCCGCTAAAGAACCAGGATGAAATCAGCAAGAATGTCATGTCAGCCTTTGGCTTGACTGATGATCAGGTGTCAGGTAAGGATGTGGCTGGTGAAAAGGAAAGCTAAACCTGTTCATAATCAATGACTCCCGTTTTGATTGTAACAAAGCATTTGTATGTTGGATGCATTAAGCTGTGTTCTGTGTTCAATGTGTCTGTTCAGAATTCTAAGACTTGCTATATTAAGGTGTTGTATCTGTGTGCTAACTTTTGTATACAGAATATTGAAATGTTGCTATTGATTTTAGCATTGTGTTTTAGTTTGGAGTAGAAAATGGCTTCAACTTTTTAAAATTTGAATTATTTAAAGCTATTGTGTGGACTAACTTAATTGGTATCTGCCAGTGATAGAAGAACTCACTGCACTGTGTTAAGGTTTGATCTTGCAGTTCATATTCTTGTATTCTGCTTCTGCTGCTTAGTCATTCAGAATGTGTTGTATGATCCCACCTTTTTCTGTTTCACTTTAGAAGTAGACAGAACCAACTTTTTCACTATTAACAGAAAGGAATTACATACTTGTCTGAATTATATTTATTTTTTAAGAACTGGAGGACTGTTGGCCCTAGTAATAGAATGCTAAGCATATGAAAGCGGATTATACCAAACTGAATGCTGTCATCTTGAGACAGGATAACTGAAACTAGAAAAGCAATGTAGAATGTGATAAGGAGTGTGATGCAGAACTTAGGGAGTGATTTTGCATAGAACCTGTGTGGGCCTGGCAAGGTTTAGTGGTTCATTGAAACATGAAAATGAAACTGCTGTTAGCTAACAGGATTTGCTCTGTACTCTCAACTCCAGAGCAAGTGAGTTTTGTATGATGTGTGAAGTAACGATACAGATGAGCAAACCAGTAGCAACTGAAGCTTGTTCTTCCAGTGTGGCTGCCATGGCAGAAGTGTGGAGTAAAAGGAATAGAGCTGCACTGTGTGATTGCGACTGTGCAGGATCCAAAGCTGTACCCACAGACAGTGGTTGACTTCAGTGTGAAGTACTGGTCTGTGACCAGGCCTGTTCTGTGATCTCTTCCTCCACGGCACATTTTGGATATTGTCACAGCATGGTTCTTGCATAAACCAGATGGTGCTTGCAAACTTGCAATGGGCTATCTAAACAAGTAAGCAATAGCAAGTGAAGCACAACTGGCAGAAAAATTGAGCTAATTTTTGAATGAGTGGTTTTGTCAGTGTCAGTTAATGTTTTGATCAGTGATACTTCAATATTTGTGTCTCCGTAATTCTTCTGTGAGAGTGAAATGACTTGTCCATTCTTTGAATGTACAAAGAGCTCCACAGAGGACCATTTAAGCAGGGTATAAGAAATCTCATTTCTAAAGCTGTAATCCTGCAGTTATGTATATAAATGCAAATCAAGTAGTAGGCAGATTTAATTAACTTTCCCCTAATAAGGTTAACATGAAAACACAATTAGGGGCTTGTTGGATGCATATTTATATTGTGTAAATATAACTATCTTAAAATTGCAGATGAATTGGCAGCAGTTCTAATACTTATGCCTAATCTAAAGCATGTATTTGAAAGTAGTGGCTCTTAACATTCGTACAGTTGGAAAGTTCCAGGTTTAAGCTCCCTTGTTTCTAAAAAAATATTTTGCATTAAATAGTAGTATATTATATTTGTTCACATATGTTTCAGAACTTCTTACTAATATAGAGAAAATCTGAATTCCCAGTTTCCTTGCTGTCTTTGAGTGTCAGCTGGAATATTTTCAGAATTAGCAGAGCAGACAATTGCTTTTAGACTGAAGCCTGCCATATCCTGTCTGGGAGTGTGATTTTAACACCTCTGTGGAGGTTTTCTGTTCACATGCTATTTAACTATCAGTAAAACACTTTGTGGCCCGGTCTCTGTGTTTCACAGTAAGATGCTAATCCATTTGGGTAGTTCCTTGCAACCTTTTACATTTCCTCCAGATAGGAAAAAATAGGTAAGTGCATGTTGTATCCAAACATGGCAACTCCTCAGTGTGTGTGTGTGTGTGTGCAAGGTTAACACTTGAAACTGCTGAAAAAATAGGCTGTCATGAGGGGTTTTATCTCACAAATGAGTCAGGTTCCTCAAAAGAATTAAATCTGAGTGACAGATAGGTGGAAAATCCCCTCCCCCCCAATACTTCCAAGTGAAAGTTTAGATGTGCAAATACACACTTAGTTTTAGCTTGAGTATGACACTCATGCAAATCTGAAGTGGAAAAAACATTAAAAACATTGCAAGGGAAGGCTCTTATATCAGAGTTTTTTAATTTCAACTCTGTGTTCATTTCACATGCTGTATTTTGTTCTTGCTCCTCTAGGACCACCCAGTGCCCCTGCAGAGGAGCGGTCAGGAACGCCGGACAGCATCGCCTCCTCCTCTTCTGCAGCCCATCCCCCTGGGGTTCAGGCACAGCAGGCCCCCTACTCCAGCACGCAGCCACAGACGGGGCAGGTGGAAGGTAAGCAGTCTGTGGTGCTTTTCTGCTGTCCAGGGTGGGAGGATGGTGGCTGATTGTGCCTTGAATTAGCAGACCCAGAGCAGATACCAAAGTGCAGTTGGATGTGTGCCCCTAGGCAGAACAGCCCGTGTCCTCGCTGCCCGTGCTGGTCGATACACGAACAGCAGGTGGAGCAGTAGCTCTGTTGGAAAGGGTGGGTGGTGTAACAGGAGAATTTTCACGATACTGTTTGCTGCTTGCCTCTGTGCTTGTGTCATACACTGTGTGTTGTGTTGAGCTTTCACTCCTTGCCTACTATGTGTTAAAACTGTTGTTTACTCCTCATTTCTATCTAATGGCTTAGAGCTAGTATTTCATTGCTTCCTTTTTGTGTATGGCTCTGTGCTAGTCAAGTTAAACCCTGTAACCATCTTAAATGCGTGGTGGTTCCTTATAACTCCTGAGAGCTCAGCTGGCTCTCCTGTAAAGTTTAAGGTCTTAACTCTGATACACAGATTTGTTTATAGTATGCCCTTAATAATGCTTTTTAACTTCTCACAATCTACCTATTCTGAGGTTTCCTACATTTGGGCATCATTTCTTCTGTTGCTGTTTTCTAAGTGCACTGAGCCTTCAGACCCTCACACTTCTGGATTAAACTGTCTGTGAAATAACCTGCTTTGTTACTTCTTCCTGCAAATGAAGAGTAATATAAAGTTGTTTCTGTGCTGCTGTATGTGCAAGTCAGAGCCCCTGATGCTTGCTTAACTGATGTAATGCTCAGACACGTGTGAGATGGTGGTCACAGTGTCCACAGTCACTTGGATTGTCTTGCCTGAAGTGAATAAGTACTATTTTGATTGAGCAGAGCATTTGAACAGCTGGTAGTTATGTATAATATTTA
Source organism: Prinia subflava (assembly GCF_021018805.1). Taxonomy (NCBI): domain Eukaryota; kingdom Metazoa; phylum Chordata; class Aves; order Passeriformes; family Cisticolidae; genus Prinia; species Prinia subflava. Next base: position 1,462,429 of record NC_086249.1, read on the forward strand.
AAGAGGTATGATTGCTGTTGGTTGCGGTGGACCTTATGAAACACTTCTTTTGTGCCTTTCAGCCTTTTCTTGCTTATTACTTAAGTGTTAAAACATAGCAAGAACCATCTTTGTAGCTTAAAGATAGTGCAGTTTGGTGTTTATATAAAAGTTACTTTTGCAAGAAAGGGCTCCAGGTTTTTGTGTTGACAGCCAGAAAATTTAATGTTCAGAAATCATATTCTCGGCTACTGAACTTGCATTTTATGAGTTTAGTTTTTTACTTTAGTTTAATACAGTAAGTAAGAAGTAAGAAGTGTTGCTGTTAAACTGGAACTGAAACAAAGAAGTGAAACATTTAAAAGCACTAGCAACCCTAGCTAGATTCCTGTATGGCTACTAACACCAGGGAGAGGGAAAAGTGTTTGTTTCAGTAAAACTCATCTTACTTGGGGAAGATGTTATCTAGGCTCATGTATCAGAGTAGATGTGGTGATTTTTCTAAACTTGGGTCAGGGAAAGTATAGTGCAACAGTACTAATTGTAAAGGGGTTTATGTAGCTTTTATTATTGCTAAAGCAATCTTTTAAGTAATGATTATATTTTCTTCACTCTGTGGTTCAGTGTTTGAGAAGAGATCAGAAGTAATTTTTGTCTTTGTTCATTAGAAATTAAAAATAGATTGCTTATGCTGTGCAAGTATGTATGTGGTAAGCAGCAGTCTCCCCCCAAAGCTGGGTAATGTAAGTGCAATTATCAATTTTATTCCAAAGTGTTCAAAGACTTTTCTTTGAAACATGGAGTAGTTTTCTATACTTCACTGAGGTTCGATAGGACCTCAGTCCAGTGGTAATTTGGGGGCTTGTGCTGTCCCCACAGAGCCATAACCCAGCTGGAACTTTGGATAGGTTTTGGTTGTTAGGTTTTCAACAGGATGGACTCACATAAATGGCACTGCTGGTGAACAGCAGGTTCTGTTAGAAGCTAGTTTTGAAACTAGTTTGAAATTATTAGTTCACTTCATGAAACCACCAAAACTGCCCAAGCTCTGCTTCCCCCACACGCTTTCCCAGTGTTTTGAAGATACATCTGGTGATGCCAGTCATGTGTCAGTCATTCTGGTGTGTCAGGGTATATTAATAGCTTTCTCTGCCAGTAAATGCTGTGATGATTATGATTGGTTATTAGGTTGTTATGTGTGAATATCAAATCACTTCAATTCTGTGTGCTGATACTACTGAAGGGCTGCCTCCCTTGAGAAATTTTCGGCATTCACTAATTTGAATTAAATCAATCCAGCAAAGGTGTTTTAGTACATTGCTGTGTCTTGTGGCCTGTGCTTTCCTACCACTAAACTCAGTCCCGAACACACACAAGAAGCAATTATATACAGATGTGGATGCTTTTTTAGTCTTTGCTGAAATTCATGTGAAATCTCTGTCCCATAAGCACTTCATGATCTTCAAGGGAATAGGATGTTGTCTGAATATATGTAAATGGTCTATATTCTGAATCAGACTAAAAGTATTTTTCAGTGCACAGGAACAATGGTGGATGCTGGCAGACCCTTCATTGCAATAAACACTGCTAAGTACAAAACCAGACACCAGTGCTGTAGCTGATCTAATTTTCTGACTAAAAATCCAGGGATAGAAAAGACACTGTGTCTGAGGACCCATAGGATCCCTGCCTGTATTCATGGCTGTAAATTAAGAATGTGTTCTTAAATGACACTGGAACACTCTGTTCCTCACTAACACCTCAGCCCTGGAGAAGACAGCAAGCCGCCTCAGAAACCTTTGGTAAAACTCCGTGGTGTTTCTTTGCTATCCCTTTACCTGGGATTTCCAGCAGGTGCCAGTGTGGTGTCTCTTTTAGCCTGTAGGGAATTACACCAAGACAGGCAGCCTACTAGTTATTCTCCCAGAACTTCCCCATGTCACCTGAATTTATCAAGCTAACAGGCTTAAATTCTCTTCAAGCTTTGTGTTTTGCGTTCTCATCATCCCACAATAATTGCACACCAAATAATATTTTAGCTGACTGCATCAATAGAAAGTATTCTAAACACCTTAGTGTGAAAGTAAATACTGTTCCTTTCAGCTGCAAATAATGCAGATAAAAGAAGAAATAACTGCTTTAAATCAGTGTGGACAGGGGCCTGTCTGGGAGGACTTGGCAGAGTTGAGTTGCTTTTGTCTCGGTGCAGCTCTGAAGATAGAGTTTGCAGTCTATTTATACAGTATCCTGGTCTTTGCAGAAGGAATAATAGTACAGTAACACTTCATAATAGTAAAGTTTCCATGTCTGCTTCAGTTCAGCTATGCTTTAGTTTTGGCAGATAATTGATTTTCTTCTCTGACTGTGACTTACTAGATTGAAAAACAGCAGAAGCATAAAGCCTCAACAGGACCCATAAGTTGTCTAAACAAATATTCTGCCTCTTCTGGCCAAGAAATCGAAAACAGTGGATGTAGGAAAAATAAGCATTGACTTGGACTACCAAGCTTAAGAATAATGTATGGTTTTATTTTTGCTTCTGGTGTATACCGCTGGGTCTCTTAAGAAAACTTGGCAATGCTACGAGATGGATGACTTATCTGGAAAATTTGGTCAGCATAAATAATATACCACTCCGCTTACAGTACTTGGTTGCAGAAATGGTCTTAAAAACCTAATCTAAACAGACAATCTGAGGACATGTTTAACTTTTGAAGAACTTTATTTACAGCATAAGTTCTGAAGGAGTTATGAAGATGTTTAAAGATTTGGTCTGTTACCTACCAGAGCAGTGCTAACTAAGGTGCATAGCTTCTGGCAGTCTCTTAAAATGTGCAGTAGTAAGCCTCACGTAACTCTTTATCTAAACTTTGTCAGAACAACATGTTTGAGGAACTAAAATCTGTACTTTGATGTCATGGGGTTTGTTTCTGTGACGTTGAACCGTCAGGGTATCGTTGGCTGTAACGCACCAGGGTGCTGGGCTTCACTGCAGTGTGTTTCTAATCCCTAGGTCAGATGTATCAGCAGTACCAGCAGCCTGGCTACCCTGCTCAGCAGCCACAGGCTCAGCCCCAGCAGCAGTATGGTGTGCAGTACCCAGGTAAGCAGCTCTGCAGCAGCAGCTCAGCTGCAGGACTTCTCCTGCGGTGCCTGACCCTATCAGCCTCAGTCCTGACCCTGCCCAGATGCCTGTTTTCCTTAGGGGCACAATTCAGAAATTGCCAAGAAGAGAACACTGCTAGTATGGAATCAAAGTTCAGTCCTCCTTGATTGTGACCAAAGGCAGATGTCATTACTAATCAGCAAAATGCCTTGTTAGAAAGGCAGGCAAAATGAATCACCTGAAGGGTGAGCAGCCTTCAGGATTATATTGTGTAGTCACAGGATTCTAGCAAATAAGTGACTAAACATCCCAATTTAGCTTCCTTAAATATTGAAGGTTTCTAAAGGTGGCCCCTATTTCTGGTGTGTGGGATAATCTGTGTCCAAAATTCACTGGTGTAAACACTGTAGTTGTCATTCAGTAAATCCTTGGGTATTACACATATTGTAAATACCAGAGAAACTTTCAAGTGATAGTTTTTCTGTTTCAGTTTTTGATTTTGCTATACCTTAAGTAAAGGTGCCAGTAGACTTTCAGAAGAATATTTTAGTGCACTGGTGGTTTATGTGCAGTGAAATACGAAAAGCTGGCTTTGGTGCATACCCAAAATAAACTTGACCTCAGAACTTTTAGTTCCTTTAGAAGCAGCTGGCATCTAGGAATGCATAGTATGTGCTAGGAATGATAATCCAGATGAGGTGTAGGGATGAACCTTTAAGAGTAAATTCTGCAACAAATTGCATTTTGCTTAATAATTTCAGAAAATTATACAAAGCATTTATCATTCCTTGTTTTAAAAAATCCTCCTTAAACTAAACAAAAGACTCCCATGAAGTGACATGGAGACAGTGTGACCTTTTCTTGGCGCACAGTGGGAGTGCATCAGTTTTTATATAGATGAGACTTGCAGAGCTCAGGGAGAAATTCCATGCTTAACTTGTATAAAAACCCTGGAATAGTTGGACTAAAGGTTTGTGTCTCAGACCTTGTTCCTCTGCACTGTGTGAGAGCTCGTGGGTTTGAGTGTCTTAAGTGGTATCTCCTTCTCTGCAGATTTCTCACCCCCACATTTGTAGTTAGAATACAAAGACAGATGTACTGAGGTATAATTTCAGAAGTAGCAAGCCTGTTGGAAGTTAGAAGCATCTGTCTGACTCTCTAGGCTTAAAATCTGAGAGGGGAAACAAAGGAATTCCAATCTGCTTTCTAGACATATCCTACCATTGTCTAATCCATTATTTTACTGATGTTCCTATGAAAGCTGTAGGGCAATGTGAGTTTTGCTTTCCAATTAACATCATTGTCAAGTATGAATGAAATGCCTCCAGAAACTTATTGGGGCACCTGTTTGTCATAACTTAGTTCACAGTTAATCTTCAGAAACAGAGGGGGTTTTTTTGAGGACCTATTGACAGCAGCCTTTGGAGATGTTGAGTCATAGGATCTTTTTGTTTGTGTTGCTTTAGTTCTCATGAGTATTGTCTCCTTTCAAACCCATGTTTTCCCAAGAGCAGGATCCCTTCCCACTCTTGTAGATCTACTAGGCAACAATGGCTATTTATACATGAGTGTAAAAATGGACCCTTCAGAGGTTTGTCTCATGAGTAAATTTTGATCCCAGTTTCAAGGTGAGTTTACTGCAGTGCATTCTTACCCTTATTCTTTCCATTTAGGGCTGTGCACTTTTAATAATTTGTGTGTCTGGTGTTTAATGCTGACAGGATTCCAGTCACTGGAGAGGTTTCATTGCAAGTAGCTGCAGGTGTGTTTCATGATGGATACAAGTAGCTATTTCTTCATGAAAGGACTTAGTTCCATTTTAAAATTTTCGAGAAGAGAAATTCCCTTTGGAATCTAGTTTTATACAGAAAAATCAAATCTGGGACATATGTAAATGGAAGTTTTGTGCTAAAGTGTTCTGTTCTACACAACCGTTTCATATTTAATGCTAAAGAACTGAAAACACCTATGATTTAACCAAAGATATGACTGATATTATACCCTGAGAGTATTATCAGGACAGTTTCATTTGGAGATTTTATTTTGGAAAAGGGTTGAATTTTGCCTCATTTGCCAATGAAGACTATTTTTTTGTGTGATATTAAGGAAAAGACTACTTTTTTTTTTTTTCTTTATTTCTTGTCAGTCACAGGAAAACTGTTTTATAGTAACTGTTGTCAGTGTGCTGTGCTGCCACGGTGTGCACCAAAACCCCGGCCGTGCGCTTATGTGAAAGGCAGGGAAACTCGCAGTTCACGCTTGGTTTGCCTTTTCTGTGCTTCCTGCATCGTTTTGCGTTTGTCACTGTGAACATTGGAACAAAAGGTCTTTCTGCAGGCCGCCGCGGTTCTTTAGCGTCTCTCACCCCACCTTGCTCTCTGCTTTCCCAGCAGGCTACAGCCAGCAGCAGCCCCCGTCGCAGCAAGCCCAGCAGTTCCCGGCCTACAGCCAGGCGGCTGCCCCGGCCCCGGGCGCCTTCCCGGGGCAGGCGCAGCAGCTGCCGGCGCAGCAGCCGCCACAGTACCCGGCGGGCAGCTTCCCCCCGCAGCCCTACACCACACAGGCCTCCCAGCCCGCCCCCTTCAGCGGCTCGCAGGCGGCGCCGGGCACCTTCCAGCCGCGGCCCGGCTTCACCCCCCCGCCCGGCAGCACCATGACCCCCCCGCCCAGCGGGCCCAACCCCTACGCCCGCAGCCGCCCCCCCTTCGGGCCGCAGGGCTACACCCAGCCCGGGCCCGGCTACCGCTAACGAGGCGTCCCTGAGGACAGCGGCTGACACGTGCGATTCCATCCCAACAGACTCCAGGATCTGCAGTTGAGATTCCAAAACCGTAATGAGGCAAAACTATAGCTCTTAATTAAATTCTGCTGGGGGGAGGGAAATGACCAAATCTTTCCTGCTTTAAATTGTATTCGCTTCCTAGTTTAATTTGGGGCTGGGTGGTTTTTGGAAAACACTACTTAAATGTCTGTAAAGTGATTGACAGTCTAGCTTGCCTTGTCGGAAGGGTATGAAGATACTAGTTGGAAGTTTAGCCCACTTATCAGGCTTGTTTTTACTAATACCATGATGTACTAAATTAGATTCATTCTGGAGGTCAAACTAGATATGATGTATTATAAATTGTAATGTTCACATGGAAAAACTAATAAAAACCCTGAATCTATTAAATGCCTGATCTTGATTTTAGAAGTTAGGTAATACTGGACAAGACAACTGTGCTAAGACCAGTGTGCATGCTGGGTGCAAAGACTTTGTGGTAAAGAGCAGCGGTGCTGGGGGTGTAGGAGGAGAGGCAGATTTCTGGGTGTGTAAATGGAGAAGTGCTGGGACTGCAGATGGCTTTCACAGAGGTTTCACAGCAGGGGGGTGGTTTTGTGTCCTCTGCTGTCATTAATTGTCAAGTGACCCTCTTACCAATTGGTTAGGAACCAGTCCATAAAATCTTAAAGCCTCTTATCAGTTTTGCTTTAACAAGGTGGGGGAGAGAATTCATTATTACTTAAAATTTAAACCAAATGTGTATCTTTAAAAAAGAGCTCTTAAAAAATCCCCCAACTTTCCACAGGTGCTTTGCCACCCAGAAGAACACAGTCCTAGTGACTCAATTTTGAGCCAAGAAAAAGCAGATCAAGGGCTGTAATGAAGTCAATAGACCATATTACAGCAGAGGGCAGAACCATCTCCCAGTTCATATTTTCCATTTTGCAGATTCTAGGAATATATGTAAAACTAAGTGGGGAATAAAAGAATTAACTGGAGCAAGCTGCTTGAACTCTCCTAAAGACAAATTAGGAAACTGAGTGAAAATATTCCTACCTTCACCATCCCTAAATCGTGCTGTGCCCGCAGCTACCCAGTAAGCTGTGGCTGTACCTCCTCCCATTTCTGCTCTCAGACCTAACACATGCTGTGTTCTTCACACCATTTAACGGGCTTGTTTCCAGAAAGCAGTTTGTTCTGAACAACACCATTTACCACAGAAACTAACCCTTGTTTTCATGTAAAACACTTGAAAAAAGCACTTGATTAAAAAATATTTTATTAGGAGTACAGTGTACCTGCAATGTACTTTATAAGGTATTTTCTATAAATGACTGCTATATAGCTCTGGGCGTTCCTGTTCATATTCCTTCAATACATTAGTAAAGTAATGAATAACACCTTTAAAAAAACCTACATCTCTTTATTTAGTTCATAAATGTTCAAGCAGTACAACAAGTAGCTTTGGGAGAGGTTTTAATCAAAATAACTGTAAAGCAGTTTTAAAGCTCAGTTATCAGTATTTCCCCTTTGTCCCCAATGAAAAATGTTTTAAACCAGAATTTTTTCTTTTTAAATAAAATAAGCCTGACCATGCTGTTATAACTAGTTCATTCTTTTTCCTCTTTCATTTGTCTTTCCAAGTCCCCTAGCACATTTGGCTTTTGAACCAGTAAGTGTCAGGCTCTGAAAGCGGCGTTTTCCTGAAAAATCCCAGCCGTGGAGGCCAGCTTTGTTTTTTCATTCCATGTGCACATGTACCTGTCCACTTCAGTTAGACAACACCAATTCTGCCTGCCAGCCAAGCCAGACTCACGGGCAGCGAATGACTCCACAGTGACAGGCTGAATATGGCTTTGGCTGGGGCTGAAACGTTTGAAAACAAACATGGAAGAAAACCCCACTGAACTCGATCATTTAAAGCTGCACATACAGCAACCTACCTCGGCGTTTTGGCAGGAGCATAAACTGTACGGGTAAGGAGAAAGTGCTTCAAGTTTACTGGCTGCAGGATATTAAAAATTAGAAGATCTTTTCTATAATTTATGACTGGGGGATGTTACAGATGGATTAGGAAGGGTAGCTTATGGCACTTGCATTACAGGACCAGTGAATATTTAAAAACTAGCGCACATTGCATTCCATGACCAACTCTGGCATATCCGTGCCTTAAACATTTATTACAACATCGTGATAAATAAAATACACACTGTATCTTTTAAAATACCATATAAACCATACCTCAAGAATAGGGAGCCAGCTTCCCTATACATTATCCTACGACGTGTCCCTAGCCCGTGTTTCTTTTTTATTCTAAAAACAGATTTGTAACACTGGATAACTACAGTAAGCAGCCTACACTATTACACAATTAAGGCAGTATTGGCATCAGACTGCAATGAGCCTGGCACTCGGCGTTGCCTTCCTGCAGCCTGCGGGGCACGGGCCGGGCTCTGCACCGCCTCCAGTGGCGCCTACCACTTGCCAGGGATCGACGTGCCGCACTCGTACCAGCGGACGTAGTTGATCTGAGTCTCCCCGCCGATTTTCCCAAATTTGACAGGTTCCTGACGAACTGCCCTGAAAAACCCTGGAACAGAGAGGAGAGGTTGGTTTGCATGAAGCTCTCAGGACAGTACCATGGTTTGCTTCCCTGAGAAATCTGCAATGAACAATTCAATGAGTGGCTAAAGTAGACACCAAGCTGTTAGCCCGCCTGCCACGCGCAGAGCTGTTTGCTGCCCCTACATCCATTAGCACTCCGCAATTTGTCCATGCAACTCAAAGCAAAAGTGCTTGGGATGGCAGTGCAGAGGTGAAGCCTTCCTCCCCTGGAGATCCCAGCACCCTGCCATGGGTGCTGCTGGCTGGGCACAGCCTGTGCCCCCTCTGGCCATGCTGGGCTCTCAGAACAGGAGGCTGCTCCACATTGCAAAGTGACCGTGACAAGCAGTCCCCGCTGCACAGCCTTGACACCGCAGTGAACCTCAGTGAAACCTGGCCACTGGGGGAAGGTCACAGCATCTCCCCATCCTTAAATGAGAACTCATCCTCCTGCTTTCACTCTGTTGCCTTTGACAACACGCTTGCTTCCTCTTCAAACAATTAACATTAGGTTGCAAATCAAAGTGAGGAATTGGGGCTCCATCCAGCCTGAGCATGAGGAATGTATTGTGGCTGAAGCAGGCATGTGGACACACACACAAAAAATTCTGTTCTGCAGCTGAGAGACAGCATCGGCCGTGTATCCCTCACAACACTTCAGGTCAAATACGTGCGGTTAATTCAGAAATCAACCCTGCTGCAGCCAGAACAATTGGTCTGTTTGGTCTGTTCTTTCCTCTGTTCAGTTCATTTGCTAGAAATACAAGCTACTGAAATGGTGAAATCTTCTGTTTGCTTGTTTTGTTGTTTGTTTTGGCCTAAAAATTAGTGTAGCTCATGAATTCACTCAAATCCAATGCTGAAATCAAATTGGTTTAACTGTCTTTTAAACTGAGGTAGCAAGGTAAAAGTTTTTTTAAATATTCAAGTATTTTTAAAAGGGTGAATCTGGTACAACTGGGAAGTTTGCTGTCCTGGCAATGCAAATTGGATTCTGACCATCTCTTAAGCAAAATATCTTTTCAAATGGGTGGCACTGACTGGAAAGGGAAAAGCAAAAACCTCTTTAGAAGAAACTCACAAAACACATAAACACCTTTCAGACCTCTGAACTGCTTTGTTTTTTGGAAAAAACTTGTGAAAGACTTAGGAACTTCACATTCATCTCCCACACCTACCTTGATGTGTTTCTGGACGCCTATGGGGTGTTTTGTAAATGAAGCACAGGAAGGTTTGGTCAACACGCCAATATTGTACTGAAAACTGTTTTGCTGTTGTCCTCAGTAAAATGTTCCATGACACACTCAGCACGCGTGTATGTACCAGTACAGAACCACTCCGGAACCGCTCCGGAACCACTCCAGAACCGAACAGCTCTGGAACAGCTCCGGAACCACTCTGGAACTGCACCACTCCGGAACAGCTCCGGAACCGAACAGCTCTGGAACCACTCTGGAGCTGCACCGCTCCAGAACAGCTCCTGAACCACTCTGGAACCACTCTGGAGCCGCACCGCTCCAGAACAGCTCCGGAACCACTCTGGAACCACTCTGGAGCCGCACCGCTCCGGAACAGCTCCGGAACCACTCTGGAACCACTCTGGAGCCGCACCGCTCCGGAACAGCTCCGGAACCACTCTGGAACCGCACCGCTCCGGAACAGCTCCGGAACCACTCTGGAACCGCACCGCTCCGGAACAGCTCTGGAACCGAACAGCTCTGGAACCACTCTGGAGCCGCACCGCTCCGGAACAGAACCGGTTTGAACCGGTCAGCACCGGCTTGAACCGGTCAGAGCCAGTTGGAACCGGTCGGAACTGGTTTGAACCTGTTGGAACTGGTCGGAACTCCGGAGCCACTCCGGAACCGAACTGCTCCAGAGCCGCTCCAGAACCGCTCTGGAACCGAACCGCTCCGGAACCGCTCCAGAACAGAACCAGTCGGAACCGGTTTGAACCGGTCGGCACCGGTCAGAACCGGTCGGCACAGAACACCTCACCCTGGCACTGCTGCCAAGCAGCAAGGCAGGAGTTCAGCTGACAGAAATACAAATTTCTTATGTCTCAGCCTCAGCAATGTGTGAAAAATAGCCAGGCAGGCCACAGATGTGTTTAGCACACCCAGTCCCTTGTCCACTTAGACCAGACTGGAATTTTGGGCACCCATTTGCAATCAGTATGCACAGAATTACTGCAGCATGAACTATATTTTCCAGCCATAACTTTTCAGTTTCTCATTAGTACCAAATAAGGTATTTAATGCCCAACTGATTATGTACTGTGCTTTAAATCAACCTTGCTAGCTTGAACACACCACTTAATGCCTCTGCAAACTCAAATTTGTCATTGGGTTTAATATGTAGTACCAACTGTGAATAATTTGTTGGGCTGTTTTAAACAGGAGTGAGGCTGTTTGCTACCTAACAGAACCCAAGTCATAACTGTCTTAGTAAGTCATCATTCATTGTCAAAAAATTCTTGACCTTCTTCTGCCTGCAAAGCTGGCGGGTCTTTTCACTGCCAACCCCAGCAGTGGGCATTGAATCCACTTGCAGGAAAAAGAAACAAACAAAGGAATTGCTACAGAGACAGATGTTAGTTTAATTAATGGTTAATTACCATCTTTGACTGGTAGATCTTCTTGCTGTCCTGTCCTTCCATCTAAGAATGAGTCTACAAATTGGCAGTGATCTTCTCCATGGCCCCTCTGGTCTCCTATGTTATAAAATTTTCCTGAAAGCAAAGAAGCAGCAAAGTTAGTAGAAGCTATTTCCAAAAACCACCAGAGGCAATGGGCTGTGTTCTTTCCTCTGTGGGGAAGCCAAGGTGGATGCTATGATTCTTTTCCTCTCAGGACCTGTAGCTGTAATTTGAACATGACGTGTAAGCTCCAAGTGCTCACAGCTAAGGCAAAAGTGCCCCACTCCTGGCCAAAATCTATGCCTGGATGTAATTTTCCCCTCTCCTTACATTTCATACAAGGGAAATTTTGTTACTACCAAGAACATAATCAAAAACCAAATTTTGGTAGTGATTTGACTGGAAGGCAGGTCTGGTTCCCTGTCAGGACGCCCCAAATATCTTCAGAGATGTTTTTATAGACCACCTCCTAACATAGCCAAGGCCTGTTTTATAAATCATCATATTTTTACAACATGTATGTGCAAGCGATAGCCCTTAACATATAGATGACCTCAGATATCAAGTATTTATCCAGAGCATGGAGTGTGGCCATGTATTTACTTGCAGGATTGCTTAACAGGACACTTTACTGCAACTGAGCAGAAATCAAGGTCTCAAGTGTCCCGTGTAGCAGGCGCTGACGTTACAGGCTGTGCTTGTCCTGTTAACAGGCACAGGGAAGGGGCTCTGACAGATGGTCTTACTTGCTGATTTGATTTGCAAGACAGTAAAATTCAGTTCAGAAGATGGAGGAGAGCGCGCTACGTTCTCTTCCCAAACCTGGGACGGAGACCTTTGTAGATAAACTTACCATTCTTACTGATCTTCTCTCACAGTGCTTAGTTCTTAATATGTTCAGGCTTTGGTGGAGATGTTGAAAGGTGAGAGCACTTAGAAAAAAGCTCAGGATGCAGGTATAAGCTAGGCAGAAAGTCCCTTACTCATTAGATCCTGGAGCCTTGAATCCATGCCAGTCTGGCCATTTGAGAGGTAATAGGGTGGGTTATAATGCTGCTCCCAAAGAGCAATTAATAAAAGAGCAGCCTAGCAATAAACACCAATGTTTTTGTGATCTAAGTAATATTTTACCAAAATTTCTCACCTCCAGCTGATGGTGTCTGTGGATGTGGCTCTTCTCTAGTTTTACAAAATTATTTATTGCTATCTAGCTTTGGCTGCAGACATGTTTTTTTCCATAGGAGAACTAGTCAGAGGGAGTTTCTCTCAGCAATTTTTTGGTCTGAAATTAAGAACATTCAGACTGCCCAAAAAAGCCTTTTTTTTTTTTTTTTTTTTTTTTCCACAGCTGTTGAAGGTCACACATAGAATTAATTTTTTTCCTTCCCTCAATAAATACTTATTTTAGGTGGCCTGCTTTTCTGGAATGCCTACAGTGACTGCTCTGGAGAACTGTTAAATGAGGTCAGCAGTAGATGCTGGTTTATAGAACAGTCCTGGCATATGTAATGGAGTTCAGCTTTTCTCCATAGAAGAGAGAATAAGCCAGATATTTTACTGGCTAACACCAGAACAGTAACTTGCATATACAGACACTCTTCTGGCCCACAGCTTAACCTATGCTTAACTCAAACAATTGGTTTTCATAAATTAGCAGCATTCCCAATGACTATTGCATTCTTACTGCTCAATTATTTCCATAATAAAAGAACACACTTAAAACTATTTAGGCTAATAAATAACTGGCTTCTGTTTTGGGGATAGCAATTCTAGCACAAAGTAACTTTTTTTCCCCAGCGTTCCTTTCTGGGTGGCCTTTCAATCTTACATACAAACTTTGTTTTATACACTATAAGTTCCACAGCACTCGAGGAATAAATTCATGCTAAAAACCAGCGTGCAAAGCTACAGTTGTCGCGTGCCTCATACAGCAGCATTTGGACAATGCACCTGAGTTTCAAGGCAATTGCACGTTTCAACAGCCAAGCTTTTTTGATTTTTCAGCGTTTTTTGATTTTGGATGATTTTTCAGCGTGCAGTGGCATTCAGAGCTGGGTGTGCACTGCTGGCACACACAGCCTGGCTGGCAGGGGCACTCTGCTGGTCTGGGGGCACGGCCAGGTGAGGTGGCCGTGGAACACACCAGAACAGAGCTGGGCTTCCAGGGGAAAACCTCCCACTCACACACAGAGGCCTCACTGAGCGAACAGGGCAAAAGCAGCTTTCCTTCGACATCAACTTTTCACTTCTTTTAAATATTGTGACAACTGGTCAGCGCTGGTTGTAACAATTCAAGTGCAAGAACCAGGCTTAGCAAGTATAATGAATACAATGTGTCTGCCTCATCTTTTTCCAGCGAGGTTAAACCACCACCCTGCCAGCAAGAACAAAAACAATCTAATGAAAATAGGAAAATGGGCTCTTGATATTAAACTTTTCTTCTCAGATTGGAGCAGCTTTCACTGCAGTGTTAATTCACTTGATTTAGGGCTGAAGTCTAGTCCTGCTAGATTAGCACTGCTATTTCCTCTGCTGGCTGGTTTTGGAACACATCATGCCTCATTGCCAGTGCTTGTCATTTGATCACAGCTGGTTAGTACAGCAACAGTTGAATGAATGATACATCTGTTCAAAACATTCTCTTTTAGTCACATAATTGCTAAGGTATTATTTACATACAGAGTATTGTGCTTACTATTAATGACAAGGCTTTCCTTCCTTGTCTGCTCATCAAGAATGGTGCCAGAATCTTGCCAGGCAGATTTAAAATTGTAGCAATGTGGTCTGCCCTATACTCCCCTGCTCTTTTCCTTCCATGTTCTTCCATGGAGCCCAGAGCCCTGCTCCTGTGAGGTGCTCAGCTCAGAGATGGGGCTGCTTTAGGTTATGAAAGTGGATTCTTCCGGCCACAGTCTCTGCTTGCTAATTCAATGCAATGTGTTGAACACACTTGCCTGATTGCACTCAGAAGGCATTTCCCACACATCTTTGTGCTCAGATGCCAAGCTAATGCCATCACAGAGCTGTCTGTGGTAAGAGATCCCACACAGAAGAGAGCCAGGAGCTTGGGATGTATTATAAGAAGTTAACAATTTCTTAATGTAGCAGATACAGCTTGCACAAGCTGCATGAGACACAAAGATCTCCTATGAACTAACTGAAAAACACTTCTTACAGGCTGTGTCCCCAGCATGTGTCACCTGATTCAGGTCTTAAACACACCCCACTCAACTAGCCTTAGAACACCAAACAAAGTTTGGGAATACAAGGCCAGGAAGTTTCCCTTAGAAATAAAATGTTAAATGAGGAAAACAAAAAGGTGGGGAAGAAAGATCATAAGCAAAAATGGGGAATGTGAAAACAAAACAAAAATGTCAAAGCAGATGTGTTGAACCTGTTGACTAGAGTTAAAGTCATGTATTTATAAACCTCCCGGTAGTGAAGTAACCAGATGTTTACTGAAAAGGATGGGAATGACAGGTGTCATCCTGGTCTAAAATGAGGTCCTGATCCTCTAATTAATAAGTATTCCAGGCTACCCTTTAGATACCAATTTGGCTGTTTACAATATATGCTATTCACTCTGATCTTTATCAGCTCTCTGTATGATCCCCAGTATATCAACAAGTACTTAAAATCAGATGATCACCATAGAGAGGTTCCTCTGTAGTCTGAAAGTTCAGTATCAAACAAATCAATGGTTACTGACCACAAGCAGATTACTGTTTATAATTAATCTGTGGACTAAATTTAACAAATCTGATCACATCTCAGCAGAGCTTATCTTGTCAATCCTCTTATTTTGGGAAACATAATGTCTTTCAGGGATATATAATGTGGAGAGCACTGATTTGAATGTTTCTTACCTGTAAGTGAATCACTGAGGTATATCTTGTATCTCAAAGAATTGCACAGCTGCACACCCACAAACTTCTTATACCAAGTCCTCTTTACGTATTGTTTGCCTTTGCATTCTGAATATGTGTCTGAATTGAATGGGATTTCAGTCCAGATAGCATCTTTCCCCACTGTGGGAGAGGAAAAAACAGGCTGAAGTATGATGCTGCATACAAAATCACACACAACAAATACATTTGAATAACTAGAATTAGAAGCCTTGATGAAGCAGAATGTACCATGACACTTGCATTTTGAACATGAGAAATATTTCAGGGAAGCACCAAAGTATGGAGATACAGCGGGTGCTGTGAACTCCTCCTGCTGTCCTCTGGTTTGGAATAGGTTCATTCTAGGACCTTGTTAGGGGGACAGTGTTTGTGTTGGAAAAACTCTCATTTACCAAGTGCGTGATACAGTCACCATTCTTCAGTGTGTTCAAGCCAAGAAAATCAACTTGCAGCAAACTGTGATCTAACAAAAATACATGTAAAAATGAAGTGCCATTAATTATGTGGAGAAAAATGGTGCCACGGCGTTTGTCAGAGTGAAAATGATGTCTATTACAAATACAAAAGGCAGCCAAATTTGCTTGAATGATCTCAGCTTTGCTTCAAAAGCTCAGTCTACCTTCCATCAAGGACAGCAAGAGTCTTGTAAGGGGCCTAAAGCAGAGCTAGATCAAGCCTTCTGAAGCAGAAAATTTTCCTAAAACACAAAGACAGATAAATAGAACCCTCCAAGTTGTGCTCTGTTAACTCACTTAAAAAGTGTGGAGTAGCTTATTCATTTTGCAGAGCTTTCTTTGCTTTAATGACAAGGTTGAGAAAATATGAGGCTGTCCTTGGCTCATTTGTGGACATTGGTGTGAAGCCATCCCAGCTGCCATGGGAGCTCCACATCACTCTGATTGCCCTATGCTCAGGTAAACAGGCAGCCTCGCATGAATTCCTTAGCAAGGGCATGGGTGGAAGGAGTGAAATTGTGTGTGGATGCTGTTTGATTCTGTAATTCGTCCAGCTGGTGCAACAGAGCCACCCTCCTCATAAAATTCTGCTATCTCACTTCTGAAAATACTGCCAATCAGATTTATATATAAAACACTTACTTGAAATTGGCTCGCTCACTCTTGGGTCCGCTGGGGGAAGAAAACAAACATTCAGTCAGACACTGTAAAATGAACGTTCCCAATAATTCGATGGAAAAGCATTGGTAAGTGATTTTTTACAGCTGACGTAAGCTGTAATTTGTGAAACAGAAAGAGGTTTGGAAGTAAAGTTAACTTTTGTATTAAATTAAATTAGAAGAAATATATTTCTTATGTGAAACTCCAGTAGCAATGAGCTTGTAATAATTTTACGTATGGGACAACACCAGCTAAGCAGTGTTCTAGTAAAAACAAGAGTTTAAACCTGTAACCACCAAAACCCAATTTTACTGCGTCTTATTAAAATTTCAATTTCAAAACCTAAATAATAAAAAGAGCACATCTGTAATACTTGCCACGAAAGACTTGGCTTTGAAAGCCCAAATGTGAGAAATGGATGTGTGCAATAAAGAAAAAACAAAACTGGATGCCTAATTTGTCCAAACTAAATAGGAGACAGAACATAAGCCTTGTCATTCATGAAAACTGCACTTGGCACAAACATTTTTTTTCATTTTTAACAATCCAGGATTACAAAGAGTGTATTCAGAGCTTTTAAATATGTGTGGCATAGTCTGCACTCCTCCCTGAGTAATACTTTGCTCAGCCAAAACTCTCATCCATCAGTGACAGCGCTAGTTGAGGAATACTAAATTATTGCACCTGGCTCAAAACACGGATTGAGAAAGTCCTTTCAAAAAGGCTAAATCCATTTTGTGTTTTAGGCGGTCTTTCAGTACTACCAAGCAATAAACACTTCAGCACAAAAGATGGTATCTTGCTTGCCTAAAGTCAACAAGTCAGCTGTAGTTAACCTTGAGGGGAGCAAGAGCAGAGAAAGCAAAAGCGCTCTGAGTCTCACCTCTGAGTCAGAGAGAACTTGACTTGGGAACCAACCAGGGGCCACAACAGGCTTGTGTCCACCTCTCCTAAGGTTTCACTGGAGAGTAAACAGGATGGAAGGGGACCCACTGGGACACTGACTTTTCACAACAGCTCTTTCTCAATCCTTCTTTCAGCCAAACAACATCACTGTTTACAGCAGCCTCATTGAACAGGTAATAAAAGCACCTATGATCACACCAGCCCAAAAAAACCCTTAATGTTCCCCATCCAAAAGCTGTTAATGAATTGGATAGGTGCAAGAAGCTCAGGACTATAAATCTTAAATGATTGAGCCTTCTCTAAGGATGAACTCATTTCCTTCACAATGAATACCAGACAAACCCTCCATGCTCCTGATTTTTTTCTCTTGCAGTCTGTCTATCTTATACCCTCACTCAACACAGTTCTGATCCCAGGCTGACTTTCCAGGCACGGTGGTGAAAAGCCAATCAAGAGACAGTAAAGAGCAAGACTGAATGCACACAGTGAAGTGAGAGAGCCTTTCATGCATCCCACAAACATGGGTACTAAAGTGCTGGAAATGATGGTCTGATCTTTGGAAGTTCTTACCTGATTCAGTACTGAATGTCACAACATTGCTACTTGGGCCTTCTCCAAGGGGGTTCCTAGGTTTCACGTGGAATTCATAACTGGGGAATAAAATAGAAGAGATGAAAATTTTGCAAACTGAGCATTCTTGAATATTCTGGAACAAGCAATTAGGACACACATTGGTGCTACTCCCCTTCTGGAGAAGAACAAAAAAGCCTAATTTCTTGCCACAAAACCACTGAAACATTTTTGGTCCTAGCTGCGTAAGACATGAACTGAACACAAAATTAAATGGTCCTTTTGATAATTCTTTGCACACATAATATTAATATTTGATTTAATTCACCACTGACTTGTCTGTCTTGTCTCACACAGCAGTTTCAGTCCTGGCAAAGGGAGCAAGCTCAATGAGGTCTGAAGCAACCTAATAAACAGAGACTGAGTAAAGGACATTGCTGTTTATTTGTACTTTTTGCTTTCTTAAGAACACAAACCTTCAATTCAATGCCTGTCAGGCCCACCAACAGTGACAGACAGGACCAGTAGCAAAACACGGGGTGAGCCTACCAGGACAGGAGCTCAGCCAAGGCAAAGATCCAATTGCTTGAATATATGTTAATAGTATGTGAAGTCATGACAAGACAATGTGCAGAGTGTCTTTTGCATGTGTTTTTACTGACGTGGCAAACACCAGCCTGTGCTGTAGTTATCCCAGGATCCCTTTTCATCCCTGTGTTGGGAAGCAAACACGACTGAAGAAAAAATCCAAAGCAGCCTCCTCCTTTTAAGCTTCCCCCACCTCTCAGTGCTTGATTAAGAGTGGAAGTGCCACGTACAGAGGGACACCTCCCATGCTCTGAGCACAACCATGTTGAATCTCTCACCTCACAGTGTCTTTTCATCAGCGATGGAGCCACAGGACATGAGTCAAAGGGACTGTAGGCCTGGAAAATGGGCCCCAAATTAGAGGCACTTTTGCTCTAAACACAGGAAAAAATGGGAGTCCCAGAAGTGGGCAACTAAGCATTCAGCTCTTGACTCGAGCAGGATCATTTCCCAATGATACCTTTGGTAGCTCCTGGTTAACATAGCATTGTAATGTATTGCTAGAATGGTGTCCAAACAGCAATTTTCTAAAGAAATAAAGCCCCCGCACCACACTCTGCACAGCTGGAAATTTGTAAACTCCATTTGCAATTCCCCAGAAGAATAATTCAATCCAAACTTTGGATTACCTCTCATTCCTCCTTGGCTCCTGCAAAACCTGAGCTAATTAACCTCAGTGGAGTATTCATGCAGTACCAAGCAACTGTTTTCCATCCACTGTACTTCTAAGACAATATTTAACTTTAAAATTGCTTACTTAAGCAATTACCTTTATTTCTAGGGTTTTCTTTTCTTTTTGAGGGAAATATTTATATAGGCTGGTATTCTGAACAGATGCATTGTGGAAATTCATGGATATTGCTAAGAGAAACATTGTTGTGAGCTGAAAAAAGTCTGTTTGGAGAAATCTTGATATTTATTTAAACATGCTGAAAGAACATTTGGAACTACCCATATTACCCCACGGTAGGAGGGAGACATTTACTAGATAATCAGTTTAAGAAATCTATAGATCTTCATTATCAACTTGAAATTGCTTAAACAAAGAGATGCTTTTAAAAATAGGACCTGAGTAGTTAGTATTCACACTGGCCATGTGGTACAGTAACTTTTTTGGTCAAGAAGTATTCTTGTCTGGTAGGAAAGGTCATAAAATAGACAACTGTGGCAAAGCAGTCGAAGATTCTTTCTGAAGAATCACTGAAGCATAAACAAAGATTTCCTAATATGTTGGGGGTCTTAAAGTAATAGCTAGATATTACATTTTTAAAAAACGTAGAAATTAATCCCCACATAGAGATAAGAGACTGCAAAGAAATTTTCCTGCTTCCTTCACAGGAGGAACACCTTATCTAAAGCTATTATTGGAATTGTGATCATCAAGATGGAATGCTCTAATTTTTTATGGTATTAATCTCATGGGAGATAATAATCTGGTTTTGTATGTATTTTGCTGATTTTTGAACAAATATATTGTTCTTAATAGCTGATATGCCCTACTTTGGGCTGCATTAGGCAACATTCTTCATAGGAATCAGTTCTGTTCCCAAAAATCTTTAGTCTATGAACTTGGACTCATGAATCCTCTAATTCCAAAAAGACAAAAACAAGAACTGAAGGGTATTTTCCAAACACTGTTTTTCAAATTGTGGTTTAGACATCACTAGGTTCTCTGCAAAAGACAAAACCACATCTTGGAAAACTAGGGCAAAACTTAAATAAAGAACTGAAATCTGCAGATAGAGATTTCAGCTTATGTAAACATACAAAGAAAATTGTAGGAAAGGACAATAATAAAGAAATTTTCAAAGTTTAGCTCAGTCAATAGGGAAAGTTTCATATTAATAATGTTAAAAGGAAATTTTAGAAACTAAAATACATGCAATTCTACAGTTCTGTGGTATGTGTTTTTACAAGCATCACAGGCTCCTTTCCTCTGCCAATTTCAATCCTAAAACAATACCAGTGGCTTCCACAGTACAAAAATAACAAACAACCACTTTTGGAGATGAAGACAATTAGCTGGTTGACAGAACATTGAAAAGGAGAGAAAGGAAACATTGGACTGGGATCACAATATGACATAATTTACTGTTATTTTAAAGCTACGCTATGGCTGTTTTAATATAAGACAACCTAAAGCCTTTATTTTTTGTGTGTCAAGTGAAAGATCTGAAAAATATAAATGAAATAGTGAAAAAAAGTACCATCTGCACTGTTATGCACTCCTATAGAAACCACAAGGAAGGGGAAAAATGCTTAGAGTTTCAAGAAAAATGTATGGCAAAATTAATAAAGGGAAATAGGAAAGCTATAGAATGGTTATCCCAGGTCTGCTGCTTAGTTAGACTTACCTAACAAGAAACTGGAGTCTATTTTCCATCTTTATATCTGCCTGCCTACTATACCAAAATCTCTGCTATCCTATGTGAGCAGCAATCTAGCACATCACACCTTCAACATCTATAAGATTGTGCTATGCTACAAACCTTCCAAATCCTCCCCAAAGGTGTAAGACAGTAAAAGTCCTTGTGCAGATTAAACAGACTTGACCTACAGTAATTACTACTTGGAGGGTATTTTTCCACCACAGGAAATCGCTATACCACATGGAACTCCAGCAAATGCAGCTGCTCCTGCATTTTTCAAATCATGCAGAAGGAGAGGTTTGAAGATTGCAGAACTGAAAATAGGTGAAGAGAGATTTTCACCATAACAGGAGAACTGGAGCAGCTGAATACAGTCCTGGGACTTCAGGTCTACTGCTGGGCAGATGCTGGTGTTGGATGCTAATTGTGCAGGGCTCTGTGCACAGAGCTCCCCTGTCTCTGCAGAGTGTGTTTGGATGGCAGCGTGACCAGGAAAGAAAGAGAAAGAAAGAGAAAGAAAGAGAAAAAGAGCAAGAAAGCAAGAGAGCAAGAGAGCAAGAAAGAGAGAAAGTGAGAGGGGGAGAGAGAGAAAGAAAGGGAGAAAGAGAGAGAAAGAGAGAGGGAGAGAGAGAGAAGAGAGAGAAAGAAAGGGAGAAAGAGAGAGAAAGGGAGAAAGAGAGAGAAAGAGAGAGAAAGAGAGAGAAAGAGAGAGAAAGAAAAAGAGAGAAAGAGAGAAAGAGAGAGAAAGAGAGAGAAAGAGAGAGAAAGAAAAAGAGAGAAAGAGAGAGAAAGAGAGAGAAGAGAGAGAGAGAGAGAGAGAGAAAGAGAGAGAAAGAGAGAGAAAGAGAGAGAAAGAGAGAGAAAGAGAGAGAAAGAGAGAGAAAGAGAGAGAAGAGAGAGAGAAAGAGAGAGAAAGAGAGAGAAAGAAAGAGAAAGAAAGAGAGAAAGTGAGAGAGAGTGAGAGAAAGTGAGAGAGAGTGAGTGAGAGTGAGTGAGAGTGAGTGAGAGTGGGAGAAAGAGAGAGGGAGAGAGAGGGAGAGAGAGGGAGAGAGAGGGAGAGAGAGAATGAACTACAATGATTGTTGGAGTAATCTTTCTCCTAGCAAAGTTGGGAGGAGGGCTAAGAGAAAAGGAAAATGTTTATCCATGAACCCTGATATCAACAGCAATTTACTACAATACTTTTTAGTTTTTTAATAAAACAAATGGAAATCTCCAGCATTTTTCTGTCACACTCTGAATTTTGCTGCATTGCAGCTTTCTTTGTAGTTCCTATCTCTTGACCCTCGCTGTTGAGAAAAGTTAAACTCTCTGCATTGACAGAGGTTTTCTTGGGTTTTTCCTTATATGTGATTAGAACCTTTGGGTGCTAACTACAATACAAACCCATATTAGATAAAGGTGATAACAGCCTTGGGACATGACCTAACCCAAAAAGTCCAACAGAAACCACACAAAACATTTTCAAAAAGGAGAAGAATATGTTTGAAATCAACAAAATAATTGATGGGGAAGCAGATCAATACCTAATGGGAAGTTATACAAAACTGAAATGCAAGCATCATCACAGGCTTTTTGTTTCTTATTAATACTCTTTTTCTGCACCAGTAGGCTGGTGGGACACGTCCTCCAATGGCTACTCAAACTTCTCCAGATGTATTTAGAACAAGTCTTAATATTTTTCTTTACTACCTTCCAATTAATGCCATCACAAACACGCATGAGAACAGTTTTCAGCAGCCTTCAGGCCCTTTTTTGAAGGTTTGTGTAGAAATTTGGGCTGTAAAACTTTCTGGACACAATGGTGTGTGCTATGGGCTTCACTGCCTTTAAACAAACCACCAGAATGAAAGAGAAAATGTACACTGACTAAAAGAGAAAAGGTTCCAAGATAGAGCAGGGATACAGAAATAAGAACTACATATTTTGGCAGAGAAATCAGCAGAAATAACAAAAAATCTCATTGGAAAAAAAAAACCCCAAACAACATCTGCATTTAATATTTTAGGCTAGGAAAGTCCATGAAAAAACTACAGGTCAGTGAAACCAATTTTTTTTCCAAAGAGAATATGCAAAGGAACACCATTATTACTACACAAGAAATGGAATTAAGACAACAAAAACTACAGCAAGCCCATTTCTCTGTCAAGCCTCTCAATGTTTATTGCAGACAAACAGCTCAAGGAAAAAAATACTGAAAATTGTGGATAATAACCATATCTTGACTCACACATGGGAGGTCTTGCTTGACTATTAACATAGAAGTTATTGCAATGCTTTCTTATGAAGTGAAGTTTTAATGTAAAACAAAGAAAGAGCCGAGTCCTGGTACTCTGGAGCCAGTGGTACTCCCGTTGGGAGTTCCAATGTGAGCAGCCTTTTAAGGGAACTCAGAAACAGGAGACCTGTATGCAAACTTAGATGGAATAATGCAGGTCTCATTCCTCAAATGGCTGCTTGGAAGTTGGTCTGGAACTACTTTGACCAAAACGATCAGTCTTGCAGTTTGACTCTTTTCCAAGTGGAATAAACACTGCATTTCTCACTATAAGAATCCCAGAATTTCCAAGTGGAGGATGAAAAATTGTTAGTTCATATTAGTGCATTTGTTTCTTTCATTTTTCTTTGCTAAGATAGAAATGATATTTGCATTAACACACTAAACCACCTCAGCCTGCATTAAAAAAATTGGAGGAAATTGAAATCAACAGGACCAGAAACTGCCCCTAAGGTCCAGTCTTACAATGTGTTGTAAGGCACCTATGGAGGTAACCTGATCCAGGCCCCTTTTCATCACAGGGCTGACTTAGCTGCTTTGAGCTCAGGCTTCAAGAACAGTAGTGACAGACACTCATTCTTTGAACAACAGAGTAAAAACTGAGTAGCTCACTACTCTGTTCAGACTAACCAGGAGAAAGAGGAATAAATGAAATTTAGGTGTCACAATCTTTTCACTAACAGAAGAATAAAGACTGCAGGAATTTTGCTGTGTGCTTTAGTGTGGTACTGAACAGGGGGTTGAGTGAAATGTGACCTGGACCTACTCTAAAGTTCTTGGAAATAATATAAAGGGTAACAAAAACTAACTACAATACAAAGTCATAATCAGCACTGTGTATATGTGAATATTAGATCACAGAAGCAGATCTGTAAGAGAAATTTTTAAACTGAAGGCATTCATGAAACAAGAGGAAGTCTTCTCCAGGCACCAGTTATATCCAATTAACTATCTGTATAAGGAAGATGTAGATCATTATCTAGCTCACATAGCATAACAACACTACATGCTTTGAGATATTTCAGGTAAAGGTTACAATCAGAAGCAAATCTGATGAAATTAAACAAAAGTTCTAGACTGAAACCAAATAGCACCTTACTGCCAGCAAGAGAAAGCAATTTCAAGGATTCTGACCAACCAAATAATGGGTATCAAGATTTGAACATTCCAGGTTATTTAAATTATCAGAAATCTCCTAAGATTTGAAATCCTGCAATCACCATATTTGACAATTCTCTAGGTGAAAAAGAGGATAAAATATTTGTCCTATAAGGAAAAAATCCTTTAAATGAATGTGTGGTTGCCAGCTATGAGGCATGCCTTACTGTGGGAAAATGGCACGGGTATGATATGTCTTTCCTTGGGCAAAAGACATATGGATCTCAACATTCCAATAAAATCACGTTGTACGGGAGCCTCTAAAACACTCTTTTTAAAAGGAAAAAACCCCCCAAAATCAGTTGCGTTAGAAAGCAGCTGACTGTGCCCCACATTTGTTTAAAGGATGACCTCACAGTCAGAAGTTTTTCAAATCTGTTTCATCTTTCATGTCAGAGTATCAGACTTGCAGTCAAGTCACCAGGAACACACAAAGCTGGCATATTTAAGACAGAAAAGTAACAAACCTCCATAATATATACAACTTTACTTGTTTAAAAGTAACCTTCACAAGTGGTGGTATGCCTGTGAAAGTCCATTTTCATTTCCATCTCCATATTATCACAGTATGAGTCTGCTAAAACCAAATACTTAACTGTACCCAAAGTCAAAACTCTTTTTTCAGCCAGTGCAATTTTTCTGTATCTGGTCACTCTTCAGACAGCTAAATGGACACACAGAATACTGCATGATAACCCTCATCCCATTTAACTTCTGTGTTTGTCCTTACTGACAGCTGCAGTTGCACATGCAATTTTTGATGAGCGACTGTAAATCTCGTTGTTACCTCCCTAACACTGTCCAAATTCCTGAAATATTTAAAGTCTGGCCATTAGCTCCTAATCTTTAAAAGTTGTCTTGTGCAAAGGCCAGCTCAGAGGAAGAAGAGTGTCTGCCTTGCTGCAGAGCTTCCCAGAGGTGTAGCAGCATGACCTATTTGAAGAATGCAAAACAGTAAAGCAAACAAACAGCATGACCTGGCACCCAGGTTTTCCCTACTGCTAGTTCTTCATCCTTCAAACTGAAAAGTTGTTTGTCTTGCTTCTCTCCTGCTGGTTGTGGGCAATTAACTCTTTAGCTTCTGGGCCAGCACTACCAAATCCTACCTGAACTACCTCAATGGGGCACAAGACCTTGGCCAATGTGACTGCAGACCATCTCTGCCAGGTACAGCTCCTCAGGAGTATATCTGCAGAAATGCTTGCTGCTACAGGGCCTTTCTGCTTTAAACTTACCCATGAAGGCTGAGATAGCAGATTCACAAACATTTTTATGCCTTTTTGGGAAGTCTTTGTTTAGGTCTGTCTGCTTTAGATTTGTCCTGAACTGCCTTTGGCTCTGAAAGCACTGGACCTTCAGGGCAGAAAAGGGGTTCACACAAGCCTCACTGAGGGCTTCAAGAAAGCTGGCAAAAATGGGGTCACTAATTCAGCCTGTCAGTTCCTCCAAAGTGTTCCCAGCCGGAGAGAGTCTTCCCAGTTAATCCCCCTTCTGCTACTGAGCACCTCTCTTTCCATATACATTGCTGGTACTTTTGCAAATATTGACCAATTGCAGGCGGGATTTCTATTTCTCTTCCAAGTTTCTTTTCCAGATCTACCTCTTCTACAGCTCTTCCCTTTAGGGCTAGTTCTGGAAAAATTCCCTTCCCTTCTTAATGTATTACTTGATGAATTTTCAGACATTTCAGGGACTCTGTTAATGATTTAATCCTTTAAAATTAATTTAATCCTGTATTTAATCCTTGCTCTTCCTCCCATTTTCATTCACAGTCAGTTTCATCCACAAGTCCATTTCCTTCATCTAATGAGCAGCTCCTGATAGACAGGAGATTTTTATTATGGACATGTGATGTTTTGTGGCAGAACAGATACTGCCTCCATGATGCCAGCTGTCTTAACCACTTTCTTGTTTTCCCTGAATTCAGTGTGCTAGAAAGCCTGGATTAAAGTGGTAACAGCAACTTCTTGTGCTTCTGCCAAAGCTCTCAAGGTGTCCTCAAAATTAGGGAACACACATTTTGCGTGGAATGGGAGTTGTATTGAACAGAGCCACTCTGAGGACTTTACATCCTTAAATCTAGTGAGACTTGAGGGACATGCAATTTATATCAAAGGTTTTCTATTTTGGGCAATCACCCTCTAGATCCAGAAAGGCTTTCATGTCTTTTCTTTTCAAGGCTGGGGTTGGTGAATATTAGCTGCTCCCTCCTCAGGAAAAGTTACCCCTTTATATCTTAAGCCAGCCTCCACTGGTCACTCCTGATTTCCTATCTAGCTCCTTGTAAAAAAATGCACACTTCAAAAGACAGCTGTACTCCATAGTGCCTGGTTTGCTCTTGCCTACCAAAACCTGAAAGTCTTCTCACAGGTTTGACAGAATTGCTGCTAATTAAAACCATCTTATCTGCTTCTGCATAGCTCCTGCCTTCATTATGACCTTTGCAATGGTTCTAGCTGGATCTGTGTGTCTCCACTGTGCTTCAGCAGTGTGAAAAGCTGTTCTCTTCTGATTGTGTGGACACTGCTCCCAGCAGCAAGGGTTTTTCTTTGCTTCAATGTCCTTCCACACTTGACCAAATCCATTCCATCTCTGCCACCATACGTGACAGGAGGAGTTTGAATGTGGAATGAAAGAGAATGTGCTTAATAACACAGAGCTCTTTTCAAAGACCCAACTGTATTATTTCAGAACAGAAATGAAAACATGAACAGCACAACCTGACAACTTTAACAGCACCTACTCCCCCTTACTCACTACTCCAGAAATACATTGTTTTACCATCTCTTATAAACCTTTTCAGCTGATCAAGAAAAGCAGTGCTTGGTGCCCAAGATATGTATTGCTAACATGTCCTAACTACCTCTAACATGACAGAACAACACAGCTGCAGTTCACCCTCTCACAAGCCACATGCCTTCGGGAAAGAACACAGGCATTCTTGAAGCAAAACACAGCAATTCTAGCCCGTCTTGTGAGCCCATCTTTTGAAAACTGTCAAATAAACTCTTTTTGGGTATCAATTTTCCCATGCCTTTTGTTTTTCAAATTCTCTTCCCTTGCCCTCCACTTTGTGCAATAGGTTTTCATTCCTTCTCCAATCCTAGGAGTTGGTGGTAACAACAGAAGTTGAACCAGCACCTCAGATTACACCACGCATTGCCTAAAAATAAAGGTTCAGCATGGGCTCTATGCAGAATTTTGTGCTGTGTTTCCAATTCAAGGATGATAATAATAGAAAAGGGTGGTTTATCTAAACCAGAAAAATCCATTCACCGAAGCCAAATGGATGGTCTCACAGGAAAAACCCCAAGTGTCACTCATTAACTTTCTGATGCAATTAGTAAACAATGTAACAAAAGACAAGGGGCTTTCTTCTCTGCTCTGAATTTTACCATAAGAAGAAGAGTATTTTTAAATGAGATTTGATATTTAAAGATAGATCATGCTTATTTGAGCTAGTTGCATGAGAGGCACACCATCAACTGGAATTCACTTGCTCATTTTTTATTTTCCATCTCTTTTAAGACACTGAAAGAATACGATATGTTCAGGACAAACGTGTTCTTCCTCGCCATGACAATTTTCTTACTTTTGGCAGGTAGTCTTTGTGATACAGCAGGTCACTTCTGCAGACCACAAATACTCTTGGAAATTTCTTAAAGATTCCTCACATTTTATCTGTTAACTTAAAAGAAAGCTAAACCAAATGCATTTTTTATATACATTTTTCCTATCAAAACAGGAGTAAAACTGGTCAGGTCTTATTTCCATAAATATTTCCATTTGATGTGGCAGACAGCTGAAAGTCTAAATTAGTTGGATTAACTTAGAAAATTATATTATTTAACTACCTTGTGTCAGGTTTTAGGTTTTCCACAGTAGAATGGGTTTGGTTTGTAGTGATGATTGATTTCTCCTTTTCTCCATCACTTCCATTTTTAGTTGACACAACCTCATACTCTGGAAAATTACAGTACAGAAAAGTTAGATCAAGTAACATCTCTTCCTTGAGCTTTTTAAAAACAAGCAGAGAGTGAGTGAGTATGCACTTTTACAGGAATTCAACCTTTCTGCCTTTTGCCAACCTGAAATCAATACATGATTTGGACTTTTTAATTCATTCAAGTTGGAAAGGAAAATGCAGGAAATGAATGAGCATGCAAATATGTGCATGCACACACAGGCACACACCAAGAGCTACTGAGTCCATCCAGGGCCTGCTTGTCACTCAGTGCACAAGGCAACAAACTGCCCCACATTTCTGTGGCAACACAAAGGAGCAAAGCATGAGCAAAATGGTCTTGGTTCCTGACACCTGCAGTTTTTATGAAAACAAGGAGGTGAGTGTGATCACTGTTTTGGTTGTTATTTGTCAGACCTTTCCATTATGTTGTGGTTTGGGACATACCCAATGAAACCCCTGGTACGCAGTTAAAGTCAGGCAAAGCAACCATTCAAAACCCAAAATGATGCAACAAATTATGTTTTCTGTTTCCACCTCTCTATCTGAAACAGTGCATTTATTTATAAAAAAGAGATGTGATGCCTAAATAAGATGATTGGAAAAACATACATGAACTACAAAAATAGAAAGAGACGACAGCAAAGTTGGTTTGAGCCTGTCTAAACAAGTAATGTCATACTGGTGCCAATATGAAGCAATCGCTGTTTTCAGAAAACAGGATTGAATGTCTTCTCTTGAATTCAGAATTGATTTTGATGAGTCATTAACTGAGTTGTTAGGTAACTTCAGTGCTCAATTTTTGTCAGCCAGTGTTGAGATACAGAAGAAGATGGAAGCATTAGTAATGGCCATCTTGCATATTTACCTGTGTGCTGAGTTCTGCATGACTTGCATACATTTATTCTCAGTGTAACCCCCTTCCTTTAGAAATTAAAAAAGCCCAGATTCTTTTAACAGAGAGGGCTTGTTGGCCCTCTTGCAGTGGGTACTGCAAGTATTATGCTGGCAAAGTTCTACTGAATTACTAAATAGATGTAAGCTTTGATTGTGTCTGGCCCACTGTGAAACAGCATCCTCAGGTCAAGAAAGATGCCTACATTATGTGTGTGCACCTATGTGTACTGCTGTATTCTCAGAACTTCTTGACCAGATCTTACCAGATGCTGTACAGAGAGGAGCCAGAAAATTGGAGAGGATATGGAGTCATAATTAAGTATCTTTTTGTATGATCACTGACACAAACAATCCTTTTTGTGTGAATCTTGTTATAATCTAGCAGCATTTTCTTATCCACACTGGAGGTGAGAGTAGCACAAAAAAAAAAAAGCACTGGGCTTCTTTAATCCCTGGGGATTAAAGTACTTTTAAATAGCAAGAAACTATAGTGAAAGTAAATTAATATGGAAATACTGTATTATCACACAATGGAGGAAAGAAATCAAACCAACCAGTAACAGTGTCATTGTGTGGTTCATCCCAATCCAATATGACAAAGGATGGACAGCCCTCTACAGTCACCACCGTGAGGTTGGTTGGAGGGTTTTGTGGAGGACGGGTGGGTTCTCCCTTGCTGCCAACTTCTTCTTGAGGAAAATGTTCAAGAGAGCTTGTGATGGAGCAAGGCACATCATCATCTTTCTTCATGTACTTGACATGGGGGGCTGAGAACAATAGGAAAGAGCTGTTATTCCACAAAGTGTTTTTACAAAATGGCAGTGCCGTTTCCCCTGGTGCACAACATCCATCCCAGGACATCACACAAAACTCTGTACAAGTGAAACACAAAGCTTTCAGAATAAACCCCACATATTCAATATTAAGCTGCTTGTTTTCAGTTTTGTTTGGTTTGGATTTTGTTTATGTTTTTGTTGTTGCTTTCTGGTTTCTGCTTGTTTTTTAAATTTTACTTATTGTTGTTTGACCTGGAATCTGCACTGCCTTCACCCCCTTCCCACTGGCACCACTGATAAAATGACATTCTGAAGGTATTAGCAAATGATACACACCATTTGAAAGAATTAAAGTCTGTCACAAAATAGAAAAATCCACTTTATTTCTTCTATAGCAAAATGAGACTATAACTCTACTTGCAGGTTTTGAGAGGCATGCTAATACAAAGACATCATATACACCTTGTTTCACCAGAAGGATTAGTAACTTTAGTCAGGAAAGTAAAAGTAAAATTCGGTCAAGAAAATGCTGATTTGTACTACAGCTGTTTCATCTGCCACTAAAGTAACACGGAATCAAATAAAATTTTGGCCTTTGAATAACCAAAAAAGATAATTTATTAGCAAGCAAGATAGCTCAGACTTCATATGCTCCCTGAAATACAAATACAGGTATGACTATCCTACCTTGGTACCTTGGTTTTCCTGAAGAATCTGTTTCTGATGTAGGGCTTGAGCTGAAGACAGTTGCATCAACTGTAGAAAGCACAGTTATAATTTGCAATAAATACAAAGTTTCAGTGCTAGAACTGGAGCATTTCACAGTTCCTTTGGCATTTTACATCAATATAAGAATAGATAAATGTGGAAACCTGCTGCCAGATCAGTCTCTTCATTTTAGGTACCCCATTTTTTCTGTGATGCTCTGTAAACCCTGTACTTACCTGCTAGTACAGACAGCCATAATCAAAATGACAGATTGCATGGTTGCTGCCAGATTCCGTTCATGCAATATATGTAAAACACGTTTTAGACCACTGTCCTGAATTTGCTTTAATAGAATATTTTAGTAAGGAAGTAAAAGGTCAGCCATGGAAAAAGGATCTTTTTGCACTGTGTTGGCTGTTTAGCTTGGAGCTTTTTTGGTATTCCTGGGATATATAGAACTATTACATTGGCACATGTAACTTCCCTAAAAATAACAAGGAAATAAAAAATTCTGTCTTCAGAGAGTACAACTTCCATAAAATTTGAAGGAAATTGCACTGGTGAAAAGAAATGTGCTAAAGCAGTCAGGATTCATGATACAATGTTGTATTAATTAGCCATGATGCTGAACATGATGCAAATACTACAATGGACCTCAACAGATAAAATACAATACCTTCCCAACAAGCATTTATTAATAAATCCAACATCCAGCTTGCTTTACTGAGCACTAAGGGTCACAGTGAGTCCATGATCATTGTAAGGAGACAAGAATTGAAGTATTACTATAAATCCAGTAAAATTAGAAGCAGCATCATTCATGACAGTGTACCAAGAACTGCACATTTGGGGTCAAAAACTCTAAGCACATCATCCTCCAAACCCACTACTGTATGCCACCTTGAAAAGAGCTCTGAATTTGTCATCAACTCCCTGTTTTATAAAGGGCAAATTACCCACTGACCACTATGACTGCACTACTACAATTCTTTCTATTTAAATGGTGGCAGTTTGATCAAATAAAAGAGGACATCACACCTATGTTGAGTACTATCAGTCACTGACAATATTTTGAATTTATGTCCTGGGAAAATCAAAACATCCAGGAAAAGAAGGACTTTATCTACTCTGCACAACTTTAAATGGCCACTGAACAGGATTGAAAGCCTACTAAGCATGTATGGATTTCTAGGAAGATGGAACCTCTGTCATGTTCTCATTTACCAAGATGTGTAAGAGAGGGGAGCTAGATCTCAGTCAAATCAGAAAAGTCACAAAGTGGCATAAAAGAAATCAGAATCACCACAGACAGAATATTTCTTATGGTAAATATACAATGCATCATTAAAGTTTAGGGAAGGGAAGCAAAAGAAAAATAGAAACCTTCATGTTAATTAAAAAAAACAAAAGGAAAAAAGAGAAAAGAAGAAAGCAGAACCATTTGTAATATGCTCACCATCGTACTCTGGAGTTGCAAAAGCTGTTGGTGTCTTATATAATGTTCCTGTCCTCACAGGTGGTGTTGGTCCAGCAGGCTTAGCTATAATGACAGATGGAGGGACTTGTAGCAACAAGACATTCAGCATTTGAAGGAGTCAAACAGCTTTCTGATTTTCTGAGAGAGCTCTGTTTTGTGACAACTGCTCCATATAACAAGTATTTTCATCTAAATCACAGTAATCCCTCAACTGGAATTAGGAAAGTTCTGAACTGTGCTAGTTGCAAATGTAACCTAATCCTGATACCCAGTAAGAAAATTCTTTGCCATTTTGAGGTTGTCTTGGAAAACTTTAGTTCGCTGGAATATAACCTGGTTTAATGCACAGAACCATCCTACGTAGACTGGTAAAAGGATGAAAAATGACCAGCACTGACACTGCTGTTCCTTAAAGAAAGTGCAGGTTTCTTCCTGAGTTGCAAGACACAACAGCTGAAGTCAGCAGCTGAAATTTGAATTCTTCCCTCTAATATAGGTAAAATTAATTTCTGCTCTCAATGCAGCACACACATTAGCAAGGGTGGTGCTGGAACATTTATAGTGGTAAACACCAAGTCCTTAACTGTGGTCTGCATTTCGAGTTTAACCACAGAACAGGACTGGAGCTTCCACTAAATGAAATCAACTTACACATCAAATGAAAGCAAAGAAAATGCAGCCAAGTCCAGCATTTTCAACATCTATAGCACTATATCACTCAAGAAGAAAATCTTTCGTGCTGAACTCATTTCTGTAGTAGGTTCCATAAGTCTGGACAGAAACTGACTGATAGAGGCAATATTATCACCTATAAATAAACAGCTATTTTTAAAAAGTATTTTAGATTATGTGACATTGCTTTTATTCTTCAGCTGTTACCACCTAGTAAAGAAAACAGGTTTCTAAGAGGCAAACAATCCATGGTAAAGGTCTTGATTTCTTGCATAAAAGCTGTAAAAGACAAGAATTAAATTCACAAAACATGCAGATAGTCCCAGAGACCCATGATATGACAGTGACATCTCAACCCTGAAGAGTCAAGAACTATATAATGCAGTTGCATCCCCATCATATATGATACAGAACACGGCAGCTGAAGGCAGAATTCTGGTGAGCTAAGTTCAAGACAACAAAATCCCTACTTTCCACTAATTTTCTTAATAAAGTGGAACTCTGAAAGATTCTCACTAGACCTCAGTTTCACAAAGTTTCTGGAACTCTCATTGCCATCTTTTTTCCCATTCAGGAGACTTTTAATGCCTGCATAGAAACCTTTCCATAATATCCACAGGATGAGTTAGAAAGATGCAAGCAAGGAATTAATCACAATGTTAATGAGAAAGAGGACAGAATTCTGACAGGGAAAATCCAAGAAGGACATTGAGGCAAATTTTTCCTGTTAATACAGTGGAACTGTTTCTCCAGGGAACCAGAAGGAACAAAATTACAATGTTTAAGCTGGATAAAACACTAGGAAACACAGAAGAAAGAAAATCTACCGTCTCCACAAGGAAGAACCAGATCATTTAACCAATTTGTTCCATCTTGAAAGCCTAGGAAGGTATGGCAAATGCTGACTGCCACATAACCTGGCCTCCACTGCAAGGAAAAAGGGTGAAATTTCAAAACACTGGTAAATTAATCAGACACTTAGTGGAGAAAATTAGTATAGACCCCAATACAAGCAAGAGAAATATATCAGGTCTAAGACCAATGATGTCTTCTGTTTTCTTGGAACTATTACTAAGAGAACACCACCCATCAACAAGTTCAGACACCGTGTTTCAGTCTTGGCTCTGCTGATGAATAAATATATAGGTTGTCTCATCCAGGTTGGAGATTCTTGCTACTCATCTGCCACACAAAATACTAAAGTATTATTAAGATCTTTAGTACCTTAATAATACACAAAGTCCCAGATGAAATAAACAAAAAATCCCAAACAAACCACAATAGGAAATCCAGTAGAGCTGTATATTCGTATATAACTGTATATTCTTATATATAAAGAAGACACATATATATATATATATATATATATATATATACACACACATATTTCCAAGGAAATACAGAGATCAATATGAAGAGGAAAGAAGCTGTCATGATGTTAAGCTGAAGGAAATGACAGTTTCTGACTAATTGGAATAATGTTAGCCTAAGGATTGTTATATAGAATCCACTGACAAAACATCCATGTGGATACTGAATACTCTCTTCAGCATAAACTTAAAATAAAATAGGAAAGGTGAAAGTTTCTATGTCCTCTTAAACCAATATTGAGATGCCAGAATACTTTAGCACAATGATCAAGCTGAACTGTGCTCATGAAACCACTCAGCTTGCTCTACCTCCCAGTGCAGTTAGTTGTCTGGGTGGTTATTAGCTCATTTTTTGTAACACTTAATGGATGTACCACACAAATGTGAGGAATTCTGTACCAAATATTCAGTTAGGTCTATGCATTGAAGCACAATAGTCAACATCTCCCATCCAACAGGCACATTAAATAACAAAAAATGATATTAGTAAACATGAAATATTCTTAAGGTTGGTACTCTTAAAGGATGACTTTGAGTGTGCTATTTTTCCTTTCAGCTCCCTTACCTAGGTACGATTTCAATATATCTAGGTTAGGGGAAGAAAAGTAAACAGGGTTTTTGCAAGAAGACAAAAGACACAAGGTCTGTGTGTTCTAAAAACCTAGTTTCTGTAGAAATCACAGATCAAAGAAATCTATGCTGTAGAATTCTCCTCTACCCTGCTAGCCAGTATTATCTCACACTCAATAAAATATTTATGCTGCAAAGGCTGAAATACCTGGGCTCCCCGGTTTACCAGTCACAGTGTTAGGAGGCAAAGGTTTTCTTCTCATCTGTGTAGGCCTGGCAGGAGGTACAGGAGGGTGCTGGGGGCCAGGTGATGTAGTCACTGAATGACGTTACAAGACAGCATTATTAATAATTTAACCTCAAATTTCATAAATCAGAAATGCACTAGAAGTTATATTCTGACTTCTCAGGCACTGTTTCATGTCTGATTTAATATCAAAAGTGGAGAGGTGAGGTTAGGAGCTGATCTGAGTTGTATTTTCAACCCTGAGAACTGTGTGCCATGAAGTTTTAAACAACGTTTACATTGAAAAAATTTAGCTCCTTTGGGATTTTGTACAAGTATTCGAGTGATTCATTTTCTGTGTAGTTGCTCATTTTTATCAACAGTAATTTTTTGGCATTCAAATGAATACATCTTCACACAACAAACACCACCTCAGTGTGCTGGGAAACATCTTCAGTATTCTACTCACAAAATTTCTGACCTCTTGTACTTTCTGACTAAGACAACTGGCCACCCTCAGCTTGGGGCAAAAGATGTAAGAAAATGAAATTATCATTAGGAACACTTGGCATTATAATGGCATTATTCTATGCCATTCAAAACTGAAAAAGGTACTGTCACCTCAGACACTGACATGGTTAAACACAAATGCTGTTGTAGAAATTTCTGAAGCACCCAACTTGGTTATTTCAATGTCCAGCTCCAGCCAGTACCCATTAAATTTATCTGATAATGTCCTTTGACAGTGAGGTCTCAAAGGAAAACCTAAGCCGCTAAATTCATACTTACAAATCACTTTACTGTATTTTCCAGACAAATATTTTATTTACAAAGGATTTTATTATGCAAAGGAAAGGCAAAGGAACAGATTTTTATTCCACTAGTCACCTTTGTCCTTCTTTCCTTAAGAAAATCCAGGAGATATGTGCAACACATTTATGTAACAAAAGCCTTTTTGTACCTAAAAGGAGAAAATCCTCAAGAGTAATATAATTCTCATAAGTCTGCCAATGTCAACAACCATGCAAGCTGCCTGATACTGAATTGCTGGCTCCATAGGCTACCTCAGGTCCAGTGTATCAGACCTTAGTTTACCCTATAAATAGAGAGACTGTGGGCGAGAAGGGAGAAGATCCAAAGACCCATTTAGGAGAGCTTTCTTGGAAATACTGACAATGTGCAAACAGGAATATCTCCATCTCTCTCTCTTCCCTTTTCCTTTTTGGACTCTTGTAGTCACTTTTAAAACAGTTTTATTTTGTTTAAATCCCTCACATCAAGACAGAAAATAATGCTCTATCTAATTTAGGAGGATGTAGTGGTTTGGAAAGTAACATTTGCTGGTTTCATAGTAATTTTTAATCTCCAGATGGAGTAGAAAAAGAAATGCTTAAGGCCTGAAAAAGTATAATAAATTTTTGTATATATGTCATCATACTCTAGATATTACTATATGGTAGTATTCACAATTTCTTTTTCCTCTGCCCATAATTAGAGAAGGGATTGTTCAAGATATTTATGAAGTAAAAATGTGGAAGTATTGACTTGCCAGTGGTTTCTATCTTATCTTCTGAACAGCACAACTACAACAGTTACAGGCAAACTAAAACATTGCATTCAGTGTACTGGTCACAATGAAATCTACCGTACTCTACTCTGGAAAAACAAGAATTCCTGATTTTCCCTTCTGCTAATTCCCACAATGATTTGGCTGCTAGCATTGTTCAAGGCCAGGTTGGATGGAGCTTGGACCAACCTGGTGTGATGGAAGGTGTCCCTGCCAAGGCAGGTGGGGTGGAACTGTTTGATCTTTAAAGGTTCCTTCTTACCCAAACCAGTCTATGATTCCATGAATTTTAATATACATATTAAGGCCTCATGCAGAGAGCTGAGAATGCAGTTATACAAGAAAATTGTGAAGCAGTAGTAGCTACCATACCCAATTGTCTTTTATGACTACAGTTCAGGGTATTGGCTTACCCCTCAAAGCTCTAAAAGCTTAACTTTAGACATCAGATGTCATAAAACAAGTGAAGTTGGTCTTGATGTCCTTTCAAACCTATGTGCATAAAAACCCTTCAAGTCTCTGCAAATCACAAGCTGGATTTACCTAAGAGAACACCCCTGCCTGACATTCAGCAACAAAAAGTGCAGAGAATCATCCTTCTTTTCAGTTTACACTTTGCTTTCAGCGGCTACCAATAGCACACCACTTAATCTTGGCAAAGGACAGTGGTCAGACTGAATAAACTTAAAAATGATAAAACATCAGAACCTGACCATCAAGATAGGCTCTTATCTTTGTAGAGATAAATTAGGTGCAAAGGAAATTCAACAAGGATTAGGAACAAACAGCCGTTTATAAAAGAGTGTTTTAAAATCCAGTAACATGTTCTCAGAGAAGACCCTACCTAAAAAGAACATCTGCAGCTGAGTAGTAAATCCAAGAGAAAAACAAAAAAGATTTAATTTTCAGTCAGTTTCTACGTCAGAAAAAAAACAGAGCTAAAGCAAATTCCATGCTTGGTTATGCTCATGAAACAGAAATTCTTTACACATCAGGGTATTTACCTGTTGTATGTATGTTTCAGTTAAAATATTTTGATTGTTTTGGAAATATGATTGCAAGACTTGCTGGAAGAGTAAACCTTATATGTCTTGTATTACACATGTACAAAACCCTGCAACCTGATTTACTCCACATCATTATTTTCCTTCAAGCCTAATGTTCTAGTTTTCCCAACAATCCCAATATTCAATGAAACTTCCTCATACATGGTAGTACAAGTTGGTTATGATTTTACCTTATTCAGCTTTGCTATGTGGAAAGTATTAGCATGAAAAAAACAGTGCTTATTGATTTTGTGGCTGTTAGATCATAAAGATACAACTCTGGTGGTGAAAATTTCTACCATATGTAGTGACTAAGCATATGTAAGTGACCAAGTAGTGGCTATAAATTATTCTTATTTTTATCTCTTTTTAGTAGCATCCTGAAGCCATAAGAAAATGTATTGATGAGGATGATTAAGAGTTATTTTTTCTTCTCAGTGGAGGTGCTTTGTGTGCAGAAAAGGCAGCATTTTCATTTTTAATAACAACTGTTAAAAACAGCTTTATTGTCCACTTTTATTAACCTTACCAGAAATCGGCTTTTGCCAGGTGTCAACATATTCTGGAGGTCTTTTGACACCCATGTCAATTGGTCTGGCAGTAGCCTCAGGTGTATAAAGGCCATCTGTCAAAAAAAGGATATTAAATAAGTATCTGCAGTATGGCACCAAGTCATGGAATATTTGTATGTTGAATTCTATGTTCAAACTCCAGCAAAACAAACATGTGTGGCCCTATGTTTTTACCGATAATTCAGTGATATCTGTTATCTTCTTCTTTGGGTAAGTAGAAAGTGATCACATTCTATGAAGTCTGCAGTTTAATTTCAAACACTCCTTGAGTAAAATATATTCAGAAAGAGAAAATCAATAAGATGAAGAGGCAACAGGTGAGTTAAACCAAAAATATATGTGAAAAAATGAGTGGAGAGAACATTCTGGTTTTTCAGTGTAAAGAATAAAATGTCCATTGATTCTTGGCAAAGGGCAAAGTTCTCCTTCTCCCCATAATAAGACCTCTGGTCATTCTCCATATGAAATGGTTAGAGCAATTCTGGACCAAATATATTCACCATATTTGGAGTACAGGAGACAAAGTATACACAACTTCCAGTTTGTATATAAGAGAAAGTCCTACTCAAAAGTTATATAAACACGTTTTTTAAAATGTAAGTGGCATTAAAAGATCAACATAACTCCTGGTACAGAACAACTGTTCCTCATGCTGGTATTTATAGGACAGCCAGAATATTTAATTAATATGCTTTCTCTACATAAATAAGTAAGTATATTTGCTTTATAAAGACTGTATATATAGTAAAGCTAAAAGATGCATTGCAACTTCATCATGTTTGTGGGAAAAACCCTCTGCACCCTTTCTCATGACGTATGACAAAAACCCCTAGAATTTGTCATAGTAAAAATGAAATCTCAATATTACTTTAATTATCAAATTCCAACCCTGTTCCAACATGATCTATTCATTTCAGCTAAAGATTTCATAGATGTATAATCTGGTTGTCAATTTGTTTTGGTATTTCATTGGTATTTTAATAAAAATGAAGCAGATAGTTTTTCCATTCCTTTACTGTTTGACCATTCTTGTTGCATGCTCCTTACAAATCCACAGGCCATACATAATAAATAATTTACTGAAGATTTAGGTGACAAGACTTGCAGTAAGCTGGGAACAGGATGCAGATGACCTGGTCCCTGTGTATAAAATATCAGAACACGTCATATGGTTTTATACAACTGCAATTTGTCTTCAGGTAAGTAAAATGATTAATTAGATCTTCAGCTATACAAAGCACCAGAGGGATGGTCAAGGTTTCATGTGGATAAT
Organism: Prinia subflava; assembly: GCF_021018805.1. Classification (NCBI taxonomy): domain Eukaryota; kingdom Metazoa; phylum Chordata; class Aves; order Passeriformes; family Cisticolidae; genus Prinia; species Prinia subflava. Next base: position 1,501,530 of record NC_086249.1, read on the forward strand.
GTTCAAGGAAGAAAAGATATGAGAAGACTAGCATCAGCCTTAAAAAATATAAAAATAATCTTGTACATCATGAGGTATAGTTAGAGCTTATTTAGTTTCTCACTCACCTTTCAGTGAATATATCAACAAAATATGGCAGCACATTGACTAATTCACACTAAATCACCCAAGTGTGTATTACAAGTCTAAATTAGTTTTGCATGTTATAGTTTCTACAGAAAAAACTATCTCTATCCTGCTCGTTAGAATCATAATGTTTTCTGAATTATATCAGTTGAGAATGAACAAAATATTTTATGTTCTAGTTGGAAGAGGTATTTTTTTTCTTTGCAGAAACTTGCACTGCTGCTCTACCATATATAAAGTAGTAATGAAAAATAAGTCAAAATTTCAAACCACAATACTTCCATGTTGACAAATTCTCCTATTTTGAGTATTCCAATACACTTTAAAGTTACATAAAAGTTCGTGTTTTCATACAGGGTACCTGCACAACCAAAGTGTGCTGTATTTGTCATAGCATTTGCCTTATTCTAGCTGATGTAACTTGCTTATTAAAAGCACTCATCAAATTCATCCAAACTTTTAACAGAACTGAGAATAGATCTATTACTTGCATATGTCTTTGTGTCCTCTTTTAATTCTATATTTTTTCCTGAAAACATTCACGGGATCTGGAATACGTTTAAACTAACCACTCTGTCTTTAATTGTAGAAATACTGTTAGAAGGATGGATCATTTTAAGGGAAATAATGGAAAAAGTGCCCTTGATAAAATAAGCTGAAATACCTTTATACTTGAGTTCCTCTGGAACTTGGCTATACACACACAGTGTAAAAAATAAGAAAATAGAGCACAAAGTTAATGGCCATTTTAATGAAAACCATGTATGCCTCCATTGAAGGGAAGGGAAATGGAAACATTGCTCAAAGTTTGTTTGCTGACATTTGTCAGGAAGCTCAGTAGATCAGGAGCAGTACTTACATGGTTAAGATTAAATTAAATTAACAAAACAACCCAGTAAGATGAGTTACATACACTAACATGAAAAGCCATCTGAATAAAATGGTATTCCAGAGAAAATGGCTAAAACATTGCAAAGAACTAAAAGGAATGCTAGTCATGAGGAAGCAATCCCTGCCTCTTTTCCACTGTCAAGTTTACCACCTGGCACTACAGCTGGCCAGGAGACTGAAAAGCCTGCCAGGAAACCAGCCACAACCCCATGTGCTGGAAAAAACAAATTCCACTGCTTATCATCTGGGCCCTGCAGCTGCCAAGCTCTCTCTGCATGGCAGTGAAACTTCTTTGCACCGAGGCTCAGGAGCCCAGTCAGGGGGGAGAAATGGAGTGCATTCAACAGCAGTGCCAGTCCAGCAAGGAATTGAAAGACCCAAACTGGTGTCCAAACAATGGAATATCCAAGGATAAGTGATGTAATGTCTAAAGGTAAGTCTGAAAACCTATTGTTACATATATATAGCATATTCCTAACAGCCCAGTTAAAAATTCTGGTCATAGATCAAAAGTTCAGGATTTTGATAAGCCAACCACAGAAAATACTGAAAAAGGAACTTTTTTACTTTGCTCAGCTGGTAAGATTTGAGGATACAGGTTATAGAGTTCTTTCCTGAGACTCTTTTGCAGACTTAGGTACTCTTTTGTAATAGCTAATCAATTGCACGTTGCCTGGGAGAGATACGGAAGATTTCTTTAATTGGTTACCTAAATTCCTTTTTATGCACATTTATTTTGTGTCTCAGACACTGGCACAATACTGTGATGTATTTGCCTTACAGAAGACTTGGGAATTCATTTACTGATCATCAAGAAAAGTACAGCTTGAAAAGTTGTGACAAGCTGCAGTCGCCTCTCAAGATGTCATAAATGTACAAAATTCATTGGTGCTTTCTCTTACAGAAAGGTGCAGACTCACAGAAAGGTGACAATGACTTGTGGCAGTGGGGCTGGAGGTACAAAGCGGTGGGCAGGAGATAAAGGCCAGATCTTCTTTGGTACTTTGGATGCAAAGTTTGACTTAAAGGGCTCACTTGGCGGGACACAAAATTGAGCTAAGAGACATCTACAGGATGAACTTAGAGGAAAAAATATACTTATGTAACTTGGCAATGGAAACCACTAGTGGAAGTATCATTTTTCAGAAGAATTCTTAAAGAAGGTACTCATTTACCAGTGAGTACACAGCATGCACAGTAAATAGTAGTTTTGGGGTGACTTTTGACACCATTTACCACAACAAAACTCTGCCTCTTCCTGGCAACAGGCACTACTAAAAAGTCATGGAAATAATAACAAATGGTGGCCACACCAAGAGGGCCACTTACAATATGATTGCTTAAAACAATACTTCAGCAACTTAAATCAGCATTCAGCACAAAAAAGTCCATGTAAAAGTTTACTACTCTTATGTTTATACTACTGATTTAGTTAGCATGTATTCATTTTTGGTGGTGTTTTTTATAACTTACCAATACCTCTGTTGAGGTTACGAATACAGGGGAGAAGAGAAAAGCTCAAGGCACTGTGTAATGCAATAGTGTGTTTGTGCATAATTTCATAATGTGATCACTCCTGGAGACCTGTGTGCATTCTCCCATTCCAGTAATCAGACTGGATTAGAAATTAGAAATTAGAAAGCTCTCTGCAAGGTGATTTCCAGCACAACAAAACCTTTTGATCCACAACTACTGAAATTGGTCATTTAATTGGCTCTAACTAGCTCTGATGTGCTGGAATTTGATAGCCTCATTTAATTTACCAGCAGGGCTATGAAAGGTCAAAGAACATGTACCTCTAATGAAGGTATTCGCTCCATATTTAATACAGAAATGTATGTCATATTCTAAACAGGTTAAATTTAATTCAATTTAAATATACCACCATCTCTTCTGAGTTTTTACCATTTCTAACAACATGGTGGGCTTGTGAAAATGTACAGGAATGAGTACCTGAAGACATTCTATGATCATCAATGGGTATTAAATTGCCAAATATTCAAGAAAGAAACATTACACAGGCAAAAATGTTTAGAATGGATGGACTATCACTCAGGCTGTCCTAATCTAGCAGGCATAGAAATAGTAACAGTAGCCAGCAATAATATGGGACAATAGCACTTTTAGTGGGTGGTTAGCCAAAAGTTTGCCTTGAATATGTATATTATTTACTTATTTATATTATTTATTATTTTAAACTTGAATTATTGATGAAGAATCCCCAAATTATATATTTAATTAACCAACGGCTGTATTAAAAAAATCCCCAATGGTATTTGTATTGATGTAATAAATTAATGCTCAATGAAATAAGAAATATGGATTCATTATGAATTAGCATTGAAAATATTATGTTGATTAGATGGAAAAATCCAGTACAACTGAAAAAGGAAAAACGATTTTTCCCCCAAACAGACCTGCACTTCTAATAAATTTTTGTGGTAAGGGATGTTTGTTATTTGCTTGTTTAAGAATATGTAAATTGAAGTTCTCACTGTTGTCTGCCATCCACCAACATGGAATTCTTTGGTGCTGAAATATCCAAGCCTGAATACTACACAGTCCAAATACTGCATGGTCTGAATGTGAGTAGGTCTGACGTGAACACACCACATGCTTAGAGAGTAACTACCAAGGTATTTGGCTTCAGGGCTTCCCTACCAAACCTCCTGACTTGGACCCAAACAAATGAGTGACCCTTTTCAGTGAAGCATTTTCCAGTAATTATTGTGGATCTAACATCTAGAAAACATTAGCCACACAATAATCAATCTGTAAATTTACACAGACAGAGTGCCAACATAATTTCATCATCACCCTCAGTAATTACACAAGATCAGTAGAAGCAATTACACATGGACTCTGAGGAATTAAATTCTGTAATAAAACACAATGAGATATTTTGCAGGGCTCAAGATGACTTGGGGATGTCACATTCCAGCCTTTTATTCATAAATTTAAAAAAAACCACCCCAAACCCAGAACTCTACCTGCTGTTGGCACAATCCACTTCGGCAGTCCAGGTGCTCTTGTTCTGGCTGGTGCTAGTGTGGTTCCAATAAAAGCTGTGTGAGAGAGTTTCAAAAGAAAAGAGAAAAAAGAAGAAAAAAGAAAAGTTCCATGAGAAAAATACCCAACAGACTTCTACGTGATGCCAAGAATTCCCCACTAGAGAAGAAGTAAGACCTGCTGTGATGACACACATAGGGTTGTTTTTTCTCTTGATTTGGAAAGGTTTTACCACCAGGCTAATTAATTAATTGAAAAATACCCACTTTTTTCCCTCCCAGCAATACTTAAAATTCCACCAAGAACAGATGAAGTTGATTAACCATTTAATATCCTCCCCATCCCGGACTGAATAAACAATTATTACCAGGTCTGGCCTGTGATTTATCCGATGGCTTTGGTCTTGCAGAAGTGAGACGAGTTTTATGAGGTGCTAAAAGAAACAAGGTCCTGTTTCAATGCTGTGTGCAACAGAACACGGACAGTGCAGTGCGATTTGCCAGACAAAAAGGTCCATGCACCAGTGTGATACAGCAAAATGGACAAATGAGAGTTCTATGAGTTCTAATCCAAAATGCATGTTGAAAATGCTAGTTTCTTTAGTGGCCAGATGACTCCATCATGCACTCTGACCAGTTACATTCATATGTAGGTTTAGGAAAAAGATGTAAAATATTTACAGCCAGTTACCCAACTGGATATGGATACAGAGTTAGCTCTGCAAGGTATCCATGGCCTTAAGACATTTAATTAGGTTCTGTAAAAAACAAACAAACAAAAAACCTCAAAATAAAACACCAAACTCAACCCCCCAAACCGAAGACTTAGATAAAACTACAAAACATTAAAATATTGCTGAGAAAACAACTGGGAGCATTCAATGCAGACATTATGCAGGGCAGCTGGAGCACAGTGTCATCAGCAAGGTTGAAATCAGAAACCCTCAACCTTTTTTTAGTGTTGCCTTTCGCTTGTAAAATGATTTTGATACTGTAGATGTTATGGGATCTGTGAAAGTCACACTGGAAGCTGAAAGCATTTGCAGTAGTGGTTATCTTGTGCCCAATTAGCAATGTCTGTATATCAGTCTTTTAGAGCTGGCTATTTGATACTCAAGACAAATAAATGTTTGACCCGTAACACTCAATCCAGCCTCTCTGAAGCATCAAAGAAAATGCTCATGCAAGGCAGAACACATTACTCATTTTTGGTGTTTAGACTGGAGAAGTTTTACAGATTTGGATTTTGTAAGGAGAAAGTTGGAACTCAGTTACATCAATGTTTGCAATAGTATATATATATATATATATATATATGAGCATCCAACACACAGCTCTAATACTGTTTAAAAACTTCATATAATCTTTCATATTTGAGGCAATACTGAGCAAATCTCATTTGCAGACCAATAAAGTGAAATATTTAATAAGGGGAAAAATAAATTTTCATATTATGTATTTGAAACAGTTTTAAAGACAATAACGAAAAGACAATTAAACATTAAACCATACTTATTTTACTAAAGATTTACATACTGTCAATACAACCACTGAAGAAAATCTTTAAAAATTACCTGTGTCGAACCAAGGAATTTCAGTTGCTTGACCAATTTTGGGCCTCAGTGAAACGTGGTATGTTTCATTGGGAACTGAAAATGGACATATCACTGCTTATCAAATGCAAGTGATTTCCTTTTAAACATAAGATGTCACAAGGGGAAAGGAAATTCAAACTGTCTGTGCAGATCATAAACAAATGAGTAAATGCTAACAATCTGGCTGGAAATCATGCTTTTATCCATGTAAAAGGCTTTTCGAGTCTGGGAAGACATACATCATTAGTAAGTCAGACAAAATCAGAAAAGATGATAAGGCAATGCCTTTTTACATGACTATTCATCATCATCCGTGTAATACTTATTTCTATAAGGAATCGCATGAAGAAGAAAAATGGCTGGAAAATTAAAACCAGCAACATTTTGTACATGCACTGGACTGCAACAAATGAACATGACAAAGCTATATTAAGGTATTTCTGTTGATTACAGTGTAGGTTCAGCCATACAGCAAAAGCAGAGAAAGTAAAGATTGATGAAAAATAAACTGATGTAATATTCTCATTACCCAAAGTTATTTTGGACTCATCAACAACATGAACTGTTACAAGGTTAATTGATCCCAGGTGTGTTGCCCTTGGAGCTATAAAAAATAAACCATTGTTCTGTGAGAAGGGAGATTAAAGAAGTCAGATTTCATGAAGGATCTGTCTTCATTGTTTCCTAAAAACCTATCTGCACATCTGCTAGGACAATTTTAACAGACATGAGACAGACACGTTCTGATTAGTCTGGATGTATTTTCACGCTGACAACCAGACAGTGCAACTATTCTGCTGGCCCCCACTAACTTCAGAACACTCGCCCTAAACCTGGAGTTCTGACAGTCTTTGGTCTTTCTCATACTTGTTGTATTTACTCACACTTCTCAAAAAATTTTCTAGAAGTTTTTAGTAAGGTATTTATTTTTCAGATCTCACTCAAATTTGAATGAATTAATTGAAAGGTCTCTAAGTTACTGGATGAAAAGGACAGACTGACAGGCAGAGGCACACACTACATGGCTCTTTTTGTTTTCAGAAATAAGGTTAAAATACGGAAGCTGGAAAATAACCTACTTATTCGCATAGAAGCAGTGGCTAAAAAGTGCCATTTATATTTAACAGTAAACATTTGTTTACAGTTTTCCTACCAGTAGCTTGTTTTGCATATAAACCATTATAATGATTTAAACTTTAAATGGCAAAAAATAAGCTTCTAAATTCTGTTTTCTAGAATTTTTTCCCTAAAACTAAATTTGTAGTGGTACCAAAAGATGACTCTTGTTAACTATGACGTGATTGGAAATATCTCTTGTTCAGCTGAGACTTAGAATCTGACTTGGCTATTGAACAGCCTTTCAAAATAAGGGATTTAGAAAAGAAATCTTTTTCCTGGACTGTTCAGTTCAATGTTCACAGTAATATATATGTACATATGGTATATAGATAGATAGAATATAGTTCTTGAATGAATAGGGTGTCTGCTTGAAATATTTTTGGCCATATAAAATGGACAAGGAGAAAGAAGTGGGGGGGGGGGAATTACTAAACTATTCATTAAGCTATTTGTCTAAGATTAAAATTTTATCAGTTCAGAGGTTAGATCAGAGAGGAGGAAAGATCAGGAGCTGCTCTTCTAAACACATAGTCTCTCCTCACCTAACTATATTTTTCTCCTGTTAGTTTCCTCCTTAGCAATTCTTGTTGAATAAGATCACCTCATGGTACAGCTGAGATATCACCACCCTTTACTGTAATTGTGCATCCCTGAATCTACCATGGTTACTGCAAAAATCACTGGCATTGAAGGCACTTCTACTCTCAGCATGTAAATATCTTGGGCTGAGACTCTGTAACCCGATTTTCAAAAGTACTTAAGAAACTGAAGCAAATATATTTAGAATAATAGAATTCCCCAAAAGAAAAGAACTTTTTGAATGTGAGCACAGAAATATATTTTTATTAAAATTAATTTAATTTCTCACAATTTTTGATGGCTACTAAACCCATCCAACTGCTTTCCATGGAAATTGATCCAATTCTTGGGCATTCACTTTGACATAATTTGTCTCAGCTGAACAACAATACAAATTTCTGTCACTTATTATGCATGACTGCAAGAATCAGTGAGAGTGGAAATATAACTAAGGCAGTGCCACAGTAACACTTCTAAAGTTACAAACTGTAAATTACCAGGTTTGGTTTGTGGTACTTCTGGCCCAACAGATGTTTTGGATTTGGAAGGAATGAGCAGTGTTTCTTTTGGAGCTGAAAGAAAAGGAAAAAGATTATTATTGTATTCTTCAGGAGTCATGATCCAATGCCATATTTAGCCCACAAAAAAATGCATGCCTCAAATGCCTGAAAAAAAGACAATAACAATTCCATGGCTTTCTGGAACCTGAAACAGAATGGCTAGCCAAAACACAGAAAAGTCCCAGCAGTGGGCTGTAGGGTAAGTTGAGTTAGTGGCTAAAATTCTTGGTCTAGAAGAAAAATTAGGCCACTGATTTTGGTTGGAGATCTGACAAATACAGACTTCTGACCAGACATAAGCTGTAGGCTATTTTTGCTTTACTTGAAAAAATAGAAATGAGAATCCTCTGTGCTAAGATACGTGCATGTGGCAGCAGAACGAAGGATAGTGGAATGTTGTTGTATAAATACCACATTAGAGAGTGTTCTCCAGAAACTTCTCCACTGAAAAATTAGAAATACCTTCATCTTAACGTTAAGGAAACTTATTTACCCATTGTTGCCCTTGAATGACCAGTGGTAGCAGAAGATTTTGTAATAATTGGTTGTGGAGTTGTCGGACGTATTGCTGTCAAGGAGAAAATGTGAAAAATCTTAGAATATTTATTTGTAATCCACACAAAGCAACATTTGCTCAAACGTGCAAAATGTCCCAAACTAAGGAGTAAGAGAACATCTGAAAATCAACTGCTGACAGATATAATTTCTCTCTATTAACTTCTGCTATAGATTTATACCAAAAATGGAAAGCCACACAGGACTCCATAACTATTTTTAAAGCTACTTTCATTTTAGTACAGCCCAAAATGTCGGTTGCTAACTGCACAAGTACATTGTAAAGGAGTTCTGATACATTTCAAGAAAAGATTACAAAAAAGTGCTCACAGAGGAGCACCCAAGTTTACCAGGACGTGACCACAGAAAACTCAGTCTGCCTAGCCACTGAAATTTGTCAATACCCACATTACTACATTTTAGTCATCTTTTGCTATGTGTAATAAACAGAGAAAACAATTACATATATTTACATATCTTGATAATATTTGTAGTGTTGTTTTGGCTCATTTTGGATTAATCATCTGAAGCGTAATGCATTTGTTTCACCACAAAACTGGCTATGAATAATCCCATTAAGAAGCACAAAACCTGAAACTTGGGGGAAAGAATAATTAAACACAAAATGAAAAGAAGGACTCCATTACCAGGTCTGGTGTATGGCACTCTTGGTCTTTCAGTTGTTTTGCGTTTGGTAGGAATGAATGGCTTTTCAGTTGGAGCTGGAATAAAAACAAACAGCACCCAGAACAATAACTGAAAAAATGCTCTGCTTTTCACAGCCCACCAGAAACATAAGGATGATCTGATCTGGAATAAGGCAAAATATGTAAGAATAAAGCTGAAATTTGGAACTCCTGCAAAGAAAGGAAAACAAGTTAAATGGCCACTTACACAAGCAGATTTCTAAAAAAAATATGTACAAATTTGTAGCTTTGCATCAAGCAGTGTAGAATATAGTCATTAACACCATCAGACTAGTATATGACAAAAACAGACAGTGGTAACCTGTGTCTTCCTCATCCGCCACACGTGAGTATCTGAGGACAGGAATTCTTTTTCAGTGGAACATTTGTGTGAAACTCTAAATTAAATTCATTTGTTCTTATGTGAGAATGATTTAATATTGCTATCTTCATCCTATTCAGATAAAAAAATCTTGTAAATAAAAGTAGGAATCATTTTCTGGAAAAGATTATCTTAGCACTTTTTAGTCTGTGGTCTACACCAATGTGAGATGTCCAAAATAATCTGCTTTAGCCCATGCAGTTTTCATCCCCCTTGCTCTGAAGAACCATTTTCTGCATGTGAATATTACTCAGGTAGCTCAGGTGTTTACAACAGGACACATATTTCATAAAGCTAGATGAACAGATACTGAATGAATACTAACCCAAGCATCATTGCATGCAAAGAATATATATTAAAATAGAAACAGGTTTAAAAACAGTTTTTAAGTTGCTTTTCTCCAAAAAGAAAAGAAGGAGTTTGAATCTAGTTTGAAGATTATAAAATACCTATTAATATTTCATTTTCAGAAAATGTATACCATTCCATTCTCATAAAATTACAGTCAAGGTCTGTCTCTGAAGCTGGGGACAGAAAACTGATTGAACAAAGGTTGCTCAAGCAATGCTTCTGCTCCTGGATACTGCTTGGATTCAGTGACCCTTACTTGTTCCTCACCTGACAATTAAGTTAAGAAGGAAGAACACTCAGGTAAGGTTTCATATATTTGAGCAAGTTTTCTCAACATAGATAAGTAGAAGTAAGCAGAGAGGACGGTTTTGAGAAGTAGAGTTGGATTTAGGTGGTCACACAGCTTATCTTGAGACTTTATGCTGTTATTGATATATTAGAATTTTTTTTCTGTAAAATTAAACCACAAGGAGTGAAGAAGAAGAGTATTTTAGACTGAAATTATTCACAGTTCAGATGAAGAACAGGGGAATAACTCAGTTGGTTAGAGCATGGTGCTAGTGCAAGGTTGAGATGGGCCAGTTTACTTCAGAGTTGGACCCGATGATCCTCGTGGGTCCCTTCCAACTCAGAATATTCTGTGATTCTGTGAGAAATCATTATCTGCTCTTGAAATAAAGTCCCCTTTTAGTGGAAAATAGATAACATCTGGAGGAATTGCATCATCTTGACTAGAAAGGCTAGAAGATGAGAAAAAGAACCTTTGAAAGTAAATGAGCTCATGCATTATTACCCTTATCAAGACCAAAGAGCAAGTAAGGATCTACAAATAGAGTAAAATGTCATTATTAGCTTTTAATAAAATATAATGAGCTCTCTCTAAGACGATATTCTCTAAAAAAAAGTGAAAAATAGAATAATTATTTATGAAATAACAGTTACCAAATGTTGCCTTTGTTCTTTCAGGAATATAAGGAATCATAGTAGTATCCCGTTCATCAAAGGTTGGAAGAATCTCTGTTGGAAAAAATGTCTGAATAAATGATCTGAATAATGAAAGGAATCTCCCTTCCCCCTCCTTTTCTAAAAAGCCTTTCAGCACTATACTGTATACAACAGGAAAGGCATATTTTAAAGCAGCAGTGGGCATTTATCCTCAGAAGTTTATGGTTTGGAAACAACAGTAACAAACTTTCAGTGAAATCACTGATTATATTACAAAGGTCAGTTGGATTTATGATGGGGAATCACCTAAGCAAAATGCACTTGAAGGGAATCCTCAGTCTAATCTGGGTGAAAATGCGTGTATAAAGAAAATGCAACACCACAGCGTTAGGAGGTTTCTGTCATTAGAGCTTCAAAAACATGGTGCAAACTATTGAAGGGTGTTGCTCACATACAAGCTTCAAATAATTTTATATCCTTGATTAAAACATACAGGTTGATACTATTTCTTCCATTAATATCTGCATAAGATACAAAAAATCTTGAACTGTTGGAGTTTCCATCACATTTAATTTCATCCCTGCAGACATTTTTTAACCTAGAACAATAACCAGATAAGAGCAGATACACTGATGACTATTCCCCCCCAAAAACTGGTTTTGCCACCCCCAAAGCAATTGATCAATTATCCACTGCAGCATCACAAAAGACCAGATAATTTACCAGGCTTCCTGTATGGAACATCCGGGATAGGAGTTGCTCTAGGTTTAAAAGGAATGTGTTGTGGTTCTTTAAGACCTGAAAGAAAAGATGTTTTAAGGGTTTATATTTTGACAAAATTAGGTTTGTTGGGCAGGTGCTGCATGTCTCACGCTTGCAAAGGAAAACAATCCCTGCATGACAGTCTGAAAAACTGAGTGTCAGGTACATACAGGAATTCAAGAGAAAACAAAATCCTGATTGAAAACATGGGTGGAAAATTAATCAGGTAAGCAAAATCCGGAGTCTAGCAACAAAACCTGAAAGAACACAGACAGCTACAGGGAATATATTTCTGTCTGCCTTTCAGAACCCATAACTGCAACACCCATGGTGTGCTGGTCTGCTACAAGTGTCAAAGGAATTACAACATGTGTGACAGGGAAAGAAATTTTCTGTAAAGATAACAAACCAGCTAGCAATCTTTCAATACCTGTAACAGAGTAGAATGTAGTTCAATTAGTAGAAAGAAAACAAACCAAAACCACAAACAGATTATGTGAAAACCAGACTAATGTTATACAAGCATTGGCCCAAGGAGCAGTGAAAAATAATAATGACCAGCTCAAGGTAACAAATTTACCTGCTGCTGTCTTCTGTTGTTTGTAAATGTACTAACCACCAAAACTTCATAAAAACAAGATATAAAGAGTTTGTGGTAAAAATACTCCCTTTAACATGACTGGTTTGTTTTCAATTTAGAACATTTTTTTCCTTAAAAAAATATTTCTTTGTAAAATTAGTGAATATACACTCAAAATAATGTTCAATGGATACTCTCAGAACTGCTAGAAGTTACAGAGGTTTGGCAGGTCATTAGTATGTAAATCCCTATCATTTCTAAGGGTGAAATTCCATTACCAGGTCCCACAAATCTATGAGCACTTTCAGTTAGAGATTTTTAGAGTCCTACATGAAGGCCCTCAAATAGGTTTTTTCTCTAAGAACCTTTTGACAGGCACAAAAGACATGCAATTTCTTCCAAATTCTCATAATGATCATATGATGTCTACCCTGTTGTACAGATTATTCATCAGTGATAGATGTCGTGTGGCTGAAAAACAGAGGCAACTACTAAAATTCACACATTAAAAATAGAAATCAGCTCTGTTTTCCTTTAAACACCTACTTAATGATCATCAGAGAATGTATTTGTAATACGAGGGGATGTGAATCAACACTTGATTCACTGAGGAGGGACAACCAAAAGAACCCTGAATATTCAAGCACAACAAAACAACAATATATGTACCAGGTTTTTTGTGAGGTACATCTGGACTTGGTGATGCCCTGGGCTTGGAAGGGACACGTCGACTTTCTTTTGGACCTGTGGAAATGAGCAAATTTTGAATTTATTATTGAGGATGATGATTCTTGGACCTGTGAAGACTTGCCAATTTTTGAACACATTGCTCAGGATGATGATTCAGCATATGTTTTTCGATTTTTCTGATGAATCAGAAGATTCATTTTCTGCTAAGAAATTTTTTAGGTATTATTTCTGTCCTTTGAAAATAATCCCAAAGACATCTCCTGTTAGTGCAATCAATACAATGCCAGTGCAGAGCCTAAAGACAAAGTGACTTTTACAGTGCAGAGCTGGACGAACCCTCCACTCCTAACAGCAATAACAAACAGAGCTTTCTACAGAGTAAACTGCTGTAGTTCTAGCACTTCCTAGTCGTGCTTCTCAAGTGTTTCATGTTTCAAAAACCTGCTACCTGTTTAAATCAACTCTGCATCTAAAAAAAAAAAAATCCTCAGTAAAGCAGCCAAGCAGAAGAAACATGGAAATTTACCACCAATTTTCAAATGGACAGAGCTATTCCCAAAGTTTTGGGAACAGAAAAGTAGTGTAACTTTACACTTCTAAAGGAGTGTAAATTTCAGCTCAAAAATACAAATATTTCTGTCACACTAAGGAAATCAAGATGCAGATTTTCCTGTGTGCAAGGGCTCAAGATGAGTGTTAACCCACACATCTCCATCATGTGTCATTGACATGTATAAATATCCAGCTGATTATCTTGTTCCATAACAGCTGTATAGCAAAATTTGATTATGACAGCAGAGCACAGCCTATTCAATAAATATTCCTGTATCTTCTGAAAACTTTTCAATTTTGGTAGTTTTCTAAGTGATGAAAATTTCATGCACTAAAGGGCAAGTATTGATAAGCTTACTTGGTCTAGTTGGAGGAATACGTGGACTGGGTGATGTTTTAGGTTTGGAGGGCCTGTGATATGTATCTTTAGAAGCTGAAAGAAAGAAACCGGGTTAAGCATTATGAAAGTAATAAGTAGCTTCAAATACAAATACACTGCTCTGTAATGGGTGTTGTCCTGGAATGATTCAATGACAATATCTGATTCAAGTGACAAAAAAGCATTAATCAGCCTCAAGCAACCATATGACCCAGGATCAATGAAGTGATTGTGCTCTGACAGTGAAACTGAGGTTTGAGTGGAAGAGAATTATTTTTCAGTCCTCTGTGAAGGACTGAATTTCATTTCATAAAACTGGAGGGGAAGGAAAGCAGGGAAAGAAAGCTTTCAGGATGCAGCTCTGCCCACCCAAACAACATGAGCACAATGCAATGGTGCTACCTCCACAGGATGACTGAGAACATATAATTAGAATCCTGTTCTAATCTGTCTTCTGCTTCTTACCATCACATCTTGAAGGAAATTTTCCTATCTTATGTGCATAACAACTTGAAATGAACAAGGAACCTCAACTGTTTCATAGAAAATAAGAAGAGACTGAGAACCTTGACTGTTAAATTTTTAAGGAACATGGAAAGAAAGATAACAGTTTTTTTCAGGTCTGCTTTTAATGATTTGTGCTGAAGAAGAAAGACTATGACTATTCACACAAGAAAGCATCATTGCCTATTGTTGCCTTTGGTTTCTCAGTTCTAAATTTTTTCCAGAACTGTATTAGCGTAATAAAACAACAAAGTATTACCAAGAACAATCAAAATGTTACAATCATCATCTCTACAATAATCATACCATCCCTGCTAGGGCTGATGACAGAGAGTCACTCCTCCCTGAACCTCAGCAGTGAAGTATTATCTTCCTCAGAATTTCCTGCAGTTCACTGGTAACAGCTCTAATATACAACAGATCCCAAATATAAATCCAAAGTTTTTGTAAAAGCCACAAAGAGACTGTGGGTGGTTTTCTTCTACCTTCAGCTTTGTACACTTTCCTGACTTGTTTCAAGGTTTTGTTTCAAGCAGTAGGTGCAGGCTCACTGGGTAGAAAAGGAACCTGAGGTGTTGCCTCTCTGCCCATCGCTTCACCAACACCTCTAATAATTCATGTACCTTGGATACCCAGACTGGGTCTGTCTGGGATGGAGCCAAATGGATTATTTTCATCACAGCAGCCCCTGTGGTACTCTGTTTTGGATTAATGAGCAAGGAAGTGTTGATAAAATACCAATGTTTTTGTCATTGCTGAATACGGCAACATCCAAGAATTCTTTGTTTTTCACTCTGCCTCCAGGCAAGAGGGCTGGGTTAGGGGTGGGCAGGATGCTGGGAGAGGACACAGCAGAACCATCCAAAGGGATATTCTGTCTCAGATAAAGTCATGCTTGGCAACAAAACTTTCCAAAGCACCCATTGCTCCTAGCCTGCCACTGGTCTGCCTGTGGGATGTGGTGTGCAGTTACTTGGTACCACTTGCTTTTCCCCTCTCTTTTTATCCTTCCTTATTAAACTGTCTTCATCTTGAACTTCTTATTTTTTTTTTCTTTCTGCTCTTCTGATTCTCTACCCAGAACACTGTAGGGTAGAATGAGAGAGAGATTAGTGTGTGCTTAGCTTCTGGCCAGGGTACCTCACATCACACAAGTGTGGCTTGCATAATTTACTTTCTGCCTCCTTAATTCTCCTTAGGTTGTATATGGGTTCAACAACCCATGTAGACACAATTATAGGAAGTATTACACATTCTTAAATCTCTGAACATCACAAGGGCTCTGGAAAACTGAACTAACAAGTATGAATGAAATCTTGTGCCTGGAAAAGCAGAAACAAGCACACAATTTGAGAAATCAGAGAGAGCAGAATCCTTCCTCTGTGCAATTTTCCCCTCGTTTCCACCTTCACTTTGCCAGAACACAAGCAAGTTCACACAGAAAAGACTTACTTTCCCTCAGAATTGTACAGAAAACACCCATTGCTGCACTGACTTGCAATGTAATAAAGAACAGAAGATATTTTCAATTTACCAGGTGGCATGTAAATTCTACATGTCACTGGATTTTATCCTTCAAGGAACGTTCCAAAATATATACCCAAGGAATACATATAAATCTGAAGCTCCACTGATCAAAGTAGAATCCAGATGTGTCAGCACGAAAAAATGAATTTACCAGGTTTTGTTCGTGGCACCTCTGGGCTTGGTGATGTTCTAGGTCTGGAAGGAACGCGCTGTGGTTCTCTAGGAACTGAAAAAAATAAAAAAAAGCAGCAACTAGAGCAACCACTAGACTTTTTTGAGGACTGATTCTTACAGAAAGCATAACATTAAAGAAGAACACATGCCTTTGGGATGCTTTGGAATCACAAAAAACTTGAGTAATGGAGAAATATGAATGCTTGGTACATAACAAACCCCAGTGCTGATGGAAAACCTCTCTAACAGGACAATATAAAGCAAGGCCAGTAGAGATGGAGAGTATAAAAGGTGAAGCAGCACATGGTAGAAAAGGAGTATAGAGACAAGAAGTCAAGGTAGGTTGTGGTGCTTCCATCCACTTTGCAGAACACGTTCGTGTGAGAAAAAATAGAAAAAGGAGATTATGAATTGTTAGTGAAAAATCACCAAATCCCCCTTACAGGATGAACTTGTACAGTAAAAAATTATGAGAGTGGAGTGCAATGAAGAAGTGCTTGTGATGCTCAGTGAGAAAAAAGCTAAATGTGATGGTCCCCAGGGGATTTACCCTGTAGGTAAAACTGTTACCTATTGTTGGTTTTAGTTGATCAGTTCTAAGTGTGATAGATTCCAGGACTGTATCAGAAACAAAACAGAAAAGATGTTTTGAAAGTTGGAAATTTACAATTAGCAGTACTTTCTGAATCATATACTTTGTATACTGCCTCATACAGAAACAATTGTATTAGAAGAAGTATCTGAGAAAGCAGTGCAATCTTCAACATAGTGTAAGCTTTTTTCTGTCACAGACTTAAGAAATGACTAATGAAATATCCAAATATTATCATTCTGTTATTCAAAAAATGGCTTTTTAGGGACCAGAACCTCATCCCTTGGTGATGTGTTTCAAGTGCACTCCATATAAACAACTGGACTCAGACAGCACTTGCTCGTGTACTGACCACTATTATTAAAGAGCATTATATGGTGTATTGCATTGCACAGTCATATAATTCAGCTCTAGAATGGAATGGGTCTAAAGTAAAACTGCGTGGTTTAGGGCCATAAGGATGTGAAATTGATGTGTCAATTATTCTGTAGGGATTGCAATTAAAAACAGAAGAAATATCTTTCTATCTTTTAAGGCAATTACAAGATAAGTGGATGACAATGTAGAAAATGTCCATATTACAGACTCTTGAAGAAGCAGTAAGTTGTTGGATTTTTGTTGTTTGTTTTAAACACAGATCAACACAAGCTTGTAACATTTGTGTGGCAAAACTGTAAACCATTTCTGAGAAGGCCAGGGGCCATAACAGTGAAAAACAGCCACAAATGTAAAAACTGAGTGTATGAGAAGTTGCATCTCAAGGTGTAATTTGGAAATAATGTTTTATAATCAGATGCCATGGTTAAAAAAATTACAAAACAAGCATTTTGATTGTTTATTACATGAGGAAATGACATCCAATAGATAGCATCAGATCTCAAAAATGTTGGTCTATGTCTACAATCTAAAGGTCTTCAGTACAGTGTTTATCCTTAAATTTTTCACATTTACCAAAAGATAAACTATGTTGATAGTTGAGACCCGTGCAATTTTCTGTCGAAACCACCAACTGGAGAGCACGGGACAGAAAGTAATTTTTTCCTGCCTACCACTGACATCAACTGCTCTCACATTTAATGTCTTAAAAAATCCAGTATTTTGGAATACAATGTAAAGGGTCATGAATTCCAATAAATATTTATAAGCATGCATGTATAACTGGGCAATATTCTCTCTCATGCAGAAAATAATAATGACATGAAATGAATTAAATTTTGGTTTAGAATGGAAATAGATTTATTCTAACAATGCAAAGCAACGTTGGAAAGAATTATACTCCCCAAGTAGCCTCAATACACCCTTTAATTGCTTGGTGTTCACTTTAGTTAGTAAGGTTAATCTGAGTGTAACCACAGTGTTCTCATCCTGTTGCCCTGAAGTAGCAGAAGTTTATTATTTTGCTCAGTGAAAAATACCTAGAAAATGTCACTACTTGTGAAAACTGCAATTAAATCTCTGAACGGCACAGAACAGAACTCCATTCTGTTTGAACTGGCTCAGATAACTGAACAGCTGCTCAGAAACGCATTTCAATCCAAAACAAACTGTACTAGAAACAATCACAAAGCAGTTTACCATCTTTGGCTTGGGGGACGTGAGGTTTGGGTGGAGTTTTAGGTTTAGAAGGAACACGTGGAGTCTCCCTGGGAGCTGGAAGAGAAAATGTGGGCAATAAGTTGGTTACATGGCACAGCAATTGGCATCTGATACCAGCTGAACACACAAGCACAGAAACCCCACACCTGCAACTGAGAAGTAGGTAAGTCAGGTAATGCTCTCCATGTGTTTGCAACAATCTAAGCAAGAAAGTGGAACTTCAGTCATTTTTGAAGCTCAGCTTTTGTGTTTTTAAAATAAAAATTGGATCAAGCGCAAACAAGAGTAATTATGAGAAAGGTGATTCAGAGCTGCCAGCACAAACTCTTTTTTTGTAAAGGAGACATTCCAGCTGTGAAGAGAGCAATACACCCAAACTGTTTTGAATGCCAAGCAAGACAATTACCTAGAAGAAAAATGAGGTTAAATGAAACAATCCTGAGGCATAAGGTGACTAACTTCAGTGATGCTTGCTGTGATGTAAATAAAGCAAACACAACAGCTTGCCGAGGAAATACTGTTACCTATGGGTGACCTTGGTGGTTCAGTTCTAAGTATAATAGGTTCCAAGACTGCAACAGAAACAGTGTGACAAAGTGAGTAAGGAACACACTCCAAAAACTTAAAATTACTCCAGTGGTAAGCAGAAATGCAGGTACTAACACAACATCACAGTAATATGGATCTTCAAGCTGACTTTTAAACTGTGAGCAATTAAAATTCTTAATACTACAGGTAAAATAAGAAACAGGTGATTAGACAAACTTGATGAGAATAGAAGCAAAAATATGTGGATATAAATCAGTAAATCCAAGAACAAGCAAGAGAAGAGATCACAGAGTTAACTCAAAGACAGCAAGGGACTCTTGATATACAAAATATCAGGAGTCCCCAGACTGAACTTGGTCACTCAAAGGTCGTGTGCTGACCATGACAACAAAGTTGAATTTTTCCTCTAAAGTGACCAATTAAGTAGAGGACTAAAAGACTGATATTGGTAGAGCTGTATTTATTAGTTATCTGAAAAATCTTAGTTTGATAAAGCCTGTTTGTTTTTTCTCATGTCCACTTACAATTTGGATCACAAAACCAATGTATCATGTCCTTTTCCTGGTCACAAACTATACCAAATGGGACAAAAAGCTATGAGATGGCAGAATCTATAAAAATTTCTTGACAATAAAGAAAATATATAAAAATAATGTTAATGCATAAATTCTCCCCTCTCAGGACAGTAACAAGTAAAGGAACATATAACATAAAGGCGTACACACCTAAAGATAGAACCTTTTCTATAACCCATATTCACTTATCTCTCAAACTCTCTTGTGCATCTTCCAACTTTAAAAACGGGGTTCACAATAAATAACTCTATAAAACTCTTATTGCAATTGAGGGGGTTAATACTGCAGTATTTATTACTACATGTAATAAATACTGTAATATCAAACATTCACAGTGTAATATTCAGTAGTATTAATATTGCTGCAAATGAAGAAAAAATCCCCAAACAACCATCATTAACTTCTAATGACAGTGGTCAGATATTCTATAGAAATTTCAAAATAGCCACTAGTTTTTCAAATGTTCTCACTACATATGCCTGGTTTGCAAAGACTTTGCCATTATTCAAGCTCATAATTTGCTTTTGACATTTAAATTCAAGATCTTTTTGTACAAAACACTAATTTCTATTTTCAGATTGCCTTTGAAAAGTCAGTCAGTTCTTACAAAGAGAAAAAGAGCTTCCAATAATAAAAAGAAACTTGTATTATTTGTTAGGTCTGCAAACTGTCTTCTGGAGCAAAATGGTTTCTTTTTGTACAGGTATTATCCCAAAAAAAGGAATGGCTCTTCTCCCCACCTGGAGGAAAAAAAAAGTTGAAGTTTTTCTTTTATTTACTTTCTGTACTAATAGCAAGCCTCAAAGTACACAATTTCAAAAAACCTGCCTTATCAGATTTAGCATGAGGTGTTTTGATCTTAGCAGATCATTTGGGCTTCAAATGTGAGGAATGTGTATTTTGGATACTGGGAAGTTCCTTTTGTGAAAACCAGCATTTAAGCTGAAAGTAGAAGTCCCATAGAAAATCATATTTGGCAATGAGGAAATGAAGTCTAGGAAATGACCCTCTGCCCATATCAATGAATAATCACAGAAAAATAAATTGAACTATGTGTTTAATGCATGAAATATTGTTGGATATGAACAAAACAAGCAATGATTATCCATTTGATGGATAGTCAAAGAGCTGGATGTTCTTCTGCAGTAAAATTAACTTCTTATAGTTTAGTCAAAAGCCAAAGAAAAGAGACTTAAGCAATGCTAAGAAAAGGTTATGAGGCATTAACCTTGACAAATCAATGTCATTAGAGGAGTTTTGAGAGTATTTAGTGGTGTAGAAGTTGTTGCAGTTGAAAACTATGAGTTTAAGTGATTTGTTGCTAATTGACCAAACCAAACCGATTCTATTTCATCAAATCATTTATGTAAGGCTTAAAGCTGTCCTTGTTCTGTGAAGTATCATCTATGTTGTCGGCTTGAACCAGGTTTTAAAGAGCAAAGCTAGACTGCTGAGAACATCTTGAAGCCCTTCTCAGAACACTACGTGCACAGTAAATGTAAACAGTGATTCATTTTTTCCTTTGCATTAGATAGAGCATTTCAGGGCTCACTGCAAAGGGGAGACCTTGGTTCTTAGACTGCATAAAGAATGTGTATATTAAACACATCACTTAATATATATTGCCATACTAAAAAAAGGCCATGTATTAATTTATATGAACTGTGATCCACACTAAAAGTAAAACTGTTTTTTTTTAAATTGAACACAAGTTTGGATGTATTAATTGAAAAAATGCAGTGTTTTCTATACATTTGAGAAATTATCAAGCAATGTGCCACAAAACCCCTTCTCCAGGAACTATTGAGCAGAGTGTAGTTTTAAATGTCATTTTTAGATTATGTTATTTCTATATTCCATAATATCTTTATTATTGCAATAATTTTTATTTTCTCTTCTTCTAATGTGAGTGAAAACTTTTAAGTGAATACCCTTGAAGTGATATCCTATCTTTTAGAAGACATCTCCATGTTAGAAACACAGAGAAATAATAAAGTAGCAAGACTAAACTTCCATTTGCTGGGTGTGGACCACACAGGAATAAGCAAGAAGCCTCCAGGAAATGGTATTTTCAACTGCACATATTATCAGACCAGTGAAAAGAGGAATGGCTGAGGATGGCTCATGATCATTACCCTCTGCAGTCTTTGGATGTTCGTACGTGTGGGGACTCCTAGTAGTGACTGACACTGGAGGGGTTGCTGCTGGAATAAAGAGAATTTTCTTAAGAGAAATACGGGTGCATCTGTACCTATACTTCAGCTGCTGGTAGGGCTCAGCTGCTCTTGCTTCCCAGCTATAATCCACCTCTTCAAATGGAAACATTGGGAAAACAATAAATTTACTGAAATTATCCTGTGTAATTTTTGCTGCTTTTGGAAAATAAAAGGTGCATTTATGCTACTGGAACACACTTTAGAGAGGAGCTCTCTAAAGCTTCACCTTCCTGTTCTACTGATTTTTTTAAATCTCTTTATGGCTTAGACTCTGAAAAGAAACAGTTCCAGAGAACTCCATTGTCTTTGGTAAATCTTTCTATTAATTTTCCTGGGTTTCTCCCATAGTGAAACAAAGGCTAGATGTGAAAGACTTCAGGTGTAAATAACTAAAGGCACAGAAAGCAAGGCTGAAGATCCCAACAGTGCCACTGCACATCAGATCATCAAGTTAACAAGCTTCCCATCTCTACCTAGAGTACTTGATTGGGTTTGAAAGGAACAAACTCCAAACACCCTGAAAAATATAAATAAAATTGAAGTCAAAATTGATAGAATTGTTTGATATTAGCATGACTTTACAAGCAAAATCCATTTTCATTCCTAAATAGATCTACAATCACTGAGTAATCTTTGTGCTTATCCTAAAAATTTTGCTTAGTTTACTCTCTTTTGACACTTAGCCTCTGTCCCTCCCTACAGATTCTGATTAGGAAAGAAAAAGTGATGAATATATATTGTAGATGTGCCTCAAACTATATTTTTTGACATACTAACAATTTGTCACGTAATTCACAAGCAAACTTATTTCAAGGAAGTTACCTTAAAATTATTAAGTACAATAAAATCTGACATCTAACACTCCTAAGATTCTGTCAGTTTAGATAGAAAATTACATTCTTAATTCAAAAGTCTCTATTTCCCCACATGAAGGCTTATGGTAGTTTATCTGGGTGGATGTTGTTTAATTTAAAAGACTGAATTATTTCAGAATTCTAGTTTTTCCCTCTTTTAGTTACTGACATTTTTTTATAGCTTAGACAGCTTTTATATTTGATACTATTGCCACTATTCTAAGAAGGCAAAATGCTCCAAAATGTCTTCAGGACAAATAATTTGTGCATTTAAGTAAATGCCCAGAGAGGCTGTGGAGTCTCAATCCCTAGAGATATTTAAAAACTTTTCTGTAAAGAAAATGTTGCAGTGCCTTTGGGTGCACAACAGAAAATTCATTATCATTTCCTTTTCTGAAAAATGGAGAATGTTTAGAGAGAGGTATTCATGCTAACAATAGTAAAAGTGATGACAATGGCTGGGCATGATCACATTGGCAACAAAACCTTATTTTTTCATGCAGGCATCAGATTCAGTTACCCGAATGCCAAGAAAGAGAATGAAACTGTGAACTTTCACCAGAATGAACAATTTTTTAGCTGGAAAATCTGAAAATCATTTAAATGTCTGGGGTTTTTTAAATGAAGCTTTTTTGCTCCACTGCCAAAAAAGGCAAATACTTTACCAGAAACAGCACAAAATTCATATTAAAAATGAGAGCCAAATATTATAATAAAACCAAATAATAATAAAACCAAAATTATTTGCGTGACCCAGAGGCAGTTACTAGCAAGTCATTGATTAGACACAAATTTGGCATATATTGTTCACTATTTTGATTCACTGTTAGGGAAAGGTGACAAGTACTATCATGACACAAGTTTCTCATTTAAGCTGAACTTCCAAGTGATGCTGGAACACAGACAGGCTCCTGCCCTTTGGCCATTTTGCCACCTACTCAAAAGCCAGCTTATCCCCATGCACTGCATATTTTATGGCTCAAATCCTATTTTCTGAACAAGAATATAATTTGTCACATCAGAACACGTGCCAGTTTCACTACCTACTTACAAAAGAATCAAGACAAGCTTCATCAAGATTAAAAAGTGTATCTTAGGATTCTACCTGTTTGATTTGTGAGACCACTGCTGGGAAAGAAAAACCCAGGGGCATGTGTACAAATATGAAACAATGCCACTTTATTTGCAGGCATATAGAAATCTACTGTAGAGCCACTTAGTTGGAAATACCAGGGTAAAACTTGACCCTGGCAAGGGTGTAAACCAAATTTATGTAACAGTTTCCAAATCAGCTCCTTTTTTTCTCAGCTGTCTCAAAAAAAAGATGCAGGACTCAGATCTATATTGAGACATAGACATCTACAGCAGAGACAAAAGCAATTATTCTTGTAATACAATGCTGGATTGCTCACACTAAAAATTATGCAGGAGCTGTAATCAGCATAAAAAAATAATTATGCACAGTATTCTGAGACAAGTCATAAGGGCCATTCCTTTAACAAGCTTCACAGGGAATAATTTAGTCTGAAGAGAGTTAATTTCTTTTTATGAGCAAAAAATAATTTGCAAGGAATCTGGAAAGAATTTAATAAAATCATCTGGTTCCTTCCAGCATTGAGTAATATATTTTACAATAAACAATTATGCAATTTCAAGCTTTCAAATTTCATTATAAACCATGTAACACTAGAAATATTTTTACAACTGTATTTATTTATTCTTCAGGCCCAGAAAATGCCAGGTGTGTTTTATTCTCTGCCACACATCATAGACCAAATTTAATCTCGGTGTGAAAATACTATTTCATTTGGGATCATAAAATATGTCTTTACTGAATTCCAGAAAAAAATCCACTCTTACTTTCACAGTTTCAGGTAAGTTTACATATGCACTAATGATCACTGAGTCAATACAAATCCTATGGTTCTATGTAAGATGCTACAGTCATCAGCAAAACAGTAGAAGTTTCTTGACCCTATGCTGAACTAAGTTGGAAAACCTGTTATTTCAAAATGAAAAGCAGGAAGATAATTTTCTTCAATGTCAGGCCATGTGAGTTGGCGACTTGGGATATAAAAGTTAAAAGTTAAAAATTCTTGCTTTGCTTCTGTGGGATCCAATACAAAACTATTATTCCTCAAAGAGGAATTCCTCACCTTTCTGATGATAAAGTGCTGAACTTCACATTCACACAGAAGAAATTAAACCAAAAATGCAGTATTTAAGTGATACACTACAACAAATGTTTGCTATGGAAATTAGTTACCAGGTTTAGTTCGTGGCTTTTGGGGTCTGGCAGATGGTCTAGGTTTAGATGCAGAAGTAGTGAGCTTTGCTTCTTTAGGAGCTGAAAGAAATATACTGGATTATAAACTTATGCTTTCCACTGTATCACAAAAAAAAAATTAAAAAAAAATCAAATAAGGCAATGAATATCTACTGGGAACAAAAGCAAATGGTAGAATCAGATACGCCAAGAAGGCTTCTCAAAAATCCTCCTAAGAATTCACTACTCCAGCAAAATCTATTTGTTCTTCACTGTAAAAGTGAGTAATTGCATTTAAATCTGCAATTGAAACTTGCAGTAACATCCAAATATTCCTCTCATTAAGTTAGCAAATTCCTTTTTGGAAGATACCTAAGAGATAAAACAATAATGCTTTTTATCCTTTTGAATTCCAAGTCAATTTTAAGGCATAAGAAGACATATATAGACAAAATGTACAGAAATGTCCTCAAATTTTGTCACGGTAAAGAAATGACTGGCAAACAGCTGGAATCAACTAAACATGGAATCTATTAAAAATAATGGAACTGCTTCATAACTGCAGTCATTGAATTCTGCTAATAGAATAGAAGTAGATAATGTAAGTAGAATAATGTAAGTAGAATAGCAGTATCGTCTAAATGGTAAAAATTAAGAACAATGAATCCTAGAAACCCTTTTTCCACCCAACATGCAGGGGTTGAAATGGTAATTAGCTGATCTGCCTGTTAGTCTGACTCCAGATAAAGTGTGAATTCAGCTTCAGGCAGAGGTAGGTAACTTTGTACATTTTTAAAGAGCTGCTTTCCAGTGAGACTCTTTCTCCAATGAGACTGCTTTCCAGTAAAATGTTTCATAGCAATTGACAGAGTGGAAAAATGCTTGATGTCTACAAAAAGAGCAGACAGGATTGAGCCATGAAGTGACTGAGAGGTGTTTTTTAAGCCAAAATGACATTCAGAAGGATTCTTAAAACAGTGGAATTAACATTTTACCTGGTACTGCAGGAATCCTTCACTGAGAATTCTGGGATTAACATCCACAATACTACCTTTACACCTGGCATTTCAATTGTACTTCCAACAAGTTTTCTGAATAAAGAGTGTTGTTGTAGAAAAGCTCTCAGTAAAATGGAAGTTAAAAATTTTTACTGTACCATGGAACTAGCAAAGCTGCATGAAAAAAATGTGGGTTTTTTCCTCCTAAATTTAGAAATCCATTTCTGAATGCCTATGTCCTAACTTTCTTCTTCTTTCAGAGAAAAGGATTAAATATGGCAAAAGCTATGAGATAAAGAAACAGAGTACACACTGTGGCCTGAACTTCAAAGAAGACTGGCCAACAGCTACAGAAACATGTATTACCTAGTGTTGCTTTTGGTTGTTCAACAGTCTGAGAAGTTTTAGGCTCCAAAAGTGGTGGTTTAGGGGCTAGAAAAGAAAAATTCAAGTGTAATCAAACCGAGCAGTGGATGTATCAACACAAAGACAAAAGTGTTATCATTCCAATGGTTCAGGAGAGTTTTTTAAACAGTCTAGATAAGCTTTACTCTTGTGTGTAACACCCTACCCTCCTTTTAGCTTTGCTTCCTATGAAATTGCACACTGAATGATTGTGTGAGAGTCTGCTTCTAAGGCTCCTTCCCCATATTTCTGTTCTCAAGACATTTTTAATCCTGTATTTGTTTCAATCAGCAAACAAATTTCTGTTATGGGAGAATAGTGAGAAGGGAGAGATGAGAAAGAGAAGAATGCAGTCTGTAATGAACACCAGAGAATGTACACAGATGGAAACTTCTAAAGGCCAAACTTTTGCTGAAAATCCTAAATCAGTACCTGCAGTTAATTGTAAGAGAGATATAAGACTAAATACAGCTCCTGTTTTTTACTGATCTGTCTGTTTATAAGACATAAGTACAGAAACACTTTAGATCCTAAATAATCCAACGCATAATATTTATTGGTCTAGTACCTGAATCACTAGAGGCAAACTAATTTCCCTTAATCTCAAATAGAAAGAAAATTAGTAGAGGTCTGTTTTTTTGATCAAAAGGCAGAAAATACATGACACAGTGATTATGTTCCTATGGTGTTAACAAAGAGGTCAGCTTTGCCATAGTACATCTGCGTGAAAATGGGAGATGGAGAGCGGCAAAGGAGATGATAAAAATAATAATCATATTTATTGCTTATAGGAGTGATATTAAAACACCCTTGTGCCATCAAGAAATTTTTTTTTCATTACAGTACTAGAAAAAGGTTACAACACTTGAGAAAAGGTTTATATTTTTATCACTTGACCCTACTGGATAAAACTGATTAGCTTAACTCTCATTAAGTTAATGAGATCTAATGACTCATCATTAGTCAGGATGCTCATGTATTGCAGAGATCCTATCCTTTTTAGGAAATTTTGCTCAGATATTTTTAGAGAACACATCTCTCTGCATACCAACTTATGAAACTGTTGTGCACAATTACCAGGTTTCACATGTTGTACTTCTGGGGTGGCAGATGGTTTCAGTTTAGAAGGAATAAGTGGTATTTCTTTTGGAGCTGAAAGAAAGAGCTCAGTTTGCAATGAAAAACTGTTTAACAAGCATTTCCTCGCAACAAATAGCACATGTCACAAGTTTATACTGAAGACACCTTAGGATGGAATGTCAAAGCCAGCTGATGAAATCAGATTTTGAAGTGTGGAATGGAGATGATACTGAAATGTTGTACGTTGGTGAGAAATAAGATTTTGTGAGTCCAAAACAATCAAAATTTCCATTTCGAAAGATTTACATACCAGAGACAAACAGCACATGCATGTGCATTGGGAGTGAAAGAGACAGGACACTAATAAAAGGATGATGATGTTTTATCATGCAAGAGATAAGTTTTACTTCTCTGAGACAGTAAATCCACCCAGAACCTTGTTCTCATATGCAGGTACATCAAGAACAATCAATATAATGATGAAGGAAGAACAAGACACTCTAACCAGGAAAAAGAATGATTATGGATGTGAAATGATATGTGGAAGGAATGCATTCATATGGGATGGAGTGCTCAAAACAAACAGAGTTTTTCACTGGGTGAAAACAACATTACCTAATGTTACCCTTGGCCATTGAAAAGGACGGGAAGTTTTAGGTGTGAAAGATTCCAGAATGGGTTCACTCCTTGCTGCTGGAAGAAATGATGACAGTCACAAGAGAGCAAAGAGCTAATGGAAGAAACTCTTCCTTCATGAGCAAAAATAAATTTGTTTTAACAAGAACAACTAATATTTCACTAATTCTTGGACATTTATCAGTTCAGTATACATCAGGGAGAAATTCAGAACTGCACAGAATTTCAGTGACTATAAATCAGCGCATCTGTGATATGCAAAAATTCTGGATATTTATTTCCTCCTGCCTTCACTGCAATTGGTCTGGATCTCAACCACTGCTAAGTAAGATTATAAGTAGAGCTTTTGAACATTTTGGGTTTTGTTCCAACACTTAGGGGAGATGGTACTGTGTACATGTAGATATTTAATGAAGAGGACATATTGAACAATCAATTAGTCACACATTAAAACACATAAAATCTGGAATAGAAAGCTGACAGATCCAGCTGTGGTTTCAGTCCAAAACCATTGAGCATCTGAAACTGTTTACAAATTTCATGCTGTTAAGGATGCACTAAATGTTAACATTTCTAGCTATGCTACAACAATAAAATGCAGCCTACAGTTCATACCAGTTCTTTCATTAGAACTACTCTACAAATACTGTTTTCTCAATTATCTGTGGGGAGAATTTTTCAACAGACTAAACCACGTGACTAGGTTGCCTTGTGCATTATAACTGAGAGGAAACACCAAGTTCAAGCATTAGCAGCAACATAAATTCAAAATCATCTGTTAGGGGCTAAGCCAAATGCGCACTGAAAATAACAGCAGTGTATTAATTTCTGTTGAGTTTTAGAGCCTGGCTTGAGCTACTGAATTAAGAGCTAGATAGAGGTTATTGTACCTGGTCCAGCTTCTGCTATTTCAGGCTTACTAGGTGTCACAGGACTTGAAAGAACAGGTTGAGTACCACCGAAAGCTATAAAAAACCATGTTACGTTATCTATGATTGTTAATTCCATACAAAGCTTTTTTTGGTCATAGAAAAACAACTGAAAAATGTGGTATGTTCTAGCACACCTACTTTGCACTTCTTCCTAAGCACACCTTACCTCAGCAATGAGCAGTTATGGTTTAGAGTGTGACCTGAAGGTACTGCTTAAAGTGAGAACTAAAACCAAATTGTCAGCCAACAGAAGATAATATTGCTTTGCACCACATGGCCCATGTCGCTTAAAGCGGCCCAGAAAATACAAAGATAAAAACTTCTAATACCACAATTATAAATCACTCAGTCCATCCCCCCAAGCCATAAAAACTAAAAAGCACTGCAAGTTTATTTCCATGAGAAAAGCACTTGCCTGGGTTCTCTTCAGTGCTGTTTTTTAGTGAATTTTAATGTCATAAAATCTATCAAACACATATGAAAAAACGAGGGTAAAGTTAAAAAAAATCACTAAACATCAAAAATATAGTAAGAAAGGAGCTTCATATGCTGGCAAAACAACATTTGGTATAAAAATGTGTTCTGAGAATACAACAATTAGGCTTGTAAGAAAACTACAAGTAATTTTAGAATTCTTATTAAAATTCAGTCAGTAGTAGTATTAAACTTAGTTTAGTGGTATTAAAACAGTTTTAATTCATGTAAGTATATCTCAAAATAGTCCTGGAGGCTTTTTGAGAAATGAATATGAGATCAGAAACACTATCAGGTGAGTTTCTCAGCAAAAAGCACAAGCTGCCATGTAAAAAGATGTTTTCAATGATCATGACTCACACAGAAGACAACATGGAAGATTATCAAAATATTTAGTATTAATAAAATTTCAAAAATGGCTGTCCAAACACCAAAAGGGGTTTAACTGAAAAGCTAATGCATTACTATTACCCGCAGTCGTTAGCACATGAGGTGTTCTGGAAACTGGAGGCATAGATTTTTCCAGGTCAGCTGAACTTGTAACTGTGGAAAAATGTAAATACCCCTGAGACAGATTCATATTGATGCAGACGTAGCAAGAGGGGAAACAAATCCAAAAAAGAAAGATTGCTTTACATTGCTTTGCAAGATGCCAACACCACTGCAACAGAGTTTCATAAATTTCCAACTTTAAAAGCAAGCAAAACTTCAAAATTTTGAAGATGTCACATGCACCTAATACACACACCCTGACAGGAACTGCAGTCCCTCTAAAAGCAGATTTATCAACAGGAGTCAATTGATCTGTGCTTTTGACTTCACCTGCAGCCATAGAAAGAGACCTATGTACTTTAAATGCATGCAAATATGAATTTCTACGACTGGGTGTTTCTATTGCCAAAGCTTTGCATGTTTCAATAAAACAAAAGCCAGTATTTTGACTGACAGTTTTAACATACAACAAGCAATTTGTCATTTGTGATATTTTATCTAATTGACACAAAATAAGTTAACACAACTTCTGTGATATATTGAAGAGCCAGACTGAGGCAGAAAATCTAACACAAAACTGTTGAAATATTGACTGCCAGGTTTAGGATAAATTTCCTTCTAATCTGTTGTACATTTGTAACTTTGCTATGAATACAAATACCTTCTTGAATAACTACGACCACAGCAATAAAACTTTCTAGGTGCAATAGCAACACAACCTGAAAAAAAGTCTTATGAATAGAGAAAACTGCAAAATAATGTTTACCATATGCTAACAGAAAATCCCCCGTGGTGAAATGCCCCAGCTAAGAACATATCTTTATAACTGATGAACCCCCTTAGCAGTTGGTCTTATTGGTCCTAATCTATTCAACAGCTTAAAACAACACAAAAGTCTTATTTCCTATGGTTTCATTTGTATTTGATCCTATATCACAAAATATCACCATGTAACTATAGAGCCTATCAGACACTGCAAACAAAATTCTACTTCAAATACCAGGCAATCAGCAAACAACCTGTAAAAGTAACACCCTTGATGCAAAGACAAATACTAAGCAATGGAAGTATCATAAATACAATTTACCAGTCTCTGTTTTTGATATTTCTGCAGATGCAGAAGTTTGGGACAGGAAACTAATATCATTAGAGTCCAGTGAAGCTGGGAAAAAAAACAAAACAAAACATTTTTTGCCATCATCTGAACATATAGATTGAACCGCAGGGATTCAGGAAAGGACAGCATCCCAAATGAACATGCCATGGATTTCCTAATGTAGATGTGGGAAAATGCACTGATGATGAAAATGATGGAGAAGCTGCAAGAAGAAATATGAAGAGCTCACATAATGAGGGAAGTGGAATTGCCATACTCAATGCCAGAATTAAATATGGTTTTGCGTGTATGGTCCCTTTCATGTCCACACTTAAGCTTTACCAAAATCAAGGCCCAAGAGAAGTAACAGGTTGGCTAAAAGAACAGTAATATCTCTTGGGATAATCCCCATCTCGCATTGCTCCAGAACTGCAAGAAATATCATTACTGCCAGAGGCAGCTGGTGTGCGAAACTGTGAAGAAACATCCTGTGAAGAAACATGGTGAACCCATGATTCACCAAAAGATGGAATGAGGTTTTCATCTTAATACCCTAACATGGCCTCAAAACCAGCAGCAGAGCATTCCCACTTCCAGGTGATGGTGATGGAAAAGCGTGTCCTCTTGTGCCAGCCCAGCTGGGTTTGCCTCTTAGGAACACTGTCGTGTTTGAATGCATCAGAGAAAGCAAGAGCTACCACCCAAACACACAGAAGCAGGGGAATGGAGCTGAAGGCCAGATGCAACAACGTGGTCTCTCTGCAGAATGTCACATGCCTCCTGCAGAAAATGCTTGTCAGCCACGGGAAAAGCGTGGGATCAAAGAGCAGAACTGCAGAACCAGCGTGGCGAGTGCTCCGGCCAGCCAAGCTGCACCAACAAGGCCTCATCCTGTGCATGGAAGATGCCAGGGATGCCAGGTGGTTTGGGATGGGAGGTGTGATGGGAAGTGAGAGATGGGAGACAATGGGGAGAGAAGGCTGTTGCTAGTTACCCATCACGGTTTGTTGAGTTGCCGGGGAGGAAGGAGTGGTGGACTTCGGCCTTGGTCTTCGGGGAGCTAAGATCAAACACAGAAACCACCTTCAGGGCCTCACACAGGCTGCTGGCACACAGGTCACCTCAAGGCAGAGCTCTGGAGAAGGGGACGTGGCCCTGCTTGGGCTGGGCTACCGTGGCACAGCCTCACTGCCCGTGGTGGCACAATGCTGCCTTTCAGCCGGCATTGGCAGCTAAGGCATGAGAGCAAGCCTAGGAAAGCTTCCCCAGGAAATTTGCAGGTGGAATAATTCTTACATTTGTGTGGATCCAGCCACATCAGTGAGCCCCTCTTTGGGACACCAGCACATCTGCACAGGCTCATCCCTGCAGAGAAGGCACTGCCAAGGAAGCAGTGAAGGAGGGAACCGCTGGCTATTTACCCTTCCTGGTGCTTTCCCGTGGAGCAGACAAGGTCGGTTCCAGGTCTGGTCTCTCAGTTGCTGCGGTCAGACACAGAAAGGATCTTGAGATGTCCACTCAGCCTTGCCACAGCAGTACAGGCAGCACCAGCTCACAATGCCCTAAATGTCTGTATTTAGGGCCACGCGTGCCCTTTCCTGGCAGTACCCTGCGGCTCAAACCTGTGATCAAGTGTCTTGCCTTGGTTGTAATTCACACAACACTCCCTGAGCCTCAGTAGCTCACTGTCTCTACATCAGCAGAAAAATGCCAAAATATCCAATTCACCAAACCACTCCTTACACATCCTTGGAAGACACAAAACCAACAGGAAATGCAGACAGAGCATGAGCCAAGACTCATCTAAAATTCAAAATTCAGGATGAGAACTGCTGGGTATGTCTCCAATGCAAGCAGCTGCAAATACTAATTATTAATTTTTCTAGCACTAAGGCATAAACTGCACATTGCACATCAACATTCAGTCAAAACTCCAACTTTTCTTAAAAGTTCAATAATTTTTGAAAATAAGTATTTTCTTAGTGTTTTCACTATTATTGTTTTTACATATAACAGAATATATCAGCTCTCATCATTCACATGAAAGACCTTGCAATTCTCTGTGTAATAAAATTCCCATTCTTCCATACAGTTAGTCTCTAAGACAACGATTAACATGCCTATTCATCACGGTTGAACCTTAGTTCTCATTCAAAAAGATAAAAAAAAATCTGTATGCTAACAAATGCACATCAGTAAGAAGACATAAAACAATGTTTCTGCCATGTTGGAATATTTCATTCTAGAAAGAATTTTCAAAATTACCACTGCACATAGAGCCACAGAGTAATTCTGTGACAAATGCTTTTTGTCACTGGTCCCTTGAAAACTGACTTTTCAAGTGATGGAAAGAAGCATATGTTCAAACATCATAATCATGCTATTAGCATGGCAAGTGTTTTAAAGTGCATTAACAAACCAGAAATATTGTTCAAAGCAGGTGAAAATTATGTGAAATGACAGCAAGGAAAAAGAAAAAATTGAAAATATCTTTCTACCCTCCACTGTTCGTTGGCTTGCAAGGTAAGGAGAAATAGATCTCAGCTTTGGTCTCTGAGTAACTAAGATTAAACCAGAAAAATGCCTTTAGAAATAGAGGTGAACTTTTTGTTTTAAGGCTGTGTCAATACAGAACTCTGTGAATAAACTCCATATTACACTCAGCTCTTTTACGTAACTATTTGCATTCATTACAAGATTATTCCACTTCAAAACTGGGGGTTTAGTTGAGTTAGTGTGGTATACAAATAGTTCATCTTTAGTGAACTAAGGCTACAGAGTAGAAAATTAGGAAGAGTAATTGAAAAGCCTAATAATGAAGTATCTCATCATTTACATTAATGACTGACCATCTTGCTGAAATGTTTGGCATTTCCACTATCAGTAAAAGAATTGAAATGTTTAGACTAAATTTTAAAACACAGCTTTTCTTATTTAAGTATTGTGAAATGATAGAAATTAGGAAGGAATTGCTGTTTACCCATCACTGTCCTCATGGTTTTCAGGAAAGGAAAAGATGTGGGCTCCAGAACTGGTCTCGGGAGAGCTAAGATTAGAGACTGAAACTATCTTGAGATGTTATGGCAGGATCTCCAGGCATATAAAAGCATGACTTTAATCACACCCCAATAAGTCAGTATTTAAGTTGTGGTTTCTCATGCGTATACTTTCTACCAAATAAAACCTACATCAAATTATAGTCACTTGACATTACCACAAATGCCCAGCCAGTAGTTATCACTGCTCCTAACTGCACAATAGTGGCAGTCTTGATGTTTCAGAGCTGCCTTTTAACTGCAGTAAATGGCACATTCCAAAATCCTTTTCAGACATTAAATATTTTCCAACTATAAATTCAAACTAGTCGATGAATATATAGCCAGAGCTTTGGTTTGCATCAAAGATACTGCCCACCTTATATTTAATCTGAAAAACTATCAACTAGCTCTGGTTATTAGATACTTCACCACACTTAAAAATATGAACTCTTGTGTCTAAACTAATATATACCTGGAGAAAAAAAAAAAGAGAAACAATAAGTTCTTCACTGAAAAATGCATAAAGGATTTCCATCAATAGTTGGGCTCACTGGTAGAGGAAAACCAACTTGTGCTTTCTTAGCCAAAATCTGTAAGAATCTCTAATAGAATATCTTGATTAATTTACAAGTTTTCATTCTGAACAGGTATGAAGTACTTTGAACAGACAGAATCTCATATTGACACTGGAAGACAAGGATAAGCCACAAGAGGAGTCACATTTACTGCACAGTAATTAGTGAACAGATACACAAATGACAGCAGTGAATGTAAAGACCAAAATAAAAATCCCTTCTCTTGTCTAAGAATGTATTATTGAAAAAGAAAAAAGTTTCTCATAGAGCAAATTCCTAACACAAAGAGATGGTAGTCAAAGAGTTCATCTCAGAAAACAGAATGAAAGTTTGGAAACTGTCACCACACTTGCAAGAACACAGAGCAGAAAAAGTAGAAGAGCACAAATCTGATGGACCAACAAAGAGAACATTTCAAACATGGAGTACTTGTTCTGAAAGAATTCTGTCAGACTCATCCAGTCTTAGCAAACAAAATCTTTCAAAAATGCATCAAAAGTTTGTAGGGAAGATTGACAAGGGGGTGGATTAAAAGAGTTTCAGAAATTTCTCCCTTTTCATCTGACTACACACTTCTCTGTGGCACAGGGCTACTTGCTGTCTCTCCATCTTCATTTTGTTTGTTAAAAAATGGGAATAATAAGAGTTTCACAAATACATTTTCTGAGTGTCTTCTTGCCTACCACTGGTTTAAAGAAGTGTTCAACATAGCTGTTAAGATGGCAAATATAAAAGGAAGTAACTACTTGTTAGTGTACAGAGGATACTACAGAACATTTGCAAGTATCTACAGAGGTCTGCAGTAGAAGACAAGGCTCAGAGTATACCAAGAAAAAGAAAAAAAGGTGTTCCTGTCTTCAGAATTAAATTTGTCTTATAGAGGAAGAAAATATAAAAGAAATCGGCCTGATCATTTAGGAAATATGCAGAAAGCTGATAAACATTTTTTTCCCTAAATAAATTTTTCCCCCTAGATATATCTAGATGATCAAGTCTCAAGCTGTTTAAAAAACCCCCTAACCCTGAAATTGGGTTTGCAATGCTCACTGTGCTACCTCTAATCTCCCTAAAAGGATTTTTGTCATAGTTGGAGAGTCCTTCTTAATGAGAAATATGTTTAAATATTCTACGCAATTTCAGGATTTACAACTTGAACAACCAATTAATTGTTTTAAACCCACAATATAAATGTTGTTCACTGAACGTGAACAATATTTATAGAGGATAAATCCACAAGGAGAATTTCCTGCATACGTCACTCTGCCCAACATTGTAAGTGACCAGGTCAATGTCTTAAATACCAATAACCACAGAAATACACAGTAATAAGAAAGTAAATAGAAAATTAAAAAGGCTATGACTTGAAGTAGTACAACAGCTATCTGTATCATGACACACTGCATATAGTAGAGAAATTAAAGTTTGGTTACAAGCTTCATTGTATCTCATTGTAAAATTCCATTACATACCAGGTCACCCCAGGACAAAGTAATAAATAATTGGTCAGTGGCCAATTGCTACTGTAGAAGTGAACTCAGAATTTGGAAAGAAGATCATAATCTAGTATTTTAAACATCATAGATATTGTCTTAAACAAAAATAGTACCCAATGAAGAATTTTTATCTTGCCGTTGTTCTTATCCCCAAAGTAAAGGAAATCAACATTTCACCAAAAGCACCCTGGGAACCCTTCTGATAATCAAGAACACTCAGTTTGCAAGAAATGTCAATTCCAGGCTGAGCTGATGGTATTTCTGTGACTCCAGATGCTTTAGAATTGTGAAACTGTCTGTGTTTCATTAAGAGCTGCCCAGAAAATCTGGATTCAAGTGCTGAGGAATCCGATTGTTGCTGGGAAAGCAAACACACAGGCTGTGTTGTTCAAGATGATGTCACTGCAAACACAAGCAAGATACTGGACCCTTCAAGGTCCTTTCTGTACCATGTGAATAAAGGGAAAGACACATGGCCCAATATGGTGACAAGAAGATCCAGTACCTGATGCTAGACAGAACTCCTAAGAATCTTCTTCCACACTTTCTGGAGTTTAAATTACACCAACAGAAAGAAGAAATTCATACCAGTTTGTTTAAAAGATCAGTCCTCTTGCACTTTGTGCCAAAAATGCTTTCTAGCTGCTGATCAAGAAGTGACAGATACAAAACTGTCCTTCAGCAGGCTGGCCGTTTAGACCTAGTAGAAAATGTGTTCACAGCAGAAAATAGGCAGCAAGCAGCTATGTGATGAGAGTTAAACCTAAACTACTTTTGGCTGCAAGGGAGTTTTAGTACCAACTTGAAATAGACTTCGGAGGAAATTGTCATTATTGAATGGAAATTAAATATTTCTTCTTGCAAGTATACTAAATGAAACAGAACCTTGTACACTGATAAAACTGCATTTTCAGGGTCTCATTTCGTAAGGTATTGGTAAATTAGCTTATCTTAAGATCTGATGAAGTAGAAGAGGTCTAAAGGATAAATGTCACCAAGGAAGAACAGGAAAACTATATAAATTATTACATATTATTAGGTGTAATTAATTTAAATGTCAATAAAATACCATCAGTCCACCAGTTCAATTTCACTGGGGTCTGGTATAACAGGCTTCAAGGGTGTTTGGAAAAATCTGATCTACCATGGAAGTGTCTGGTCAAGAGCAATTTGTTGAAATGTTTCCTTTAATTACAATTTTGTGCCTTTTATTTACAAAATTGCTCTCAAGCAATAAAGCAACAAGTGAGAAACATTTTTGTTTCTATTAGTCTCCTGCCTATGCAGTCTCCCTTTCTTGCAGCAAAATGTCTAAGTTAATCACAGATTTAAATATATTCAATTAAAGTATTTAAGGGTCTATTCTTCACCATTTTGAGCCCTGTATATTCATTGCTATTGTCCCTGCTATTTCTATGGGACTTGCTCAACAGTGTCAACTCAGAATGATTTCATTCAGGGATTTAAACAAAACTTATATTACCTTTCACTCTACCCCTCTGCAGAATTGCAACTTAAAAAGAGAACTCTACTTTATGTAATAAGACATGCCTATTGACACCAAATGCAGCAATACAGACCTGTAAATATACCAGGAATACAGGCCAAAATTAGAAAAGAATATTTACTATTTCATGTAAAATTTCCTTAATTAGTCTGGTATTTGAGAGAGCAACTTAATTATGACAGTTCTCAAGTTATTTTGAGTCATATGAAACTTAACCAATAATAAACTATTTTTTAAAATTAAAATCTCTGGGACAGTTTCTATTTAAAATTATATTTTTCAAGTATTACCGGGTACAGCTGATGGCATTTCTTGGATGCCAGGCATTTCAGATCTTGAAGAAATGTGCTGATTTTCATCAAAAGCTGAAAGAAAATCTGGAGTTAAAATTAGAACTGGCTTCAGATCCACAGTATTTGGCCAGTAACTGTTGGGCAGTTCAAGACAACATTGATGTGACATCAAGCAAGGTGACAGCAGCTGTAAAGATCAGCTGAGAAATGAGGTGTTACATGAACACTGAAGCTGGTGTGAAAGGAAGGAGGGCCAATTCCAGTAGCTCATGTGAAGCAATCTTCCTCTCACTGGCCTCTTTTTTTGAAGTAGTTATTCTTTGAAAGAAAACTGCAGCTACCAGAAGAAACCTAGAGACACACAAGCTAGCAGAGTTCTATTTGTCACTGAGGGGAATTATTTTCCAGCTTAGATCGCACAGAAATGGCTGAGTTGAGCAGGGATGGGGGTGGAGTGTGAGGAGAAAGTCCAGCATCAAGCAGTCCTCAAAGCAATGTGTGTGAATGAACCTTGGCACTCTCCACAGCTGCTGGAAGGGATGGCAAGCCATGGAAAAGCTAATGGAATTATAAGCTATTTACCCATCATGCTCCCTCTGGTTTCCATGGAGGGATGAGAAGTGATTTTCAGGCCTGATCCCCGGGTAGCTAGGATCAAATATGAAAATAATCTGTGAAATCAGCCTTTGGATAAGGAGATCTTCAGCCCTTAGCAGGTCCATGAGACATTAATTTATTTTAGATTTCTTGTATACTCACTTCGAATTGATATTTGCGGTAGTCTAGTAAATTTTTGTCTCATGGGGTAGGTTTTCTTTTGGATACGTAATATCTAATTTTAGGCATTAGCTACTAGGCCAGCTGTTTGCATCTGATTTTAAAGTTCTATCCAATAGCAATAGCAAACCCCTTCTCCCCTGCACTTTAGTTTAGATGTGCCACACAAGTCTTTTAAATAAGGAGTTTCAAAGGCCCAATATTATTTTGATACAGCATGCACACAATTTTCACACAGGTGGTATCAAAACATTTTCCTACAAAATCATGTTTTGGCCAAGAGTCTGATTTTCCCTCCGACTGCCATAAAGCTACTTTGATAGAGCAGGATTGTTAAGACAGACCATCCTTTGCCAGAAAATGGCTTAAAAATATTTTTTTATGTTTTTCTGACAATACATTAATAAAAACACAAATGCAAAAAAAATCAGATTTTATCAGCCCCTAAGACCACCATTTCCTTTAGAGAAATTATGCAGCCTAGAGCATGAAATAAACATTTCTATGAGTGGCATTATATGAAAAAATGAAGAGTGGGTACTCTTAATGTTAAGAACACTCATGATTTATTAA
The DNA here is from genome assembly GCF_021018805.1 of Prinia subflava. Classification (NCBI taxonomy): domain Eukaryota; kingdom Metazoa; phylum Chordata; class Aves; order Passeriformes; family Cisticolidae; genus Prinia; species Prinia subflava. The sequence goes on from NC_086249.1 coordinate 1,540,512, forward strand.
ATTGTAAGGCCAAGTAATAAGTAATGTAAGTAGCCTAGTTCTTTAAATCCAGCGAGAAGGCTGTGGTAACTTGGTGAGAATAGTGCTGCAGACAACAGCAAAGTCACGCCTGATAAACTGCTAAAAGTTTTCTGTCTAATGAAGATAGAAATGACCTTGGATAGGCAGAATCCTCAACTTCAAAAGGAAACAAAATCTTGTGTTCATGCAGAGGCGAGATAACTGTCAGCACCACCCACTGGGTATTAGTACAGCTGTACCATGTTTGTGTTTAGTGTGAATTCTGCAACAGATAAAAGCTTTTCCAAATTTATCTGTGAAGAGAACATTTATCTGTAAAAGAACATTGACCAGACTGTAGCCAAATAAGACTAGAGAAAAGACAAATAGCATATGTATGTTGTAATTAGCTAATCTTCAGATGACAAACTATTTCAATTTCATTTGATTGGCCCCCAGAAAGAGAGTGATGTTTGATACACTGATGAAATAAAATGTCACTTGATAAATCATGCCAGCACAGACAGAACCAAGGATGAGAACCTCACAGCAATCTTCTACTACTTTTTATGTGTATATTCTGGGAAAATCACACTCTCAAATACAAATGTACAAATTGTGCCTAAAAACCTATATTCTTCATGAATACAAGGAGGGAAATAACAAATTATTACCAGAAGTAAGTGTAACAATAACTTTTAGCACCAAAATGCTGTACTGCAGCAGCCTTTTCGATTTTAGAGACTACTTTAAAAAGTTATAGCAGGAAACCCAAGTCCAAACAATTAACCTCTTTAAAAGGTTAAGGTAAAGGTAAAGAAAAACATTCTCCCTGCAAAGGATAATTGCTATGCTGATATCCCAAAATTCATCAAAGCTGGAGAGTTTCCTTTTAAGTGTTAAATTCTATCCCACTGAGCACATCAGAACTCTTCAGTAATACAACACCAGCCTGAAAGAGCCAGGTGGTGTCAGGATCACTCGAGGCTAGAACTGCAAATTCTACACTGCTAATTATTACAAATGACATGAAGCTACAATGAACAAATGAAATACCACTGGAAGCAACAATCAGAACACAGGAGATATAAGAGACATCAGAATTCTACCACTTGAATATAAAGAAAAATCAAGGACAGTTAATAAAATAAATGCCATTTACCAGTCTCTTGCTCTGACCCTTTTGCAGATGTAGAAGTTTGGAGAGTGGAAGTAACATGAAGAAAATCATGTGAGGCTGGAAAAAATGGTGGCTCATTGTTTAAAAAATACATGAACTATGGCATCACCTACAACAATGGAGTAAATGGTTTAGAGAACAAACAAAGAACAGAAAAAAATATATTCTGCAAAATTAGCAGAATTCTAAAAAGAAAGAAGTTAATATGCAAAGATGTGCAAATCCACAGGAATATAATGCAAAAGATGAAATAAAATGGCACAAGGAATATGGAAAACAATTCCCATGCGGTTAGAAGGAATGTGAGATTGAAAAAGTACAAGAACACCGGCCAAGGGGAGTCAAGGAGAATGCAAATTTATGAGATGAAGATACTGGAAAAAATCCAATTTAAAATTTTGGCAAAAATAAAAGAACATAAAAAGTGATTCAGACAACATCACCAGACAGGGAAACAGAAAGGAATAGCCTTAGCCCAACTCAAGTTATATGCCTTGTTACAATTAAACATATCTGATTTCTCCACTGTAAAAACAAGAAAGCTCAGAGAATTACTTCAAATAATTCAAAGTAAAGAATGTGAATTCCCTGGAAAAGCTCATGAAGAGTGTGAAATATCTCAGTTGATATGAAAGCAAGACTGCTCCAGACAAATGTGCCAAGTCACTTGGTAGTGTTCATTACATTTTTAACTTGCACTCAACTTCAGATTTTAGGCACACCAGCCTGCTCATGTAATACTTTATTACCCCATGGGCCAAAAAGTACTGCAAGGACCTGGGACTGGTCTTGCACATCTGCCAGTGTGAAAGAAGCTCTTGCCACAAGCATCTCCATCACTGTCACCAAGTGCCATAACCAATGCTTGAACTAAAAATGGTTTGCACGTATGGCCCCGTTTATATTTACACTGAAGGTTTATCCCAATGTAGGCCAAAGAGTAGTAACAGGTGGGCTAAAAGAACACTAATATCTCTTGGGAAAATGCTGCTTTGCACAGTTGTCAAATCTGTAAGAAATATTGTTAGTACCAGAGGCTACCAGTGTCTTAAACCATGAAGAAACATCCTAATATTCACCAAAAGCTGAAATGAGGTATCAGTTTTAAAAAACATGGCCTCAAAAGCAGCAGCAGGGCAAAGCATTCACGATTCCAGGTGATGGCAATGTGAAGGCATGGGCAGAAGAAAACCAGCCACCTTGAAAGTCAGTGGTGAGGCAACCAAGAGGTGCAGCCTTGCCCAAGGAATGCCTGGAGGGCAGCTGAACAGCTGTGATGTGTTCCTGTGCCAGCTCAGCTGGGTTTGCCTCTTGGGAACACTGTTTGAATGCATCAGAGAAAGCAAGAGCTACCACCCAAACACACAGAAGCAGGGGAATGGAGCTGAAGGCCAGATGCAACAACGTGGTCTCTCTGCAGAATGTCACATGCCTCCTGCAGAAAATGCTTGTCAGCCACGGGAAAAGCGTGGGATCAAAGAGCAGAACTGCAGAACCAGCGTGGCGAGTGCTCCGGCCAGCCAAGCTGCACCAACAAGGCCTCATCCTGTGCATGGAAGATGCCAGGGATGCCAGGTGGTTTGGGATGGGAGGTGTGATGGGAAGTGAGAGATGGGAGACAATGGGAAGAGAAGGCTGTTGCTAGTTACCCATCACGGTTTGTTGAGTTGCCGGGGAGGAAGGAGTGGTGGACTTCGGCCTTGGTCTTCGGGGAGCTAAGATCAAACACAGAAACCACCTTCAGGGCCTCACACAGGCTGCTGGCACACAGGTCACCTCAAGGCAGAGCTCTGGAGAAGGGGACATGGCCCTGCTTGGGCTGGGCTACCGTGGCACAGCCTCACTGCCCGTGGTGGCACAATGCTGCCTTTCAGCCGGCATTGGCAGCTAAGGCATGAGAGCAAGCCTAGAAAAGCTTCCCCAGGAAATTTGCAGGTGGAATAATTCTTACATTTGTGTGGATCCAGCCACATCAGTGAGCCCCTCTTTGGGACACCAGCACATCTGCACAGGCTCATCCCTGCAGAGAAGGCACTGCCAAGGAAGCAGTGAAGGAGGGAACCGCTGGCTATTTACCCTTCCTGGTGGTTTCCCGTGGAGCAGACAAGGTCGGTTCCAGGTCTGGTCTCTCAGTTGCTGCGGTCAGACACAGAAAGGATCTTGAGATGTCCACTCAGCCTTGCCACAGCAGTACAGGCAGCACCAGCTCACAATGCCCTAAATGTCTGTATTTAGGGCCACACGTGCCCTTTCCTGGCAGTACCCTGCGGCTCAAACCTGTGGTCAAGTGTCTTGCCTTGGTTGCAATTCACACAACACTCCCAGAGCCTCAGAAGCTCACTGTCTCTACATCAGCAGAAAAATGCCAAAATATCCAATTCACCAAACCACTCCTTACACATCCTTGGAAGACACAAAACCAACAGGAAATGCAGACAGAGCATGAGCCAAGACTCATCTAAAATTCAAAATTCAGGATGAGAACTGCTGGGTATGTCTCCAATGGAAGCAGCTGCAAATACTAATTATTATTTTTTCTAGCACTAAGGCATAAACTGCACATTGCACATCAACATTCAGTCAAAACTCCAACTTTTCTTAAAAGTTCAATAATTTTTGAAAATAAGTATTTTCTTAGTGTTTTCACTATTATTGTTTTTACATATAACAGAATATATCAGCTCTCATCATTCACATGAAAGACCTTGCAATTCTCTGTGTAACAAAATTCCCATTCTTCCATACAGTTAGTCTCTAATACAACGATTAACATGCCTATTCATCACGGTTGAACCTTAGTTCTCATTCAAAAAGATAAAAAAAAATCTGTATGCTAACAAATGCACATCAGTAAGAAGACATAAAACAATGTTTCTGCCATGTTGGAATATTTCATTCTAGAAAGAATTTTCAAAATAACCACTGCACATAGAGCCACAGAGTAATTCTGTGACAAATGCTTTTTGTCACTGGTCCCTTTAAAACTGACTTTTCAAGTGATGGAAAGAAGCATATGTTCAAACATCATAATCATGCCATTAGCATGGCAAGTGTTTTAAAGTGCATTAACAAACCAGAAATATTGTTCAAAGTAGGTGAAAATTATGTGAAATGACAGCAAGGAAAAAGAAAAAATTGAAAATATCTTTCTACCCTCCACTGTTCGTTGGCTTGCAAGGTAAGGAGAAATAGATCTCAGCTTTGGTCTCTGAGTAACTAAGATTAAACCAGAAAAATGCCTTTAGAAATAGAGGTGAACTTTTTATTTTAAGGCTGTGTCAATACAGAACTCTGTGAATAAACTCCATATTACACTCAGCTCTTTTACGTAACTATTTGCATTCATTACAAGATTATTCCACTTCAAAACTGGGGGTTTAGTTGAGGTGGTGTGGTATACAGATAGTTCATCTTTAGCGAACTAAGGTTACAGAGTAGAAAATTAGGAAGAGTAATTGAAAAGCCTAATAATGAAGTATCTCATCATTTACATTAATGACTGACCATCTTGCTGAAATGTTTGGCATTTCCACTATCAGTAAAAGAATTGAAATGTTTAGACTAAATTTTAAAACACAGCTTTTCTTATTTAAGTATTGTGAAATGATAGAAATTAGGAAGGAATTGCTGTTTACCCATCACTGTCCTCGTGGTTTTCAGGAAAGGAAAAGATGTGGGCTCCAGAACTGGTCTCGGGAGAGCTAAGATTAGAGATTGAAACTATCTTGAGATGTTATGGCAGGATCTCCAGGCATATAAAAGCATGACTTTAATCACACCCCAATAAGTCAGTATTTAAGTTGTGGTTTCTCATGTGTATACTTTCTACCAAATAAAACCTACATCAAATTATAGTCACTTGACATTACCACAAATGCCCAGCCAGTAGTTATCACTGCTCCTAACTGCACAATAGTGGCAGTCTTGATGTTTCAGAGCTGCCTTTTAACTGCAGTAAATGGCACATTCCAAAATCCTTTTCAGACATTAAATATTTTCCAACTATAAATTCAAACTAGTCGATGAATATATAGCCAGAGCTTTGGTTTGCATCAAAGATACTGCCCACCTTATATTTAATCTGAAAAACTATCAACTAGCTCTGGTTATTAGATAATTCACCACACTTAAAAATATGAACTCTTGTGTCTAAACTAATATATACCTGGAGAAAAAAAAAAAGAGAAACAATAAGTTCTTCACTGAAAAATGCATAAAGGATTTCCATCAATAGTTGGGCTCACTGGTAGAGGAAAACCAACTTGTGCTTTCTTAGCCAAAATCTGTAAGAATCTCTAATAGAATATCTTGATTAATTTACAAGTTTTCATTCTGAACAGGTATGAAGTACTTTGAACAGACAGAATCTCATATTGACACTGGAAGACAAGGATAAGCCACAAGAGGAGTCACATTTACTGCACAGTAATTAGTGAACAGATACACAAATGACAGCAGTGAATGTAAAGACCAAAATAAAAATCCCTTCTCTTGTCTAAGAATATATTATTGAAAAAGAAAAAAGTTTCTCATAGAGCAAATTCCTAACACAAAGAGATGGTAATCAAAGAGTTCATCTCAGAAAACAGAATGAAAGTTTGGAAACTGTCACCACACTTGCAAGAACACAGAGCAAAAAGTAGAAGAGCACAAATCTGATGGACCAACAAAGAGAACATTTCAAACATGGAGTACTTGTTCTGAAAGAATTCTGTCAGACTCATCCAGTCTTAGCAAACAAAATCTTTCAAAAATGCATCAAAAGTTTGTAGGGAAGATTGACAGGGGGGTGAATTAAAAGAGTTTCAGAAATTTCTCCCTTTTCATCTGACTACACACTTCTCTGTGGCACAGGGCTACTTGCTGTCTCTCCATCTTCATTTTGTTTGTTAAAAAATGGGAATAATAAGAGTTTCACAAATACATTTTCTGAGTGTCTTCTTGCCTACCACTGGTTTAAAGAAGTGTTCAACATAGCTGTTAAGATGGCAAATATAAAAGGAAGTAACTACTTGTTAGTGTACAGAGGATACTACAGAACATTTGCAAGTATCTACAGAGGTCTGCAGTAGAAGACAAGGCTCAGAGTATACCAAGAAAAAGAAAAAAAGGTGTTCCTGTCTTCAGAATTAAATTTGTCTTATAGAGGAAGAAAATATAAAAGAAATCGGCCTGATCATTTAGGAAATATGCAGAAAGCTGATAAACATTTATTTCCCTAAATAAATTTTTTCCCCCTAGATATATCTAGATGATCAAGTCTCAAGCTGTTTAAAAAACCCCCTAACCCTGAAATTGGGTTTGCAATGCTCACTGTGCTACCTCTAATCTCCCTAAAAGGATTTTTGTCATAGTTGGAGAGTCCTTCTTAATGAGAAATATGTTTAAATATTCTATGCAACTTCAGGATTTACAACTTGAACAACCAATTAATTGTTTTAAACCCACAACTGAACGTGAACAATATTTATAGAGGATAAATCCACAAGGAGAATTTCCTGCATACGTCACTCTGCCCAACATTGTAAGTGACCAGGTCAATGTCTTAAATGCCAATAACCACAGAAATACTCAGTAATAAGAAAGTAAACAGAAAATTAAAAAGGCTATGACTTGGAGTAGTACAACAGCTATCTGTATCATGACACACTGCATATAGTAGAGAAATTAAAGTTTGGTTACAAGCTTCACAGTATCTCATTGTAAAATTCCATTACATACCAGGTCACCCCAGGACAAAGTAATAAATAATTGGTCAGTGGCCAATTACTACTGTAGAAGTGAACTCAGAATTTGGAAAGAAGATCATAATCTAGTATTTTAAACATCATAGATATTGTCTTAAACAAAAATAGTACCCAATGAAGAATTTTTATCTTGCCGTTGTTCTTATCCCCAAAGTAAAGGAAATCAACATTTCACCAAAAGCACCCTGGGAACCCTTCTGATAATCAAGAACACTCAGTTTGCAAGAAATGTCAATTCCAGGCTGAGCTGATGGTATTTCTGTGACTCCAGATGCTTTAGAATTGTGAAACTGTCTGTGTTTCATTAAGAGCTGCCCAGAAAATCTGGATTCAAGTGCTGAGGAATCCGATTGTTGCTGGGAAAGCAAACACACAGGCTGTGTTGTTCAAGATGATGTCACTGCAAACACAAGCAAGATACTGGACCCTTCAAGGTCCTTTCTGTACCATGTGAATAAAGGGAAAGACACATGGCCCAATATGGTGACAAGAAGATCCAGTACCTGATGCTAGACAGAACTCCTAAGAATCTTTTTCCACACTTTCTGGAGTTTAAATTACACCAACAGAAAGAAGAAATTCATACCAGTTTGTGCAAAAGATCAGTCCTCTTGCACTTTGTGCCAAAAATGCTTTCTAGCTGCTGATCAAGAAGTGACAGATACAAAACTGTCCTTCAGCAGGCTGGCCGTTTAGACCTAGTAGAAAATGTGTTCACAGCAGAAAATAGGCAGCAAGCAGCTATGTGATGAGAGTTAAACCTAAACTACTTTTAGCTGCAAGGGAGTTTTAGTACCAACTTGAAATAGACTTTGGAGGAAAGTGTCATTATTGAATGGAAATTAAATATTTCTTCTTGCAAGTATACTAAATGAAACAGAACCTTGTACACTGATAAAACTGCATTTTCAGGGTCTCATTTCGTAAGGTATTGGTAAATTAGCTTATCTTAAGATCTGATGAAGTAGAAGAGGTCTAAAGGATAAATGTCACCAAGGAAGAACAGGAAAACTATATAAATTATTACATATTATTAGGTGTAATTAATTTAAATGTCAATAAAATACCATCAATCCACCAGTTCAATTTCACTGGGGTCTGGTATAACAGGCTTCAAGGGTGTTTGGAAAGATCTGATCTACCGTGGAAGTGTCTGGTCAAGAGCAATTTGTTGAAATGTTTCCTTTAATTACAATTTTGTGTCTTTTATTTACAAAATTGCTCTCAAGCAATAAAGCAACAAGTGAGAAACATTTTTGTTTCTATTAGTCTCCTGCCTATGCAGTCTCCCTTTCTTGCAGCAAAATGTCTAAGTTAATCACAGCTTTAAATATATTCAATTAAAGTATTTAAGGGTCTATTCTTCACTATTTTGAGCCCTGTATATTCATTGCTATTGTCCCTGCTATTTCTATGGGACTTGCTCAACAGTGTCAACTCAGAATGATTTCATTCAGGGATTTAAACAAAACTTATATTACCTTTCACTCTACCCCTCTGCAGAATTGCAACTTAAAAAGAGAACTCTACTTTATGTAATAAGACATGCCTATTGACACCAAATGCAGCAATACAGACCTGTAAATATACCAGGAATACAGGCCAAAATTAGAAAAGAATATTTACTATTTCATGTAAAATTTCCTTAATTAGTCTGGTATTTGAGAGAGCAACTTAATTATGACAGTTCTCAAGTTATTTTGAGTCATATGAAACTTAACCAATAATAAACTATTTTTTAAAATTAAAATCTCTGGGACAGTTTCTATTTAAAATTATATTTTTCAAGTATTACCGGGTACAGCTGATGGCATTTCTTGGATGCCAGGCATTTCAGATCTTGAAGAAATGTGCTGATTTTCATCAAAAGCTGAAAGAAAATCTGGAGTTAAAATTAGAACTGGCTTCAGATCCACAGTATTTGGCCAGTAACTGTTGGGCAGTTCAAGACAACATTGATGTGACATCAAGCAAGGTGACAGCAGCTGTAAAGATCAGCTGAGAAATGAGGTGTTACATGAACACTGAAGCTGGTGTGAAAGGAAGGAGGGCCAATTCCAGTAGCTCATGTGAAGCAATCTTCCTCTCACTGGCCTCTTTTTTTGAAGTAGTTATTCTTTGAAAGAAAACTGCAGCTACCAGAAGAAACCTAGAGACACACAAGCTAGCAGAGTTCTATTTGTCACTGAGGGGAATTATTTTCCAGCTTAGATCGCACAGAAATGGCTGAGTTGAGCAGGGATGGGGGTGGAGTGTGAGGAGAAAGTCCAGCATCAAGCAGTCCTCAAAGCAATGTGTGTGAATGAACCTTGGCACTCTCCACAGCTGCTGGAAGGGATGGCAAGCCATGGAAAAGCTAATGGAATTATAAGCTATTTACCCATCATGCTCCCTCTGGTTTCCATGGAGGGATGAGAAGTGATTTTCAGGCCTGATCCCCGGGTAGCTAGGATCAAATATGAAAACAATCTGTGAAATCAGCCTTTGGATAAGGAGATCTTCAGCCCTTAGCAGGTCCATGGGAAATTAATTTATTTTAGATTTCTTGTATACTCACTTCGAATTGATATTTGCGGTAGTCTACTAAATTTTCATCTCATGGGGTAGGTTTTCTTTTGGATACGTAATATCTAATTTTAGGCATTAGCTACTAGGCCAGCTGTTTGCATCTGATTTAAAAGTTCTATCCAATAGCAATAGCAAACCCCTTCTCCCCTGCACTTTAGTTTAGATGTGCCAGACAAGTCTTTTAAATAAGGAGTTTCAAAGGCCCAATATTATTTTGATACAGCATGCACACAATTTTGACACAGGTGGTATCAAAACATTTTCCTACAAAATCATGTTTTGGCCAAGAGTCTGATTTTCCCTCCGACTGCCATAAAGCTACTTTGATAGAGCAGGATTGTTAAGACGGACCATCCTTTGCCAGAAAATGGCTTAAAAATATTTTTTTATGTTTTTCTGACAATACATTAATAAAAACACAAATGCAAAAAAAATCAGATTTTATCAGCCCCTAAGACCACCATTTCCTTTAGAGAAATTATGCAGCCTAGAGCATGAAATAAACATTTCTATGAGTGGCATTATATGAAAAAATGAAGAGTGGGTACTCAATGTTAAGAACACTCATGATTTATTAAATTGTAAGGCCAAGTAATAAGTAATGTAAGTAGCCTAGTTCTTTAAATCCAGCGAGAAGGCTGTGGTAACTCGGTGAGAATAATGCTGCAGACAACAGCAAAGTCATGCCTGATAAACTGCTAAAAGTTTTCTGTCTAATGAAGATAGAAATGACCTTGGATAGACAGAATCCTCAACTTCAAAAGGAAACAAAATCTTGTGTTCATGCAGAGGCGAGATAACTGTCAGCACCACCCACTGGGTATTAGTACAGCTGTACCATGTTTGTGTTTAGTGTGAATTCTGCAACAGATAAAAGCTTTTCCAAATTTATCTGTGAAGAGAACATTTATCTGTAAAAGAACATTGACCAGACTGTAGCCAAATAAGACTAGAGAAAAGACAAATAGCATATGTATGTTGTAATTAGCTAATCTTCAGATGACAAACTATTTCAATTTCATTTGATTGGCCCCCAGAAAGAGAGTGATGTTTGATACACTGATGAAATAAAATGTCACTTGATAAATCATGCCAGCACAGACAGAACCAAGGATGAGAACCTCACAGCAATCTTCTACTACTTTTTATGTGTATATTCTGGGAAAATCACACTCTCAAATACAAATGTACAAATTGTGCCTAAAAACCTATATTCTTCATGAATACAAGGAGGGAAATAACAAATTATTACCAGAAGTAAGTGTAACAATAACTTTTAGCACCAAAATGCTGTACTGCAGCAGCCTTTTCGATTTTAGAGACTACTTTAAAAAGTTATAATATATAAAGACTACTTTAAAAGTTATAAAACAATTAACCTCTTTAAAAGGTTAAGGTAAAGGTAAAGAAAAACATTCTCCCTGCAAAGGATAACTGCTATGCTGATATCCCAAAATTCATCAAAGCTGGAGAGTTTCCTTTTAAGTGTTAAATTCTATCCCACTGAGCACATCAGAACTCTTCAGTAATACAACACCAGCCTGAAAGAGCCAGGTGGTGTCAGGATCACTCGAGGCTAGAACTGCAAATTCTACACTGGTAATTATTACAAATGACAGGAAGCTACAATGAACAAATGAAATACCACTGGAAGCAACAATCAGAACACAGGAGATATAAGAGACATCAGAATTCTACCACTTGAATATAAAGAAAAATCAAGGACAGTTAATAAAATAAATGCCATTTACCAGTCTCTTGCTCTGACCCTTTTGCAGATGTAGAAGTTTGGAGAGTGGAAGTAACATGAAGAAAATCATGTGAGGCTGGAAAAAATGGTGGCTCATTGTTTAAAAAATACATGAACTATGGCATCACCTACAACAATGGAGTAAATGGTTTAGAGAACAAACAAAGAACAGAAAAAAATATATTCTGCAAAATTAGCAGAATTCTAAAAAGAAAGAAGTTAATATGCAAAGATGTGCAAATCCACAGGAATATAATGCAAAAGATGAAATAAAATGGCACAAGGAATATGGAAAACAATTCCCATGCGGTTAGAAGGAATGTGAGATTGAAAAAGTACAAGAACACCGGCCAAGAGGAGTCAAGGAGAATGCAAATTTATGAGATGAAGATACTGGAAAAAATCCAATTTAAAATTTTGGCAAAAATAAAAGAACATAAAAAGTGATTCAGACAACATCACCAGACAGGGAAACAGAAAGGAATAGCCTTAGCCCAACTCAATTTATATGCCTCGTTACAATTAAACGTATCTGATTTCTCCACTGTAAAAACAAGAAAGCTCAGAGAATTACTTCAAATAATTCAAAGTAAAGAATGTGAATTCCCTGGAAAAGCTCATGAAGAGTGTGAAATATCTCAGTTGATATGAAAGCAAGACTGCTCCAGACAAATGTGCCAAGTCACTTGGTAGTGTTCATTACATTTTTAACTTGCACTCAACTTCAGATTTTAGGCACACCAGCCTGCTCATGTAATACTTTATTACCCCATGGGCCAAAAAGTACTGCAAGGACCTGGGACTGGTCTTGCACATCTGCCAGTGTGAAAGAAGCTCTTGCCACAAGCATCTCCATCACTGTCACCAAGTGCCATAACCAATGCTTGAACTAAAAATGGTTTGCACGTATGGCCCCGTTTATATTTACACTGAAGGTTTATCCCAATGTAGGCCAAAGAGTAGTAACAGGTGGGCTAAAAGAACACTAATATCTCTTGGGAAAATGCTGCTTTGCACAGTTGTCAAATCTGTAAGAAATATTGTTAGTACCAGAGGCTACCAGTGTCTTAAACCATGAAGAAACATCCTAATATTCACCAAAAGCTGAAATGAGGTATCAGTTTTAAAAAACATGGCCTCAAAAGCAGCAGCAGGGCAAAGCATTCACGATTCCAGGTGATGGCAATGTGAAGGCATGGGCAGAAGAAAACCAGCCACCTTGAAAGTCAGTGGTGAGGCAACCAAGAGGTGCAGCCTTGCCCAAGGAATGCCTGGAGGGCAGCTGAACAGCTGTGATGTGTTCCTGTGCCAGCTCAGCTGGGTTTGCCTCTTGGGAACACTGTTTGAATGCATCAGAGAAAGCAAGAGCCACCACCCAAACACACAGAAGCAGGGGAATGGAGCTGAAGGCCAGATGCAACAACGTGGTCTCTCTGCAGAATGTCACATGCCTCCTGCAGAAAATGCTTGTCAGCCACGGGAAAAGCGTGGGATCAAAGAGCAGAACTGCAGAACCAGCGTGGCGAGTGCTCCGGCCAGCCAAGCTGCACCAACAAGGCCTCATCCTGTGCATGGAAGATGCCAGGGATGCCAGGTGGTTTGGGATGGGAGGTGTGATGGGAAGTGAGAGATGGGAGACAATGGGGAGAGAAGGCTGTTGCTAGTTACCCATCACGGTTTGTTGAGTTGCCGGGGAGGAAGGAGTGGTGGACTTCGGCCTTGGTCTTCGGGGAGCTAAGATCAAACACAGAAACCACCTTCAGGGCCTCACACAGGCTGCTGGCACACAGGTCACCTCAAGGCAGAGCTCTGGAGAAGGGGACGTGGCCCTGCTTGGGCTGGGCTACCGTGGCACAGCCTCACTGCCCGTGGTGGCACAATGCTGCCTTTCAGCCGGCATTGGCAGCTAAGGCATGAGAGCAAGCCTAGAAAAGCTTCTCCAGGAAATTTGCAGGTGGAATAATTCTTACATTTGTGTGGATCCAGCCACATCAGTGAGCCCCTCTTTGGGACACCAGCACATCTGCACAGGCTCATCCCTGCAGAGAAGGCACTGCCAAGGAAGCAGTGAAGGAGGGAACCGCTGGCTATTTACCCTTCCTGGTGCTTTCCCGTGGAGCAGACAAGGTCGGTTCCAGGTCTGGTCTCTCAGTTGCTGCGGTCAGACACAGAAAGGATCTTGAGATGTCCACTCAGCCTTGCCACAGCATTACAGGCAGCACCAGCTCACAATGCCCTAAATGTCTGTATTTAGGGCCACGCGTGCCCTTTCCTGGCAGTACCCTGCGGCTCAAACCTGTGGTCAAGTGTCTTGCCTTGTTTGCAATTCACACAACACTCCCTGAGCCTCAGTAGCTCACTGTCTCTACATCAGCAGAAAAAATGCCAAAATATCCAATTCACCAAACCACTCCTCACATTTCCTTGACAGATTCTAAAAGTTCTTGCAGAGGTAATATGGCAACTAAGAATCACACCTATGTAACCCTATGAAATCCTTCATTCTGTGGGTCAGAAATTACTGTCCCTGGCATTAACAAAACACTGTGCAGAGAATTTATCTCTGTAGATAATGCTTGCAAGCAAGAGAAAGAGGAAAATCTTCCACAGAATTTTTGCAAATCTTACAACTTACACTTGTACAACTCTTTGTACAGTGAAGAACGAGTCCCTTTACCAATGTGATCTCCTCATACCCTCTTATCCTAATTTTGCACAGGGACAATGCACAACGTAACACATAAACCAGTGTCTAATCTGGAGTATGTGTATTCACTGTGTATGTTTACCCATTGCTTTGGGCTTGGTTTCAGGTTTAAGGCAGGCAAGACTTGTGACAAACATGCCCTTGGATGAAGCTGGTGGCAATAAGGAAAAAGTGCTGAGCAATCCCCCTGGGGTATTTTGATATTCCCAGTCTTTGGAAATACTTTGGAAATCCTTCTGTACAGGTGTCTTTGACTTGATCTTTTTCTAGCAATACTCACTAACCAAAGTGTTTGCACCTACTTAAGAACAGTAGATAGATCTTTTTTCTGCCCATGGAGGAACTTTTCCAATGTGCAAAAGAAACAAAATTGACATTTTAACACTTACTTAACCATTCCTAACAGCGGGCCTCCACAGCCATCCATCCATCTATCTATATCCATATATACAAACAATCCTTCTCAAGAAAACCTGGACAAGCTAATTGTTTACCAACATAAAAAAATCATCTTATTGCAATATTTCATTCCAAATGTCCTAAATGTTGTAACAGATGCAACTACTTTCTGTCTCTCCAACTTTATACAGAGCAAGTCAAAATGAACTTTCCATTTAGCAAAGTATTGCTGTGTCTTTTGAGAGACTGCCTATATGTGAGGGAACTAGAGAGAAAACGAGTATCATTACCAGCTGAGATTGGTGGCATTTCTGGCATGCCAGGTGTTGTGAATCTTGAAGAAAGAGGCTTCCTTTCACCCAAATCTGGAAAGATAATCTTGTGTTAGAAGGCTTAATTGCCTCAGAGCTACCTGAATAACTCAGGACTTGGCAAACAGATGTTGCTTTGTTAAAATGGAAGCACAGGGAAAATTGCTTTTGAGCAAGCTGGGCATTACTCTGTCTCATGAACTGTTATGCTAGTGTGGAAGTTAATGTGGAAACCAGGTGGCCTAATTAGTCATAATAAGGAGAATTCTTATTATTACCTAATACTCTTTGCACATAATGCATGGCAGAAAGAAAGAAAACACATTTGGATCCAGAAAGTAATCAGGAGCCAAGCCTTTTTATGGAAACCTTACACAGAAATATGTGTAAGTACTTTATTCCCTCTTGCAATTAACTTCTCTCAGCAGAGGAAAAAAAGCAACCCCAAACTAAGAAAACCATGTCCACAGCTGGGAATCTGAATAATGAGAAAATGAAACACAACCAACTAAAGGGAACTCTGCTCTTTGCCTCTGATTCTCCATCTACAAAGATGAATAGCGAGTGCAGATGAGAATCTAGTTAGCAACAGCAACAAGAGTATCAATTACTGTGATGGTGACAACTAAAGCAAGGCAAAGCTTCTAAAAAGAGCAGCAAGGATAAAAACCAAAGAAAACAAAGTCTTTGAAACTATAATGAAGTCAGCTTATCAATTTTACCCCATGCCATTCTAACAGCTGAAGCTCTGTAGTATTTATAGGCATGGGTATTTCCAAATCAGTAGTATCTCTAGCTGCTGTTAAAAACAAACAAAGAACGAAACCTGAAAAACTATTTCATGTAAGTAAATTAAGAAGGAACATGTGGTGGAGAGAATTTTTTCTTTCCACTACTCTGTGAAGTATTTATTATTTTTATTACTTATTTAAAAGTTAACCGCCTTTGTCTATTCCATACACCATCACTAATTACTTAGCTCAAGATATTAACTTGGGCCTCCTCACCTACCTAAGGCTACAGGAAAATCAATCTATTCCCAAAGTTATAACTCAAAGTATAGCTTAGTTGGAAAACTCTGGCTTTGGCTATGTTGACTTACTTATTTTAAGACAATATATAGGAAAAATATCACAGCAAACTTTAAGTGAAAAATTAACAGGATGAAAGAAACAAACAAAAAACCCCTTATCACTCAAAAGCATGGTATTTTACTTGACTGGAACAGCCTTAAACCTTGCAAAATTTGAATCTTTTCCTGACACATCTCTCTGATCAACACTGCATTATTCTGCAAGCTAGTTGCAGATTTGCTTTAAACTTGTGCTCTGCCTGATCATAGGAATGAGGATGCTGATAGAGGACTTGAAAAAATAAGATACAGGGCAACACCCAAAGCAAGCAACTTAGTGTGCAATAGCTGTCTGAAATCATCAACATGGAAGCAGCACCAAACTTCTTTCTCGTCACCAAGCAATCAAAAGGGTATTCTTCTGAAAGGATATTATTATAATTTACCAGTGCCTGGTATTTCTGAAGATGTAAAAGTTTGGGGAGTAGTAATAACGTGAAGAAAGTCGTGTGAAGCTGGAAAATAAAAGCAAAAATAATACTGTATTGTTTTGAAGTGACAAGAAACCTTCGGCAACAACATCATATTCTTTCATAAGCTGACAAAACTTCTGGGTAATATTTAACACATTATGTTCCACAGAAGGGAGGAGTCTGAAAGGTACAATAAATGATTAAGTATGACTTGAAAATGATTTCTAAAACCATGCATTAATGCATAATGCGTTTTATGACCAAATTGTTATCAGACTCACACAAAAAGGCAAAATATAGAGCTTAAAAGTGGAAATACAAGGCTATTCAAAATAGGAGAACAAATTATGAATAAAAAGTAGCAAACTGTGACTGCATGGAATTTTTTCCAGGATCAGGAAGGAGGATATCCTAGTGCTAAACTGGAGAAGGAAAAAGGATGACAAAAGAGGAAGGAAACATAGAAACTGTCTTTTGTCAGACGTGAACAGCTGACTGTTGCAATCAATCTCCCTCTCAGTAATGCATTTCCTTCAATGATAATTTTTTCCAAAAACATATGTATGCATCAGGCATTACACTATTGGCATTCTAATGAAATGAAATCTTTCCAACTGGCTCTCATCTCATGATTTTTTTCCTTCTTTTGGAAAACTGTCAGTTGCCCCAGGCAAATAACATCTATTAAAAAAGAGAAACACATAATAGAAATTCTGTAAAGGCTAACTAGAAAGCATCTGAATCTTGGGTGATATGTTTTTATAGTGCCAGTTTAGAAATCTGGGCAGAATTATGTCTATGCTTATACAGAAAGGCTAAAAGAAGAGCGATCGTTTCAAAATATGTTGGAATTTCTTCAGTTTCCATTCAGCTCTTACAACTCAGAATCTTTCTGCATATCAGGATATTCTATTTATGAAACTCAAGTGTGGACAATCCTATTTAAATTTGATACTTACAATAAGTCAAATTTAATTTTAAAACTAAGAATTACACGCTATTGCCAAACATGGAAAACCCCCTGAACTGGTTTAGTATTTGACATAGAATGTCATAAAGAGGTCTGATACCTGATGCAGCACTTTCGTACCTACAGGTATTCTTCACTTATGTGCAAGTGAACAAACTATTTCATGAGGGGCACTATGCCTCCTCCAAAAGTTCCCAGATGTCAGGAGGATTGACCTCATGAGAAGTCATTACCGGATCGGGTTGGTTGCACTTCCATGGTACCAGATGCTTTGGATCCTGGAGAAACAGTCTGTTTTTCCTCAAAAGCTGAAAAAAGAATCTAAGCTTAAAATGCTGAGAGAGCTGTGACTTGATGGATTGGCATCAAAGAGCTGAGCGAAGGCTGTGCATTTCCAGACGATGCTAAGGCAAAGCTGAGCAAGGTGACAGATGGCCTTGAGTGAGACATGAGACAACGGCCAGGACAAGGGCAGGAGATGGTTGGAAAACCAGGCTTCTGGCCTTGAGAAGCAACGCCACATGCTTGAAAGAACTCTTACCAGCAAGGAATTCTCTCTTAGTAAATTTTCTGGGTAAGAGCTGGAGCTATACTGAAGGAAATAAGATGACGACGAGATACAACAACATGGTTTTTAGGCAGTTTTAAAGCTGACACGAATACATTTTTCAGGCAGTTACACAGACACAAGAATGGTGAAGAAGCAGCTCTCTGTGAATGTTGGTAGCCAAGATGGACATTTGCACATCTGCATGATGCTAAGATTATGGAAAAAAATCATAGAACTAATCTGCTAATTACCCATTTCCATCTCTCTGGTTTCTGCAGAAGGTAGAGGTATGGATTTCGAGGCTGGACTCTGAGTAGCTAAGAGCAAACGTGACACAAAATTTTATCATTCCAAGACAGACTGTTCTGGCAAGATACAAAATCTATTTCTAGATACAAAACCTAATTTCAGCTGTAACTATCAAGGGTTATTTTTTGTTCGTGTGAAGGTTTCTTTGTTCCATTAATTTCTACCCCCTTCATATTTAGCATATCCTAGCTAATCAAGCTCAATTCTTATTACTCAAGAAGATTTTATTCACAGCAAGGCAGCTACAACCCAATATTTGATATTCACACCACTTGCAGGTCTCTAGTCACTACTGCAATGTGTATAACTACTTTTAAAGGAGGTGCAATGGCAAAAAATAAGAGAAGAGTAGTACAATGAAATCAGTGAAATGTTGAAGTTAGTAAACTACACCTACTATCTGTTATCAGTAATGAGAATTATTACAAAGACCTTTTGGTTTCTTCAGATGAAGTATGGATAACCTGAAGTGTGCTTTAATGAAAATGGAGTCAAGATGGAACTGGGCACTCTTTCCTAGAAGTCATCATGAACAAGCTTCCACCATGTACAGGTTTTGCACTAGTGTCCTGCTACTGATCCTACTCAACTGTATGTACTGGTAAGCTAGTATTTTTCTTTCTGTTAAATCCCCCATTCAAATAAATAGGTGTAGGTTTCATCAGTACAGGAAATATGAATATATGCCAAAAAGTGAACAGCCTTTTTTTTCATACATTGGATCTGCGTTCCCATTTACTTTCAATCCACCTTATCACATCAACAATTTGGATCCCAGGTTATTATCCTGAGTTGGACTCAGAAGCTGGACCAGATGATCATTGTAGGTCCCTTGCAAACAGAACCATTCTATTCTATTCTATATTTATAGAGAAGAAAACACTACCAAAAAACCCTATATGATTCCCAGCTTTTGGCAAAAGCTTCCATAGATCCATTTACATCCAGTAGGAGCTATAAGAGATCTCTCAAAGGCATCAGAAGGTTGAAGGCATGTTCACAAAGACATCTTTTCATAAACATTTGAATTCAAAATATACTGACCACACAGGAAGTTTACAAAACAAAAGAGAGATCTCCCTCTAGCACAGTCAAGATAGAAAAATAAAGAAGAAATTCTTCAGGGGAGCTAGGGCAGAATACAGGTCAGATGGAGTTGAACTTCATAAATTAGATTTTGTTTTCTTTGCTGGTTTTATGACAGCAGATGATCAGGGCATGCAGAGGCACTGTGCAGAGAAATCTTCTCTGTATAACCATGCCCTGACTCTCACAGAATATCTTTGAATTCAGCAGTGGCTTCATGGGGAGCACAGATGCCTCCTCTGACCCAATGGCTGGGCCTAGCCTCACATAATGAAATCCCACTTTTGCCAAGTCAAACTATTCAAAGGGAACAGAGGACATGAGAACAAAACCATAATAAATACTTGAATTAAACATTTGTTTTTTTCTCAAGTGTTGCTATTATTGCACCTTTACCACTGAGACAAACAGGATTAGATTATTATTACCTTTCTTTTACAGAAAGAAAAAAAAGACTTTACATCTCTAATAACTTTCAGTTTTTCAGCTATATTTATAGCAAATAAGCTCCTAAATTATCAGGTCTCTCTCTTTCCAATGCTGCTTCTAATTGTATTTAACGAAATGTCTTTCATTACAGAGAAAACAAATGTCAATCTCTATCCCTTAAACATATCTGGAAAAGAGCTGTCAAAAACCCCTATCAAATGAAGAACAATTTGTGAAGATTATTTTCATGCTCTTGAGAATCTGCTTCAAATATACATTTCAAGAACTAAGAGGAGTTCCTGGAAATTATTTTAAAATTTGGCAGACTATATTAAGCGAAAGTATGCCATCCTAATAAGCCAGCACTATTCTGTGATAACTTCTTGTCTAATGCTTAATGAAATATAAATTAATCTCATTCAAGGGCCCCCCAGGTAACTAGTGTAGTAGCTGTAAATACAGAAATCATCCAAGCAATATTTTTAGTAGAATGAGCTACTTATGACTAACACAAACACAGAGAAAATGCAGGTCTGTTATGAAATCAGAGGTCTTGAGAAAGGGAGACACAGGGTACAACGCTGAGGAGCAGAGGCACGAGATGGTGACAGATGGGACTAGGGCTGCCACTGGACACCCCTTGCCACAAACAGCTCAACAATGACAGTTGTAAAAACTGCACACTTGGAACTGGACAAAAATTAGTTTAGGGTAACAACAAGGACACAGAAACAATATACACTATACACAAATGATTCCCTATGCGGTGACCTCACATCTGAGATGTCTCCCAGCAGAAAAACAAGAAGGAAGGGAGGAGGAAGAAAGCATCCACACAAACATCATGTTCTTCCCAGCAAGGAATTCAATGCTCATAACCTGCTGAAATATCCCCACTCATCACCAACACAAACATCAGAGCACGGAGCTTAGGGCCCAGTTATGTAATGAAAGGATGCACAAAGTACCACAAGAAGGGTGCAATGTAAGAAGTTTGTGTGTTACTGTTTAATTACATTACTTCTCTCATTGGACCAAGCTTTGTGAAGATAATTTTTCACTAAAGTTTACTCATATTTACAAAGAAAGTAATTACCAAGTTCTGTCAATGGGCTTTTTGGAGCATCAGGGATTCTGGATCCAGAAGGAGGGAGCTGTATTTCGTTAGATGCTATGATAAAAAAATAACCAGAACTTTACTTGAGTAAGAACACTACAGGGCACATAATGGATTTATATTTTGCTTATGGAACACTCACTCCTGAAAACAATAATATTTAATAAAAAAGAAAAAGCAGTTCTAACCTAGAGAAAAGTCAAACATAAATTCTCACTGAAAAAGGTATGTGGAATATGAAGGAAGTCCAATTCCCTTTGTTAAATGTAGATCTATCAATCACGGGAATTTGACAATGCACATCTATCAGTAAGTACAAGCACCTAGTAAAAATTAATCAATGATCCATCTTGATTAGTTTTCATATTTTTATCTTTGGAACATAGCAAAACCAAGAAAAGTTGAATATGGTTTTAAAAAGCTGATTAAAAGCTAGAACAAAATTAGACTGGTGATTTCACTTCAGTAAATTGTGGAAATCTGCTGTCAAATTTAAATGAAAAAAGAAAAAATGTGAGTAAGAAATCAACGTGAATCAATAGGATTGTGTAAAATGCATTTCCTGAGAAACATTAGCAGTCCTCTTCATGGGAAGATCTGCACTTCAGTCCTGCAAACATTCTTGGTCCTTCCCTTTATCATACATCCTCCTGAATGCAGGCCAGCTGTGCTTTAGAAAAATCTAAGCAAAATTTTTTAAAAAATAGAATTAAATACAACCTCAAGTTTAGATTTGTCCTCATAATTTTGTATGGCTCAGGGAAGAAAGTACAAGAAATAAACTCAACATTAGAGAATTTAGAATTCTGAATATCAGAACTAAATAGGTGTTATACCAAATCACAAAACTAACCATACAACTTTGAGACAAAAAATTAAAAAATCAGTAGAGCTTCTCTTTCCTTCAAGGCAAACACAATTATATCCCATTACATGCAATATAAAATAGTTCTTATTCATTGCTGTTGGTGTTACCTAAATGAACCTGTAATCAGAAGAAAATCAAGGAGGGAATTATTTCAATCCTATCATTGAGGACAGATGGAAATTTTATGTTATGTCAAACATGCAGATCACATAGACAGAAAGCATTAATTTCGGAAATCAAATTGAATCACACAGTCAAAACTGTGAAAGCCACAGTTCAGCCAGAGCTAGGTGCATCCTGCCTTACAGCTCATTCCAGCATTAGTCACTGGAACCACAAAAGAAACCAGAATATTTTAATCAGGACTTCCTTTGGAGCCAACACAAAGAGGATGCAGCAAGTAGTAGAAAAATTCTGCTGGAGGTAAAAAAAAACCATTTGTTGCAGAAAGAATGTAAAAAGCAGCAACATTAGTTACCCGGTATGTTTTGAGTTTGCACCAGTTTGGGTTTAGGCGTTGATTTAAAATCTTCAGGTCCAAGTGTTTTCTCAGCCTGAGCTAGAAGAAAGAGGATTAATGTAATTTAAAATCCCTCTGAACTTTTCTTGATCTACTGCTCAAAGCCTGATGCTTTTCTTATCACCATTTCATGTCACATGATCAGAATGATTTCTACAGCAGCTGAACTCCATTATGATTAATATTTACTTTTATTTTCAGATGTGAAACCTATATGATGTTTTGGATTTATTTTGCTGTAGTTTTACATTAGCAAAAGAAAATACAAGTCGTGAACAGCAGAATTAAGGTCAGAAACCCACACTGGACTTCTGTTATAGCCTCTTAAATTCATTATAATAGATTATAAACAAGATCCATTACATCACAAAGTGCATTTACAAATATTTTCCCTGTTATTCTGAATGGTTTTTAATCCTTCTAATATAAAAATTTTCTGGAACATAAAAAATACTCACCTGTAATAGCTCTTTTAATTTTCTATTAATTATAGAATAAATTTTGATTTCCATTCATTCTTCTAATTTTACATTTTTAGAGTAATACACAGGCAGTTTATTAAACAGCCATTAAATGTACCTAAACTGAATTGGTACATTTTTTGGCCATATTTTGGCCAAATATTTGCCATATTTTAATATATTACTGCATATCTATACTCTGCCAGCTATTTCACATAAGAATTAATGTCAATAGTAAGCCAAGGTCACTTCTTTCCTCTGCATCTTGCTGGAGATCCCAGAGGTGTTTAATTAGTAATGCAATACTCAAAATTGGTCATCTAAGATTGTAAAATGACAAAGTTTATGGATATGGAACACAAGAATGGTAAGGTCTCAGCCTTGAATGGCACAAGCACGTTAATGCTTTCCACAGAATAAACTGCATACTGTTTAGCACACATTGCTATTTGGAAGAGATCTTTAATATTGATGGTTGGCATCAGGTTTTAGTATTAATTTAATAAAAGATCACTTTCTTTTTCAGACACATTAGAAGACAGTTTGGTTTTACCTGCATGCTCTCCAAGCTTTTTCCACAATCTACTTAATGCTTCAAGCAAGAAGGTGCTTGTGAAGGAGCAATGTGAAGCTTATAAACCTCATCATGGAGGTTTATAAGCGTCACATTTCATTTAGTGAAAAAAAAAGTGCTGTTTCCCACATTGTAAATAGTGGGATTTGGATGCTATTAGAGTTACAATAATTACACTATTTTCTAGTTTGGAGTATGTGCCAGACAATATGGAGCCTTTGGAGAAGCTGCCTTGCTAGGGCTCAATGCAGCTTCTAAGTCAGTGACAGTGCTGTTAATGTCATCACTTGTCCACAGAAGGCAGAGCAATTTCTCTTTATGAAACTTGTGGGAGAGAATTCACTTATAAGAAACTCTGAAGCAACAACTAACTATCAGTGCCTCAGGAGCAGTTCAAAATCTAACATTTCTTACTACTGAGGTGCATTAATGAAAAAAACAAATACAAGCAAATACAGAAATCATGATGTTCTGGATTTTTTTTAGTGGTCACAGGGTTTACATTCAAATGAAATGTGTCTTAGCTGAGAAAGATAAAATGTGCTTAGACTTAGAACAAAAGAAACCAAGCTCTCAGTTTTGCACAAACATTGTAGGGATGACATGAAAATAAGACAGACATTTTTGTTAGAAAGAAGATACATGAAGAAGAAAGTTTAGCCTCTGAAAGCTAGATTAGACAAAGGAGAAAAGCTATTCCAGGACAGCAGGCAAGCTAGGTCAGTTGTACTGGTTCAAGGCAACCTACAAAGTAAAACATTAACACAACCAAGTTGCTTTACCATCACAGCATGGAATACAGCAAGAATGCACCTAGGCAATGTTTCCTAACTGTTTCCTCAAATTTCTCTTGACCCTTTTTTCACCTACAGCTGGAATTAAGATATTCTGATGAAAACATTAATCTCACCCCTGATATATCCTGTGAGCACATGGGGAACCCTTCAGGGGGCAGAAGGAGGACAGGAGGAACAGAACTTGGGAGACATGGCAGCAAGGGAGTTATTTCAACTGGATTTAAGCCTAGTGAATAGATTCACAGGTGGCACTTTTCATTTCAAGTCTATTCCATATTTCACGGAAATATGGAAATCTAAATTTGTTAAATTTTAATTTATTCAATTTCATTAAATTTATAAATAAAATTATTGTATTTAATAGGTTTGATTTTAATAATTAATTAAATTATTATCAAAATCTAGTTTATTACTGTCGTGGTTGCGGGGGGAGGTGAATTTTTCCAGAGGAATGTGGGCAGGCCAATCAGTGATCAGGTTTTGTGCTGAGACTTGGATTGGCCACTCAGAGGTTTAGACACGCTTCTGAGGACACAAGGAGTTAAAAGCAGGACTCCAGGGGGGTTCGGCCTCTTTTGGGTTCTGGTTTCAGCAGTGGAAACATCTCCTCTCCCCTGCTCAGCTTTAGGCTGGGTAGGGGAGGGGAGCCACGTGGCTGGGCTCAAGAAAACCACGCGGCGGAACTGAAGTAAGCTGGGGCCCCGGGGGGAGAAGAGAGTGGACAGGACTGGAACTGAGCTGCCTCATCCAGGATGGAGGGGTAGAAAATTGTAGAAGTGCCTTCCGTGTGTACTCACCCTCCCCCCTCCTCTCCTCCGAGAGAAGGTGCCCAGCCACGTGGGAGTTGCCCAGCTTGGGAGTGCCTGAGCCTGCAGCCCTGCTGAAAGCTAGAAACTTTAACCCTTTTCTTGGCAGAAAGAAACTTTTTTTAGACATTGATTCTCATGACTAGTAGTTTCAGAAGAGAGAGAGAGAAACAGCCTAAGACTGAGATGATAAAGCACGATTAAAAAGAACCCGATAGGCAGGGAATTGAAGAAGAGTGGCTTCTGAGCTAGACTTTTCTTGCATAATGTTAACCATAGACTAAACTCAAGCCTCCTTTGAACATAACCTGCATTTAGGTAGATACAGCTGCCTTTGCTTTTGCTACAGTGACTGGCACTAAGAGTGGAGCAAGCAGAGAAGAGAGGGGGAGGGTGTGGTGGCACCCTCTGCCCTCAGGGCAGACCTGCTCTTAGAACCTCGGCCCCTGGGGAAAAATGGGGAGAGCTCGGCATGCAAGTATCTTTAAAAGAGCCCTGTATGCAGCTTTAGACTATAGACAGCAGTGAGAGCACTGGACATAGAAAAGAGAGTGTCACCCTGGCAGACTTCTCCGGGTGGTGCCACGGGTGACATGGGAACACATAAGAAGTAGACCCGTGTTTTCTGAAGAGCAGTCTGTGGTACAAGAGAGACTCCTCTCTCCCTTGCTGAATTGAAAATTAGGTTTTTTTGAGTAGTGATTGTTTAATTTAAACACAAAGGTTTAGTCTATAGAGAGTAATGTGTAGAGGGTAGAAACTGAGAGAAGAAATGTTCTGAAAAGTTTTTATTTCTGTCTCTGTGTGTGTTTAAGAGTTTTCTGTCTCTGTTCTTATGTAATGTAATAAAGTTTTGGTGGTTTTTTTTGTTTTCAAGATTTAAGCCTGCTCTGCTCTGTTCCTGATCACATCTTACAGTAGTTGTTAGAAAAAAAACATATATTCATGGGTGCATTAACATCTGGCCAGTGCTAACCCATGACAATTACATTTGTAGTATAGCCCCTCACATAAAGAAATAACTAGATATTTTTAAATTTTTTTTAAAGAAACTAGTTCTTTCATGTCCCATACCAATGGTCTCATATTTCTAAGGGCTGGTGAGCTCCAATTTCCAACTTGTGAAGTTGATAGAAAGACACATTTAGTAGAGAAAGCTGTAGCAGTAGTTTGAGGTATGTTAGACAGCAATTCAAAGACTGAGGAAAGCACTGGAGATTTGTGCTGCTGTGTTAAGAATAAATTAGACCTGAGTGGAAAATATTGTAACAATCCTGGCAAAAACAAAGAATGAAAGAGCTTACTAACAAGTCTTTCCATGGAAATGCATGCCAAGGAAGGGGAGGATTGAAATCAAGAAAATGATGGGATGGGTGGACAAACACATGAAAAAAAGTTACTAAACAGCGTCACATCACAGAACACACCCTTTGATAAAGAGCCAGTGGAGTACAAGAGCAGCCCAGCACACAGAGCCTTTCAGATAGACTGGCTGAAATACTTGGAGCTCCTTTCTTCCCTTCTAGCGTGGCTGATGACACAACAGTTGCTGCAGCACAGAGCTCCTTCTAAAGCACTGTTCTGCTGCCAGTCTGGCACCAGTCCTTAAACCTTCCACAGCCATTAATTATTATGCCTTACTCAAAGAATCCAGTATGATTTTTCAAATAGCAATGTCTGAATGAAATATAATGAAGTGGATCCTATTGCTAAACCCAATTAATTATGTCTATATACTAATGCAACCCTTGCAAAGGCTGGCTGCTCAGATCTCTCACCTAAGTTACACATAAAAGAGTACTTAAGCATTTTAACTTAAGACAGACAAGTTATTTTTCCATATTCCATGGCAAGACAGAATTACACACTAAGAACATTTTTCTTTTCACCTCCCTGTTTCCTGACCTCCTTTTTTTTTTCTCTTTAACTGAAATGTTGTAACCATAATGGAGTGTGATACACTCTTAGATTAACATGAGGCACTGCTGCTGAGATGAACAAATAATATCTGAAAGGAATGGTCACCACAGGAAAAAAAGACATGAAACCAAAACCACAAAGGAAGCTTGAAATGGAAAATGAAAATTATTCTAAATATTTCATATCTCTTGGTGTGAGAGCAATAAGAATGTGTTTAGTTGTAACAAATTATAACTAAATTGTTACAAGGAAAGACAGTATTTGCCAATTATTACCAGTGTAATGAAACACTATCCAACTTCATAAACATACAATTCTGTGCCCTGTCTAGACATGACAACATTTATGGTTAGAAATTCTACATGGTGGTACATAATGAACCAGTGCTCTCCTTCCCAGCTGCCACATTTCACACTCTTTATCTGACTGACCGATCCATTCATATCAGCAAGGAATGTTACATTTTGACTAGATGAATGCAAGCTTGAGGGCTGGGACTTGAGGACATGGATTCTGAGGGAGAACCAAGCATATAAATGTATTCAGTTCTCACTTTCATGAAAAATGGCAAAGTTCCAGAAAATATACTTCCAGATTTCCAGTTCTTAAACAGCAGTCACTTAAACAAGGTAAATGATCTAGTAATATAGTCAAAAAAACTAATTCCACAAGAGACCTTGAAGTGTAAGAGAAAACAAACCAAACAACCTAAAAAGACTCCTTACAGCTTTCTAAAAAGGATCCACACATTTTCAATGCATCCTTTAATAATAAATTCTTGTGAAGAGTATCATTTTTTCCCCTCTTAATATTTAGGATGAACAGAAAAGAGCTTTGCAGAAAGGAAGGAATGGTTTAAAGCAGAATCTGGCAAATATACCTATCTATTGAGTAGAAAATAAATTTGTAACATTTTCACAGAAGAAAAAAGCATCTCAATGACTGTTGTCAATGATTACATGATATTGCTGCATTTTTTACACCTTTGCAATTGCCTATGTATTTTTGGGAGAGTTTTTTATTTTGTTTTTTTGGGTTTTTATAGGACTAAGATGGTATGATGAAGTTAAGCATAGCAATTTTTAGATACTTTAGGAATAAAATAAGCATAATCATATTTAAGGGCAGTATCTGCCTGAATTGTGTGAATTCAAAGAAATCACATGCTACACCCCTTCATCCAGCCAGGAAAGACTTGGTAGAAGAGAGTAATGCCAGCAAGATCACATAATGTGTCTAAACCAAACCAAAGCAAACCTTTGGTCATTGTTTCCTCAATTTCCTTTTTAAATTTAAATTCTTGCCACTGTTCAAGCATCCCTTCTTCCTTTCAGCAAAGAAGTTGGCAGAAGCCAGCTATTGTCTCTTGTGACAGCAGAACCAAGACATCAGACATTTATAGGATTAGAGCCAGACTATAGAAAATGAAGATAGGCATATGTCTTCTTAAACAGTTCTGAAATGTGGGTCAATAAAATGGGTGAAAAGCTAATCTTCATCATTTGACTCTGAACAATTCAGCTCTTTCCAATTTCCCTGCCCCCGTCCAAATGGAAAATGTTAAAATATATGATTGTACTTGTCACAAAAATTTGTAAAGTAGTCTGTCTGTTACACAAAAAACCTCATTTTGCCATTTTTTCACAATTTCAAGGCATCCATCATCCTGCAAAGTATGATTCCAATTCTAAGTAGTTTTACAAATCTAACAATTCTATCACATGAATTTTTTGTCCAAAATTAGATTCAGATTTTTATTTATATTACTACTCCTTGCTAATTCAGTCACTATTCTCCTGGTTTCCAACGGCTATTTTAACTGTAAATTGTGCAGCACAAAGATGGGTTTAATTTTAGTTTATGTATTTGGCAAAGATATTCCACAGAGTTTCTAAAAACAGAATTTTCATTACCTGGAAGGGACTGTGGAGAGATTTCTTGAACTTCTGGGGTTTTGGATTCAGCAGGCCATATTCCAGTTTCATTCTTAGCTGAAGGAACAGACATTAGAGAGTAATTACAAAGATGTATCTGCTCTTTTTTACCACAGATTTATTTCTATCCCACTTTGATTTGACTAAGTAAGCCAACATGGATAAATGTGGACAGCTGAGTACCTTTGGGACCCAATGAACTTCCACTGCACAATCACTACAAGCTATGTGAAGCACAGGCATTTTTGGTTTTGTTCATTAAAAGATACTTTTAAAATGAAATTTACAGTAAGGATTTAATGACTTATGAATCATAATTTTCATAGTGCAAAATGGTTTTCAGCATTTTGCATTTGGCTAACATTCTGCTTACCTAGTTTTTTCCTGGATGCTTGAGGTATGTCATCTATTGTCAGGAGAGGAGGGAGTTTCTGCTGACTTTCATTGAGACCTGGAACAATAAGGTGCACTACAGAGAAAGATGTGTGCCATTAATTCCAGAAGACATGAAAGCACACTGTCTGCTCTCTGAGATATGCAAGCAACTACCACTGAACCACTGGGAGTTCAGTCTGAATATCTGGGAAATGAGTTTTCTCCATCCCCAAACTATCTCTCCCATTTGGTGGTATTTTCTCCTTTATACCACTCCTCCTATCACCACCATTTCAGGATTTATCAGAGTTGGAAACCATTCCACACTGAAACACACGGCCCTGGAATACTGCAGCATCACAGACACTGGGACAGATTCTGTCTGGTGGGCCAAGCAGGCTCAACACCAGGCTGGGTTAGCAAGTGTGTGTTTGACTCACATCAATACACTGAAACCCACACAAAGAAAACTGAAGTCAGAGAAGATATTTCCATGTACAAAGGACTAAACAATAATCCAGGAATTAATTGGTCACAAGGTACTTGATGCAGTGAGCCTTTCATGGCAATTTCAGGCAGACCAGTAGTTCACCACACTGTGCACTATATGACAGACCCTCAGATTTATGTTCTAAGCCAGTATTGCATGTTCTTACAGGTGAAACAAGGACATAAAGCATGAAGCTGAATGGCTTGGAGGGAAACAGTAATGCCCTGAGATCTAACATCAAATTCTAATTGCAAAATTTCTGTAGCTTAATGAATCAGGTTTGTGACTGTAGATGTGATGTTACTGTGCTACCTTAAAAGCCCAGTAAGGACAATCCTTCATCTCAACAAGATCTTTGCCATAGAACTCCATTTGAAGCCTGAAAGAACTCCTGGCTTAAACAGTGACAGAGTCTTCTTTTCAATACAATGACAATAAAATGATTATATTTCACTTAAGCTACAACATTCTTGAACCGTCTGTAGCACCACAGAATGTAACAAATATAGTCTGCACCAGCTGCAAAATACCCTTTGATATGCATGGAAAAACTACTAAGATTAGGAAAAATAAAAGTATTTGCACAATTCCAACCCAATCAGGGGTTAAGAGAAATAAAAAAAAAATCTTCTGGTCACCTAATATTGCTCCTGGGAGAGAAGAACTATCTGGTGGTTTTGACTGTGTCCGATTTTGAATAACTGTGGAGACAACACAGGGATATTAGAAGCTAATTAAAATAAAAAAACAAACTAAAAACACTCCCCTCCCCCCCTCCAAAAAACCCCCCACTAAATAAGAAACAAAACCATGCCTGGAACAAACCTCAACATTTTAAAACCCTTTCCTTAATATTCATGAGGAAAGATGAGGACACTATCCTAATGTTTTCTGTATTTACATTCAGTTTAGGAGACTGCAAACTGTGTTTCCTCTACATTATCTTGCCATTTTGCACTTCTTTCCCTTGGCATATCAATTTTGGTCAAACTGACATTCTGTACTCACGTTATTATAGGGCCAGCTGCAGGACATCCCATTGCCCTGGCACTTATTTTAATCTCAAGTTACTCTTGCAGAGGACAAGGATAAATGAAAAAAAAATACACAAACTTACTTTGTTTGATTATTGTGACAGGAACCAACTTCTTGTTATCACTCAGTATAATCTGAAAAAAGAGAAAAAAAGATAAAAGTAGTGCCTTGGGATAACTGCCACAATAGTAATTGAACTGAGTAATAAAAATAGAGGGGTTTAATCCAATATCACGTCTGTCCCAAGTTAACACTGGATATGGCTCTGGCCCTGATCCCTGATGGCTCTGCTATTGCTTCAGTTCCCACGGGCCAATGTGATAATATTGCATTTTCATCTCCTTCTAACAGATTGAGATGTTTTGCTTAAAAAACCCACAGTATTCGACAGCTCATGAAACCCCAACTCTTTTTTCTCCTGAGGATCTCTGAAGCACTCACTGGGGAGTAGTCCAGAATGCTAAGAAAAGCTGAAATTAACCTACAGCAAAACATCTGAAACATATGCAATTACAATTTGGCCACAGGATACACATATATTCTATAGTAGGAATACTATATTTAGAACATAGACTATTCCAGAACCAGGTGTGCCTTTGTAAACAATCAGCACTCTTGGGTGCATAGCCTGATTAAAGTAGATTAGCTCAGAATAGTTTCATTCAGTGGAATTGTTTCCAAAGCACAAGTGGTCAGCCACCCACATGATTCTTACATTTTTATGCTAAATACTTGGACTTTTAGGCTGTTCGTTTCTCTTTGACCCAGATTACATCTTGCCCAAATGTGAACATCAAACTATATTGATACCCAAAAAAAACCCCAAGAGATGCAGGAATGGACCCCACAGTTATTAAAAGAAAACAGCTGATAACAAAGATAAGAATTATGAACAAATTCTGAAAGCCTAATAATACACTCAAGTGATGAGAGAAGGTAAGCTGTAATGCTAGCAACATAAAAATGCTATATACATTAAAAGGTTTTTTTTAAAGTTATATTTGAGTTACAAGAAAGAAAATAACTCCAAAAATTAACTTCCATGCTAAATACATTCTGCTCAAATCAGAATCAGATAATTTTGCACTTTACGACATCTGGTCTACTTCATCTGGAAGAACACTTGCATGAAAAGTCAGCGTTTGATGACAAAGTGCTAGTCATTTACCTAAGGATAACTATTTTTGTTGTATTCTAAATATTTCTGAAAAGCTTTAAAAACAGTGGCTAGGTACATACTGAACACTTACCAAAATTTAAGAAGTTGGAAGAAGGCCAATCTCCACAAGCAAGATGGACCTTTCCTTGGGAAAATGGATGGAAACTACTTGTTCTATGAATGTCATTACTGTCTGCTACCTAATAAGAGTTTTTGCATTGGTGTGAACATGGTCTTAAATTAAGTGGAGATTTCAACCATTGTCATTACATGAGGATAGAAATAATCTTCCTTCTTTATTTTTCCTTTTTTACATTTCCATTTTGTTTTCTAGTGAAAAAATTGTGTTGCAGATAATCTGCTTTTGAAGTAGCCCTCCTATTCCTGTGACTAGCAAATGTGATGGAATGTGATGGAAATTTGTTAGTAGAAGGTGTTCATTTTATTGTATTTCTCATCAGAAGCCTTACAACCAAATAAAGAGCTCTGAAGTTCTAGTGAGCACCTTGAGTAACCTCTACTGCAGAACTTCTAATCATAATTACTATCAGCCATTTTACTAGTAAACAGTGCTTATATCAACAAGAGCATTCTTTCTTTGCTGAATAATAATGGATGACTACAATGACAGCAATATAAAAATTCCAAATATATTTCAATACATTAAAAATGTAGTTTTTCACTCAGGAATGACATGAAATCCATGTTCTCCAGCTGCTATAATGAGACTGTTCACCTGCACAGATCTGTAACTGCTACACTTGAAATCTACCTATGTTGTCAAAGCTTTCTTCTCAGTTTCCACGAAGTGACTAGTTTAGATATTCCTAGGTCTAGCAATATTTACTACTTATACAAATTATTTTGGAAACATCAGCCCATCATCTGTAGGAATGGCACTATCAAGTATATTTTTCAGACAGGGAATATAAAGCATTAGGAACATTAGTTATTCAGACAACTGTTGCCATCATGAAGGAACATGGCAAACAGAATATTCCTTATTTTCAGAGGAAAATTAGAGATGTAAATTATACCAGATGTCAGGCATTTCACTTCTTCCCATATACATACAGCATATGGACTTACAGGACTGCAAATCTCTAATGTCCTGTGAAACAGCACGTGGCAACATTTCTATTAGAGACACTTGTTCTTTCTTTCTGTGTTGTTCTGACACTTCAAAAGGCCAAAACTAACTGGCATGCACGTAAGAGACTCCTCAAGGAAGGATCATGGTCATTCTGGACAAGGTTCAGAGGAGCAGGAATGTTTCCTTCTAGAGTTTAACAAATGGTAGAAGCTAAGAGTCCTTTTTGGCCTGAAAAAATGGGGGGCACCTCACCTTCCAGGCCCACATTATGGAATTAGACGAACTTAACCAGACAGCAGAGGAAATAAATTTCTGCTGTATCTTCTCTGCCCTACCACTACACATTGTTTATGAAGGGAAGAAGAATAACAATTTCTAGAGCACTCCTTTTCTTCCACTCTCTCATTACTTGCTGCTCACACAGCCCCAGGAGCTTAGACAAACTTAAAGGATGAAACTGCCAAAAGAAACACAAGATGATATGTGACTGATGTTGAAAGGGCAGAATGACTAGATGCGTTGGTAACGTTTTAATAAACAGTCTCTAAAAATGTCCTTACAGAGAAGAGTTAGGACCGTGTTGATATGAGTCAGTTGTGTCTTTGGAGTGAAATAAAGCACAAACAGGCTTGGCCTAAGCAACACTAATCCTGGCTTTGTATCAATGATTTGATCATGCCACTGAAACATACCCCACCTTGTGCCACGGAAACCAAAGGAACAATGTAAAGTGTCTGCTTTTTGGCTTTTTGCACCACTAAAATAAGAATGGTAAGAGAAGTTTTAGAATAATCTATGGTACTTTTTAATGATATTTCTGTGGAGGGTGATAGAGCAGTAATTCTCTGGAGCTGAGCCCTATGAAAGTCACAAAAAAGACTAGATGTTGGCTCTAGTCCTCCTTTCATATTTGAGCTGTGCAAATATTTGGAGAACTGTTTTAGCTCACTTTCTCAGGACTTCTCCTGCATAAATAGAATCCCTACTTGCACAGAAGCAGCACAACAGTCAGGGTTCTGGCACACAGGGTTTGCTAAGAGGAGCAAAGGAATTTCACTTGCACTCCATCTCCCAGAATGAGTTACCTGATCTGGGGCTGTGTAACTTTAAGGACTCTTGTGGGACTGAGGGGAAGGGCAGTAAAGCTGACTTCATCAACAAGGGTAAGATGAGCATTCTCCTGAATATCTAACCAACTGGATTCATATCACTCACAAATAAAGCATTTTCTCATGAACCAAGACCTATTTTCAGTAATGTAAGCATTACACTGATCTAACTTCACAGGTAATGCAATAATTAAAGTATTACTGCCCTAAATGAAAGGACATGGCCTCATGTTGGATTCTGGAGGTTTAGATCAGATATTAGGAAAATTCTTTTTCACAGAGAGGGCTGTCAAGTGTTAGAAATGACTGCCCAGGGAAATGGTGGAATCATCATGCCAGGAAGTGTTAAAATATTTGTGGATACATGCACTTGATGACATGGTTTAGTGGTAAACACAGGCATGGTGGTGGGTAAGCAGTTGGACTTGAGGAATTTAAAGATCCTTTCCCATCTCATGGATTCTATGATTCTGTGCATACTTAATTATTCCTGGAAGAAAATGTATTTAATGAATTATGGTTTCATTATTTCCATTATTTCATTATTCCTTGTTATTCCTGAAAGAATTCCAAGTCTGATAGTTACCAACCATTTATAATACTCTGAAATACGAAGAACAAACAATGAGAAACTATACGTTACCATTTCCTACCATGAAAGTATTTGGAAAATCTGAGACAAGAGAATTGTGAAGAATGGGTTATTCTCTTGTAATAATTAACACTCATGATTTAACCCCTAACATTTCCAAAGAAGGATTACTACAACCTTTCTTGAGAAGGTATCCCACAGTCTGCCTCAGGAATAGTAACTAAAAAGAAGCAGAACAACAACAAAAAAATCCCCCAAAATATTAGATGATGAAACTTGCACTTTGATGAAAAAAAACAAGGAAAGGAAATATAAAGAAATCAATTTAATCTCATAGTAGAACTGGTAATGCTCAGAAGTTATGACTAAAATGTTTATTTTTCACTGTAGTAAAACCCACTGGTTGGTTCAATCTGGAGAGCCTTAATTTCTGCTTCAGCTGTTGGAAGGAAAAAGTATCTGGGTACATGAATCCATAAACAAATGAAATCCACCCCATGCTTGTTTGAGAATGTTCATGGAAAAAGTCAGATGAGGGGGGAAAAATCTTTATTTATAAAAATAATTCATTTTTTAATGAAATGGTAAAAATTCTACCATGCTACATAAAAGGATTTAATGGACAGCCTAGCAAACTTGATTAAATTGCCCTTTCCAGCTTCCTCTGGCTCTGCAAACACTTTCCTCACATATGGGAACTATCAGTGAATTCAGTGGGATGACTAATTTACAAGACCTGAGTATAGACCAAATTATTCTGTAAAATCACATCACCAAGTTATTCCAAAGTTAACTGATCACAACAAATATCACAGGTTAACAAACCTGACTACTACAAAGGAAGAAGCAACTTTTAAGTTTGGAATCTACTCATGGAAACCATCAGATACATCTTTGAGAGTCTGGAATAAGGGTATGTTATCATCTCAGTTACAGTTCTCAATTATTTTGTCCATCAACACATTTGAACATTTTGCATACAGTGCATTTAACAGATTGCTTTCTATACTGGCACTTTGGCCAGTGAGGCCAGTGGCCTTGTGAGAATGTCTTTCTCACTGAAGTGGAGAATACAAAATTTGATCATATGAAACACAAATTGGGTAAAAAAAGAGACTGTTTTGCATACCTGTGTTTGGGAATTGGGTACCAGCTTGTACATATTCTGGATTTGTCCATTTACTTTTTTACCTGTTTGGACAGAAAGATAAATAAATACACAGAATTAATTTTTTGTTTTGTCCAAAGCAAAGAAAACAAGTTTATTCACCTTTTTCTTCAGCTAGGAAAGTTAGGAGGCTTAATTAAAAAGCCTGTATAAAAACACATCATTGAAAATTTTTTTTGTCCTGTGTCTGCAGATCCATTAATATATCTGCAAGGTCTTCTCTTCACATTTTGACAGCAAGAGAATGAAATGTATTCTTCTTGCTTTGTTTATGGTTTTGTTTATCTCAGTGTATGAAGAAAACCCCAGATTTAAACTCTGAATTTTTTTCTCTTAGGTTTTCCTCTTAGTTTCTAAGTTTGGAAGTTTCTTGTGATGCAGCTGCTGAGTAAGTCAAGAAACAGTTCTGTTCAGCACCTATTCTATTCTAGCATGATGCTTCAAACTTCCTCTTTAGGAATCTTCCTAAAGGTATCTTTCACCTTCACGCTTTTCTGCTGCTTTTGCAACAACAGGTGTGCAACAACAGTCAAGTCACATGTTGCCATATTTTTTCAAATTCCATCCTAAACAGATGAGAGGTAGGAAAAAAATTCAACCCTTCAAAAATATCAGTTGAGATACATTTAAGTTGGAAAGAAGTCTTTCAAAGTGCTTGATACTTCTAAAGAACAGGACATACTATTGGGCTAAATTCAGGGAAAACTGACAGAAGTTTTACACTGACTTCATGAGAAAATCATGGTAAGATGGTCTGAAATAAGCTACTTTCATCTCTTCTGAAAAAAGTCAGTTAAATAAATGCTGAACTTTTGCCATGCCTTTCATGTGCTCTCAAATCATGAATTAAAAGCAGATTCTCCTCCCAACCCCTCCCAACATATTTAGTATATAACCAAAATTCAGCCTGTTGATTCAACAGATCCAGTAACATGCAAAAGAACTTTCAGCTTCTAGTAATTGTTAAATATTCTTCAGTGGGAAAAAGAACATTTACAATGAAGGATATTTGGTTTAGGTTGAGATGTTTCTCCTCTATGAGAAGAACTTGAGTTGATACAAAACAGGAAATCAGGACAGAAAAGAAGTGTCTGTGTTGATTGGTAAACTTTACAGGCATCTGGTTATACATTTATTATAAATATACACTCTGTGTTTACCACCCACATATTCTGTATCTACCTGCTATACACTAAAAATATGCAAGGCTTGAATTTGAAAGTGCTGACAATTTTCCAATTATAAGATTCTTTATCAATAGGCCAGAATGCAGACATGCAGGGTAATCACAAGCTCCCTGGATTTAGCTGCTGCAGAAGCATCCACTAAATACACAAGTCTACATTGCAGGCAAAAGAATTCTTATATAAATAGAATATGAACTTTTACAAAAAATAATCTTTCAACCAAAGTCAATGGGTCTCCATAAACTTACAAGAATGACTCTCCTGACCTATTAAGTAAAATGTCTGTAAGAAACACCATTTAGAAATACATTGTATAGAAAGAGAAAATTTGGAGATGTTTTCATCAGTCTTGAACAATTAATAAGTTGATTTTGCACTCATCATTCCCTCTTATTCTAAGTGCTGAAATATATTTCATCACTTGCTCTACAGATGACTTTAAGATGTTTGAAATGTAGAAAAAAACCCACTTGGTAAAATCTCTGAGGCTATGAGGCAGAGCTTTTTGTAAATCAGGTAAGGGAAAAAGCTACCATCATTATCCTCTTTAAGCTCATGCTATAGCAATGGCATTATTCTGAACTGCTAAAACAACTCTATGGACACTGAGCAGGTGCTTCAAAGTTACAGCTTTGTACTTTACAGTGAAGGCTAGCAAACCTCTTCATTAGGGAGTGTGAAGGTTTTCCCAGTGTCACAAGCCACCACACTGCTCCTCTCCTTATCCTCAGGTATATTGAGCTTTGTAACTCACCTACAAGTCAAAACTGAAGTCCAAATTAAATTTCATCTGGAAATCTCATATGAAAAAGGCTCTCTAATGAGAATTCCCATTCTTTACATTTTGAGTCAAGCTAAAAATACTAAGCATAGGAGTTTGCAGCATCTTCTGACCAACATCATGTTTCAAAATACCTTTATGCAAATGCTTGAGGAAAATAAATCAAATTGGATAACCTCTGTTAAGTCCTCTCTTCTTCTGATAAAAAGAGGAAAAGTCTGCTGATGTCCATTTCCTCTACTGGCATGAGTGATTCTTTCAGCAGCACACACTTTCATTAGGATTAATTTGACATTATTTTTCCTGCATCATCTTGGGGCTTCAAAGGAGAACCATAAAATAAGACTGGCAGCCAGCCAGAGGTGGTACACACTGCCTCCATGAGAACACAGACAAAAGCTTACGTGACACTGCATGCTTCAGACATGATCCATATAATACTTTGAAAATTAGCTTCAAATTCAACTTTTGAGTGGAGTCATAAAAGGCTCATTGAGGCAGGACAGGCCCTGTCCAGCTTGAAGTCCACCTTGAATGTAAATGCAGGGGTAAAAGAAGACTCAAAAAACGCTAATAATTTCCATCACTCATACTAGGTGATGGAAGAAATCAAATGGATTAAATGGATTCGTTGGATGATGGTTGATGGATTCTTTCATTCCTTGTTATTATTCATGGGCCATGGAAAGAGCTTAGAATCCAGTCAGAAGTATAAATATTCATACTCAACACTTGATGGGTATCTGTACTACTAAACACCATGAGTTCTACCAACCTGCAGCAGATCCTTTATTTGCACTGACAAGAGAACAACTTTCAGGAGACTAGGTGCCAGTTTTTCAAAACCAAAATATTTCTCGTTTCAGCAATTCCTAAAAAAGCTTTTAGGGGCATAATGGATGGTATTTAAACTTGATTAGTACAAAAACTTAATTAGAAGCTTACTCTAAGTAATATCATAATAAGGGAAAAATACTGTCAAAATCAGCAGCTATTTCACTACCTATTGTCAAATACTTACTAGAGAGAACTGTCTTATGATTCAAAGTCTTGCTCCAAATACTATCCTCTGCATTGTCTTTGACTCCAAATTCATAAGGTGTGTTTGGCTTCAGATTTTCAATCACTGTCTCTGTGGCTGGGCAGAGCTGAAAAACCCATTTCTTGTCTTTACCTTTTTCTCTGTAGCGAACTGTATAGAACCTGTTCAGGGAAAAAAAAATAGATCTACACAAAGGAACTCACTATAACAATTATTAGGAAATAATAATAATAGTAGTAGTGATAACAACAACAACAATAATAATGTTATTTTATTGTTCTTGTTCTTTCTTGCTTTTCACGGTCACCAAATATCAGAAAAGCCAGATTTATTCCACATATATATAGCCCATCACACAGGCCCTGACACTGGGAGTATTGTGCAAAGAGCAAAAGGACAGTCTCCTTACTCGCAAACACCCATTTGTGTATGTGAGGTTCTAACCACAAAGTCTAAGCTCATTGTCCAGGCAGTTCCTGTGATTCCGACATATGCCAGAACCAGTCAATTGAATCATGAGTCTGCTGGTAAAGAAGCCTCTACTGATTTCTCAAAATCTTCTATATCCTTCCAGTGAAAGGTGTTCCCTTCAAAAGTAGTCCAAAAACATTCTCCAGGGAAGAGCAGTAATATCCGCTGTTCGTATAATACATTCCTCATCCAGAGATCCCATTATGTATTGCCCCCACTTCAAACAAAACAATAAACTAAGACATCACTTTCAGCAGTTTAAATCAATAACGTGATGAATACTAACAGATTATGAAACTAGGAAACATTTCTACAGAAATTGCCCAATTCTGTCAAGGAGCACCACCCTGAAAAAGCATGACTGCAATGTTAACCAATCAAAAACAAGGCAGTGGAAATGGCGAGACCTCCAGCACAAGAATTCCTGTGCTGACTACAGTCTCATTGTCAATATGTGTGCTGAATCACTAGCAGAATGGAGTGGAGGTTTTCTTTTTTGGAAAAGCAAATCTTGGAGAGATTTGGCAACTTTTTAATCCAAGTATTACTGAAAATTGTTACACATACCATAAATAATTCATATACATCCTCTATCTCTATCTCACATATACATCATTTGAAAAGGGCCTAACTGAGTCCAATGGTATCTTACCACACTTAAATAGAACAATTTAATGCTTGCAAATCAAGGTTGTGAGATTTATGACAGGCATTATATAGACAATCATATAGAGAGAAAAGAAGAGAACTTAAAAAAACCCAAACCTACCAAAAAAGGGTTCTTAAACATCTGAAAAGGTTTCAAAAGTGCAGACTAAAATTACTACATAATACGGTAAATTCATAAAGCTGCTTCTGCTGAAGTTACAGAGGAGCACCTTCAGAGTACAGCTTACATGAAATGTTACTGTTGAGTAGACAGTAATTCCTACTTCACTATTGAAACACAACCTAAGACAAGGCAAGTGTCACTCATGGAAAATATTTCCATACATAATGCTTCACTTTGTTTACATATTTTACCTCATAACTGTCAAATTTGTTTTCCTGGCACCAAAAATACTCTCCTGGTTTAGTTGGCCCAATTCAGCTCATTCAGATACTTCACCACGTTACAAGACCAATATTTATGTTGGCTCACATACCTTCATTAACTGTACTAGTCTGTGTTCAAAACAAGATATAGTTTAACTTAAAACTTGGAAAAGAAAGGAAAAAAACAGGAAGGAAAGGAAAGAAAAGTAGTGAATATCTTCTCTCAGTTCCAGGACTACCAAGTAATAATCTGCCTCTTCTGTGGTCTTTCATCTAATTAAATGTCAAATAATAGACCTAATTAACAGTTAAACTGACAAAGAACATTTTAAAAAATTAATTATTGGCAACAATAAAAGAAGGAAAATTTCTTCTCCTGTATCCTTTTAATCCATTTGTGTGTAGTCACACAGACATCAATCAACAGGAAAAGCTTATTTGAATCCCCTGTCACTGTCTTGTAAAGGATGTCACTTTAATAAACAAATTCAACCCTCAGCACAAATGCCTCTTACTGGAGCCCACACAGACTTTTGATAAGGGATTTGGAATAAGTATAGACAGACATCAAATGAGAATTCAAGTGGAAATAATCACCTTCTTCCTTTGCCTGAAAGAGGAATTTTCATTTGTTTTCATATTCGTCGTATTTATATTTATCTTTTCCTACCTACTTTAATCGAATGGAATAGAAATGAAGTGTTTGCATGTGATGGAAAAAAGAGAGTCTATTGATTCAGCTCAGTTATTGAACAATCTAAAAGAACAGCTGCATCAGAAATGAGGAGGAAAAAACTTGTTGATAACAAATAGGCTTTTAAGTGGCTATCCCCACTGGCTTCTAGTGCACAAAATGTTCTGCTTTTTAATGCTGTCTCGACACATGGGAATTCCTTCAATCTAACCTGAATAAAAACACCAAGAACACTTGCACAATAAAAAAACCCACCCCATCATTCACTTAAATTCAAGACTATTATAAAATCTGAAAAGAAGATTTTCGTAATTGTGCCAAACTATGCCATTAGAAAGAGAAACATACAGCACAGAAGAAATGTGCTCTCAACTCCAAGGTTTCCAAGCCTATAAAAACTTCACCAAGGGTGTAATTATTTCAGTGGAAACTTGCCATAGCGAGTACTAAAAACACTGACTGCGATGACAGAATTTCCTCAACCATTTCAATAAAAAGCAATAAAAATGAAGTTCCATTTAACAATTTGCAGGTCACAACATAATTTTATTATTAAAAATATCTAAATATGCTTTGGGGGAAACACAATCATTTGTTTATAGAGTAAAATCTCAGAAATGCCAAGTTTTGTCATCAAAGAACAGCAACTCATTGTTAAGCCAGACCAACAAACTGACAAATAAAATGCAATTACAGTGTCTGAATTTTCTTGTAGCTTTAATTTCTCCCTTTTTCAAACCTTTCTTTCATCAAAAATACAATATCAAACAGTCAACACATATAATTGAAGACATGAGTATGCAGTAAGACCCAGTCACCACTCACATCTATCAATCCCCTTGTGGCAGTGACATACATGCACAAAATGAGTGCAGCTGGCTGAACTGGAAACATTCAGCAAAATATCTTCATAGATTCCCTCCAGAACCATAGAAGGCAGGCTGAAATAGAGTGCTGTCATAGTCACATAGAAGGGAAAGCTACACTACATGTTTCTCAAATAAAACACTTCTCGTTATCTCTGTGAGGTAAGAAAAGGAGAAACTTTTTGCTCACCACAGGGTCCTAACAGCTAATATCTGAGTAATACATTATGGAACACTCCTAGGAATGCTATTCCCACCTGTGAATACTGGTTTGATTTTTCAGCAAGGAGATGGCACTCTACAGTTACACTTGGTGAGAAATTATTTTAATCTAGATTCTCAGCAGATATAAAAAACTAACAATATGTAACTTAATTTAACGCCTAATTTTGATTAATTGATTTGTTGTGTGTTTTGGTGGGGGATATTTTATCATAACAATGATTATTGAATATTCTTGCATTTTTATTTACATCAAATATTAATCAAATTATTGCAGAGGTCACTCTGTTTCCTTGCCAGCTAACACTCTATAAAGCATTACAGCTCTTTTGTCAAACTCCATAAAAGTTACTGCCTGCTTCTCTCCCCCTGACAGGCAAAGCTTCACTCATTTGCTGATATCACCAATCAGGCCACCCTAGGAACTGTGGATAAATTTTACTTCCTCCCTTTTTACTAGACAGCTAAAACTCCAACAATTTAAAACAAAAGGTGTCATGAGCAGGTGAGAGGTTCTGCTGCACTCTGTAATAATGAGGGGGAAAGAAAAGCAAACCCCACCGCAGCAGAGGAATAAAGAGCCTACGTTTATCCAAGAGCTGTGCTCTCCATATGCATTTGTGCATCATCATCAAATGTTTAGTGTCTGCATTCTTGAAACTCTCTGTCTTTGATGATATTTTTACCTTGCTTGTCTCCACATAAGACATATGCAAAATGGGATGGCAGAAATATAATAACTAAGACTAATTTCATAATTTAAAGGAAGCCACAAGAGCACAAGATTACTCCTAGACCAACCACTGTAGTGATTTCTATATCTGTAAAGTCAGCGTGAAAGTCTCTCAGCCTGACACAGAAGGTTGTTTCTCTTCTATGTTGAGCTTACATCGTTTGTCTTTTAAAACTCTACAACGCAAGGCAGTGCTCAGTTCAGAGACAGCCTTTTCCTTGCACAGGAAATCAAAATAAAATGACCATTTTAAAGAAACTGCACAAAGGGGATTTGCTTCTGAGATGAAGCAAATCTTATTTGCTGTTAAAAAGACTAAAATCCTAGGATGGTTAGGCAAGACATTAAGCTCTCATCTAGCAGTGTGAATGATAATCTTTTGCCAAGAATTGCAGTGCCATTTTTCTCTTTTTTAAACAAATGTCTTTTCAGACAGATTCCCTGAACACGCCTGCACAGTCAAATATTCAGACACAAAAAATTAGATGCTGGAAATCTTATAAGGCAGATGGTTTTATGAGATTTCAAGACTAGGTCAGTTTGTATAAATATCATGGATTTATTTGGAACCAGGTCCCAACCAAAACTCCAAACAATTTAATCATGACTATTTTAGTCACACGTGACACTAAACAAACAATTAAGCCTTGGAGATATAAGAACATTCCAGCTCTGTGATTTTGTGCTGCCAAAGACAAAAGATTATAAAGCTCATTTCTTTTTTGTTCATAGAAATGTAATCAGAATTTTTTTAAAAGAGATTGTCAGCATATCAGGTATTTATTTATATTTAGACTTCATTGGAAGTGCAGCATCCATTAGTCAGAAACTAATAAGAGAAATGGTTTGAACTACGCTTTTTCAGACACTGAGTGTTGCGCAAATTGA
Organism: Prinia subflava; assembly: GCF_021018805.1. NCBI lineage: Eukaryota > Metazoa > Chordata > Aves > Passeriformes > Cisticolidae > Prinia > Prinia subflava. The sequence continues at coordinate 1,584,000 of NC_086249.1, forward strand.
CACATGACATTGATTATATTGTTTCCTTTTTTACTGCTGAGTTTACTTTAAAGTAACAGATACCGGCATATATAAAAAATGGAAAGAATGACACCAGTGATGGTTACCAGTTAAGTCTGCAAAGCATTTCCTAATTTAGTTTTGACTTTTACATGATCACTAAAATTCACTTCTTTTACTTAAAACTGTTATTAGAATGATTGAAATGAAGAGTGAGAGGCTCTGAAGAGGGAGAGACCAAAGAGCAACAAGTCATTACAGTTTACACCAGATTTTAGCACTGCAGCAACTCAAAAGCATTTGAAACTCAAGAAGTGCATTTGCTGCTGTATGTTTTCCTTTAAGAAATTCTGCTATGTTTAAAATGCATTTTGTATGACACTTGGAACACTAAGTATGACTTAGCTGGCAGCTGCATAATGCTAGAAGTTTGTAAACAGACACAGGAGGAGATAGGCACATATTTTTCGGAATTTAGGGTTTCAAAAACCCTACATCTACCAACTATACAACATAAAGACTAAGTATGGACTCTTCTCTGGTTTTCCATAACTATTTTTCTTACTTTTTCTTTTTTTAAAGCATCAGATAAAAACAAAATAAAAGACAAAGTCTGTGCTACTTGCACGTATGACATTAGGACATTTAAATCACAGGCAAACCAATTAAAACAACACCAATGTGAATTTGTCATAGTTTTTAACTTAAAAAAGACATACCTTCAGGTTTTAAATTCCCGTTTTTGCATGTATCTGAAAGTGTTTGTTTTTCTATACAATCCACTCAATAGAATATTATATTTTACTGTATTTATAAACCCTGCTTCAATCTAACATGGAAACTAATGGTTTTCATTCCATTCCCTGACTTTTCTTCCTAAAGAAACTGAACATTTTTTGATCCCTGGCTACAGAGATGTTCTAATCAAAGCAAATACAAAGAAAGAATAAAAATCTACGGAATATTGTATCTTTACTTAGATGGACAGTCAATCAAGCCCCTGTACTTGTATTTTGACACATCTGTTCACTAGTATTTGTTTGAACATGGATAGGCAGAGAGGAAACAAGCTTCTTACTCTCCTGGATATAATAAAAAGAGGAACTGAACGTGGCTGTGCAGCAGGATATCATGACTTTGCCCTTGTCCCTCATCAACTGTCTTCCACTGGTGTCAGAAAGCAGAGGATGCTGAGAAAGGTTCCACCAACTGTGCTTTCTGGTATTATGTCATTTTCATCAGTTACATAAAACTAATCACTTGGGGGTTTGATTTAGATATTTTTGTTCTATTTTAAATTTTAGTGCTAAGGGTCTGATGAGAGAGAATAGTCACTTCAAGAATGCTTCAAAATTTCACCTTTCATTTTCGGTCCACAACAAAGGCAGTGAATACTTTTGCTTCAACAAGGGATTAGCATTTGGGGTTACCTTGAAAGAAATACATAGCACTTTATTGGTTTATGCTCCTAATCTCTAGGGAGTTAAGCCAAAAGAACGGTTTGTTGAAAAATGTCACAGTAAATTTTTTTCATTGGAGTTTCTTAAAAATTTCATAGATACAGAAGACCACTATGTGCCCTGAAGAAGCAAGCAATAATTTCACTGAAACAGTAAAAGATATCAATGCTCTTTGAGATTATGGCACCTCTTATTGCAAACTCATTTGCTCACAAAACCAGATCTTCCAAGGAATATCCCACTGAGGTCAAACTCTCACTAGAGAAAATCCTGGCCAGCAGAACCGTGCTATTCCATGTGGTTTCTATCTTCTGACTCAGTAACACACTGAAATAACTGTTATTATACAACATTTGTACAAAAGCCTAACATCCACACGGAGATGGCAAAATCTGAGACCAAGAAGAGTGACTCCATTTCAGGCCACAGAGAATTACGAATTTAAACCTTGGTGGGATGTTTGCTGACAGAGCTGAGCCAAGAGGTCCTGGCTGCTATGCACTGCCAATGCCAGAGGTTAGCCACCAACAGCAAGCTTGAGGATGGTTAACAGTACATTGCAGCGTGTCACAGTAAGGAGAATATGCCAGGTGAAAAAACTTTGAGCCAGGTAGTCTGCCCACGAAATAGATTGAGATATCGGTGAATCTGTTACGTGTCTTGTACTTTTATCACAGCACTAACTTGCTAAGAATGGGCTATTTCCTATTTTTTTCTTATTGTACATCATCGAGACATTCAAATTATTATAATAAATTAATAGTTTTTCTTCTACACACTCACTAGAAATACACATGAATCTAATCCCTTTTAGAATTCTAGATATACACACTATTGTCACATGGACAAGTGCTCTCATCCTTTATACAAATCCCAAGCACTTTACTCCAGTAAAAGTAAAACTAATAAGAGCACCACTTAAGTGACTTGTTTTTCTTCATTAACTTCATTGTTTTGCTTCATTGCAAACCAGAAATCTGATTATAGGTATATACCTATCTTTGATGAGGTCATTTGAAATTTGATATAAAATGTTTTTAAACTAGCAACTCCTGTCTGACAACTTTTCACTAAAATGGAGTGCACTTTAAAGTAATTCCTGAGGGGAGGAACACATCAGAACAGATTTTAAACACAGCAAGACACTAGTAGCACACTGCCCCAAGTGAAAAATTATGTTAAAAACTTTGTTCAAGCTTTCAGTCATTGAATGTTCAAACAGAAAATTCAGCTACTGAGGGGAAAACACAGGATTGATGAAGCATGGTGGTGGATACCATTTGCTTTGAATTTCCAGGTGGATTAATACATGTTTCTCTTGAAGTGTTCTTCATTCCCACTGTACAATGGGTGCTGCGACATTGGTGCTGACACATCACATAAAGATAAATTCCTTGGTAAAAATGGTGCTAAAATCACTGTGTCAGAACATTTTACAAGCTCATTCCAGATAGCTCATTTCTTCAGTTTCTCACAGTAGGAAAATGCCTGCTTCTTTCTGTATTGAAAGAGCAAAATCAAAGCCTAAACCAACTTTTATTTCTACTGAAGAAAAATCCAATCAAATTTCATCCTTGGACATTTACTAATAGTCCATAACTGGTTTCTAACAAACATTAACATTTTTTCAGTAGTGTTTGAACTTCTGGTGGTGATAAAGATCCAATTTTTTTCATTAGAAATTTCTGATGCTTGAAAAGGATTTGTCCTTTTGTGAGGTATGAAACTTTTGTAAAGCTATGAAAGAGGTCATTTTGGCTACATGGGATTTTTTTTTTAACTTAACCTATGTATGACATCCAGTTTAATTGTGAAAGCTAGAGTTTTCTTATGAACACTAGAGTAAGGAAATTATAGTTTAAATTAGACAGCTACAAATTAGACAAATATTAGATAGATAAATGTTCTGAATCATGGAAAAAAAAAAAAAAAAAGCACATTTAAAAGCCAAAAGATAACAGTTGCCAAACAGATGTAGATGCATCCCATGGGTGCACAATGTTTCTTCTTAGTTTTACAAAACACCTCTGAGTAGAATAGAGCTTCACACAACGTAAATGAAAAGTACAAAATCATTCTTCTCTTGTCAAGGAAGAATATAAAGAGAACACAAAAAGACAAAGTAGGGAAAACATCTGCAATGTTTTAAAAATTTAACAATTTAAAAACCATAATAATGTACTTAATTTGAGAAGCTCTTCTGCACTATGACTTATCTTGAAACTGCTGCTTGGTAAGCCTTCCTGTGCCACCCAGTAAATGTCAAAAATATCGACATAGAAGAGATCCTCTTTTACTTACAACAGAAAATTAATGAAAGCTGGACTGTATCAATAGCAGGAAAACAGTTTATTGATAAGACAAAATAAAGGAAACAAAAATCAAACAGTGTTACAACAAGGCATTATTCCCTCACCTCGGCACAACAAGACTTCTTTTACACTTATTCAGTCAATTCTAAAGCCAAATATTTCCTGTGATTTAAAAAAGTTTCAATTGGTTCAGTTACAAATGAAGATAGAGCCAAGGCCATTAGTTTAAGAACAAAGGATCCAGTGTGAAATAGCAAGATTTGTAATTCAGCACATAGACATCTCACTAAACTTGCTGTCAAGTAAAGATTTGCGAAGGACTAGCATGAGAAAATAAAAAAAACTTACTTCACATTCAGAACTATTGTTCACAACATTTTACTTTCCACTGTAAAGTTTATCTTAACCACAGCAGGGAGCTGCACTGAATGAAGTCATGGCAGTAATAAACCTTTTCTGTTGTTACCTGTCGCTAGCACAGTTACTTGTCTCTGTCCAGTCATGTTGAGGGTTGACTAGGATGCCCCAAGAGAGAAATACAGAGGTTGGGGTGAGAGTGCCAACCACCAGCTGCAGAGGCTTTTGCGTCTTGTTCCGACCTACATAAAAACGATATAAAGTTAATTTCTCTCTCCTGCATTACGTAAAGTTTTTGCAGTGGGATAATTAAGTAAGAATCCACTTCTCTTCTAAGCTTGAAGGGAAAGGTACAACAGTTCTCTATTTTTCATGGTCACTATTTCTAACATCTGATTTACAAAAGTGGCAGAGTCCATAGTCACTTTTTCAACCTAATATTTCAGTTAAAACTAGTTTTTGAAAATAGTATGCTTAGTGTAAGAATAAGCTATAGGTAGATTAAATTAAGAACTCTGGCTATCTTGGACTATATCACAAAAGACATGATATTGGTTAAAAATACAAATCAGACTGTCACTGGAGCTAGTTAAGTAAAGAGATAATTTTTATGTTCAAAAGGCATGAAAAAGTCAAATCTGGTTCACAACAATGAGAAAAAAACCACTTTAGATCAGTGGCTTAGAAACACTGATTAGAGTTTTTAGAAAGGACATTAGAAAGTGTCCAGGATATTAGAAAGTGTCCATGGATGTGATAAAAACAGTAATTTCTTGGCAGGTTTCTCAGTAACACTGCAAATACATCTACACATAATAAATATTTTCTAGAGCATTCTTAAGAGTAAAATAAAACCTACAAATGTTCTTTTGCTTTTAACTGCAGGCAGTTCTGAGTCAGTGTCTGTATTTGCAGGATTTTTCTCTTTTAATTACCAACTATATTGAAATCAGGGTGTGCATTATACTGAACTTCAGCTTTGCTCTGTATGAAGGAGTAAAATTAATCTGTGAAGAAAGAACTTATTTTAAAGAAAGTTTAAAAGCTAATAGATGGAAATGAGCAAATGATTTAGAGACTCTATTTTGAACCCGTGGTTTATGGACTGCTACAGGACCAAGGAGAATCTCTGGCATTTGAAAGATGATTGACTATAGGAAATTCTCTACATCACATTACATACTTCAAAAATCTAAAGGATCTGTACCTTTGCAAAACATACAGGTGACCAACATTTCCTGAAAGTCTATAAGCCACTGATCTAAAGGGGTTTTTTTTTTTCTCATTGTTGTGAACCAGATTTGACTAACTTTCTTCTTATGACTTTTAAATCCTATTATCTCTTCACTTAACCAGCCCCAGTGACAGTTTAATTTGTATTTTCAACCAATACACATGTGTACATTTAGAAATGTTAACCATGTTGGCTTTTACTTTATGTGGATGATGAACTTGTTGCTACAAAACCTACATTAAAAGCCAACATATATATGTTGCACCTAAAAGGTGCACTTTCCAAAATCTTTCCAGAGGTATTTTGTTATACCTGACCAAAAGCAAGAAAAGATTTATTCCAAGCATTACCAGTAGTTAGGAAAAAAATTATCTAAAGATCATAAAATAAGTTGGGTTGGAAGGGACCTTTAAGGACCTTCTAGTCCAAGTCCCCTGCCATGAGCAGGGACATTTTCAACTGGATCAGGTTTCTCAGAGCTCTGTCCAACCTAACCTTGAGTGCTTCCAGAGATAGGTCATCGTTTATATTTTGCAACAGTCCAGTCATCCTGAAAGAAGTCTCCATATTAAAGTGCAGAATGAAGTCTTCATATTGAGGAATTCAGTAAGGAATACAGAACTAACAATTTAATGACATGATTAAGGTCGTATGGAAATACTTTGAAACAGATAAGAATAAAATTCAGATTTCTACTCTGCTGTGTATAGATTCAGCTGGAAATATCACCCTTTCCGTAACTTCTTGCATCAGCAAACTTAGTAGTAGTATTGATATAGAAACAGTCAGACAGACACATACACACTACCATTTTCCAATGGGAAACAAAGAGAATTAACAAGTCTGCGGATGAAGGAATCCTTACTTGTGGTTTGGGAAAATAATTGTAATATCTTTAAACATCAGAAACCAGTATTCTACATTTCAAGTCGCATTTATAAGAACTTTATGCAAAAAATCTTTAGGTACATCTTCATGTTTTGAACACCATGTGTGTGGCTACTGAGTAGGAAACACTGGCCTACATTTTACCTTTCCACAAATGGAATTTGTTCTTCCCAGTCAGATGCCTACAGGAAGAAATATCTTTTTGGAGAAACCCAGCAAAAGGTTCTGTTTCCTTTCAAATATTTTAGGAAAGAGATGCAGTATTATTAAAATACCTGAACAAGATTTCTTGTTATTTGAAACACGTGCTGGTCTTACTGAAACCAAATACCGTGGCTCTGCATCTGCAAATGAATGAAAGAATAATTAGTACAGATGTGCTATCTATTTGAAAAAGAGATTAATCAGAAGTTAATAAGAAAAAGTCAAATAGGCAGTGAATTCTTAACACATTATCCGATCTTCTGTTTTCTTTAAAATTCATTGAGTGCAAAATCATAAATGCTTCAATTAAAACAAGGTTGAGATGTTTAATTTAGTTTGGGAAATTTCTCTTCAGAAATAAGATTTTCCCTTACTCTTAAAACCAGATGTCAGAGATTTCTGCCCTTCTTAATTATTTAAAACCAAGCTCTAGTCTGTCTTAACTGCACCATGAGAGAAGTTGCCTTAGGAGATTCCAGCAAGATATCCATGGGCAGAATTATGCTCACTCTATACTGACCAAAATTATTTTTACTATAGCTTTTAAAAAAAGGGATCACTCCACATAGAATTCTTACTCTAGTTTAGATGCACTTATCTAAATGTATAATTATAAATAAGAGACTGAATCTCCTGCATATTTCAGTGCAACAGGCACCTGGAATTCTACCAACTAAACAGAACCACTAAGAAATTATTCAATTTTCTCTTACACTCAGATTTCTGTAAAGAGAGAGAAAAGAAAAGCAATACCAAAAAAATCCAAAGCGTGCTGTACTATGGAAAAGGTTCTGCCAGTGTGAGAAAAACCACTCAAACTTAACTTCATGGATTCTGTGCACCTAAATCACTGGAAACCCACTCTACATGTGTACTTTAATTGTTTAATTAGGCTTTTGAAATGGGTTTCATCTGCATCAAAGATAAGCATTGAAAACAGCTGTTCAAAGCAGTGTGGAAAAAAGAATTAGTTAAAATAAGGAACCCCAAAGTGCAAATACATCTTCATTCACAAAAAATATTTTTTAATATTTAGAGGGGTACACAAGTGTGTACCTGGGTACAAGTGTGGTACCTGTGTAACCACTTGGACATTTTTTGTATTGAGACTGAAAACTAGAAATCAGAAACACTTTAAAATAGTTTGGTTTCCCTCTATTTTAAACCCATTTTTCTGCTCTGCATTTATGCCCACTTGTGAGACTATTATAACTCTCACAAAGCATCCAACAGGATTATTTTAGAGCACAACCTTGAAAGTTTGAGAACTACAAAGCCAGTCTTCAAACTCTAAAAATGTATGGGTTTATCAGTAAAATGTCCAACGATTGTGAAAGAAAGTTATTAAAATATTTTGAAAGAGTTTTTTCCCTCCTCCATAAATGGAAAAATTAATTCTGGCTGAAATCTGAAATGACTTGGGTAGCAGTATAGAAATAGATTAACTGCTAAATAAAATACAGCAATAAACAAAGACTGGTAATGCCTCACTGAACATCTCAGCCACAAAACCTGGCAGTTTCTAGGATTCGTTAGTTCTGGCAGGTGTTTATGTTCTGTAACAAAGTGTTCTCTGTGGAAATATTTTGTGTTATGTGCTGTTCATCAAGCTTTATTTTTGTGAATTTAACAAATGTTGCCTTAATAAAGGATACAACACATTCCCATTTTCCAGAGAATTCATGACTCTTCTGGCTGTAATACCACCTACAAATGAAAGTATTTAGGAAAACAGGCTGAGACTGGATGTTGAGAGAGTGCTGTTGGAGAAGAGGCAGGTTTAAAAAGTACTACTTCTTTAGATCCACTGAATTTAAGACAATATTATGATCATTATAACTGAAATCAGAAAATGAAATTTTTAAACAAATCCATGCAATACCTGGGACAAAAAATAAATTTCTGTTCTGTACTTAAGATATATCTTAATTTAGAAATATGATTCCATGATTCCTGAGCAGAGCCACCTATGCTACTGTACAGATGTTAAGAGTAGAGCAACTGTAATTTAGGTTAAATTAATTGGTTTGATACACAGCGTCAAAGCGTTATGCATGGACTGGAGGATATGTGCCTTGAAATGCTTTTATTCTGGGTAGATATACATCGTATATCCAAGGCACCTGAAATTTAAAAACGCAGAGAGCTTTTTGAATATCATATAATGAGCTCTGACTCAGTAGAAATGGGAGTTCTTTCTTAGGCTTCCACTGCAATTCAACATTTCTTGTAGTAAGTTCAGAAGACCACTGAGTTTCAACACTGATTCAGCCTTCTTGCTGAGAAATGTGACTATCAGTCACCATCACAATGCTGAAATCATCTGATGTTGCTATGACTCAATTCATTTTCAGGGTGTTAAAACATTGCCTCACCCATGTATTCAATGCTGTCAACTTACAGGAAACATTTAATGATAGTCTGTGTTCTTTTATGATGCCTATATATTCATAATCTATTCCACAGATCCACTCTATAAGAAGCAAGAATCTTGGGGAGAGGTGAGAAGCACAGCAGAAGAAAATGAAAATTCTGCACAATATCATAACTTAAATAAAACCATAATTTACTTCGCAGTAATTAATTTTGTGCTTAAGAGGTAAATTGAAGAAATAAAAGGTAGGCAGGAAAATGTGACTGTCATAAAAACATGGATGTTTAACAGGATGTAATTATGATTCACAGATTAGATCAACTATTTAATGAAAATATATTTAAGAAGAGAAGCTCATTTGAAAAATAAAATTATAACCTCAAGTAAATGCAAGCTACACCACAGAGTACAGACAATCCTGTTTTCCAGAGAATATTTCTTATTTTGTTTGAACTGTTTTTAGTAAGAAAAGGATAGGTACAAAATTAGGATCAATGTTGAAGTGTCTGGACACAGATGCATGAGTCCAGCATCTGCCTCCAAAAATAATTTATTTTTGAACATTAATCAGTATGTAACAGAGACTTATATGATAAAGATACAAAATACAGATCTGTCTGTCTCTCATCTGTGAGGATCCACAACCTCATAAATGAGGGATCCCTACAAAACAACACAAGTTCAGTTTGAAATATGTTTGCAAGTTTGCTAGGAAAATCTTAGCCGCTCCTTGATGCCTAACACATTCTTGGTGGGCTGCTACTGCAAGATCACTTGTTTGAATCTGTAACTGTCTAATCCCCTTTATTAAGGATAGAACAACAAATGTCTTGGCTAAGAACTCCTTTCAGATCAGAAATAAAGTCCAAATAGTGACCACCTTCAGTTCTTTAGCCACAAAATAGGAAAACACCCATGTGCACCAGAAAAGTGGTCCTGGATAATTCCATGCCTAATTCTTAGTGGTATAATTCCCCAAGCATGCGTTATTATATCAATAAATAAAATTGTTCAAAGAGAAAAGCTTCTATTACCCACTTTAACAGCTTATGAACACAACCAGAGTTGTGTTCAACAAATACATGCCACTGACATATCAGACTAACATAGGAGAACACTTCCTTGCACATGCCATGAGCTAGGCTATCAAATCAGTGGCAGCAGGCAACTAACATGCACTACGAAATGCTAGGAAATTCTGGTTTTGCTCAAGTACACCACTCAGGGCCCAGCCAATATGCACTTGAAAGCAAAACAATGTAAGAATGAACTGACTTACGAACTTCTGGTAATTCTTAAATTGTAGTGTTACAAATCTATCACTAGAATTCATGGACCACCACATTCAGAAATCAAAACAAAGTATTTTTTTGCTTCATGCTGCAAGTCCTTAATCTGTATTTAAGGCTTGCTAAAGACACACCATGGGATGATGTTAATGGCAAAGTTGGAGGAAGGGGAGGATGGGAAATATTGTAGTGTAACAAGCACAGGAAAAGCCAGAGAAGTGGGACAAAGAGGTTGGCATGAATGAACCCCTGCTGATCAATGCACTTGTCTGGAGGAAGGGGCATCTGCTGACCTCCTCCAGGTTCTCCCTTCCACTGGACTAAGCCAGCACTAGCAATGAGAACCTGCTTTCTGGTAAGCTAGCAGGAGGCTACATAATGCTGAATTAAAGTTCACATTACTTGGCATCTTGAAAAGCATGGAGCCAATAAAACTGCCAGTTTCTGGTGATTGATCAGGTATAAGAAACTGCACAGCAAGATCTTTTAGCTAAGCACTGTTCTTGCACAGATCCCTGAATTATTAAAAATGTGCTCAAAGTGGTACCAGAACTCTCTTGTATATATACATAAACACAAAATTCACCTATCACTTACTAGAGTTGTTATAAAGCAGGATTACCAATACATTCTCCCCTTACACTGTACAACCTTGTACAAGAAAAGGAAAAGCAAAAGCATTGCCCAAATTTGAGCTGGTTTTAGAAACTGAAAGAGAAAATAATTTTGTTCACTCTGTTAAGTAATTGCTGTTCATTCTTACAAAACTTTCCAGTCTCCACCCAATTTTTTTGGGTTTCTCAAACAGTATCAACAATTTCTAGGAGGCAGCCTTGCTACCATCCTAGCCAAATTAGAAAAGACTAACACGAATTTCTTAAGCAAATACTCTTTCTTTATGAGTCAAGAAGACTGAAAAAATTAAGATAAAGGTTTAAGTCAAGTCCAGAGCTTTTGGATGGGTCCATTCACCTTTTTATTAGTCTAGCTGAATTAACATCTTAATATCTTTTGACAGTATCTGAATAGCTTTCATGACCAAAAATAATGCTGTTTACTGTCATGTGAGCACATAAAGTACATTCAGCACAAACCACATCTGGTGTCCTGAAACAAAGGCATAATTCTTGGTAACAAACTTTGCTGCTGCCTTGTCATTGTCATTGACATTTCAGTTTGATTCAGGTCTATCTACTGGTGCATGAAGCTGCTCAAGGCTTTGTTGCCAGCAGAACTCATTACAAGTTCAGGAAACTCAACAGAATCCTTTTCTCTTTGCACGTGCCCTCTGCAGGCAGGTCTCTATTTATTGATAATGTTGTGCAATTGCTGCCTCAGTTACTATACAATGTGCAAAACAAAGAGAAAACAGATATTTTAAGATAAGAGTTACTGCAGTGAAGTGCTGAATATTTAATGGATGAAATGGAGGTGAATGTCACACATTGTAAAAAGTCATATATCTTTCCTGAAAATCCTAGGAAATGTCACGTCCTTAACAATTTCTTTCAAAATATATCCATCCACAGACATGCAATTTTATAAATAAATGCATCTACTGACTTCAAGCTTCATGTTAACAGGATTGTAAGAGGTGTGTGACCCAGCAGAAAAGCTGACAATAAATTTTGTATTAATCTACAATGGCTGGGTTGAAAATATGGAATTCGTGGGCCTTAGAAACATATATTATTGTGTATATTGTGTCATCATCCATATTCCAGTTCCAACTGGGAACAACTATCCCAAACACAATACAGATTATGTTGCTCCATTAACAAAACCAGGGATGCAAAGCTAAATCAAGGAAATGTGGAAATGTCTGCAAAGCACTTCGTTCTGGCTTGGAGACCTATACTCTTTGTTAGAAAGGAGAAATTATATTTTAAAGGACTGATGCATTTTAGGAAGGGAATAATGACTTATATGTGATCTCTGTGTTTTCTTACACTGGTCTAACATCTAAATTTCTTTTAAATACTGTACTTTTTTTAGTAGGGTCTATAGATGATTGTTTTATCTGCTCGATTTTTCCTTAAAAATTTTCACAGAATAAACAATTTTAATACTACCAGCACAAGATCTACTTTCATGGATTTTCATCTAATATCTCTCCCAAGGGATTATATTCCACAGCATTATTCCTTAATGTGTGAGAAAAACATACCTTTTAGAGAGTAACAAATGCCCTTAAATGTCCATTTCTAATCTTTACCTTCCAGCTACAAACCAATTTAAGGTTGTGATCACTGTCCCTAAATTGACTGGGAAAGGTTTCTCTTTCCATGAACCACTAGAACTGACAAGAAAGGAGGACGCATTCAATTGTATTAGTCTTGGTCTAAATAGACCACAATGAATTTTTATATTCAGGAACCACTTCCTCCACATCCTGTTCAATAAAAGCCTCACCTATAACAGTTCAGGACAGCCTGTAAACTACTGGCTTTCTGTAAAATTCGAATAAGTCAAAAGATGAGAGGACCAAAAAGGAGTTCTTGGAGCAAAACCAAAAGTTTTTGTATAAACCTAGTTGTTTTGACTGTGAAAAAATGTGTGGAGCACACTGAAGAGCATTTTCAGAGTGTGCAGTGGCACTTGGATCACTAGAATATCTAGAACATGGGATAGACAACCTCGAGTGTGGAATTTAACATACATTGTTTTGATGTGAAGATCACATACTAGGCCAACTTCATCACTTTTGAGATGTACTAGACTACAAAGATAATCTGAGATTTTTCAGCAATAGGGTCTAGGGGGCTTATATCTTTGGCATATTTCTTCAGAGTATTTTTATTGTCCCTCCACAACATCTTGCTTTTTCTAAAATCAGTATAAAGTGTGTGCTGGATCTGAGGTCTCTGGCTGCCACAATAAAACTTAATCAGTGTTCCTTAGAATTAAGAATCATTCTGCAATTCTTCCAGTTTCTACCAGCAACTGCTCCCTAACTATGGTGGGGAGGAGGGAATGTGCTAGCAATCATCTCTGTCTTCATTTCTGCCACACAAGTCATTCTAAAGTAGAGCCAAAAGCACAACTGATGTTTATTGCTTTAGCTCGTGTTCCATACACATTTGGAAAGCACAGTCAAAGCTGCAGTTTAACGTTGTGTTTAATATTTGTGGAATGGGAAAGATTATGCACTCTCTGCTTCCAATAAACAAGTCCCCAGGGCATAAAATCTAACCCTAAATCTCTCAACTAAAAGCAACAGCTCCAATAAATGTGCTGGTAATTGCCTTAAATAAATGTTTGCAATTTGAAGTACATATTGATTGCTGGTAACTTTTACTCCTGTCTTTTCAAAGATGACATTTTCTGAAAGTTAGAAACGCTCATCTTGCTGTCTATATTACGTTGCATTTTGCATGATTAGTTACTGGCCATTCAGAAGTCACAAGAATAGATTTATTGTCACAAGGAAACTGACAACTTCTATTAGCCTGGGGAAGATAAAATTTTGATGTTATTCTCTTTTGAAATAATCATAAAAGAAGAGTATTCCTCAACATTTGTGCTTTTCCCTCTCCAGACACCCTACAGCAAACAGATAAGTGTGTGGTCAGTGCTCTGGTGT